>NC_137075.1:9093946-9705399 GCF_951640355.1 Cnephaeus nilssonii | reverse complement strand
TGCCCTAAAGAAAGTTGTCATTTTTTCTTGTTGAAGGGACTGGAGTCGTGTTGATGAAAACACGTTGGTGGCTGTGGTGACTGGCAGTGGCTGAAGCAGCGGGGTGATGGGGCTGGTGACTTCCCCTGATCAGCCCGGTTGCCTCCCACAAAGGGAGGCCAGACTGCGGCTTAGGCCTGCTTCCGGTGGGGATCGGGCCTAAGCCATCAGTAGGACATCCCCTGAGGGCTCCCAGTATGTGAGAGGGTATAGGTTGGGCTGAGGGACCCCCCCACCCCCAGTGCACGAATTTTGTGCACCAGGCCCCTAGTAATCAAATAAGCAAATGAGAAGGGAAGGTAGAAAAAAAAAATGTAATCAAAGCAGCAAAATGTAAAAGTACTTAAAAATCATGAGAACAGTTTAAGGGAACTATGGGACAACATGAAATAGAACATCTGCAGCACAGGGGGGTACCAAAAAAGAAGACAGTTAAAAAGGGATAGAGAACCTGTTTGAAGAAATAATAACAGAAAACTTCCCTAAGTTGGTAAAGGAAAAGGCCACACAAGTTCAGGAAGCACAGAGGATGCCAATCAATATGAACCCAAATAGACCCATTACAAAACACATTATAATTAAAATGTCAAATGTTAAAACAAAGAGAGAATCTTAAAAGGCAGCAAGAGAGAGATAGACACAAAAACTATCTTAGGTGCACATGAGACATTCAAAAAATAGATCACATGTTAGGACACAAAATAAATCTCTACAAGTACAAGATGATTGTAATCATATCAAGCATCTTTCTTTATAACAATGGCATGAAACTAGAAATCAACTACAATAAAAAACACCCAAAAACATTCAAACACCTGGAGGCTAAATAGCATGCTATTGAACAATGCATGGTTACCAATGAAATCAGGAAGAAATAAATTTTTAAAAACTTCTTGGAAACAAAATGAAGATGAGCATAGCAACCAAAATCTACAGGACACAGCTAAAGCAGACCTGAGAGGGAACTTCATAGCATTACTGGCCTACTTCAAGAAACAAGAAAATTCTCTAATCAATTATCTAACCCTAAATCTAAAAGAATTCAAAAGAGAACAAGAAAAGCCAAGAGTAAATAGAATGAAGTAAATAGCATAGAGACTGTAAAAAAACTATACAAAAGATCAGTGAAACCAAGAGCTGGTTCTTTGAAAAGATGAACAATATTGAACCAAACTCATCAAGTAAAAGAGGACCCAAGTTAATAAAATCAGAAATGAAAGGAGACATAGAACTGGCACCACAGAAAGACAAAGAGTTGTAAGAAAATACTGCAAACAGCTAAATGCTTAAAAATTGGACAACCAGGGAGAAATGGAAAAATACGTAGAAACATACAATCTTCTAAAACTGAATCAGAAGGAATTAGAAAATTTAAAGAGACCAATCACATCTAATGAAATTGAAGCAGTAATTTAAAAAGCTTCCAGCAAACGAAAGTCCTGAGCCAAATGGCTTTACAGGGAATTATTACCAAACATTCAAAGAGGAACTAATACCTCTCCTCCTCAAACTATTCAAAAAAATTCAAGAGGAAGAAAGCTCTTTTTACAAGCTCTTTTTACAAGGCTCTTTTTTCAAGCTCTTTTTACAAGGCCAGAATTATCTTAATTAATGAACCAGATAAAGACACTACAAGAAAAAAATTACAGGCTAATATTCCTGATGAACATAGATGCTAAAATCCTCAACAAATATTAGAAATAGGATTCAGCAATACATTAAAAAGATGACACACAATGACCAAGTGGGATTTATTCCAAGGATGCAAGTCTGGAACAATATTTACAAATCAATAAATGTGATACATCACATTAACAAAATAAAAGATAACAATCACATGATCATATAAATTGATGCAGAAAAAGCATTCAACTAAGTCCAACACCCATTATTTATAAAAACTCTCAGCAAAGTGGTAATAGAGGACTCAAACCTCAAAATAATAAAGGCCATATACAACAAAACTAAAACTAACATCATACTCAATGGACAAAACTAAAAGTATTTCCCTTAAGAATAGGAACAAGACAGGGATGTCTGTTTTCATCACTCTTATTCAAAACTAGAGGCCTGATCCATGAAATTTGTGCAAGGGGCTTGGCCCTGGCAGGGCTGAGGTGACTGGGCACTGCCCTCTTGTGGCTGTGGGTACTGCCATCTTTGAGGGCATGGCAGTCAATTAGCATATTCCCTCCTTATTGGCTGTGGGCACCGCCATCTTTGCAATGGCATGAGGGTCAGTTAGCATATTCCCTCTTTATTAGATAGGATAAATTTCTCCAGCATTTCTCGCCTCAAATGCTATTCTGATTGCCTCCCATTTATCTTAGTATGTTACATGCTTGGTGTTTCTTACTTATACCTATTGGAAAAAGACCAGAACAACTAAAATATATTGACTAATGTTGCCCAATGTTGTGTTACTGTAGCACATGTATCTTTTACAGAATGTTTCTAATCAATTAATGAACCTTTGTTCTTTTCAATATGAGGCATTTTTATTTATTTTGTTAATGGAAACCCAGCTGGGATACTCTCTGTAAAGAAACTGGTATGGTACATATTGGTTGACAGAGTCATAGTGCGACCTTTTATATTTCTTCATGGGCTCAGGCATTACTTCAAAGCAATAGGTCTGCTGTGCAGTGTCAAGACCATGAGATGTTTCCAACTACACTTGCAGGGTCACTAGAACTGACTTGTTGGCCTTGAAGTCCACTCTAGCTCCTGAATCCAATTTATCCCTCCCACATGCTCATTTTTCTTTAATACCTTTCATGAATTTTTTATGTCATGGGACCAAGTTAATAGTTGTTAATTATAGCAAAAGCTTTGAATCATATGTAAACTCATGTGGCAAATGATCCAATCAGAACACTTGGTACTGCTGCAAACTTAACCATTTCTCCTTGCAAGTCACAAAGTCTCCATACCAAAGGAACCTCAGAGGACACTTTATCTGAAACCAGTCAACATCTTTTTATTCTCTGATATCTACATGGTTAACAGCTACAAAGTCTAAGGGGGAAGTAAAATTTTGGTGGGTGAATCAAAGTATTTCTAGCTCATGGTACATTCTTTGGTTTTATAATTGTCCTGTGGTTAAAATAAATAAATAAATAAATAAATAAATAAATAAATAAATAAATATAACAAACAATCAAATAGAAATATTATACTTCATCAGGTCCATCCCTATATAAAGAGTTTGCATTTAATGTAAGCACAGAATTAATTTTATTTTTATTACTTCTCTGGGATGATTTCAATTTGCAGGAGAGAATGTGTATGGAATAAGCACTGCTTAAGAAATTATGTGGCATAATTCTTAAAATCAATGGACAAGTCAATAAACATCTCTGAACATCAACATAATATGGGTTATATCCTTGCTCCATCTGTTTAATTGTAAGGTTTTGTGATTCTGCAATCCAGAGATTTAAATATAATGCTTTTCTATATAATAAAGCATGCTAGTGATACCCACCAGACACACACACTCAAAACACATGTATTCATATGTAAATAATATCTATGTAAATCATCATATGATGTTTTTTCATATCGGTTTATTTCTCTAGGCAGTAATGAGGAACGCTCAACATATGCAATTGTACCTGACATAACAAAGGGACAATTCAAGACACGGGCAATGGATTTCCCTGGTAAGAACAATATTTTTAAAATATAATATTTTAGGTTTATTTATCCTCTTTAGTGTTGGATTAAGTGTTGAACTTAAAGAACAAAAGTACCTCTAGGTTACTATTACATGCAGAAAAGATTTCATGAACACCCTCATTTAATTAGTTAACTTCTTTTGTGAAGTACAGGCAAACTTTGAAGATATTTTGGGTTTGTTTCTAAAACATAGCAATAGAGTGACTATCACAAAAAACAAATTACATGAAATTTATACTATACAGTAGTCAACTCTGTGTACAATAGCATTTTATCCACAAAAAAATACACATCTTTAATTAAAAATACTTTATGACTACAAGCTGCAAATAATCATCTGAGCCTTCAGTGAGTTATAATTACTACTAGAGGCCCAGTGCATGATTGAATCATGCATGTGTAGGGTCCCCTACACGCTTTCGCTTTCGATCACGGGGGAGCTGGGTGCCTGTCCACTGGTGCACCAGGCTTTTCAGAAGCCTCCAGCGTGGCGGAGGCTTCTGAAAGGCCTGGTGCGTGAGTGGACAGGCACCCAGCTCCCCTGCTTTTGATGGTCCGCGGTGGGACATGAGCTCGCTGCCCCAGAGGCCCCTTCTGTGCTGCAGCACAGCCATGGCGCAGACGCTGAGCTCGAGCCACCGCTGGCGATGCGAGCTCAGCGTCCCTCTGGCCCAATCAGCTACCCCGGCCACCCCGAGTCCCGCCCCCTGCGCCTCCTGGACAATTGCAGGCATAGCGAAGGTACGGTCAATTTGCATATTTGTCTGTTATTAGGTAGGATGCTGATGGAGGGTTTACCCCAATTTTGATGGCTGCTGAAGGATCAGAGTGGTAGTTGCTGAAGGTTGGGTTAGCTGTAGCAACTTCTTAAAATAAGACTAAAATGAACAGAGCTGATGTGGCTCAGGGGTTGAGTGTCGACCTATAAACCAGGAGATCATGGTTTGATTCCTAATCATGCTCGGGTTGCAGGCTCCATCCCCAGTAGAGGTCACACAGGAGTTAGCCAATCAATGGTTCTCTCTCATCATTGATGTTTCTCTCTCTCTCTCTCTCCCTCTGACATTAATAAAAATATTTTTGAAAAAAATAGAACAATGAGTTTTCCACATCCACTAACTCTTTCTCTCATGGATGAGATCTCTGTAGCATGCAATGCTTTTTTTATAGCATTATACCCATAGTAGAACTTATTTTAAAATTGAAGTAATACTCTCAAAACCTACCACTTCTTTTTCAGCTAAGTATAGGTAATGTTCTAAATCCTTTGTTGTCAATCCAACAATCTTCCCAGCATCTTTTCTAAGAGTAGATGCCATCTCAAGAAACCACTTTCTTTGATCAGCCAGAAGAAAATGCTCCTCATCCAATAAATTTTATCATGAGATCACAGCAGAAATCCAGGCTGCAGTTCTTCAGGCTCCACTTATTATTCTAGGTCTCTTGCTATTTCTACCACCTCAACAGTTATTTCCTTGATGGAAAACTTGAACTTTTAAAAGTCACTAAGGAGGGTCAAAATCAACGTCCTTCAAACTCTTCTTACTATTGATATTTTGACCTCTCCCATTAATCACAGGTCTTGTTAATGGCATATATCATAAGTTTATTTCCTACAGATTTACTACTCACTTTTCCCAGATCCATTGGAGCAATTACTATGTATGGTAGCTATGGCATTTTGAAATGCACTTCTCATATAATAAGACTTAAAATTACTCAAAATTACTTCTCTTTACCTATGTGCTTCAGAAGAGACATAGTGTTGGCTGGTGTGAAACACCATTAATCTCATTGCCTGTCCCCTCTGATCACTTGAGTGACCAGGTGCTTTGTCAATTTGCAGTAATATTTTTAAAATATTTTTTTTTTCTGCCGAAACCGGTTTGGCTCAGTGGATAGAGCGTTGGCCTGCGGACTCAAGGGTCCTAGGTTCGATTCTGGTCAAGGGCATATAACTTGGTTGCGGGCACATCCCCAGTAGGGGGTGTCCAAGAGGCAGCTGATCGATGTTTCTAACTCTCTATCCCTCTCTCTTCCTCTCTGTAAAAAATCAATAAAATATATTTTAAAAAATAAATAAATAAATAAATAAAATAAAATATTCTTTTTTTCTGAATAGTAGGTTTCAATAATTGGGCAAAATAGTCAGAAAACGGTGTTGTAAGCAGATGTGCTGTCATCTGGACATTGTTATTCTCATTATAGAGCAGAGGCAGAGGAGATTGAATATATATCTGAAAAGTCCTAGGATTTTTAGAATGACAAATGAGCATCGGCTTCAAAATAAACTCATCTGATGCATTAAATCCTAACGATGTAATCAGCCTGTTGTTTGAGACTCTGGAGGCAGTTACTGACTTTTCCTGTCTAGCTATGCAGTTCTTATTGCTGCCTTCTTCAAATATAAGGCTACTGTGTCACCAGTGAAAACCTGTTGCGTGGTGTGGCCACCTTCACCAACTGTCTTAACTAGAGTTTCTGGACACTTTGATGTAGCTTCTTTGTGAGAACTTGCTGTTTCCCTTGGCACTTTTATGTATATGGAGTTGGCTTTTTTTCTTAAACCTCTTGAAATAATTTCTGGGAGCTTCATGCTTTTATCTTTCACTTTCATAGTATTAAACAGTTAGGTCTTGCTCTGGATTAGGCTTAAGCTTAAGGGAATGTTGTGGCTGTCTTTATCTTGTATGCAAATCACTAAAATTTTCTCCATGCCAACAATAAAGCTGTTTTTCCCATCTTATTATTCTTGGGATCCCTGGGGTAGCATTTTTATTTCCCTTCAAGAGGTTTTCCTCTGTATACATGACATGGCTTAATGGCACAAGAGGCCTAGCTTTTGTCATGCCTTCCTTAATTTTATCTAGCTTTTGATTTAAGGGAGAGGTGTGAGACTCTTCCTTTCCCTTGAACACTTAGAAGCCAATGTGGAATTATAATAGGCCTAATGTCAATATTGTTGTGTCTCAGGGACTAGGAAACCAAGAGACAGAAATGATCAGTGAGTGGAGCAGTCAGATAATGCACATTTCTCAGTTAAGTTTGTCATCTTATATTGGTATGGTATGAGGCATTCCTAAAAAATTACAAAAGTAAAATAAAATATCCCTCAACAAACTAGTTTACCTGTCTTTATTATGTGAACACCTTTGTGCAATTTAAATTAAGTATGTATCATATGTTTAATTTCACAATAAACAAATATACATGGCTGGGGTGTGGATTAGCACAGGTTGAACATTGGCTATAACGTTTTAAAACTACTACAGAAAGTTATGCCACCCAATGACAGGACCAATTACTATGTGCCATGTGATAATGTGATAATCATTTCCTGAACATTGTTTATGAGGGATCACTCTTGGATTTAAATATATAGACCACAGTTGTAGATATATAACGTGTGTGTGTGTGTGTGTGTGTGTGTGTGTGTGTGTGTGTGTGTTTTGATGAAATTACTACATTGTTTTTTCCAACATCTGCCCCATTCACTAAAATTTCTTTAAAATAGCCAATAGGGAAGAGAAGATGGCTGCCGACAGGAAGGCAGACTGCAAGATAGTGTGTGAGTAAGAAAATAATGGGAGAGTGTGTGGTAGCACGGGGAGTGTTTGTTCGTGAGTTGAGGGACAGCTATACTCCAGGAGACTCTGGGAGACTGCTGGATGGGGCTCCACTGACCAGGCAGCCCCCACTGCTACTGGGTTCCCTCCCAGAGGGCTGGGCTCAGATGCAGAGACCACACCATCTTGAAGGGGAAAGTGGATGTTACTGGAAACCTGAAAAGCCCGGGGAATTGACAACAAGAGCATCCACCAAACAGTTGTGAACTCAAGAACACCAGTCCCCAATTGGTGCAAGCACGAGGATTCAGAGGAGCTCTACACTCCCTCACAGAAAGGAGAGAGAGAACTACATAACCAGACACCCAGAGAAGAGAGATCATGGGGAGACAAAGAAAGAGCCCACATATGAAAGAAAAGCAGGCACCACCAGAAAAGAAAGTAAATGAAATGGAGGCAAGCAACCTGTCAGAGAAAGAATTCAGAGAAATGGTCATAAGGTGGATGAAAAGAATGGAAGACAAATTTGACAATATGTGTAGGAACCAAGAGGAAATGAAGAAGAATCAAATACAAATGAAAAATGACATCGCTGCTGTAAAGAACTCAATAGAAACCAAAAAGAGTAGACTAGAAGAAGCAGAGGACCGCATCAGTGAGCTAAAAGACAAGGTATGAAAAAATACCCAAGTAGAGCAGCTTCTAGAAAAAAAAAAAATTAAAAAGCATGAGAAGAGCATAAGGGAACTTTGGGACAACACGAAACAAAAAAAAAACACACATCTGCATAATAAGGGTTCCAGAAGGAGAGGAAACTGAGCAAGGAATAGAAAATCTGTTTAAAGAAATAATGACAAAAACTTCCCTGATATAGGAAAGAAAAAACCCACACAAATCCAAGAAGCTCACAGAGTCCCAAACAAAATGAACCCCAAAAGACCAACACCAAGGCACATTATAATTAAATTGGCAAACACCAACGACAAAGTAAGAATCTTAAAACTGGCCAGATAGAGACAGAAAGTTACCTACAAATGATCCCCCATCAGACTAGCGACTGATTTCTCAACAGAAACATATCAGGCCAGAAGGGAATGGAATGAAATATGCAAAAGAAGGTTCTGAATCCAAGAATACTGTACCCAGCAAGACTATCAATCAAAATTAATGGTGAAATCAGGAGCTTCACAGACAAAAAAGGACTAAGTGAGTTTATTACCAGCAAACCAGCAATGCAAGAAAGGGTAAAGGGTCTGCTGTAAAAAAAAAAAAGAAAGAAAAGAAAAGAAAAGAAATAGGAAGGGAAGAAGGAATACAGGGGTAAAGAATAAAAATGGCGACAAATAAGTACCTATCAATAATAACTTTAAATGTAAATAGATTAAATGCCCCAATCAAAAGACATAGGGTAACCCATTTATCTGCTGTCTACAAGAAACCCACCTCAGAAAAAAAGACACACAAAGACTGAGGGTGAAAAGGGTTTTTCAGGCAAATGAAAATGAAAAAAAAAAACTTGAGTAGCAATAATTATATCTGACAAATTATATCTCAAAGTGAAGGACATAAAAAGAGATAAGGAAGGCCACTTCATAATACTAAAGGGAGCAGTCCAACAAGAAGAAACAACTCTGCTAAACATTTACGCACCCAATATAGGAGCACCCAAATACATTTAAAAAAAAAACCTCCTGGAGGATATCAAGGGAGAGATTGATAGCAATACAATCATAGTAGGGGACTTTAATACCCCACTATCACCATTGGACAAATCCTCTAATCAAAATATCAGCAAAGAAACATTAATCCTAAATGACTAACTAGACCAGATGGAATTAATTGATATCTTCAGAATATTTCACCCAAAAGCCACAGAATATCCATTCTTCTCAAGTGCACATGGGTCATTTTCAAAGATAGATCATATATTGGGTCACAGGCAAAATCTCTTCAAATTCAAGAAGATAAAAATCATATCAAGCATCTTCTCAGATCACAGTGGCATAAAACTGGAAACCAACTACAACAAAAACAATCCAAAAAATCAAACACATGGAGACTAAACAGCATGCTATTAAACAATGGCTGGGTTACCAAAGAGATCAAAAAAGAAATTTAAAAAAACATCATGACAACAAATGACAATGAAAACACAGCAACCCAAAATCTATGGGACACAGCTAAAGCAGTCTTGAGAGGAAAGTTCATAGCTCCACAAGCCTACTGCAAAAAACAAGAAACAATGGTAATAAATAATTACCTAACCCTACAACTCAGAGAGTTAGAAAGAGAGAAACAAGAAAAGCCCACTGTAAGCAGAAGGAAGGAAATAATAAAGATCAGAGCAGAGATAAACAACATAGAGACCAAAAAAAAAAAAAAACAACAATATAAAAGATCAACAAAACCAAGAGCTGGTTCTTTGAAAGGATAAACAAGATTGATGAACCTCTAGCCAGGCTCACCAAGAAGCAAAGAGATAGGACCCAAATAAAGAAAATCAGAAATGAAAGAGGAAATAACAACAGACCCCACTGAAATACAAAGGATTGTTAAAAAATACTATGAACAACTATATTACAACAAACTGGAAAATCTTGAGGAAATGAACATATTTCTAGAAAAATACAACCTTCCAAAACTCAATCAGGAAGAATCTAAACATCTCAATAGGGCAACAACTATGGAAGAAATTGAAGCAGTCATCAAAAAGCTTCTAGCATCCTAAGAAACTGGGAACACCAATAAGAAAGGATATATGCACCCCTATGTTCATAGCAGCACAATTTACAATAGCTAAGATCTGGAAACAGCCTAGGTGCCCATCAGCTGATGACTGGATCAGAAAACTATGTTACATCTACACAATGGAATACTATGCTGCCATAAAAAAGAAGGAATTCTTACCATTGGCAGCAACCTGGATGGAATTGGAGAACATTATGCTGAGTGAAATAAGCCAGTCAATGAAAGAAAAATACCACATGATCTCACTCATTTATGAATAAAAAAGAACATTATAAACTGTTGAACAAAAAGATACAGAGTCAGTAAAGCATCAAACAGTCTGTCAAATTACAGCAGGAAGGTTAAGGAGAGGTGGGGAGATAAGAGATCAACCGAAGGACTTGTATGCATATAAGCATAACCAATGGATGCAAAACTCTGGGGGGTGAGGGCATATATGGGAGTGGGGTTGGTGGGGACAATGGTAAGATATGTACACATATAATACCTTAAAAAAAAGCTTCCAGCAAACAAAAGCTCGAGGCCAGACGGCTTCACAGGGGAGTTTTACCAAACATTCAAGGAAGAACTAAAACCTATCCTCCTAGACTATTCCAAAAAATTCAAGAGGAAAGAACACTTCCAAGCTCCTTCTATGAAGCCAGAATCACCCTAATACCAAAACAAGATAAAGACAACACAATGAAAGAGAATTACAGGCCAATATCCCCCATGAACATAGATGCCAAAATCCTCCACAAAATTCTAGGAAATCAGATCTAGCAGTACATCAGAAAGATCATACACCATGACCAAGCAGGATTTATCCCAGGAATACAAGGATGGTATAATATCTGCAAATCAATAAACATGATGCATCACATAAAAAATTGAGAGATAAAAACCACATAGTCACATCAATTGATGCAGAAAAATCATTTGACAAAATACAACACCGATTTTTGATTAAAAACTCTCAGCAAGGTGGGAATAGAAGGATCATACCACAACATAATAAAGGCCATATATGACAAACCCACAGCCAACATCATACTCAATGGACAAAAACTAAAACCATTTCCCCTGAGAACAGGAATAAACCACTCCTGTTTGACATAGTACTGGAAGTATTAACCATTGCAATTAGACAGGAAGAAGAAATAAAAGGCATCCAAATTGGAAAAGTAGAAGTAAAACTGTCCCTATTCGCAGATGACATGATATTGTACATAAAAAACCTGAAAGACTCCATCAAAAAACTATTAGACTTAATAAATGAATTAAGCATGTAGCAGGATACAAAATTAATGCCAGGAAATCTATGGTATTTCTATACACCAATAGTGAACTTACAGAAAGAGAGACTAAAAAAGCAATCCCATTTACCATCGCACCAAAAAAATTAAGATACCTAGGAATAAACTTAACTAAGGAAGTAAAAGACCTATATGCAGAAAACTATAGGACACTGAAAAAAGAGATCGAGGAAGACATGAACAAATGGAAGAACATATCGTGTTCATGGATTGGTAGAATCAACATCATCAAAATGTCCATACTACCTGAAGCAATCTATAGTTTCAATGCACTCCCCATTAAAATACCAATGGCATATTTCACAGACCTAGAAAGAACTCTCCAAAAATTCATCTGGAATTAAAAAAAGACCCCGAATAGCTGCAGCAATCCTGAGAAAGAAGAACAAAGTATGCGGGATCTCAATACCAGATTTCAAGCTGTATTACAAAGCCACTATTCTCAAAACAGCCTGGTACTGGCACAAGAATAGACATATAGATCAATGGAATAAAATAGAGAATCAGAAATCGACCCAAACCACTATGCTCAATTAATATTTGACAAAGGAGGCAAGAACATACAATGGAGTCAAGACACTCTCTTCAATAAATGGTGTTGGGAAAATTGGACAGATACATGCAAAAAAAATGAAACTAGATCAACAACTTACACCATACACAAAAATAAACTCAAAATGGATAAAGGACTTAAACATAAGATGGGATACCATAAAAATAGTAGAGGAATCCACAAGCAGAAAAATCTCAGACATATGCTGAAAAAATTTCTTCATCAATACTGCTCCTAGGGCAATGGAAACTAAAGAGAAAATAAACAAATGGGACTACATCAAAATAAAAAGCTTTAGTACAGCAAAAGAAACCATCAACAAAACAAAAAGCCCACTGTATGGGAGATAACATATTTGCAAATGTTATCACTGATAAAGTTTTAATCTCCAACATCTACAGGGAATGTATACAACTTAATAAACGGAAGATAAATGATCCAATAAATAAAATAGGCAACAGACCTAAATAGAATCTTTTCAAACGAAGATTGAAGGAAGGCCAGGAGACATATGAAAACATGCTTAAAGTCACTAATTATTTGAGAGTTGCAAATCAAAATGACAATGCAGTACCATCTCACACCTGTCAGAATGGCAATCATCAACAAATCAACAAAGGACAAGTGCTGGCGAGGATGCAGAGAAAAAGAAACCCTCATTCACTGCTGGTGGGAATGCAGACTGGTGCAGCCACTGTGGAGAACAATATGGAGTTTCCTTAAAAAACTAAAAATGGAACTCCCATTTGATCCAGTGATCCCTCTTCTAGGAATACTAGAGGCCCAGTGCACGAAATTTGTGCACGGGGGAGGGAGGTTGTCCCTCAGCCCACCCTGCACCCTCTCCAACCTGTGACCCCTCGAGGGATGTCTGACTGACCGTTTTTTGCATGTATCTGGAATCGGGCCTAAATGGGCAGTCGGACATCCCTCTCATCATCCAGGACTGCTGGCTCCCAACTGCTCGCGTGCCTGCCTTCCTGATTGCTCCTAACCGCTTCTGCCTGCCAGCCTGATCACCCCCTAACCACTCCCCTGCCAGCCTGATTACCCCTAACTGCCATCCCCTGCAGGCCTGGTCACGCCCAACTACTCTCCACTGCAGGCCTGGGTCCCCCCAATATGCCCTTCCCTGCATGCCCGGTCACCCCCAACTTCCCTCCTGTGCCGGCCTGGTCCCTCCCAACTGCCCTCCCCTGCTGGCCATCTTGTGTCCACATGGGGGCAGGATCTTTGACCACATGGGGGCAGCCATCTTGTGTGTTGGAGTGATGGTCAATCTGCATATTACTCTTTTATTAGATAGGATAGAGGCCTGGTGCACGGGTGGGGGCCGGCTGGTTTGCCCTGAAGGGTGTCCCGGATCAGGGTGAGGGTTCCCTTGGAGCGTGGGGTGGCCTAAGCTAGGGGCCTGTGGTGGTTTGCAGGCTGGCCACGCCCCCTGGTGATCCAAGCAGAGGCCCTGGTATCTGGGGTTTGTTTATCTTCTACAATTGAAACTTTGTAGCCTGGAGCGGAGCCAAGCCTTCTGCTTGCTCTGTGGCAGCAGCCATTTCTCTTGGGACTTATGTATCTTCTATAATTGAAACTTTGTAGCCTTAAGCGGAGGCCTGGGCCAGCCAGGGTGTGTGGAAAGCTTGGCTTCCTCCATTGCCGGGGGCAACCCTAGCCTCCCGCTCTTTCCAGCTCCATGGCTGCCACCATTTCTGTTTGGATTTACCGTCTATAATTGAAACTTTGTAGCCTTGAATGGAGGCCTAGGCCAGCAAGGGCAGGCAGGAAGCTTGGCTTCCTCTATTGCCTGGGAAACCCAAGCCTCCCTTCTGCTCTCTGTGGCTGTAGCCATCTTGGTTGGGTTTATTTGCATATTTGCTCCTAATTGGCTGGTGGGCGTGGCTTGTGGGCATGGCTTATGGGTGTAGCGGAGTGATGGTTAATTTGCATATTACTCTTTTATTAGGTAGGATATCCCAAGAAACTAGAAACATCAATTAGTAAGGATATATGCACCCCTATCTTCATAGCTGCACAATTCACCATAGCTAAGATTTGGGTACAGCCCAATGCCCATCAGCAGATGACTGGATTAGAAAACTATGGTACATCTACACAATGGAATACTACACTGCTATAAAAAAGAAGGAATTCTTGCCATTTGCAGCAGCATGGATGGACCTGAGAACATTATGTTAAGTGAAATAAGCCAGGCAATGAAAGAAAAATACCACATGATTTCACTCATTTATGGAAAATAAAGAACATTATAACCTGATGAACCAAAAGATAGATACAGAGGCAGTAAAGCACTGAATACACTCAAATTACAGCGGGAAGGCAGGGGAGTGTTGGGGAGGGGGGGAAAGAGATCAACCAAAGGACTTGTATGCATGCATATAGGCACAACAAATGGGCACAAGACACTGGGGGGTTGGGATGAGGGCATGCGACAGGAGGTAGGGGAGCCTTGGGGAAGGTCAATGGGGGAAAAAAGGAGATATATGTACTACTACATGTAATACTTTAAACAATAAAAAAATTAAAATAGCCAATAAATACTAACAAAAATAACCTGATTAATTATAAAAAAATTTTGTTAAAAACATTTTAAAATTACCAAGGTGTTAATTTTCAGAAATTTTATACTTTAAATCTGAAGTCCATTCAATCAAGGTCCACAAAATTGAGGGTTTTCTACAGTTTCCATATCCAGCAAAAAGTGAAAGTCACCTAAGGACTGAAATGGAAATGAACACAACACCAATGCTCACATTATTGCAAATTACCCATTTTCCTTACCCAGCTGGGTAATCATGTTTATAACACTTTAGAGGGCATAAGTTTTACCTCTGACCAAAATTACCTGTTATTCTTTTCCAATGCTAGCTAATGCCTAACTGCATTACACTTACATAACAAAAAGAGGATGAGGACATGGATATATTCATGGACAAGTCTGAGAATTTCTGCCTCACAGTTCGGTTCTGTAACTACGAAGACCATTGTTTGCAACCTGACCTGGGAAAAACTGTTTGAACCTGCCCAACTATGTTTAGTCTTGAAATATAAATGTAGATTTTTTTACACATGAAACTTATGTTATTAAGATCAGCTCTCTAGGATGATTTCAGTTGAAAAAGCATTTGTATGTTATGAGAAAAGACCCAGTTAAAACATTATGAGACATTGGTTTGTGATTTAATTTTGTCATTAGCTGGATATGTCACCTTGTTCAAATCACTGAACTTGTATAAGCCTCAGTATAATGGCTCTATACAATCATTAGGCTAGTGGCTCTAATGATTCTAAGGTGTTTACTTCAGAATACAGATATTTCAGTATAATCCTTTTCCTGTGAAAAATATGCTAGTTAAAGGAGTACTAGTCACAAACACGCTTACACATGCAAACCAACACAGACACATATATATACATCAACATACATATGCTAATATTTACCCTACAAAACTGATTTGAAACTGCCTATTTCTAGAGACTGGCTCAGACTTCTTACTGGGTGCTTTCAGAAGTGGTATGCTTAAAGGGGAAGCCAAGACACCATCAACGCATTTTACTGGTAAGAACAAAAACATTTCAAGTTTATTTATGCCTTATTTATCTTCTCAGATGTTTATTTACTTTAGACCATCAATGACCACAGTTTCTATAAGCTCTTATGACATGATAAAACATCTTCATAATTTCTTCCTATAACTAGTAGAACTCTAGCAGTTATCATCAATGGAAAATTAACTACATAACATATGTTTTAGAACTTATCTTTTAAAAGTGATCCACAAAAACCCAATGCTATTCTGAGCTTGGAATATGCTTGTAGGAAGTTTTTAAAATGCTGTTCTGTTTACGTTCTTTTTCAGACACAATTGGGTAGCTGCTTTGCATTTGCAAAAGCAGAAAGCTACCTTACACATGGGATTAGAGAAGGAATTTAGAAAATAGATATTACATTGGTTAATTCCCTCTAGGTAATTAATCTATCAGGAAAAATAAATAAATAAATAAACAAATAAACAAACAGTGAAGTTCAATTTCACAAGGTCTATCCCTTAAAAAAAGAGAGTGCATTTAATGTAAGCCTGGAAATAATTTTATTATCATAATTTCTCTGGTATGATTTTGATTTTCATAAGAGAAAATTTGTGTGGAATAAACACTGCTTAAGGAATTATGTGGCATAGCTCCTAAAGTGTGTATAAATGTTGTTATTTCCTGGATATTTGGTTTTGGAAAAGTCACTATTCATATCTGAACATCAACATAATATGGCTTATATCCTTGCTCCATCTGTTCCAATTTAAGCTTTTGTGAATCTGTAATCCAGATATTTCAATGTAATGCTGTTCTGTGTAATACAACATGCTAGTTGCACCCAACATACACAAATCCTCATGGAAACATATATTCCTATGTAAATGACTTGTATGTAAATTATAATATGATGTGTTTTAAAGTATGTTTATTTCTGTAGGGACTAATGCAGTACGTTCAACAGATGCATTTGCACATGGTATAATAAAGGAAAAACTCAAGGCACACTCAATAGAACTCACTGGTAAGAAGAAGGATTTAAAAAATAAAATATTACGGGTTTATTTATATTTTTTGAAGTTGAATTAATTGTCATCTGAGCCTTCAGTTAGTTGTAATCTCTTTGCTAATGGAGGGTCTTACCCCAATGTTGATGGCTGCTGATATCAGACTGGTGGTTGTTGAAGGTTGAGATAGCTATGGCAATTTCTTAAAATCAGACAACAATAGAGTTTGCCACATCAACTGACTCTTCTGCTCATGGATGAGTTCTCTGTAGCATTCAAGGTTTTGATAGCATTATTACCACAGTAGAACTTCTTTTAAAATTTGAGTAGTACTCTCAAAACCTGCCACCTTTCTTTCAGCTAAGTTTAGGTAATGTTCTAAATCCTTTGTTGTTAATCCAACAATCTTCCCAGCATCATTTCTAAGAGTAGATGCCATCTCAAGAAACCACTTTCTTTGATCAGCCAAAAGAAAATGTTCAAAGGAATATTTGATTGGACTGAAGAAAGAAAGAACCAGCACAATTAAGGTAATGGGAATACCAGGAGGAGAGTAGAGAAAGAAATGAACAGTAAAAATATTTGAAGAAAGAAAGCTGAAAATTTTTAACAGTATTCAATGAAAGTTGTTAATTTACAAACACATCTAAGCAGAATGAAACCTAAGTAGAATGAGCACCAAAAATCTACAACCAGACCCAGTATAGTAAGAATATTGAAAGATGAAGAGAAAACAACTGATTATGAAAAAAAGAACCCAAGTCAGGTGAGCTGGTAACAAGTGAGCATCAGAGACTATGGAGGCCATAAGGCATGGAGTGGAATAGTTCAAGTGTGTCTATGAGGAAGCTTGTATCAAGCAAACTATCTTCCAAAAATGAAGCTTTGGAGATTCAAGATGGATATAGTGTAAGCAGAAGCAACACATACCTGGCGATAAACCTGATTTACAGCTAAAATTTAGAGCAATCTACCTGACAGCAAAACACAAAGAAACACTGAAGGACACCGTAACTGGAGTATTATATCCAAGGATCAAAAATAAAGAAACTACACAGAAACTGGTAAGAAGAGCGTAGACCCAGAGCAGGTTGGTCCCTACACTCAGGTGCATTGGTTAAGAAGCTTGAGGGATATTGTGGCTGAAAAAGTCCACCCTGAGGAAGGTGGTTTCTCAACCCCACCCTGGAGTCCATAAACTAGTGCCATAGGGCCAGGAAGAAGACCCTGCATAGTATTTGGGAGAAAAAATAAGTGGGGATTTTGTCCACTGGAAAGAAAAGGAAGTCTCCTAGAATCCCCGGGTTTTCTCTTTAAGGGCCAGTGCACAGGGGATTGCTATTGGGCACTCATCTGGGGCTTTGGTAGAGGGAAGGAGACTCAGACCATACAGAATCCATAAAGAGAAAATCTTTGTAGCATAGCTGCAGAGATCTGGAAGGTGGTTACTGAGGTCACTGTCCTGCGTCATCATCCCACACCATCCTTAGGCACCATATCCTGGGTTCAAGTACCAATACACATCATAATTAAAATGGCCAAGTTTAAATACAAAGAAATAATGAATCTTAAAGGCAGCAAGAGAGAAATAGTTAGTTACCTACAAAGGTCTTCCCATAAGGCTATCAGCTGATTTCTCAATAGAACCACTTCAGACCAGAAGATACTGGGATGAATTATTCAAAGTAATGAAAAGCAGGTACCTCCAACAAAGACTGCTCTATCTAGCAAGGCTATAATTTAAAACTAAAAATGGAACTCCCATTTGACTCAGTGATCCCACTTCTAGGAATATATCCCAAGAAAGTAGAAACACCAATCAGAAAGGATATATGCACCCCTATGTTCATAGCAGCACAATTTACAATAGTTAAGATTTAGAAACAACCTAAGTGCCCATCAGCAGATGAGTGGATTAAAAACGTGTGGTATATCTACACAATAGAATACTATGCTGCTGTAAAAAGAAAGGAACTCCTACCATTTGCAACAGCATGGATAGACCTGGAGAGAATTATGCTAAGCAAAATATGTCAGTTAGAGAAATATAAATATCACGTGATCTCACTCATTTGTGGAATATAATGAACAACAAAAACAGATCCAGAGACAGAGAAGCATCAATCAGACCATGAAACCTCAGAGGGAAGGCAGAGGAGAGTGAGTGGAAGGGGGAGAGATCAACCAAAGGACTTGTATGCATGCATATAAGAATAACCAATGGACAAAAACACTAAGGGGGTGAGGGCACGAGGAGGGAATGTGGGGGGGCCAATAGGGGAATAAGGACACGTAAGTAATACCTTAATCAATAAAGAAAATAAATAAATAAATAAAATTAAAGTGAAATAAAGAGCTTCCTAACAAAAAAAGGTGAAAGGAGTTCAGTACCATGAAACCAACTTTGCAAGAAATGTTATAGGGACTACTTTAAGAAGAAGAAGAAATATATAGAGAGAGGAATATAGGCCAAAAAAAAAGAAAGAAAGAAAGAAAGAAAGAAAGAAAGGCAATAATTAAGTACCTATCAATAGTAATCTTAAATATTCATGGATTAAATGCTCCAATAAAAAGACACAAGGTAGCTGAATGGATAATAAAACATGGTCCATATATATTCTGTCTACAAGACAGAACAAAAGATTCACACAGAATGAAAGTGAATGGAGGGAAAAAATATTCCATGCAAAATGGAAACAAACAAAAAAGCTGGAGTAGCCATACTCATATTTGACAAAATAGAATTCAAAACAAAGGTTATAAAAAAGACAAAGAATGTCACTACATAATACTAAAGGGATCAATTCAACAAGAGTATATAACCCTGGTAATATATATACACCCAATATAAGAGCACCTAAATATATTTTAAAACTCTTGGAGAACTTTTAAGGGAGAGACTGACAGTCATAATTGGAGACATTAACACCCCACTGTCATTATGGAGAGAACTTCCAGATGAAAATCAACAAGGAAACTGTAACCTTAAACTACACACTAGATGAGATAGATTTATTTGATATTTACTTAATCCCAAAGCATCAGAATACAATTCTTCTAAAAGTGTACATGAGATTCTCATAGATAGACCACATGTTTGAAAACAAATAAGTCTTAACAAATTCAAGATTGAAATCATGTCAAACATCTTCTTGGATCACAATGGCATGAAGCTGCATGAAGCTAGAAGTAATCAATCACAATAAAAACAACTCAAAAACATTCAAATACATGGAGGCTAAATAGCATGTTATTGAACAATGAATAGGTTACCAATGAGATCAAGGAAAAATAAAAAATTACTTGGTAATAAAGGAAAATGAACACACAACAACCCCAAATATATGAGAAACAGTGAAAGCAGTACTGGGAGGGAAGTTCATAGCATTACAGGCCTATATCAAGAAATAAGAAAAATCTCAAGTAAACAATCTACCTCAACACACATACACACACACACACACACACACACACACACACACAACACAACACAACACAACACAACACATAGAAAAAGAACAACAGGAAAAGCCCAAAGTAAGTAGGAGGAAGGAAATAATAGAGATAAGGGCAGAAACAAATGACATAGAACTTAAAAAACAATACAAGAGATCAATGAAACAAGAACTGGTTCTTTAAAAAGATAAATAAGATTGATGAACTTTTAACTAGACAAATCAAGAAACAGAGATGACCCAAATAAATAATATCAGAAATGAAAGAGAAGTAACAAATGGCATCACAGAAATACAAAAGATTGTAAGAAAATATTATGAACAAATTGGACAACCAGGGTGAAGTATACAAATTCCTAGAAATACACAGTATTCTAAAACAAAATAAGGAAAAAATTATAAAACCCGAATAAACCAATAACAACTAATGAAACTGAAGAAGTAATAAAAGAGAAAAAAAAACTCCAAACAAACAAAAATCCTGCACCAAATTGCCCCACAGGGGAAATTTATCAAACATTCATAGAAGAACTAACACATATCCTCCTCAAACAATTCCAAAAAATTCAAGAAGAAGGAAGACTTCCAAGCTCTCTTTATGAGTCCAGCATTACCCTAACTTCAAAGGCTGATAAAGACATCACAAAGAAAGGAAATGAACAAAGGTGCTAAAACCCTCAACAAAATATTAGCAAATCTCATCCAGCAAGATATTAAAAAGATCATACACCAGGATCAACTGGGATTAATTCTTAGGATCTAAGGTTGGTATAATATTCACAAATCAATAAATATGATACCTCACATAAAAAGTAACAAAAATCAAATGATCATATCAATAGATGCAGAAATCATTTATGAGAAAAACAGTAAGCAAAGTGGGAATAGAAGGATCATACCTCAACATAGTAAATGCCATATATGAAAAACCTACAGCCAACATTATATTTAATGGTCAAAAACTAAAAGTGTTTCTCTTAACATCAAGAAATAACTAAGATGTTCACTTTTACCATTCATATTTAACATAGTACTGGAGGTCCTAGGCACAGAGATCAGATAGAAGAAGAAATCAAAGGCATCCAAATTGGAAAGGAGGTAGTAAAACTGTCATTATTTGTAGTTGAAGTGATACTGTACATCAAAAACCCTGAAGATTCTACCAAAAAAAATCTACTAGATCTAATAAATTAATTTGGAAAAGTAACAGAATACAAAATCAATATCCAGAAATCAATGGCATTTTTATACAACAATAAAGAGTTCTCAGCAAGAGATTCTAAGAAAACAATTCCATTTAATATTGCAGAAATAGTAATCCTATATAATAAAAAACTAATATTCAAATAGACCAAACAGTGGAACAACCAAACAACCGAACAAGCAGTCACTATGACATGTGCTGACCACCAGGGAGTGTGTGTGGAACATGGCAGGCATTGGCCACAGCAGGATGGTGGAGCAGGTGAGCGGGGGTGCCAGACCAAGGAGGGGTGCCAGTCGCTGTCATGGGGGTGAGCCTCTAATGGTTACTGAAAATTCTTTGCTCTCACACTCCACGATCCTGACAGGTGCTCACACCTGCTGCTGGCACTGGCCCCACTCACACCCACTGCCGGCGCCAGAGCCACCACTTGCACCCACTGCCAGTGCTGGCCCTGCTCACACCTGCTGCCAGTGCCCAGCGCCGGTCCCGATCACTCGGTGCCATCAGCAGCTGTGAAAGGCAGCTGTCAGCCTTGATTGCCCCTGAGGGTTTCACCACCTCCCCTTGCTCCTATGGGGTGATCAGGGCAGCAGCCACCACTTGCACCTGCTGACTGCACCAGCCCCGCTTGCACCCGTTGCTGGTGCCAGCCCCAATCACTCCATGCCATCAGTGGGTGTGAGTGGGGCCGGCACTGTCAGCATGTGGGGGCAGCAGCGGCGGGACCAGGACTGCTGGCAGACAGGGGACTGGGGGCTGTGGTGAGGGGCCATACAGGGGTGCAGAGGATGGGCCAAGACCTGCCCCTGTGCCTTCTGCAGCTTCATGGCCCACAGTTCCCTTCAAGGAGCACGAATTCATGCACTGGGCCCCTAGTTAATAATCCTATCTAATAAAGAGGGAATATGCTAATTGACCCTCACACCATCGCAAAGATGGCGGTGCCCACAGCCAATAAGGAGGGGATATGCTTATTGAATGCCCCGCCCTCAAAGATGGTGGCACCCATATCCACAAGATAGTGGTGCCCAGTCCGCTCAGCCCCCCAGCCGCCCAGGGCCGGACCAAGGCGTAAGCAAGCCTCAGATGGCAGCTGTCCAGCCAATGCCCAAGGCATAGGCAAGCCTCAGTTGTCAGCTGTTCAGCCTCCCAGGGCCAGCTTGAGGCACAGGCAAGCCTCGGATGGTAGCTGCCCAGCCACCCAGGGCCGCCTGAGGCTCAGGTAACCAGGACTGGCCAAGGCTTGTGCTGCCGACAGTGGCAGCAGCAGAGGTGTGATGGGGCGTTGCCTTCTCCTGATCACTGGGTCGCCTTCCACCCCTGAGGGCTCCCGGATTGTGAGAGGGGGCAGGCCAGGCTGAGGGACACCCCCCCCCCAGTAATAATAATAATGTGCCTGGGAATAAATTTAACCAAGAAGGTAAAATGCCTATACTCATAAAACTATAAGACATTGAAGAAACAAATGTTGAAAGATACTAATTAGTTAAAGCTTGTACTGTGCTCATGATTTGGTAGAGTTAACATCATTAAAATGTCCATACTACCCAATGCTATCTATAGATACAAAACAATCCCTATTAAAATACCAATAGCATATTTCACAGATCTAGAACAAATATGCCAAAAATTTATATGGAATCAAATAAGACCCCAAATAGCCTCAGCAATCTTGAGAAAGAAAAACAAAGTTGTAGGGATCACAATATCAAGACATAAAACTATACTCAAAGCCATTGTAATAAAAACAGCCTCATAGTAGCACAAGAACAGGCAAATAAATCAATGGAAAATAACACAGGTCCCTGAAAACAACCTATGCCTCTTTGATCAATTAATATTTGAAAAAATAGTCAAGAGCATACAATGGAGATGGTCTCTTTAATAAATGGTGTGGGGAAAATTAAACTGGTACATGCAAAAACAATACAGCTTGACCACCAATTTACACTATACATAAGAATAAACTCAAAATGGATAAAAGACTTACTAGTAAATGTAAGTCACAAAACCATGAAAATCCTATAAGACATAAGCAGTAAAATCTCAGACAGCTCATATAATAATATTTTTGCCAAAAATCTTCTAGTGCAATAAAAAGAGGCAAAAACAAACAATGGACTACATTAAGCTAAAAAGCTTCTACACAGCAAAAGAAACCATCAGTAAAATGCAAAGAGAACCCACTGTATGGATTGCCAATGATACATCTGATAAGGAGTTAATTTCCAAAATATATAAAGAACTTATACAACTCAACATCAAGAAGATAAGTGGACAAAGAACCTGAATAAACACTTCTCCAAAGAGGACATACAGATGGACAATAGACATATGAAAAAATGTCCAATGTCACCATTCACAGTGAAATGCAAATTATGCCTATAATGAAGTGTCACCTCACACTTGCCAGAATGGCTACCATCAATAAATTAACAAGTGCAGGGAGGATGTAGAGAAAAGGGAAACCTAGTACACTGCTGGTGAGAATACAGACTGGTGCAACCACCATGGAAGACAGTGTGGGATTTCCTCAAAAAAATGAAAAAATGGAACTGCTATTTGACCCAGTGATCCCACTTTTGGGGACATATCTTAAGAATCCAAAAACACAAATCAGAAAAAAATATATGCACCTCTATTTCATAGTAGTGTTGTTGATAATAGCCAAGATCTGGAAACAGCCTAAGTGCCCCTCAGTAGATGAGAGAATTAAAAAAGCTGTGGTATAGCCCTAACCAGTTTGGCTCAGTGGATAGTGTCAGCCTGCTGACTGAAGGGTCCCAGGTTCAATTCTGATCAAGGGCACATCCCTGGGTTGTGGGCTCAATGCCCAGTGCAGGGCATGGAAGAAGCATCCAATTAATAATTCTCTCTCATCATTGATGTTTCTATCTATCTCTACCTCTCCCTTTCTATCTGAAATCAATAAAAATATATTTTTTAAAAAGCTGTGGTATATCTATATCATGGAATACTATGCAGCAGTAAAAAAGGAGAATCTCTTACTCTTTGAGATAGCATAGAGGGACCTGGAGAGTATCATGCTAAGTGAAATAAGTCAGTCAGAGAAATACAACTATCACATGATCTCACTCATATATGTAATCTACTGAACAAAATAAACTGATAAACAAAATAGATTCAGAGACATAGGAGCATGGAATAGATTGTGGAATCTCAAAGGGAAGGTAGGGGTGGTTGGGTGAGTGGGAAGAAATTTACCACAGAACTTGTATGCATATATGCATAACCCATGGACATAGACAATAGGGTGGTGAAGGCCCAGGATAGGGATTGGGTGCAGGCCATAATGGGTCAATGGGGGAAAACAAGGGACATATGTAATTCTTTCAACAATAAAGATTTAATTTTTTTAAAGCTGTGGCACATTTGCACAATGGAATACTACATAGCTAAAAAATGGAAGGAACTCTTACCACTTTTGATAGCATGGTTGGACCTGGAGATCATTATACTAGTGAAATAAGCATGTCAGGGAAAGACAAATATCATAAGATCTCACTTATATGTGGAATCTAATGAGAAATATAAAGGGACAAACAAAATACAACCAGAGTCAGGGATGTATGGAACAGACTGACAGATCTCAGAGCAGAAGGGAGTGAGGTGAATGGAGTGAAATAAGGTATGGAGTGAAATAAGGTGAAGAGAATAGCTAAAGAACATACATGCATAAACCATAGGCGCAGACAGCAGTGTGGACAGGGCTAGAAGGAGGGAGGGTATGGACTAGGTGGCAGTGGGCAAACTGGGGGAGAATGGGAGACATCTGTAATGTCAACAATAAAAATTTTTAAAAAAAAAAAAAAACAAAGAGGTTTAGTCACAAGAATATTTTGTTTTGAGTAATTTTACAAAAGCAAAATGAAAACAAAGAATATAATTTTAATGTTTTAAACAAGCCATTGATAAAATATACTATGATTATGACAGGCTGCCAGATATATATTATACAAAAGAATTATGTTACAGAATAGTAAGTATATGGAAAGATTAAAAGGAAAAGCTCCAAAATGTTAGAGGTAGTTATGTCTGGGTAAGAATATAGATGATTTTTACTTTTTATATAATACTAGTAGTCCATTGCGTGATATCGTGCGCAGTAGGCTGCCTGCCGCTTCCACGGGAGAGGGCAAGAACCGCAGTGCATCACCAGGAGCCATGTGGCTTCTGTGGGAGGTGGAGGCAGAAGCAAGCTGCCGGCCCCTCTGTCCCTGTCCCTGTCCCCTCCAGACTTCATCTGCACGCACAACCTCCTCCTGTCTGGTCGTGACCCATTACGGCATCCCAGCCTAATTTGCATATTTCATATATATATATATGTATGTGTATCCTACCTAATAATAGACAAATATGCAAATTGACCATACCTCCGACACCTCCACAAGCCACGCCCACAAGCCACGTCCACCATCCAATCAGAGCGAGCATGCAAATTAACCCAAACCAAGATGGCTACAGCCACAGAGCAAGGTTTCCTAGGTAACAGAGGAAGCCAAGCTTTCTGCCTGCCCTGGCCAGGCCTAAGCCTCCATTCAAGCTACAAAGTTTCAATTATAGAAGATAAACAAATTCAAACAAATGGCGGCAGGATGGAGCTTGAGAGAGCAGGCCAGGGTTGCTGCCGGCAACAGGGGAAGCAAAGCTTTCTGCACACCCTGGCCAGGCCCACCCGCTTAAGGCAACAAAGTTTCAATTATAACCCCAACACAAATGGCTGCGGGCCACAGAGGGAGCCCCAGGCTTGGCTCCGCTCCAGGCTACAAAGTTTCAATTGTAGAAGGAAAATAAATTCCAGATACCAGGGCCTCCACTTGGGTTGCCAGGGGGCGTGGCCAGCCTGCAAACCACCACAGGCCCCTCGCTCAGGCTGCCCCACGCCCCAAGGGAACCCCCACCTGATCCAGGACACCCTTCAGGGAAAACCAGCTGGCCCCCACCCCTGTACCAGACCTCTATCCTATCCAATAAAAGAGTAATATACAGATTGATCATCACTGCAACACACAATATAGCTGCCCCCATGTGGTCAAAGATCCTGCCCCCATGTGAACACAAGATGGCCACCACAAGATGGCCAGCAGGAGACGGCAGTTGGGAGGCACCCAGCCTGCAAGGGAGGGCAGTTGAGAAGGACCAGGCATGCAAGGGAGGGCAGTTGGAGGTGATCAACCCTGCAGGAGAGGGCAGTTAGGGGTGACCAGGCCGGCAGAGGAGGGAAGTTGGGGGCAAACAGGCTGGCAGCAGAGTGGTTAGGGGGTGATCAGGCTGGCAGGTAGAAGTGGTTAGGGGCAATCAGGAAGGCAGGCAGGCAAGCAGTTGGGAGCCAGCAGTCCTGGATTGTGAGAGGGATGTCTGACTGCCCGTTTAGGCCCGATCCCATCGGACATCCCTTGAGGGGTCCCATATTGGAGAGGGTACAGGCTGGGTTGAGGGAACACACCCCCGTGCACAAATTTCGTGCTCCGGGCCTCTAGTATATATATAAATATATATAGTACATATATATATGTACTAAATTTATTTTGATAAATATGCATCATATTTTAATAAACCGAAATGGCACAAAAAAATGAATGTGATACAAAGTCTTAAATAAATAAAAAGAGAGAGAATTCTTTGATTGCAGGCCCACTTTACAAGAAATGATATAGAAAGAATGTCTTTTTAATAAATGGTGTTGGGAAAATGGGATAGGTATATGCAAAAAATTGAAATTAGACCTCCAACTTACACCATACACAAGAATAAATTCAAAATGGATAAAATACTTAAATTCTTGAAAGAAACCATAGGCAGTAAAATCTCAGACATTTCCTATAGCATTATTTTCATCAATACATCTCTTAGCACAAGAGAAACAAAAAAAATAAAAAATGAGCAAATGAGACTACATCCAACTAAAAAGCTTCTGCACAACTCACATTTAAGTCTTTACCCACTGTGAGTTAATTCTTGTGTATGGTGTAAGTTGATGGTCCAGTTTCAGTTTTTTTGCATGTACCTGTCCATTTATTGAAGAGACTGTCTTGACTCCATTGTATGTTCATGCCTCCTTTGTCAAATATTAATTGAGCTTAATGGCTTGGGTCAATTTCTGGGTTCTCTGTTCTGTTCCATTAATCTATATGCTTATTCTTGTGTCAATACCAGGCTGTATTGACTACAGTGACTGTGTAATATAACTTGATATCTGGAATTTTGACCCCTCCAACTTTGTTCTTTCTCACAATTGCTGTGGCTATTTGGGGTCTTTTTTGTTTCTATATATATATATTTGTTCTAGATCTGTAAAATATGCAGTTGGTATTTTAATTTGAATCTATAGATTGTTTTGGGTAGTATGGACATTATAATAATGTTGATTCTACCAATTCATGAACACAGTATATTCTTCCACTTGTTTATATCTTCCTCTATCTCTTTTTTCAACATCTTGTAATTTTCTGAGTACAGGTCTTTTACCTCCTTAGTAAAGTTTATTCCTAAGTATCTTAATTTTTGTTGCAATTGTAAATGGGATTGTTTGTTTAGTGTCTCTTTCTGAGAGATCATATGTGTGTATTATCATGGATATCTGGGTGTTAATTTTGTATCTTGATATATTGCTGAATTCATTTATTAAATTTAGTAGTTTTTTGGTGAAGTCTAGGGTTTTCTAAATACAATATCATGTCATCTGCAAATAACAACTTAAGTGTAAGTTGTGAAACCAAAAAAAATCCTAGAGAAAACCATAGGCAGCAAAATCTTAGACATCTCTCATGGCAATATGTTTATGGATACATCTACTAGGGCAAGGAAAATAAGAAGAAAATAAATAAATGGGACTACATAAAAATAAAAAGCTTATGCACAGCAAAAGAAATCATCAACAAAATGAAAAGAGACCTCACTGCATGAGGGAACATATTTACCAATGATACATCAGATAAGAGGTTAATTTCCAAAATATATAAGGAACTCATATGACTTAACAAAAGACAAACAATCCAATTTAAAAATGGGCAAAATACCAAAATAAACACTTCTCCAAAGTGGACATACCAGGTGGACAAAAGACATATGAAAAAATGCTCAAACTTACTGATCATCAGTGAGATGCAAATTAAAATGACAATGAGGTATCACCTCACACCTGTCAGGATGGCTACCATCTACAAATCAGCAAATCATAAGTGCTGGCAAAGATGTGGAGAATAAAGAACCCTAGTACACTACTGGTGGGGATGCAAACTGGTGCAACCATTATGGAAAATAGTATGGAGTTTCCTCAAAAAATGAAAAATTGAACTGCCATTTTACCCAGTGATCCCACTTCTGAGAATATACCCTAAGAAACCCAAAATATGAATCAGAAAGAATATATAGCAGCATAATTTACAATATCTAAGATCTGGAAACAGCCCAAGTCTCCATCAGGAGATGAATGGATAATAAAGCTGTGATACATTGATACCATGGAATACTATGCAGCAGTAAAAAAGAAGGGTCTTTTACCCTTTGAGACAGCATGGAGGGACCTGAAGACTATTATACCAAGTGAAATAAGCCAATCAGAGAAAGACAAGTGTCACGTGATCTCACTCATATATAGAATCTAATGAACAAAATAAATTGATGAACAAAATAGATCCAGAGACATAGAAGCATAGAACAGACTATGAAATTTCAGAGTTGAAGGTAGGGGTGGCTGGGTGAGTGGGAAGAGATTAACCACAGAACTTGTATGCATATATGCATAACCCCATGGACACATATGATAGAGTAGTGAAGGCCTGGGGTGAGGGTGGGTGCAGGCTATAAGGGGTCAATGGGGAGAGAAAGGGGACATCTATAATACTTTCAACAACATAGATTTTTTTAAAAGCTTCTGCGTAACAAAAGAAACCAACAACATGAAAAGGTAGTCTACTGTATGGAAGAACATATTCACCAATGATACCTCTGATAAGGGTTTAATTTCCAAAATATATAAAGAACTTATACAACCCAACTCCAAAAAGACAATCAGATTTTTTTAAATGGGCAAAGTACCTGAACATATTCTTCTCCAAAGAGGACATACAGACAGCCAGTAGACATATTTTAAAATGCTCAAAGTCACTAATCATCAGATAGATGCAAATTAAAAACACCTTGAGGTATCACCTCACAACTGTCAGAATGGCTACTATCAATAGATAAACAAACAAGTGCTGGAGAAGATGTGGAGAACAGGGAACCCTAGTACACTGCTGTGGAAAACAGTATGGCGTTTCCTCAAAAAATTAAAAATGGAACTGCCTTTTCATCCAGCAATCCCTCTTCTGGGGATATATCCTAAGAATCCTGAAACACCAGTCAGAAAAAAATATATGCACCCCTATTTTATAGCATCATTATTTACAATAGCTAAGATCTGGAAACAGCCA
Source organism: Cnephaeus nilssonii (assembly GCF_951640355.1). Lineage (NCBI taxonomy): Eukaryota > Metazoa > Chordata > Mammalia > Chiroptera > Vespertilionidae > Cnephaeus > Cnephaeus nilssonii. Next base: position 9,675,864 of record NC_137075.1, on the reverse strand, counting down.
AAGTGCCCATCAGTAGATGAATTGATAAAAATTCTGTGATACATTTATACCATGGAATACTATGCAGTAGTAAAAAGGGGTCTCTTACCCTTTGAGACAGCATGGAGGGACCTGGAAAGTATTATACTAAGTGAAAGAAACCAGTCAGAAAAAGACAAGTTACTACATGATCTCACATTGTATGTGGAACCTAATGAGCCAATACACTGATGATCAAAATAGACCCAGAGATATGGATACATGGAACAAACTGACAGATCTCAGAGGAGAGGGGGCTGGAAGAGACAAGAAGAGTTTAACCAAGGACCTTAAATGCATATATGCATAGACCATGGACATAGACTATCAAGTAGTGAAGGTATGGGGTGGGCAAGCAAGGTCTGGGTGGAGATGGGCTAGGCAGGGGTGTGGGGGGTTGGGGACATCTATAATACTGTCAAAATTTTTAAAAAAGAAAAAGAAAGCAGTGGTAGGAATTTGTGAAATAAGAAAATTGTGCGTCTTAATAGATTATAGGTTTCTCCACCACATACCTTTTTTGCTCATAGTTTTAAAACCAATCTGCCTGATTATCTAAGAATTTTTTCTCCCTCAGTTCAAATGAATCAATTCTTCTTTTTGTTTATTAGAGGAAGACAAAGGAATAACACATGCCTGCTAAGGTTGTCCTGTCATGTGTTGCTATAACTGGTGTTACTTTCACAAATGTCATAACTTACTATGGCAAAGTTGTTCTGCCCAATCCAGTGTGTCTTTGGCTTTGCGAATGATGCCCCATTCGGACTTCACCTCTGCTTAGATTGCTGTGGTGGTATGTATGTACTGCCATGGTGATATTCATGTTCTCAGTCATTTTGCCAAATTTAGTTATTTCATTATAATCCTCTTATAATAAAAAATACTATTTTTAGTACTACAACCTTCACACTCACATACTTGTTAATAATTGTCTATTTTTATAGAGTCTGATACAGAACAAATACTGGATGCTACTGGAAGAGGTATAATAAAGGGGAAAGTGAAGACACAACCAAAGAGTCATGCTGGTAAGAACAAGAATATTTCAAGTCTATTTATGGTTTACCTTCTCAGAAATTTAAGTTTGGATCTTAAATGACCACAGTACCTATCCTACATAATAAAAAGGTAATATGTAAATTACCATCACTCCGCTACGCCCACGATTGGGCCAGCGGGAGACACAGGGGGCAGGACTCGGGGTGGCTGGGGTGGTGATTGGGCCGGCAGGACGCTGAGCTCGCATTGCCAGGGGCTGCGCGAACTCAGCGTCTGCGCCATGGCTGTGCTGCAGCACAGACGGGCCTCTGGGACAGCGAGCTGGGCGTTTGGAGGTTTGGAGGCGGCGCGGGTGGGCGGGCGGTGCGGCTCCCGGGGGAAGAGTCTGGCGGCAGTTGGGCCGCAGGAGCACGCAGCGGTGTCCGCAGAGGACGCGGGTTTCCACGAAGGCAGAGGAGGAGGCGGCGGCCCCAGCCTTCCTGGGCGGGAGGCGAAGGCAAGACCCCTGCCTGGGCTCCGGCCGCAGGAGGACCACGCCCCCGCCCCCCCTCGCCCTAGGGGCCCAGGGACTTCGGAGCTGCTGGCCACACCGGTCCCGACCAGCGGACAGACAGCCTACATGTGCATGATTAAATCATGCACTGGGCCTCTAGTATGCTAATATTTTTCATATTTTTTTCTTCATTTCGGAGTGAGGAAGGGAGAGAGAGACAGACAGACAGAAACATCAATGATGAGAGACAAACATCGATTGGCTGCCTCCTGACCACCCACCGGAGATCAAGCCTATTACCTAGGCATATGCCCTGACCGGGAATTGAACCGTGACCTCTTGGTTCATGGGTCGATGTCAATCACTGAACCACACTGGCATGGCACCTATATGCTATTATTACATGGTAGAACTTCATAATTTCCCTTTATAATTAATGGAATTCTAGCAGTTAAATCAGTAGATAATTAGCTACATAATATGTTTTAGCACTCATCCGTTTAAAGTGATCCATAAAAAAAAAACAACAATATTGCTGTGAGCTTGGAATATGGTTGTTGGAAGCCTATAAAATGCTGTTCTACTCACAGTCTTTTTCAGATCCTATCAGATAGTTGCATTGTACTTGCAAAGGCAGAAAAACTACCTGATGAATGGGATTAGAGGAGGAATTTAGAAAAGGGACATTACATCGGTTATTAAGTCCATCCATGTGATTAAACTATCAGGCAAATTTGTAATATCTAAAGTGAAATAGTAACCTTTAGGAGTTTTTCAAATATAGTTTATATTATAGTCTACTGCTTCCTGTCCTGTTAGATCAGTGCTTAACACACTTCATCACGATCTTTTACATGGTACCAATGGATGCAGGCAGGTTAATAGAACAATCAGGGAAGGAGACAATCAGAGAAAGGCTTTTATAACACCAGTCATCCAAAGGTGATAGTATTCTTGCCCCAAGTCCATGCTCTCACAGAAACACACTAGAAGCTTGACATAGCAGGGAAACACACTTCAATAAAATATAAAATAGTCCATCCTTATCACTCAATAAATGACCAGGCACACAATCACAAGCCTCCAACTGGGGTGGGGGGAACCCAGTACAAAGATTTGCTGCAATACGTTGTGTAAAATGCCCAGTTTTTACCACAAAATATATAAGACCTAAGAAGAGACAGTGAAGTGAAAACTCCAGGGAATATTGGTTTTAAAATACTTAATAAGGTAGTGGAAGGATATTGTGAAGATGGGAGCTTGTGATTCTTACCATATTGTTTAGCACATATTTTATTTCCTAATCCTTATCCTACCTCCTATAAAATATTCTTTATAATGCCTCCTTGTTTATTTAAGCATCTCTGCATGCTCATTTCTATGGCCCATTCCTTTTTACTTATGCCAGTTAGAAAAAGAACCAGGGAGCCTCAAATACATCTACTAATATTTAATTTTACATTGCTGTAACTCATATTACTTTTACAAAATGTAGTTTTATACTTGTTGAAAGTTGTTCTTTCCTTTTTTATGTGTTTTTATTCATTTTTATAATGATGAAAATCAGGGTAGTTTCCATCTCTTTTTTAGATTACACTAGATGTCTATTTGAGCTGCAAAGGTCATAGTGCAACCTTTAACATTTTTCTTTTTTTTAATTTCTTTATTGATTCCAGTGTTACATATGTGTCCTTATTTCCCCATTACCCCCTTACCCTCCCCCCTCATGCCCTCACCCGTCTGTTGTCTGTGTCCATTGGTTAGGCTTCTATGCTTGCATACAAGTCCTTTGGTTGTTTTTTACCCCTTACCCCCACCCTCCTCTACTTTCCCTCTGAGGTTTAATGGTCTGATCGATGTTTCTATGTCTCTCAATCTATTTTTGTTAATCAGATTATGTTGTTCATTATATTCCATAAATGAGTGAGATCATGTGATATTTATGTTTCTCTGCCTGGTTTATTTCACTTAGCATAATGCTCTCCAGGGCCATCCATGCTGTTGCAAATGGTAAGAACTCCTTCTTTTTTACCGCAACATAGTATTCCATTGTGTAGATGCACCACAGTTTTTTAATCCACTCATCTGCTGATGGGCACTTAGGCTGTTTTCAAATCTTAGCTATTGTAAATTGTGCTGCTATTAACATAGGGGTGCATATGTCCTTTCTAATTGGTGTTTCTAGTTTCTTGGGATATATTCCTAAAAGTGGAATCACTGAGTCAAATGGGAGTTCCATTTTTAACTTTTTTAGGAAACTGCATACTGTTCTCCACAGTGGCTGCACCAGTCTGCATTCCCACCAGCAGTGCACAAGGTTTCCTTTTCCTCCTCATCCTCTCCAGCACTTGTCATTTGTTGATTTGTTGATGATAGCCCTTCTGACAGGTGTGAGATTGTACCTCGTTGTCATTTTTATTTGCATCTCTCGGATGATGAGTGACTTTGAGCATGTTTTCATGTGACTCTTGGCCTTCCTTCTGTCTTCTTTAGAAAAGTATCTATTTAGGTCCATTGCCCATTTTTTTATTGGGTTGTTTATCTTCTTTTTGTTAAGCTGCATGAGTTCCCTGTAGATGTTGGAGATTAAGCTCTTATTGGTGATAACATTGGCAAATATGTTCTCCCATGCAGTGGGCTTTCTTGATGTTTTGTTGATGGTTTCTTTTGCTGTGAGAAAGCTTTTTATTTTTATGTAGTCCCATTTGTTTATTTTCTCTTTACTTTCCATTGCCCTAGGAGCAGTATCAGTGAAGAAATTACTTTGGCATATGTCTGAGATTTTTCTGCCTGTGGATTCCTCTAGTATTTTTATGGTTTCCCGTCTTATGTTTAAGTCCTTTATCCATTTTGAGTTTATTTTTGTGTATGGTGTAAGTTGGTGGTCTAGTTTCATTTTTTGCATGTATCTGTCCAATTTTACCAACACCATTTATTAAAGAGACTGTCTTGACTCCATTATATGTTCATGCCTCCTTTGTCAAATATTAATTGAGCATAGTGGCTTGGGTCAATTTCTGGGTTCTCTATTTTATTCCATTTATCTATATGTCTATTCTTGTGCCAGTACCAGGCTGTTTTGAGAATAGTGGCTTTGTATTACAGCTTGATATCTGGTATTGAGATCCCCCCTACTTTGTTCTTCTTTCTCAGGATTGCTGCAGTTATTCGGGGTCTTTTTTTATTCCAGATGAATTTTTGGAAAGTTCCTTCTAGGTCTGAAAAATATACAGTTGGTATTTTAATGGGGAGTGCATTGAATCTATAGATTGCTTTGGGTAGTATGGACATTTTAATAATGTTGATTCTACCAATCCATGAACACGGTATGTTCTTCCATTTGTTCATGTCTTCCTCTATCTCTTTTTTCAGTGTCCTATAGTTTTCCGCATATAGGTCTTTTACCTCCTTAGTTAAGTTTATTCCTAGGTATCTTACTTTTTGTTGTTGTTGAGATGGTAAATGGGATTGCTTTTTTAGTCTCTCTTTCTGTAAGTTCACTATTGGTATATAGAAATGCCATAGATTTCTTGGAGTTAATTTTGTATCCTGCTACATTGCCAAATTCATTTATTTAGTCTAATAATTTTTTTATGGAGTCTTTAGGGTTTTCTATGTACAGTATCATGTCATCTGAGAAGAAGAACACTTTTACTTCTTCTTTTCCAATCTGGATGCGTTTTATTTCTTCTTCTTGTCTGATCGCAATGGCTAGTACTTCCAGTACTATGTCAAACAGGAGTGGTGAGAGTGGGCATCCCTGTCTTGTTCCTGTTCTTAGGGGAAATGGTTTTAGTTTTTGCCCATTGCTTATGATGTTGGCTGTGGGTTTGTCATATATGGCTTTTATTATGGTGAGGTATGATCCTTCTATTCCCACCTTGCTGAGAGTTTTTATCAAGAAAGGGTGTTGGATTTTGTCAAATGCTTTTTTCTGCATCAATTGATATGTGGTTTTTATCTCTCAATTTTTTAATGTGATGTATCAAGTTTATTGATTTGCGGATATTGTACCATCCTTGCATCCCTGGGATAAATCCTTCTTGGTCATGGTGTATGATCTTTCTAATGTACTGCTAGATCTGATTTGCTAGAATTTTGTTGAGTATTTTGGCATCTATGTTCATGAGGGATAATGGCTTGTAATTCTCTTTCATTGTGTTGACTTTATCTGGTTTTGGTATTAGGGTGATTCTAGCTTCATAGAATGAGCTTGGAAGTGTTCCTTCCTCTTGAATTTTTTGGAATAGTCTTAGGAGGATAGGTTTTAGTTCTTCCTTGAATGTTTGGTAAAACTCCCCCGTGAAGAAGCTGTCTGGCCCCAGGCATTTGTTTGCTGGAAGCTTTTTATTGATTGCTTCAATTTCTTCCATAGCTATTGGCCTATTGAGATGTTTAGATTCTTCCTGATTGAGTTTTGGAAGGTTGTATTTTTCTAGGAATATGCCCATTTCCTCCAGGTTGTCCAGTTTGCTGGAATAGAGTTGTTCATAGTATTTCTTAACAGTCCTTTGTATTTCGGTGGGGTCTGTTGTTTTTTCTCCTCTTTCATTTCTGATTTTGTTTATTTGGGTCCTCTCTCTTTGCTTCTTGGTGAGCCTGTCTAGAGGTTCATCAATCTTGTTTATCCTTTCAAAGAACCAGCTCTTGGTTTTGTTGATCTTTTATATTGTTTTTTTTTGGTCTCTATGTCGTTTATCTCTGCTCTGATCTTTATTATTTCCTTCCTTCTGCTTACAGTGGGCTTTTCTTGTTGATCTCTTCCTAACTCTTTGAGTTGTAGGGTTAGGTAGATTATTACCATTGTTTCTTGTTTTTTGAGGTAGGCCTGTAGCGCTATAAATTTCCCTCTCAGGACTGCTTTCATTGTGTCCCATAGATTTTCGATTGATGTGTTTTTATTGTCATTAGTGTCCAGGATATTTTTAATTTCTTCTTTGCTCTCTTTGGTAACCCAATCACTGTTTAATAGCTTGCTATTCAGCTTCCAAGTGTTTGAATTTTTGGGGCTGTTTTATTTTAGGTTATTTCTAATATTATGCCACTGTGGTCTGAGAAGATGCTTGATATGATTTCAATCTTCTTGAATTTGGGGAGACTTTGCTTGTGACCCAATATGTAGTCTATTTTTTAAAGTGTTCCATGTGCACTTGAGAAGAACGTATATTCCATGGCTTTGGGATGAAATGTTCTAAAGATGTCAATTAATTCCATCTGATCTAGTGAGTCATTTAAGATTTCTGTTTCTTTGCTGATTTTTTTGTCTAGAGGATTTATTCAGTGATGTCAGTGGTGTATTAAAGTCGCCTACTATGATTTTATTGTTCTTGATCTCTCCCTTGATATCTTCCAGGAGTTTTTTTATGTATTTGCGTGCTCCTCCATTGGGTGCATATATGTTTACCAGGGTTATATCCTCTTGTTGTATCAATCCCTTTAGTATTATGAAATGGCCTTCTGTATCTCGTGTTATGGCCTTCACTTTGAGGTCTATTTTGTCAGATATAAGTATTGCTACCCCAACTTTTTTTTTTTAATTTCCATTTGCCTGAAAGATATTTTTCCATCCCTTCACTTTCTTTATGTGTGAGTCCCTTGTTCTAAGGTGGGTTTCTTGTAGACAGCATATATATGGGTCGTGTTTTTTTATCCATTCACTCACTCAATGTCTTTTGATTGGTGCATTTAGTCCATTTACGTTTAAAGTTATTATTGAAAGGTAATTGTTTGTAGCCATTTTTATTTTCTGTGCCTGTGTTCTTTTTTACTTTTTTATTTCTTCTTTTTACACACGTCCCTTTAGCATTTCTTGCATTGCTGGCTTGGTAGTGATAAAGTCCCTTAGCCTTTTTTTGTCAGTGAAGCTGCTTATTTCCCCTTCAATTTTGAATGATAACCTTGCTGAATTCAGTCCCTTATTTTGCATCACTTTGTAAATTTCCTTCCATTATATTCTGGCCTGGCATGTTTCTGTTGAGAAATCATTTGATAATCTAATGGGAGCTCCCTTGTATGTAATTTTCTGTTTCTCTCTTGCAGCCCTTAGAATTCTCTCTTTGTCCTGAACGTTTGCTATTGTAATTATGATGTGTCTTGGTGTGGGTCTTTTTCGGTTCATCTTGTTTGGGACTCTCTGAGCTTGTGTTACTTTTTTCTTCCCCACATCAGGGAAGTTTTCTGACATTATTTCTTCAAATAGGTTTTCTAACCCTTGTTCCTCTTCCTGTTGTTCTGGCACCCCTATTATTTGTACGTTTCTTCATTTCATGTTGTCCCATAGCTCCCTTAGTCTCTCCTCCTGTCTTTTAATTATTTTCTCCAATTGCAGTTAGGTTTGGGTGCGTTTCGCTTCCCTGTCTTCTAATTCGCTAATTCGGTCCTTTGCTTCTCCTAGTCTACTGTTGAAACTTGCCATGGTGGTTTTTTTTTAATTTCTTTATTGATTAAGGTGTCACATATTTGTCCTCATCCCCCCATTCCCATCCCACACCCCTCCCCACGGATGCCCCAACCCCCTGTTGAACTTAACCATTGGTTAGGCTCATATGCATGCACACAAGTCCTTTGGTTGATCTCTCCCCCCTCCCCCCACCCTCCCCTATCCTCCCTCTGAGGCCCGATAGTCCGATCGATGCCTCCTTGTTTCTGGTTCTGTTCTTGTTCATCACTCTATGTTGTTCATCATTTCCCCTAGATGAGCGAGATCATGTGTCACTAGAGATATACTTATATGAACTGAATGTGAGATGAGCAATAATAATTATGCTGACAGGCAAATGAATCAGTGTGTAGTGAGTTTCTTTCTGGACCAACAGTTCTTTTGAGACCCAATATCAATGTCCACCAGTTCCTTATGAGTACATGTCGGCACTGACCCCTCAGCTCTGGATGGTGGACAAATGGTGGTAATTCAGGTTCGATTCCCTCTGGTTGGGTCTCGGCCAGACCCAGGGGCACAGCTTCATCCGGACCCAGGGGCACGTGGCCTCACCCGGACCCAGGGGGTGCGTGGCCTCACCTGGACCCAGGTGCACGCGGCTTCCCCCTGGCCCGGGATCCAGCCTCACCCAGATCAAGGGGCACATGGCCTCACCTGGACCCGGGATCCAGCTTCACCCGGACCCAGGGGCGCGTGGCCTCACCCGGACCCAGGGGCGCATGGCCTCACCCGGACCCAGGGGCATGTGGCCTCTCCCAGACCCAGGGGCTCATGGCCTCACCCGGATCCAGGGGCACATGGCCTCACCCGGACCCGGGATCTAGCTTCACCCGGACCAAGGGGCGTGTGGCCTCACCCGGACCCAGGGGCGCGTGGCCTCTCCCAGACCCAGGGGCGCGTGGCCTCACCCGGACCTAGGTGTGTGCGGCCTCACCTGGACCTGGGACCCAGCCTCACCCGGATCCAGGGGCATACGGCCTCACCCGGACCCCGGATCCAGCTTCACCCGGACCCAGAGGCGCGTGGCCTTACCCGGACCCAGGGGCGCGTGGCCTCACCCGGGCCCAGGACCCAGCCTCACCCGGATCCAGGGGCACACGGCCTCACCCGGACCCAGGATACAGCTTCTCCCGGACCCAGGGGCACGTGGCCTCTCCCAGACCCAGGGTCGCGTGGCCTCACCCAGATCCAGGGGCCCACGGCCTCACCCGGACCCGGGACCCAGCCTCACCCGGATCCAGGGGCACACTGCCTTGCCCAGACCCAGGATTCAGCTTCACCCGGACCCAGGGGCGCATGGCCTCACCCGGACCCAGGGACCCGTGGCCTCTCCCGGGCCCAGGACCCAGCCTCACCTGGATCCAGGGGCACACGGCCTCGCCTGGACCCGGGATCTAGCTTCTCCCGGACCCAGGGTCGCGTGGCCTCACCCGGATCCAGGGGCGCACGGCCTCACCCGGACCCGGGATCCAGCCTCACCCGGATCCAGGGTCGCGTGGCCTCACCTGGGTCCAGGAGCGCACGGCCTCACCCGGACCCAGGACCCAGCTTCACCCGGACCCAGGGGCACGTGGCCTTACCCGGACCCAGGGGCACATGGCCTCACCCAGGCCCGGGACCCAGCCTCACCCGGATCCAGGGGCACACGGCCTCACCCTGACCCGGGATCTAGCTTCCCCCGGACCCGGGACCCAGCCTCACCCGGATCCAGGGGCACACGGCCTCGCCCAGACCCAGGATTCAGCTTCACCCTGACCCAGGGGAGCATGGCCTCACCCGTACCTGGGATCTAGCTTCTCCTGGACCCAGGGTCGCGTGGCTTCACCCGGATCCAGGGGCGCATGGCCTCACCCGGACCCGGGACCCAGCCTCACCCGGATCCAGGGGCACACGGCCTCACCCAGACCCGGGATCCAGCTTCACCCAGACACAGGGGTGCGTGGCCTTACCCGGACCCAAGGGCACGTGTCCTCACCCGGGCCCAGGACCCAGCTTCACCCGGATCCAGGGGCACATGGCCTCACCCGGACCCAGGATCTAGCTTCCCCCGGACCCAGGGGCGCGTGGCCTCACCCGGACCCAGGGGCGCGTGGCCTCTCTCAGACCCAGGGTCGCGTGGCCTCACCCGGATCCAGGGGCCCACGGCCTCACCCGGACCCGGGACCCAGCCTCACCCGGATCCAGGGGCACACGGCCTCACCTGGACCCGGGATCTAGCTTCCCCCAGACCCAGGGGCGCGTGGCCTCACCCGGACCCAGGGGCGCGTGGCCTCTCTCAGACCCAGGGTCGCGTGGCCTCACCCGGATCCAGGGGCCCACAGCCTCACCCGGACCCGGGACCCAGCCTCACCCGGATCCAGGGGCACACGGCCTCGCCCAGACCCAGGATTCAGCTTCACCCGGACCCAGGGGCGCATGGCCTCACCCGGACCCAGGGGCACGTGGCCTCTTCAGGGCCCGGGACCCAGCCTCACCCTGACCCAGTTCCCAGCCTCACCCGGACCCAGGGGCGCGCGGCTTCACCCGGATCCGGGACCCAGCAGGGTTTCGTCTTCTTGATCCCATTTCCTGTTGGTCAATTCCATCTCAGCAATTCCTTCCGTCATTTTCTTAGAGCTCCAGGGCAGCCGCCGCAGAACTCGTTGGGCAGCGGGCTCGGCGATGCTCCGGTGTGCCTGGTGCGCGGCGGCGGGCTGGTCCGGGGTGGCTGCGTTGGCCCTTGGGTCTGCAGCGGTGGCCGGTCGCCGAGCGTGCGCACCTGGCCGCTTCTGGGGCGTTGAGATTCTTGAAGGACTCGGAGGTCAGCAAGCGCGGAGTCTCCCACCCCATGTCTCCCAGTGGCTCGTCTGTCCGTGCTCGGCAGCGAGTGGGGCCTTCCCCTCAGCTGGAGACCGCCGGGGGAACTGCGCCGAGCACGTTCCAGGCCGCCATTGTGTCGCCTGAGCCGTAGTTCTTAAAGTGTGATCTTTGGGTCACCGGCATCAGCATCATCCCGAGTACCCCTCTCTTTTATTCTAGTTGTAGAGCATCTGCTCAGCCAGCCCTCCGGTGGTTCTGGATGGTGTCTGCTCTGCTCTCCCGTCGTAGACTCAAAATTGTTGTGGTAGGCAACAATCAGGCTTCCGCCCTATGCCTCCATCTTGGTCCTCCTTTGTATAGTTAAGTCTTGATTGTTGTTGGTGTCGCTGGGAGGAATTGTCCTCCAGGCCAATTGGCCGTGTGGATCCTCTGTGTCTATAAAGGAAGAGTTGCTGTGTAGGAGACACATTTATGGGCCGGGTCTTGGTGCAGCAAGGCTTTGGCGCTCACTGAATCTGCCTCCTGAGTGTGTCCCTTATGCGAGTGGTTGAAATCTGGTGTCATCTCACACCGACCACTAGATGCCCTCGTTTCTGGGTCTCCAATGGTGTGTAGGTCAGCTACTGCCTGAGGCCACTCATCAGGAATTACAGCAAAAACTGCAGTTTCCTCCTCCTGTCTGAGCGTCCCTGGAGCAGTCCGACTAGAACCGCAGTTTATCTGGTCAAGCTGCCATATGGCAGGCCACCCACATGCAAAAGCCGTTGCTTGGAGCCCAGGTGGGCCTGCAAAACGTGCGGGGCGGGCCTGCAAAACGAGCGGGGTGGGTCCCAGTGCGGGGCGAGTCTCAGGGCGGGGCGGGGCCTCAGGGCGCCACCAGGCCATGGCGTGGCGAACCGCACTGGCTGCAATCTGCTTTTTCTGCTTTCCACGTTTCTAAGCCCCCTCGTTCCACACTCCAGCGCAGCAAACACTGATTGCTGGGCGCACCTCCGCAAGGAAGTCACTCCCACTCTCCGACATGAAGGCAGAGAGTCCAGCCTCTCCCCGCAGGCGTCTGGGGAGCTAATCTCCCCTAGGGTTGGAACAAAAGCCTCACGACCCTTCCCCCGCCACTAGCCCGACCCACGCGCCTCCGCACCTCAGCCCCTCCAGAGTTCACTCTTTCCTCTTCTCTCTTAGCTGTAAATCCACCATTCAGCCAGCTCTCCTTTGGTTCTGGGTGGCAGACGCTCTGTGCGCGGTGAAGTTCCTTTGTTTAACTTTGAAATTGCTGTGCGCGGCGAAGTTCCTTTGTTTAACTTTGCTGCCTTCTTAGTTCTCCTCTCTCAAAATGGCTAGAGGACTTGAGTGTAAGACAGGAAGTCCTAAGAATCCTCTAAGTTGGTGTTGGCGGTCTCCGGGGCCCCGAGGATCTCAGTGGAGAGCTGGGCCAGGTCGGTGACGCGGATGGGCCTGTCCTGCAGAAAGATGGTCTCTTCCTTCACCGAGAGCCGCTGCGCCGAGTCCGCGGCCGCCGCCACAGCAGCTGCCGCGGCGCCCATGAGCTCATGGCCCCGGCTGCGGTGCTGACTGAGAGGAGCAGCTGCCTGGCCTGTGGAGCCGCGAGCAGGAGTCGCCGCGCTCACCAGTCCATCTTTTAGTTGTATTTCCGAAAATGCCATGCGAGGCAACAGATCAGCCGTTCACCTCCGCCGCCATCTTGGCTCCTAGTGATCGCCATGGTGTTTTTTATTGCAGCTATATCACTCTTCATTTCTTCTTGATTCTTACATAAGTTATTGATTTTTAAGTTGTTGATTTTTTTCCTCCATCCGGTTTATGAACTGTATGACCCTTGTTATGAATTCTTTTTCTGACATATTGCTGCCTCTGTTTCGCTTAGCTGCTTTTCTGGCGATTCCTCCTTTTCTTTCCTTTGGGGGTTTCTTTGTCTACCCATTTTTGGTATCACCAATTGATCTAGATGTAGAGTCGTGCAGGGGCTGCTCCTTGGGTGGCAGTGGCTCCTCAGGCTGCGGTTGCTTCTCAGGTGGTCACTGAAGTGGCTCCTCCTTAGTTGGCAGAGGCTCCTCTGGTGGGTGCTGTTAGCAGCAGTGGTGTCTCTTCTGGCTGGTGGGGAAGACTGCTCGCACAGCTGCTGTTCCTTGGATGGGGAGTGGGGTGCTTGCGTGGCTTCTGCTCCTCGCACAGGGGCGGACTGCTCACGTGGCTCCTGCTCCACAGATCAGGGCTGGCTGCACACTGATGCTGTTCCTCAGATGGGGCTGACTGCTCATGAGGCTGCCGCTTCTTGGGCAGGGGGAGGTTGCTTGCCAGGCTGGTGCTCGTCATATGTGTTCAGGCTCCTCGCACAGCTGCTGATCCTCGGACGGGGGATTGACTGCTTGCTTGGCTGTTGCTCCTCAGGTGGGAGTGAGCTGCACATGCAGCTACTTCTCCTCAGATGGCGGCGGGCCGCTCACCCAGTTGCTGCTCGTTGGACAGGTCCAGGTTGCGTGTGGCTGTTGCTCCTCAGACTAGTGCGGGCTGCACAGGACTGCCACTCCTCAGACATGGGCAGTCTGCTCATGTGGCTGCTTCTCCTTGGATGGGGGCGGGCAGCTCACCCAGCTGCTGCTTGTCGGTTAAGTTCAGGCTGCATGTGGCTGCTGCTCCTTGGACCAGTGCGGGCTGCGCAGGACTGCCACTCCTTGGATGTGGGCGGTCTGCTCATTTGGCTGCTGCTCCTTGGTCTGGGGTGGGCTGCTTGGGCAGCTTCTGCTCCTCAAATGGGGGTGGGCTGCTCGCAATGCTGCTGTTCCTTGTACGGGGCCGGGCTGCCCACACAGCTGCTGCTCCTTGGACAGGGGATGGGCTGCTTGTGTGGCTGCTGCTCCTCGGGCAGGAGTGTGCTGCACATGTGGCTTCTGCTCCTTGGCTGGGGGCAGGCCACTCAGCCAGCTGCTGCTCGTCAGACTGGTGCAGGCTGCGTGTGGCTGCTCCTCCTCGGACCAGTGCAGGCTGCACAGGTCTGCTGCTCCTTGGATGCAGACGGGCTGCTTAGGCAGCTGCTGCTCTTCGAATGGGTGCGGGCTGCTCACACCACTGCTGCTCCTCAGATGGGGGCAGGCTGCTTGTGCGGCTGCTGCTCCTTGGACAGGTGCAGGGTGCGGGCTGCCCGCAGCTGCTTCTCATCAAATGGGGGCAGGCTGTGCAGGGCTGCCACTCCTCAAATGTGGGTGGGCTGCTCTTGTGGCTGCTGCTCCTCAGATGGGGCGGGCTGCTCGCATTGTTGCTGCTCCTCAGAAGGGGAAGTGGGCCACTTATACAGCTGCTGCTCCTTGGACAGGGGCAGGCCACGTGAGGCATCTGCTCTTAGGCCTGGGGCGGGCTGCTCATGGGGCTGCTGCTCTTTGGACAGAAGTGGGTTGCTCGTGTGTCTGATGCTCGTGTGGTTGCAGTGCCCTGGGCCACTGAGTCTCCTTTGCCAATTCGGGTTGGATGTTATTCGTTTCAGCTGTTCTTTCTATCTGCTCTGGGACAAGGCTCGGGACACATCTGTCTGTTCCACCACCATTTTGTCTCTCCCTTTAATATTTTTCATGGTCTCAAGCATTGCAACAAACACATCCATCCACCTTATAGTGTCAGGTTCATAACAGGTTTCTTACCTTTGGTACTTGCTCTCCTACAACCAACTTTCATTCACAAAACATTAAATACATTGTTTGGCAGAAGTAACCTATTCTAATAATCCCATTTTCAGTATGAATTCCTCTTTAATAACACTCATATACTTTCATGTTACCTAATTAGCTTTTAAATTCAGCAAATGTCAAATCAAATTAAAAAATCAAATAGCTGCAATCCCAATGCTGGTACAGTAAAACCTCAATATAATGGACTAATTCAGGCAAGGGGGTGTCCATTAAAGCTGAAATTCTGTTATATAATAAAGTAGGTTTTCCAAATGTATATATTAAAAAATTGACAAATTAGATAATGTTTATGTGTAAATGTGTCTACATAAGTAAATGTGTAAATGTGTCTACATAAGTAAAAATTAAGTATATATATAAAATATATATAATAAAGTATATATATATATACTTTAAATATTTATACTATATAAAAAAGTATATATATATACTTTAAAATTAAGTATATATGAAAAGTTTAATTTCACAAAAATTAATACAGTAATTTTAAATTTATACTGAATGTATACATTCACCAGTCTCTGTGAGTAAACAAATGCATATGGCTGGGGCATGGCCTAGAGCAAGTCAGAACATTGGCCAGCCAGCATGTGTTAAAACTACTGCAAAAAGTTGTGCCATGCAACATGGTCATGAGCTAATTATTCACTGAACATTGTTTACACATGGTGA
This sequence comes from Cnephaeus nilssonii, assembly GCF_951640355.1. Taxonomy (NCBI): domain Eukaryota; kingdom Metazoa; phylum Chordata; class Mammalia; order Chiroptera; family Vespertilionidae; genus Cnephaeus; species Cnephaeus nilssonii. The sequence goes on along the minus strand of NC_137075.1, from coordinate 9,660,743 downwards.
CTCTTGGATTTAAATATGTAGACTATAGCTATAGATATGTAATATTTATGTCAGCAAAATTACTACGGTGTTTTCTTCTAACCTATGGCCTATTTGCTAAAATTTGTTTTAAAAAAAGTAACAGTGAATAATAAGAAAATGACCTGTTAATTTAATTATAAACAAATGTTGGTTAAAAGCATTTTTAAATTAACAAGGTGTAAATTTTCCCATATGACATATGGACTGGAAATTTTGTTTGTTAAATTCAAAGTCAGTTAAATTGAAGTCTGTGAAATTGAAGATTAACTATATTGCTGTAAATTTTACCCTTTTTACTTCTCCCCAGCTATAATGTATATGTATTAAAGGAACCTGGTAGACACTTGTTCTTAGACCACAGAATATATTATTTTTCTACATCATTGAATGCCCACTTGATTTACAATTACATAGCCTAAAAAGTGCATAAAATAGTCTTGAGAGAGTCAAAGAATTTCTGCCTCATAGTAACTTTCTGTGATGTGGGACCTTGGTTTGTGATTTGACTTGTGAACAAAAATGTTATGCTGCACCTCAAGAGGTATACTCTTACAAGTATGAATATCCACTGAGTATAAACTTGGAGGTTATATTATGAATGTAAACTCACCAAAATGATTTAAGTTTGTATAGGAAATAGCATTGTATAGAAAAATGAATGAATTATGGGACATCAGTTTATATGTCAATTTTGTCATTATCTTGATATGTGTTCTTGATCAAATCACAAAAATATCTAAGCCTCCAAATAATGAGGCTCATATGATTACTAAGAGCTCTTCAAATTCTAAGTTTTTCTGAATGTGCAATGTCAGACGTTGATCATTTTCCTTCTAAAGCAAATACTAATTAAGTAGTACCACAGACACAATCACACTTGTTTATTAATGGTTACCATAAAAAGTGTTTTTGAAATATGTTTTATGTTTATAGAGACTGATATAGAACCTATGACAGATACTGTTGGAAAAGAAAAAATAATTGCTGAAATCAAGGAACAACTTAGGAGTTATGCTGGTAAGAATAAGAATTTTTCAAGTTTAATATTTATAGATTATGTCTCCTCCAAGATTTAACTAAGTATGGATCTTTAATAACAACAGTAACTACATGGGTAAAATTTTTAATGAATTCCCTGTTATAATTAGCTAAATTCTAGTGTTTACTATCAATAGAAAGCTAGCTAGGTTTTATTGGCTTTAAATCCATCAAATTATAAAGTAATCCATAAAATCCAGTGCTCTAATGACCTTGGAATATTTTTGATGTAAATATTTCCAACTGCTATTCCACTCACTTTCTATTGAAAGGATTAGAAAGGAAAGTTGATCTGAATGTGAAAAAGCAAAAAGACTATTTAATATGTGTTATAAGAAGAGAAGTATAACCAATAGGCATTGTACTGGATACCAATTCCCTCTAAATAATTAAGTTGGCCCATAAATGTATACCTCTACTAGAGGCCCAATGCACGGATTCATGCACTGGTAGGATCCTTGGCCTGGCCTGTGGGGATTGAGCTGAAACCGGCTCTTCAACATCCCCTGAGGGGTCCCAGATTGTGAGAGGGTGATTCCAGGGTGATACAACATGGAATTAGGCTCCCTCCACTCTGGTTCCCCATGCATCACTCGAGAACGGCAGCTGTCAAGTCACCACAGCTTGGCAGCTCCTGCATTGAGGATCTGTCCCCTGGTGATCATTGAGCATCATAGCTACCAGTCAGATGGTCAAAAGGTTGGACGGTCACTTAGACTTTTATATATATAGACTCTAGCTGTGTTACATATTTCACAAATACAGTACTGTCTTTAGTCCTAGAATAACAGTGTTAGATACATTTCTCTTTGATGCAAGAAATACTGTAGTTATGAACTTTACTGCAGAATTGATGGTGAAAGATAGATTTGGAAGTAGCTGAATATTTATATATAAGCACTGTGTTCTCACTGAAATTTAAGATTAGAGCAAGATTTCCAAAACTTTTCTTTTAAATGCTTTATCATTTATTTTATTCTTTCACACTTTCTGCTTCCAAACAAAGTATTATTAAAAATAGATCAAAAATTATTTACTCAAACAGCTTATAACAGAGAAAATCTGGTGTTGTAAATATAAAATTCTTTGAACCAAGTAATTTGTTTTGTGATTTACTCTAAAAAATTTGGTAAATTATGATAAACCATTTTTCTATGTCAATAATTTTCATGTTTTTGCTTAGGTACATCCAGTTACTTATTTTTTTCTCCCTTTATTGAATTTATTAGGGTAACATTCTAAATAATTAAAGGCTAATATGCAAATCAACCAAGCAGCAGAACAACCGGTCGCTATTATGCACACTTGACCACCAGGGGACAGATGCAAAATGCAGGAGCTTCCCCCTGGTGGTCAGTGTGCTCCCACAAGGGGAGTGCCTCTAAGCCAGAAGCCGGGCTCACTGCTGGTGAGTGCAGCAGCGCTGGTGGGAGCCTCTCCCACCTCCGCAGCAGGCACTAAGGAAGGAGAGCGGGCCTAAGTCGTCAGTCGGACATCCCCTGAGGGCTCCCAGACTGCGAGAGGGCACAGGCCAGGCTGAGGGACGTCCCCCCAAGTGCCTGGCCTTTGGGGATCAAGCCTAAACTGGCAGTTGGACATCCCCCAAGGGATGTAGCAGTGTGCTAAGCAGCAGGCGGCCAGGGAGGAGCCTGAGCCAGCACCACACCACTTGCACTCATCCCAGCCTGCTGCGCCTGCTGCTGCTATTCAGTAGTACTGCTGCGGAGTCAAGAGAGGCTCCCTCTGCCACAGCAGTGCTCACCAGCAGTGAGCCCAGCTTCTGGCTAACCACACTGACCACCAGGGGGCAGCTCCTGCATTGAGCATCTGCCCCCTGGTGGTCAGTGCACATCATATCAACTGGTCAACTGGTCGTTCTGGTCATCCCGGTCATTCGGTCATAATGGTTGCTTAGGCTTTTATATATATAGATGGTGCATTTATAATTAAATGCTCTAAACAATTAAATGCTCTATTTATTTGATAGAAATTGTCAAGGGGAAAAGAGTTGACAGGAGACTAGATCAAAAATAGAAATGAATACTCTTGTTTAAGGTAAAAATGGGGGTTGGTTTGAAGGTCAAAATTAAGGAAAATGCTATCTAAGAACCCAGAGCAAATAAAAGATTAGAAAATGAATGAAGAGTTTATAGAAATTGGAATTATAGACAAATAGTCCATCAAACATATGAATAAAAAATTATAATTTCAAAAATAAAAAATAATACATGGGAGATAACTAGCATGCAGAGAGTCATAGTATCTTTGTATAATTTTTTAATTTTTTTAATTTTAGGTGTGAATTTCTTTAAAAACAGAGATACATCCACACATCAAGAAGATTTTTTAACCAGGCCTAATGTACCAGCTAAATTGTCACCAAACATCATCAATTTTTCATCCTTTGACAATCAAGGTAAAAAATAATATATAGTACTATAAAATAAGTATCTAATTGCTCAGAATGTTTTGTAGTATACTTTTTAATTTTACCCTTTATAAAATACTTAAAACATCATAAAATACCTAACACATATAAAAATACTAAATGATTTCCTTTCTATTCTGTTAAAATTATATTACCTCTTTCTCAGCTTTTATCATATGTAGTCATAAGCTATATGTAATGATATTCTATATAAGTATTTTTCAAAATATTTTATTATGCTCTCTTTACATTTAATTTTTATTATGGAATTCCCACTTTATCTTCTCCCCCACAACACATATATTAAATTAATTTAATTTTAAAAGTGTACACACACACACACACACACACTCACACACACACATGCACATTTTTAGAAGAAATTCCTAACTTAAATGTTTTTATTACCTTTTTGTTCTCTAGGGTATTTTTATGCCTTTGCAGCTACACTTTTTAAAATACATTTTTTAATCTAGCAATTTTGTTGCTGGAATCAGGACATTTGGGATAGCTAGTCTTCTATAACACCTGTATCCAAACATACGTTCAGTTTCTATTTTATTTTAATATATTTTTAAAATATTTATTGTTGAAAGTATTACATAGGTTCTCCTTTTTCCCTCATATACTTATTCCAGCTCACTCCTCTGCCCCAGGCCCTTACCACCACATTATCTGTGTCCACATGTTATGCATATTACGCATACAAGTTCATTGATTGATTTCTTCCTACTCACACTCCCCTGCCTGCCTTCTGATGTTCAAGAGTCATTCAAGCTTCTATGACACTGGGTCTATTTTTGGTCATCAGTTTATTTGGTTCATTAGATTCCACATATGAGTGAGATAATGTGATCCTTATTTTGATCTGACTGGCTTATTTTGTTCATCATAATAATATCCAGGTCCACGCATGCCGTTGCAAATGGTAAGAGTTCTTTCTTTTTATTGCCTCATAGTATTCCATTGTGTAGATGTACCACAGGTTTTTATCCATTCATCTGCTGGTGGGCACTTAGGCTGTCTCCAAGTCTTAGCTATGGTAAATTGTGCTGCTATGAACATAGGGATGCATATATTCTCTCTGAAGAGCGTTTCAGTTTTTTTAGGATATATTCTTAGAAGTGGAATAATTGGGTCAAATGGGAGTTCCATTTTTAATTTTTTGAGAAAACTCCATACTCTTCTCCACAGCGGCTGCACCAGTCTGCATTTCGACCAGCAGTGCACGAGGGTTCCGTTTTCTCCACAACATTGCCAACAGTTGTCTTTGGTTCATTTGTTGATGATAGCCATTCTGACAGGTGTGAGGTGATATCTCATTGTCGTTTTGTTTTGCATCTCTCAGATGATTAGTGATTTTGAGCATTTTTTTTCATTTGTCTCTTGGCTTTCTGTATGTCCGTTTTGGAGAAGTGTCTATTTAGGTTTTTTGCCCATTTTTTAATCGGATCCTTTGTCTTCCATTTGTTAGGTTGTATGAGTTCCACATATATTTTGGATATTAAACCCTTATCAGATATATCATTGGTAAATATGTTCTCCCATGCAGTGGGCTCTCTTGTTATCCTACATAATAAAAAGGTAATATGTAAATTACCATCACTCCGCTACGCCCACGATTGGGCCAGCGGGAGACACAGGGGGCGGGACTCAGGGTGGCTGCGGTGGTGATTGGGCCACAGACAGGTCTCTGGGGCAGCGAGCCGGGCGTTTGGAGGCCCCCGGCTGACGAGGCGGCACGGGTGGGCTGGCGGCGCGGCTCCCGGAGGAGGAGTCTGGCGGCAGTTGGGCCGCAGGAGCGCGCAGCGGTGTCCTCAGAGGACGTGGGTTTCCATGAAGGCAGAGGAGGCAGCGGCGGCCCCAGCCTTCCTGGGCGGGAGGCGAAGGCAAGACCCTGGCCTGGGCTCCTGCTGCAGGAGGACCACGCCCCCGCCCCACCTCCCCAGGAGGACCACGCCCCCGCCCCGCCTCGCCCTAGGGGCCCAGGGACTTCGGAGCTGCCGGCCACACAGGGTCCCCACCAGCAGACTGACAACCTACACGTGCATGATTAAATCATGCACTGGGCCTCTAGTTTAGATGATAGTTTCTTTTGCAGTGCAGAAGCTTTATATTTTGATGTGGTCCCATTTGTTTATTTCTCCTTAATTTCCATTGTCCTAAGAGATGTATCTGTAAACATATTGCTATGAGAGATGTCTGAAATTTTGCTGCCTCTGGTTTCTTCTAAAATTTTTATGGGTTCACTAAGTACATTTAAGTCTTTTATCCATTTTGAGCTTATTTTTGTGTATGGTGTAAGTTGGTGGTCTAGTTTCCTTTTTATTTTTTTTAATGTATCTGTACAATTTTCCCAGCACCATTTATTTTATATTTATTTCCTTTTATTGTTTAAAGTATTACATATGTCTCCTTTTTCCCCTATCGACATCTTCCAGGCCACTCCCATGACCCAGGACAAGTCCACACCAACCCAATGTCCATGTCCATTGGTTATGCTAATATGCATGCATACAAGTACTTTGGTTGATCTCTTACATCACCCACCCCAACCCTCCCCTGCCTTCTCTCTGAGGTTTGACAGTCTGTTCAGTGCTTCTCTGTCTCTGGATCCATTTTTGTTCATCAGTCTATATTGTTCATCATATTCAACAAATGAGTGAGATCATGTGATATTTATCTTTCTCTAACTGGCTTATTTCGCTAAGCATAATGATCTCTATGTCCATCCATGCTTCTGCAAATGGTAAGAAGTTTTTTTTTTCCTTTTTTACACCAGCATAACATTCCACTGTGTAGATGTACATTTTCTAAACCACTCATCTGCTGATGGGTACTTAGGCTGTCTCCAAATCTTAGCTATTGTAAATTGTGCTGCTATGAACATAGGGGTGCATATGTCCTTTCTGATTGGTGTTTCTGTTTTCTTGGGATATATTCTTAGAAGAGGCATTACTGGTTCAAATGAGAGTTCCATTTTTAATTTCTTGAGGAAACTCCAAACTGTTTTTCCACAGTGGCTGCAACAGTCTGCATTCCCACCAGCAGTGCATGAGGGTTCCTTTTTCTCCACATCCTCACCAGCACTTGTCATTTGTTGATCTGTTGATGACAGCCATTCTGACAGGTGTGAGTTGGTACCTCATTATTGTTTTGATTTGCATCTCTCAGATGATTAGTGACTTTGAGCACATTTTCATGTGTCTCTTGGCCTTCTGTATGTCCTCATTCAAAAAGTCTCTATTTAGGTCATTTGCCCATTTTTTGATTGGATCGTTTATCTTCCTTTTTTTAAGTTGTATGAATTCTCTGTAAATTTTAGAGATTAAACCCTTATTGGAGATAACATTTACAAATATGTTCTCCCATGCATTGGGGTTTCTTGTTGTTTTGTTGATGGTTTCTTTTGCTATGCAGAAGCTTTTTATTTTGATGTAGTCCCATTTGTTTATTTTCTCCTTAGTTTCCATTACTCTACGAGCTGTATTGGTAAAGATATTGCTACAACATATGTCTGAGATTTTGTTCCCAATAGATTCTTCTAAGATTTTTATGGTTTCCTGTCTTATGTTTAAGTCCTTTATCCATTTTTGAGTTTATTTTTGTGTATGGTGTAAGTTGGTGGTCTAGTTTCATTTTTTTGCATGTATCTGACCAATTTTCCCAACACCATTTATTGAAGAAACTGCCTTGACTGCATTGTATGCTCTTGCCTCCTTTGTCAAATATTAATTGAGCATAATGACTTCGGTCTATTTCTGGGTTCTCTGTTCTGTTCCATTGGTCTGTATGCCTGTTCTTGTGCCAGTACCAGGCTATTTTGAGCACACTGGCTTTGTAGTATAACTTGATACCTGGTATTGTGATCCCTCCAACTTTATTCTTCTTTCTCAATATTGCTGCGGCTATTCAGGGTCTTTTTTTGATTCCATAAAAAGTTTTGGAAAGTTTGTTCTTGATATGTGAAAATGACATTGGTATTTTACTAGGGATTGCATTGAATCTATAGATTGCTTTGGGGAGTATGGACATTTTAATGATGTTGATTCTACCAGTACAGGAACATAGTATATTCTTCCACTTGTTTATATCTTTCTCTAACTCTTTTTCAGTATGCTATAGTTTTCTGAGTCTTTTACCTCCTTGGTTAAGTTTATTCTTAAGTATCTTACTTTTTTGTTGTAATGGTAAATGGGATTGGTTTTGTTTTGTTTTATTTTTAGTTTCTCTTTCTGAGAGTTCACTATTGGTATATAAAAATGCAATGGATGTTTGGGTGTTAATTTTATATCCTGCTACATTGACAAATTCATTTATTAAATGTAGTAGTATTTTTTATGGAGTCTTTAGGGTTTTCTGCATACAACATCATGTAATCTGCGAAAAATGACAGTTTTACTTCTTCTTTTCCAACTTGGATGCATTTTAATGTCATCTTCTTCTTGTCTGATCTCTATGGCCAGGACTTCTTGAACTATGTATAGTAAAACTGGTAAAAGAGGGAATTCCTGTTTTGTTCTTGTTCTTAAGGGAAATGGTTTTAGTTTTTGCCCATTGAGTATGATGTTGGCTGTAGGTTTGTCATATATGACCTTTATTATGTTGAGGTATGTTCTCTCTATTTCCACATTGCTGAGAGTTTTTATCAAAAAAGGATGTCTGGCCCTGACTGGTTTGGCTCAGTGGATAGAGCATCGCCCTACGGACTGAAGGGTCCCAGGTTCAATTCCAGTCAAAAGCATGTATCTTGGTTGCGGGCACATCCCCAGTGGGAGGTGTGCAGGAGGCAGTTGATTGATGTTTCTCTCTCATCAATGTTTCTGACTCTCTATCCTTCTCCCTTCCTCTCTATAAAAAATCATAAAATATATTTTTAAAAAAGGATGTCTGCATCGATTGATATGATCATGTGTTTTTTGTCTTGTAATCTGTTTATGTGCTGTGTCACATTTATTGATTTATGAATATTGTACCAGACTTTTATCCCCGGAATAAATGCCACTGGTTATGATATATGAACTTTTTAATGTATTGTTGAATCCAGATTGCTAAAATTTTCTTTTTTTTGGCATCTATGTTCATCAGTGATAGTGGCCTGTACTCTTTCTTTGTTGTGCCTTTAACTGATTTTGGAATTAGGGTGATGCTGGACTCATAGAAACAGTTTGAAGTGTTCCTTTCTCCTGAATTTTTTGGAAGAGTTTGAGGAGGATAGGTGTTAGTTCTTCTTTGAATATTTGGTAAAACTCCCTCTGTGAATCCATCTGGACCAGGGCTTTTGTTTTCTGGAATTTTTTTTTATTACTGCTTCCATTTCATCAGTGGTTATTGGCCTATTCAGGTTTTCTGACTTTTCCTGATTGAGTTTTGGAAGGTTATAGTTTTCTAGGAATATGTCTATTTCCTCCAAGTTGTTCCATTTGTTGCAATTAAGTCATTCATAGTATTTTATTACAATCCTTTGTATTTCTGTGGGGTCAGTTGTGATTTTGCCTCTTTCAGTTGTGATTTGTTTATTTGGGTCCTCTCTTTTTGTTTCCTGGTGAGTTTGGCTAGAGGTTCATCAACCTTATTTATCTTTTCAAAGAACCAGCACTTGGTTTTATTGATTTTTTTGTATTATTTGTTTGTTGTTGTTGTTGTTTATCTCTATGTCATTTATTACTATTCTGATATTTATTATTTCCTTCCTTCTACTTGTTCCTGGCTTTTCTTGTTCTATTTCTAGTTCTTTACGTTGTATTACTAGATAACTTATTACCAGTTTTTCTTGTGTTTTTTTTTGAGGTAGTATTATAGTACTATGAACTTCCCTCTCAGGACTTCTTTCACTGTGTCCCATAGATTTTGGATTGATGTGTGTTCATTTTCATTTTCATTTGTTTCTAGGATGTTTTTTATTTCTTCTTTGATCTCTTTGGTAACCCATTCTTTGTGTAGTAGAGTGCTATTTAGCCTCTGTGTATTTGAGTGTTTTTATTGTAGCTATTTTCTAATTTCATGCCATTGTAGTCTGAGAAGATGCTTGATATAATTTCAATCTTCTTGAATTTGTAGAGGCTTAACTTGTGTTCTAACATGTGGTCAATCTTTGAAAATGCCCCAAGTGTGCTTGAAATGAATATATATTCTGTAACTTTGGAGTGGAATGTTCTGAAGATGTCAGTTAGTTCCATCTGTTCTAGAGTGTCATTTAGGCTTACTGTTTAATTGTTGATTTTTTTTTGTCTAGAATAATTATCCAGTGATGTCAATGAGGTATTTCAAGTCCCCTACTATGACTGTATTGATGTCAATCTCTCCCTTGATATCCTCCAGAAATATATATATTTAGATGCTCCTATATTGGGTGCATATATGTTTACTAGAGTTATAGCCTCTTGTTGTATTGATCCCTTTTGTAATATTAAGTGACCTTTTTTATCTCTTGTTATGGCCTTCACTTTGAGGTCTATTCTGTCATATGTAAGTATTGTTACCTCAGCTTTTTTTCATTTCCATTTTCTTGAAATATTTTTCCCATTCCTTCATTTTCAGTCTGTGTGAATCCTTTGTTCTAAGGTAGGTATGTTGTAGACAGCATATATATGAGTCATGTTTTTTATGCATTCAGCTACCCTACGTCTTTTAATTGGAGCATTTATTCATTTATGTTTAAGGTTATTATTGACAGGTTCTTGTTTATTGCCATTTTTATTCTTTATGCCTGTGTTCCTTTTTCCCTTTCTATTTCTTCTTTTTACAAGTCCCTTTAGGATTTCTTCCATTCCTGGTTTGGTGGTAATAAACTCCCTTAGCCTTTTTTTGTCCATTAAGCTCCTGATTTCACCTTCAATTTTGAATGATAGCCTTACTGGATAGAGTAAGTTTGGATTCAGTTCCTTTCTTTGCATCACTTTGTATACTTCATTCCATTCCCTTTTGGCCTAATGTGTTTCTGTTGAGAAATCAGTTCATAGTCTAATGGGAGTTCCCTTGTAAGTAATTTTCTATCTCTCTCTGACAGCCTTTAAGACTCTTTCTTTGTTGTTGATGTTTGCCAATTTAATTATGGTGTGTGTTGGACTCAGTCTTTTTTGTTCATCTTTTTTTGGGATTCTCTGTGCTTCTTGGACTTGTGTGAGTTTTTTCTCCCCTAAGTCAGGGAAGTTTTCTGTCATTATTTCTTCACATAGGTTTTCTATTCCTTGCTCATCTTCCTCTCTCTGGCACCCCTATTATGAGAATGTTGTTTTGTTCTGAGTTGTCCCCAAGCTCCCTTAGACTCTCCTTCTGCTCTTTAAGGTGTTTTTATTTTTCCAGTTGCTGCTCTGCTTGGGAGTTTTTCCTACCTTATCTTTAACTTGCTGATCTGGTCCTCAGCTTCTTCTAGTCTACTGTTGAAACCTTCATTGTGTTCTTAATTTCAGCTATGTCATTCTTCATTTCCTCTTCATTCTTACACATGTTGGTGAATTTCTAATCCAGACGTTTGAACATCCATATAACCATTACTCTGAATTCTTTCCCTGACAAATTGCTTGCCTCCATTTCATTTAGTTCCTTTTCTGTTTATTCCTACTTTTCTTTCAGTTGGGGCTTGTTTCTTTGCCTCCTCACTTTTCCTGTTCCTTTGTATTTTTCCTATGTATTAGATCAAAATGCTATGTCATCCAGAGTTTTTGAACTGGTCTTATGTAGTAGATGTTTTGAAGGATCCGTGGTGCAATCTCTCAGGACTCCTGTGCTGGGTGTTCTAGAGAGGTCTCCTACTTGATATATTGGGGTTCTCCTGATGTAGTTGGGTCTTGAATGTTATTGTTCCATTTGTGAATGGAGTCTGCTCTCAGGGTTTCTGTTTATGTGGTTCACTTCCTTCCATGTCATTCCAACTGTTGTAGAGGTGCTGACTGAACAGCATAAAGTACAACATGACAAGACATGGCACAGAATGAACAAAACATGAATGTACACAAGACCCCTATAACCTAAATAAAAGTGACCACCAGAGAAAAGAGAACTATGAAAGTGAAAAGTGAGCAAGAATAATAGGGAGAAATAGGAAAAAAGGAGGAAAAAGAAAAAAATATATGGGAATAAAACAAAACAAACAAATAAACCAAAATGCACAAACAAAAAACAAAAGGTGGGTGGGGAAGAATCTTTAGATGCAGAGCCTAAATAAAGAAAATAAGGTTAAGGAATTGAATAACTAGAAAAAGAACCATGTTTTAGAATAGAGGAGTGAGAAAAGAAGTGAGAATACAAAAAGTAAAAGAAAAATATTTTAAAGGGGAACATAAGAGAGAGCAGATAGGCCTAAATTTAGGAAGTGAAACAAGTTTAAAAAAATTAAGAGAAGAATAGGGGAAGAGAAGAGAGAACAAAATGAGTAGTGAAGAAAAAGAAAAGAGAAGGGGAAATGGAGTAGGATCATGGAAGAGGAAATTATATATATGAATAAACCAACAGAGACTAGAGTAATAACACATCAATAAAGCAGATAAATTAGATCAATTTTTAAAAGGGGAGCAAAAAGAAAGGAAAGAGAAAAACTAAAACAGACAAATGAGAAGAAAACAGAATAAAAGGAGAATAAAGGAAGAAAAAGATGCAAAAAATGAAAAATAAAAATATGAAAAATAAAATAATAATAAACAATTTTTAAAAAATTAAAAAGTGAAGTGTTGTTCACTTCAACTGAATTTTAATGCCCCATTGGAGCTGGTTTAGGACCCAACTCTTCTGTTTGTCTGCCAATTCTGGGCTTCCTGTTTGTTATTTGGGTGCTAAACTCTGTCAGGCACAGTCTTTTGGCTTTTAAAAACCTGCTTAAAGCTCCTAGCAATCTACTGGGTCCTCTGCTTGTATCTGTCTCCACATGCCTAGGCTGCAAGCAGGCAGGGCCAATTTGCCCTCTTTGCCTGTCTGCCAGCTGTCAATCTTAATCACTCAAATGTCTGTTTCTGGCAGGTCTCTAGGTGGGGTTGCTGCTGTCTCAGATGGGTGTTTTTTTCTGTCCCAGAGCTACTCCCCCTTAAGTGGCCCAAAATATTACTCTAGCCTTGGTTGGTCAGAGATCCTTGTATGGAGACCAGTGGGGTTGGCTGGCAACCTGGTGTTCTTATAGACTGGTTCCCAGAATAGCTGGGTGGATGGCCCCTCTTCCAATCCAGTCACTGAGGGCTCCTTTAGACTCTTCAGACTGGTAAACTTGGCCTCTGCCTTTGTTCCCTCTGTTAAGCTCAAATGCAGAGTGTGGAGGCTGAATTACCTGCCCTGAGGCTAGTGGGAGGTGCTAGCTTTTCTTGGCTGGGGGGGGGAGGGGGCGGGGCGGGGGGGGGGGAGTTAATGACCACTTAGGTTTGGAAGCCTAAGCACATCCCAATGCAGGACTACTGGCCACATCTTCCTGCCCTCCTTCCTTCCCCAGTCTCTTCTCGGGCACCTCAAGTCTGTGCCTCCCTCCCTGCGCCAAAACTTCAGGTGTATGGTTGCAATTGAAAAGTCCTGTGTTCTGGGTTTAGAGAATAAACACAAAACAAAACAAAAACAAGAAGGGAACCACAACTTTCTTTTCCCCCAGCACCAAATTACTTTCCCCTCACAGCACTGCTTTTCAGGCATCCAGCAGCCCTGTGGCTTCTCCTTTTCACACCTGCCGCCAAAGGATGTGGCTCTGGTAATTAGCCTGGGCCAGGCTTCTATTTTTCTGAGGGAACTGACACTCCCATAACTCAGCTTCCTCCTCTACTTCTTGCCTAGCCACTCCATTCAAGCCAAAATCAGCCTTCCTGCCAGTCTCCAGGCATCCTCTGCCCTTCTTGGTTGTGAGTTGTCTCCCCAGCTGTGCTCAATTTATTCTATATTCAGTTTTTAATACCAACATCTACAAAATATCTTCATGAAAACAATCTAGCTTTCATGCTTTCATATAATTAAGATCAAGAATAAACTTAAGTTTGACAGTATGGGGCCATTATACTAATATACAATTTTAAATGACGTAAAAATTATCTGCAACTTTTACTCGTATATGACAAACTAATGGCCCAGTACACGAAATTCATGCATGGGGAGGATGTCCCTCAGCCCGGCCTTCACCCTTTCCAATATGGGACCCCACGGGGGATGTCTGATGCCGGTGGGATTGGGCCTAAACCGGCAGTAGGACATTCCTCTCACAATCCAGGACCACTGGCTCCTAACCACTCACCTGCCTACTCTGCCTGATTGCCCCTAACTACTTTAGTAACTACTCTGATCGCCCCCAACTTCCCCCCTTCTGGTCTGATCACCCCAACTGCCCCCCCCTGCCGGACTGATCGCCCCCACTGCCCCCCCCAACAGCTTGCTCACCCCCAACTGCCTCCCCTGCTGGCCTGCTCACCCCCAACTGCCCCCCCTGCCAGCCTTATCACCCCTAACTTGTCCACCCCTGCTGACCTGATTGCCCCCAACTGCCCCACCCTGACAGCCTGCTCACCCCCAACTACCCCCACCACCACCAGCCTGCTTGCACCCAACTGCCCCCCTGCTGGACTGACCGCCCCCACTGCCCCCCACAACCGGCTTGCTCACCCCCAACTGCCTCCCCTGCCAGCCTGCTTTCCTCTAACTGCCTCTGCCTCAGCCCTACCACCATGGCTTTGTCTGGAAGGATGTCCAGAAGGTCTCCCGGAAGGTCTCCTGGTCTAATTAGCATATTACCCTTTTATTACTATAGATGTGAAAAGCTAGCTTGGAGTCATGTCTTCTGAAATACATTGTGTCCACAATATTTTATTTTCTTAATAACTACCTCTAACTAAATCTCTCAGCCTGTGGCTTCAGTTTAATCTCTAGCTAATGATTAAATAATATGTGACTTATAATTATTTAAATGGATATGTTCAATAATAGCACATGTCACTTTAGTGATAAATGGACTTATGAAAAATATCTAACAAACACTAATTGAATGGGTAGGGATAGTAAGTGGTTTATGCATAGAGTTCAATCTCCAAAACTATCATTGTGAGTGTACTCTTCTACATGTAAAGTATAGATAAAGTATAGAAATGAATATTCTGGTCTGAGCAAAGATCAAAATTAAGGCAGATGCTGAGAATAGATATCCTTTCCTCAGACAAAACCCATGTATGCTACCTTCCAGATAAGAAAAGAAGAACAATAGCAAAAACAGTGCAAGCTTTGCTGTTAATTATTCTAATTTACCTAAAAAGTGGAAAAAGGGGTTTTGTGCATCTACATTGGCAAATATTAAAAAACTACTTCATCAAAGTTCTACAAAAGTAGCTTCCTCAACCTGAAGGGAGAAAAATCTACATGAATTTGAAAGAATTGTACATATCAGAGACCTAAAGCAATAAGCCACATTTCCTATAGAAAATATTTGGCAAGAGAGAAAGAAAATTACAGTTAACATCAATAGAATTTTCTACCATCTTACTCCACCCCAGAGAGAACCAATTTGACAATCATTCACAGATGACAGAGCCTTTGTGGAAGTCCAGAAGCTTGGTAGAGAAGTAAAAGCACACTGTTGGAGAAAAATATCTGAGATTGGATGCATTGAAGGGGTAAGAGTTACAGTTTAACTTTGCCTGCATCATTTCTCCCCCTGGAAACATATCTCAATGCCAAGACAGCAGTTCTCATCCCATAATGTATCCTATGGGGAAAGTGAGAGCATGTGAGTGAGCACCTAGCATCTCTAGCTGTGCAGGAAACTGTCAAAAAGGCCCATTTTTATCTTTCCCATTCAGAGGACTGAGTTACAAGCTGCATGACTGGGAGACTGCAGTGGCTGAGAGAACAACAGCCACAGCACAAAATGGAATGTTTAAAGGGATGTGAATACTGGTAATTATGTCCAAAAACATGAGAAGTTCATCAGGAGGTATGCACATCAGCTGCTGCAAACACTATATGTGTAGCCCCACAAATTGGCCCACAGGCACCCCCTTAGAACTCTATATGCCTCACACACACAAACCACCACCCTGTAGATGGCTCCCTATGTGTTCTCCTAATGGTAGCAAAAGTGAGCTTTAATAGAAAGCTAGTGAAAACACATAGAAAATGGGCCTGATTTGCATACATGGGATAAACCACAAATTTGAGCACTTAGCACCACTTAAGATAAAGCAAAAGAGAGCTATCAACAATGAGCCTGCTTTACAGAACAGAGAAAAGGCATACATGTTTTAAAATTCTGTTACAAAAGAGGCAAGACGTGTAGAGCAGTTGTACCCATAGAAAAAGTGTAAGAAAGCCTCAAAATCCCTAACAGTGATCACAGAGGGATTTTTCTCCAGAAACCAGTGAGTAAAGTCTGGAGGAGGAACCTGCTTCTAAAATGCAATGATAGCAGTGTAGGACATGAAGGAACATGAAAAGATGTTATCATTCAAGAGATACAATGCTTTGCTAATAACCCCCAAAAAATGGATATTTGTGATTTAACTAATTGAGAATTTAAAAATATGTAAGCTCAGTGAGCTACAGGAAAACACAGACAGACAGTTCAACAAAAGCAGGAAAATGGTAAGCAAAATAAGAAGTGGACATCAGAGAATGGTGGTGTGAGAGGTCCCACTGATCTCTCCCTTTGAAGTTTCAACCATTTGAACAGCTATAATTCAACAAAGGATCACCTGTTCAATACACAAACAGGTTTGAGAGACCTGCACATTGAAACACATAAAGGTGGGCAAGTGGGAGTGAACTCAGAAGGTGGGGAAGGAGAAGAACTGGGATGGTGCTAGGGATGTAGCCTAGAGCTCACACCCCTGAGCTCACTGAAGGTTTCATCCCAGAGAGGGGAGGAATCAGGTTGTCATTGACACTCCCTTCAGCCCAGCATTTGATGAAGCAAACTTCTTCCAGCTCAGAGAGATACAGTGAGCATTTCTGCAGGAACAGAGACAAAGCACAAAGGTGCAGTCATGATTATCTGGCAAATGCTATTGCCAAACAAAAAAACAAAGCAAGTAGAGCCTGGCCGTGTTCCCTCACCCACCTAGATCTAGCAGCAGGCCCCTGATGAAGCTATAGCAGTAAGTATTGGGTTGTAGTGTACATTACCTGCAAACCTGAGAAACAGAACTACCAAAACATTTTCCCTGTGATAGGAGCACTCTGTGACTAATGCTAGGGGCAGGGGGAAATACAGAAGGGAAGTCTGCCAGTCACTGTTACTGAGAGAACAAAGTCACAGAGGCACCAGCCAGCTGCCAGCTTCCCCCAGGTCATGCTACCCCCCACCCCCCCATCATGGCTGCACTGCTGGTAGCATCTGGCTTCAGGGGACAGCACTGTGGTATCACACATTTGGAACCCCATTCTCCATTACATTCCCACATGGTTATAGTGCCCTGACACCAAGGTGAGTTGATCATTGAAGAGATAATCATCTTCCAAAGGGACACAGGACATCTTCCACCACCCCAAAGAGATCTAAAAAGCCAAATTAGTGCAAAAGAAACTGAAAATCTTCTGCTTTGCCTTAGCCAGTTTGCTCAATGGTTAGAGCATTGTCCCACAGACTGAAGGGTCACAGCTTTGATTCACAGTTAAGGGCATGTACCTCAGTTGTAGATTTGATCCCCAGCCCTGGTCTGGGTGCATGTGGGAGGCAACCAGTCCATGTGTCTCTCTCACATCAATGTTTCTCTTTCTCTTCCACCTACACTCTCCCTTCCACTCTCTAAAAGTCAATGTAAAAAAAACATCCTTGGATGAGGATTAAACACACACACACACACACACACACACACACACACACACACACACCAAAAAAACAAAACACCGTGTGCATCAGTGCTACCTACTAGAAAATAATAAAAAGACTTCTTATCAATCTACTAGAGAAATGCCACTTATACATTGATGCCAAGACAGGGATATAATCCATCAAATACCATGAATAACCTAGGTAATGAGGCATCTCAGAAAAAAAAAAAAAAACTCCAGAAAAATTACAGAGAATTCAAGGTTGAAGTTCTGAAAAACCTCAACAGGTACAAGAAAACACTGATAGGCAGTTTAATAAACTCAGAAATGAAATCAATGAACAGCCCAACCGGCGTGGCTCATTGGTTGAGCATTGACCTATGAACCAGAAGGTAACCGTTCAATTTCCGGTCAGGACTCATGCCCAGGTTGTTGGCTTGATCCCCAGTAGGGGGCATTCAGGAGGCAGCCAATCAATGATTCTCTCTCATCACTGATGTTTCTATCTTTCTTTTCCTCTTCCTTCCTCTCTGAAATCAATAAAAGTATATATTTTTTAAAATAAATCAATGAACAAAACAAGTACTTCACTAAGAGTTCAAAACTTTAAAAAAGAACCCAATATTATTCTGGAGATGAAGAACTCAATAACAAGGATAAAGAATGAACTAGCAAACTTAAGAAGTAGAGGTGAGCAGAGAAAGGAAATGATTAGGAATGTTGAAAAAAGAAACCTAGAAATGACACACTTGGAAGAAAAAGACATGAGCATAAAAAAAGAGGAAGAACTCTGTGAGAACTATCTGAATCCATAAGAAAGATTAATATAAGAATAATAGGCTGGCCCAAGGTGGTCTAACTGAGTGTCTGTGACTTTTTATTCTAGTGCATGCATGTGGGGACTCTGATTCTTGGAGCATGCACCCAGGAAGGCTGCTGCTGAACCCAGTGGCTGCACCAACCACCCCCAAGTGGACCAAATCTCAAGTGGGCCAACTCTCAGCATATGCCCGCCAACCCACAGCAGTCATTCGTCTCAGTGCCCAAACTCTTCATGACACTCCTGCACCATGTGGGTTAGGCCCCCGCAACTTGGCACTTGGACCTTTTGGTGATACCAAAATATGGGAAGACAACAAAACAGTTCCCAAAAGAAAGAAAAGGAGGAATCACCAAGAAAGGAACTAAATGAAGGGAGGAATGCAATATGTCAGAAAAAGAATTCAGCTTAATGGTCATACACTTCATAAACCAGATGGACGAGAAAATCAACAACCTATGCAAGAAACAGGAGAAAATCAAAAGTGATATAGCTACAATCAAAAACACGATGGAAGGTTTCAATACTAGACTAGAAGAAGTGGGGTACTGAATTAGTGAGTTAGAAGACAAGGTAGAGGAAAAAGCTCAATCTGAATATCAATTGGAGAAAAAAATTTAAAAACCAGGACAAGAGCCTAAGGGAGCTTTTGGACATCATGAAACAAAGTAACAAACCTATAATAAGGGTGTAAGAAGAGCAGCAAGGTTTAGATAACCTATTTGAAGAAATAATGACAAAAAACTTCTCTGATATAGGGAAGAGATAAGTCACACAAGCACAGGGTCAAAAACAAGATGAACCCAAAAAGACCCACACCAAGACAGGTTGTAATTTCAATAGCAAACATTAATGACAAAGAGAGAATCTTAAAATCTGCAAGAGAGAGACAGATAGTTATCTACAAAGCATCTTCAATCAGATTAACAAATGATTTATCAACAGGCCACAAGGGAATTGAATGAAATATACAAAGTGATGCAAAGAAAGGGACTAAATCGAAGAATACTCTATCCAGTAGGGCTAGCAATCAAAATTAGAGTGGAAATAAGGAGCTTCACAGACATAAAAAGGCTGAGAGAGTTTATCACTACAAAGCCAGCAATGCAAGAAATGCTGACGGGACTGTTGTAAGCGGAAGAAATAGAAAGGGAGGAAGGAACACAGGCATAAAGAATATATATGGCTACAAATAAGTACCTATCAATAATAACATTAAGTGTAAATGGACTAAATGCTCCAATAAAAAGACATGGAGTGATTAAATGCATAAGAAAACATAACCCATATATATGCTGTCTATAAGAGACCCACTTCAGAACAAGAAACTCACACAGACTGAAACTGAAGGAATTGAAAAATATATCTCAGGCAAATGGAAATGGAAAAAAAAAAGCTGGGGTAGCAATACTTATATCTGACAAAAATAGACCTCAAACTTAAGGCCATAAGAAGAGATAAGGAAGGCCACTTCATAATACTAAAGGGATCAATACAACAAGAGGATATAACCCTGGAAAATATATGCACCCAAGGCAGAAGCACCCTAATTCATAAAATAAATAAAATAAAAAAAGCTCCTGGAAGATATCAAGGGAAAGATCAACAACAATACAATCATAGTATAGGACTTTAATACCCCACTGACATCACTGGATAAATTCTCTAGACAAAAAAATCAGAAAAGAAACATCAATCCTAAATGACTCACTAGATCAGATGGACTTAATTGACATCTTCAGACCATTTCACCCCAAAGCCACAGAATATACGTTCTTCTCAAGTGCACATTGGACATTTTCAAAAATAGACCACATATTGGCTCACAAGCAAAGTCTCCACAAATTCAAGAAGATTGAAATCATATCAAGCATCTTCACAGACCATTATAGCATAATAATAGAAATAAACTACAATAAAAAAAATCCAAATAATTCAAAACATTTGGAAGCTGAATAGCATGCTATTAAACAATGATTGGGTTACCAAAAGAGATCAAAGAAGAAATTAAAAACATCTGGAAAACTAATGACAATAAAAACACAACAATCCAAATATGGGACACAATGAAAGCAGTCCTGAGAGGGAAGTTTATAGCTCAACAGGCTTACCTCAAAAAAACAAGAAAAAAATGGTAGTAAATCATCTAACTCTACAATTTAAAGAATTAGCAAGAGAGCAATAAGAAAAGCCCAGGCTGAGCAGAAGGAAGGAGATAATAAAGATCAGAGCAGAAATAAATGACATAGAGACCAAAAAAACAATACAAAAGATCAATGAAACCAAGAGCTGGTTCTTTGAAAGGATAAACTAGATTGAGGAACCTCTAGCCAGGCTCACCAAGAAGCAAAGAGATAGGACCCAAATAAAGAAAATCAGAAATGAAAGAGGAAATAACAACAGACCCCACTGAAATACAAAGGATTGTTAAAAAATACTATGAACAACTATATTACAACAAACTGGAAAACCTTGAGGAAATGAACATATTCCTAGAAAAACACAACCTTCCAAAACTCAATCAGTAAGAATCAAAATATCTCAATAGGCCCAAAACTATACAGGAAATTGAAGCAGTAATCAAAAAACTTCCAGCAAACAAAAGCCCTGGACCTGATGACTTAATAGGAGAGTTTTATCAAACATTCAAAGAAGAACTAAAACCTATCCTCCTCAGACTATTCCAAAAATTCAAGAGGAAGGAACACTTCCAAGTTCTTTCTATGAAACTAGCATTACCCTAATCCCAACACCACATAAAGACAATACAAAGGAAGAGAATTACAGCCAATATCCCTCATGAACACAGATGCCAAAATATTCAACAATATTCTAGCAAATTGGATCCAGCATAACATTAGGAAGATCATACACCATGACCAAGTAGGATTTATTATTAAATACATAAAGAACTCACACAACTCAACACCAAACAATCCACAGAGAACAGTGTGGTGATTGCTACGGAGAGGGTGTTGTGGGAGGAACAGGAGGATATAAGGGAGATAAATGGTGATGGACAGAGACTTGACTTGGGTTGGTGAACACACAATACAGTGTGTAGATGATGTGTTATAGAATTGTGCACCTGAAACTGTATAATTATTTTAACCAGTGTCACTCCAATAAATTCAATAAAAAGTAAAACTAAAATTAACTAATTAATTATTTATTTAAAAATAGGCAGATAACCTGAACAGAAACTTCACCCAAGAAGACATACAATTTGCCAACAAACATATGAAAAGATGCTCAACTTCACTAGCTATTAGGGAAATGTAAATCAAAGCTACAGTGAGATACCACCTCACACCTGTTAGAACGGCTATTATCAACAAGACAAGTAATAACAAGTGCTGGAGTGGTTGTGGAGATAAAGGAATCCTCATTCATTGCTGTTGCTGTGGTAAACTGGTACAGCCACTATGGAATACCATAGAGAGCCTCCTCAAAAAATTAATAATATAATTACCATATGACCCTACTTTTGGATATCTACCCCCAAAATTTCAGATAATTTATTCATAAAGGTACATGTACCCCTATGTTCATTGCAACTTTATTCACAGTGGTCAAAACATGTAAATGGAAATAACCAAAGTGAAGTATCCTTCGATAGATGACTGGATAAGGATGATGTGATGCATATGTACAATGGAATACTACTCAGCCATAAGAAAAGATTAAATACTGGCATTTGTTACAGCATTGAATAGACCTTGAGAATATTATGCTAAGTGAAATGAGCCAGATAAAAGAAGTTAAGAACCATAGGATTTCACTCATATAAAACTGAAAGCAACAAATGAACAAACAAGAGAAACAAAAATTCATAGTCTCAGACATCAGTATGGTAGTTACCAGGAGGAAAACGGTGGGGATAGTAAAGTGTAAGGAGAGGTCAAATATATGATGAGAGAAGAAGATTTGACTTTGGATGGTGGACACACAGTGCAACATACAGATGATATATCATAGAATTGTACACTTGGAACCTATATAATCTTATTAACCAATATCACTCCAATACATTTAATTTTAAAATAGGCATAGAGTGGCTGAATGGATAAATATTTTTAAAGAGACCAAACTAAGAGACATGAAAAAAAAGGAAAATATGTAAGAATTACTTTGAAAGTCAACTGGAAGGACCTGATGACTGACTAGATGTGAGAGATGTGATTGCCTCACAACTTGTCAGAAACATCTACAGAAACAAACAAGGTACTCACTCTTCTCTGCCTCAGAATGCCATCCTTGATCCAGACCTATTTTGGGTGCCAGGCCCCTAGAAATCAATGGAAGTCTTTGCTGAGATGGAATTTTATGTCAGGTGGTATTGAACTTGATGAGGACTTACATCGAGGATGAGAGGCTGACCAGAATCAAAGTACCCAAGGCTGACAAGGGTATGGTGGGAAAACATTTTTAAACAGCTGTCATTCATGATAGGAAGGCCAGAGTTTTAAGCTAATGATATGAGAACAGCATGGACAGACTTGATAGCCCAGATTGTTAGCAGATAAACGAAACTGCAGTGAGAAAGAAAGAATGAGGAGGAAGGGTAGGAGAAAGGAAGGTGGAGTAGGAGGAAGAGAGGAGGAAGAAAGAAGAAGGAGGAGGGGATGGGAGGAGAAGGAGAAGAAGAAGGAGGAAGGGAGAGGAGGAAAAGGAAGGAAAAGAAAAGAGAAGAAAAACACAACAACTAAGCCACCAAGTGAGACTGGGTGGCACAAATACTTCAAGGGATATTGACAATGCATATTTCCTTCTCTTCACACAAGGAAGTCTGTCTTTGACAAGTGTTGCAGTTCACCCACCACAAATCTCCACTTATAAGGACAGGTATAGGGGGATGAAATACCCTATTTTCTGACACATATAGGCTAAACAAGGAATAGAAATCAGGAAGGTGTGCAGCTCCCAGGTCCTGAAATTTAATTACTGGATCACCGCTTTTAGTTCTTGATTACATTAAATTCAGGTTAAGGACTACCAACATGATATCCTTCTCCTGCAAGGTATATGGCTAGGTAGAACTGGCCGCCTCTGTGTCTTTCCTTCCAGCTAGGATGAGTGTAAAGGCTTACAGAGGCCACAGGTCTGCTAGTTTTCTGTGACACGATCCTTGGAGCTGCACCATTGACCTGGCCCCCTGCCCTCTGCACCCCCACAGCACATAGACACTATCTCCTCCCACCCCTTGGAGAAAAAGCCAATTCTCGCCTGGAAGGGAAGGTGCAGCCCAGGTAGTGTCCCCTGGTCCTTTCCCTCTAGCCCTCCCACTTTTTTAGTCTAGGCAGTGGAATTGGAGGAGAAAGACAAAGGGGAGGATGTACCTAACTCCTATGGGTTATAGGGTGCGGGAAAGACTTCCACAAATTCAGTCTAGAGGAAGAAAAACAAAACAAAAATAGAATCGCAACAATTCAGGGCAAATTAAGCACCAATTTGTGCAAGTCCCTAAGAAAAGCTCAGTTTCTCTCTCCCAGTGATCAGAATTCGTGAACCCAGGGACAAGTGGGATTCTGGACGCCTAATCCACGGGGTTATAAGAAATTGCTTAAGAAACTCCAGTGGCAATTCTGCAGGGACCGAGTGTCTGGACACATGGGCAGGTGCATGCCAAATTTCTGCTGGTTTGGCCCCACGGCTCCCTGGGTCCAGCGCACAGACCACGACCTTATCCTCTACCATCATCCTGCAGAATTCACCAGAGAAGCTCCAGTTTCCCAGTGGTTTCCTGAGGCCCCAAGGGTGCACCTTGCAGCTCCCTCCCCACTCTCTACTTCCCAGCCAAACCTGTCCGGGTGTCCCAGGCGCATCACCTGTTGTCCGTGGCTAGGCAACCCTGCCATCAAGCTTGGCAACTGAGTGTGCTTCCTCCCAACTCTTGGTTGGAGGATGTCCTCTCTCACCCACACCCTACCTCCTTTGACCATTTATTAAAAACTAGAGGCCCATTGCACAAAGATTCATGCAATAAGCCTTCCTTCCCCTGGCTGCCGCACCAATTTTCCCCCGGCACATGGGACCCAGGCCTTCACTCTGGCCGCCACCTTCCATCTTCACTCTAGCTGGAGCCTTCAGTCTTCACTCTGTTGGGAGCCTTCAGTCTTTGCTCCAGCCTGATCACCACTCCTGTAGCTCCCTCCGCCCCCTTCCCTTCCCCTCATAGCAGGCATTCCGCCCTGTCCGACCTGACCACTCCATGCCTGCATGTGTGCTGCCCAGGGCCCAGAGTGGCTGGTGGGGTGGGGCCGCTTCCATCTTTGTTGGGTTAATTTGCATACTCACTCCTGATTGGCTAGTGGGTGTCATGAAGTGATGATCAATTTGCATATTTCTCTTTTATTAGTGTAGATTAGAGCATAACCAGTTATGAGAGAGAGAAAGAGAGGAAGAGAGAGAGGAAGAGAAAGGGACCAAACTATATTGCTAAACAAGAGACTCACTTCAACTTTAAGGACACACATAGGGTCAAAGTGAAATAATGGAAAAAGATATTCCATGTCAATGGAAATCAAATTAGAGCAGGATTAACTACACTTATGTCAGACAAAATAGACAAACTCGGAAGTAGTAATAAGAGACAAAGATCATTATATAATGATAAAAAGATCACAAGTATATAAGCATTCAACATCAGATACCTAAATATGTTAAATACTAATAGGTATAAAGGGAGAATTACAATAATAGTAGGATATGTCAACACTGACCCCCAACAATCAGTAGATCATCCAGACAGAAGATCAATTAAAAAAAATTGAATTTGAACTATAGGTAGGCCAAATTGGTCTAACAGTCATATAGAGTGCATTCCATTCTTTGCAAGTTCACACACAACATTGTCCAGGATAGATCATATGATAGTCACAAAGCAAGTCTTAGCATATTTAAGTATCTTTTCTGACCACAATAGTATAAAAGGAAAAACCAGTAACTAGGTGAAAAATGGAAAATTCACAAATATGTGAAAATTAAACAACACACTCCTGAACAATCAATCGGTCAAAGAAGAAATAAAATATAAAATTTTAAAAAAATATTGGAACAAATTAAAATGAAAACTCATCACATCAAAACTTAGGGGATGATGCAAAAGCAGTTATAAGAGAAAAACTTATAAACTAGAAAAAGAAGTACAATTAAGCCCAAAATTGGCATATGTAAGGAAATAACAAAATCAGTGTGAAAATAAATGAAATCGAGACCAGAAAGACAATAAAAGGATCAAAGATGCTAACGGTATTTTTGTTGTTGGTTTTTTTTAAAGGTAAGCAATGCTGACAAACCTTTAACTAGGCTAAATAGGAAAGAGAGAAAAGACTCAAATAAAGTCAGAAATTAAAGAAGAGACATTACATCTAACACTACAAGAAATACAAACACTATAAGAGATACTATAAATAATTATATGCCAACAAATTAGATAACCTAGAAGAGGTGAATAAATTCTTAGAAACATACCACCTACCAATACTGAATCATAAAGAAATAGAAAATCAGAACACACCAATAGCAATAAGAAGATTTAATCAGTAATTAAAAAAAAAACATTAAAGAATAGTCCACCTACATGGTTTCACTATGAAGTTTACCAAACATTTAAAGACAAATTAATACCAATCCTTCTCAAACTCTTCCAAAACAAAAAGGAGAAAGTTTTCTCAAGCTCATTTTGCAAGACTAGCATTATTCTGATACCAAAGCCAGATAAGGACACCACAAGAAAATAAAACTACAAATCTGATAATGATATCCCTGATAAAAATTGATGCAAAAATTCTCAACAAAATATTAGCAAACCAAATTTAACAGCACTTTAAAAGGATCCATACTCCATGATCTATCTGGAATTACCTATGGCATACAAGAATGTTTCTACCCATCTAAATCAATATATGTGATATACAACATTAACAAAACGAAGGGTAAAAATCGTATACTCATCGCAATGGATGCAGAAAAGGCCTTTGACAGAGTTCAAGATCTTTCCATGATAAAAACTCTCAACAAATTTGGCATAGAAGGATATACCCAACAATCCCACAGCTAAATCACAGTCAATGATGAAAGTTTAAATGGTTTTTCTATAAGATTAGAAATAATATGCCTACTCTCATCACTCCAATTCAACTTAGTACTGAAATTCCTAGTAATCTGGCAAGAAATATAAATAAAATGGGCAATTAAAAAGAACAAAGTAATATGGTATAGTCTCTCTTTGCAAATAATTTAGAGAAAATTCTAAAAACTAGAACTAATAAGCAAATAAAGTTGAAGGTTAGGAAAATCAAAATATAGAAATCTGTTTCATTTCTATACACTAAGAATGAACTATCTGAAATAGAAATAAAACAATTCCATGTACAATAGCATAAAAAATAATAGAATACTGGGGTGGATACTTAAAAAGTAGCACTCCAGATGTCAGTTGGGCTGTGAATGAAATATCAGGACCTGGTGTTAGAAGAAGAGGCACACCCTCAACATGAGAGAACCAGTCCTCCAAGGACCCCTAGCCCTGTTGGGTTGGCTCAAGTCCAGGTTGGGATTGCCCTGGGGAAGAGTGATGGGAGACAGGGCTGGACTCTATTTGGCCCCTAAGTTGAGGGTGCCCAAGGGTGAGGCTTGATTCTAATGGCATGTCCTTGAAAGCACTATGGGCTGGTGGCTGCATGCTTTGTGAAGGGCCCTTTCATACCCATCTTTCCTGATAAAAGAGTTTTCTTGGTCAGATGGGTACAATGCACTTTATAATAAAGGTTGAACATGTACACACACACACACACACACACACAAAGACTTCTTAGGAATAAATTTAAGCAAGGTTGAGAATGATCTATCTAAACAGTAAAATCTATAACACTTTGATGGAAAAATTTGAAGAAGCACATATAAATGGAATTATATCCTGGGTTTATGCATTAGAAGAGTTAATGTTTTTAAAATATCAATACCCACCCCCATCCATCTATAGATTCAATGCAATCCTTATCAATATTCTAATGGTTTTTTCCAAAAAAAAAGAAAAATTTGTTGGAACCACAAAAGACTCTTAAGAGCCAAAGCAATCCTGTGAGACAAAAACAAAGGTAGAGGCATCACATTTCCTGATTTCAAACTATTACAAAGCTATAATAATCAAAACACGATGATACTGACACATAAACAGACCATACACCAATGGAACAGAATCAATTGCCTGAATATAGCCTCATGTTGACAACTAGTATTTCACAAGGGAGCCAAGAATACTCAATGATATTATCTTCAATAAATGGTTTGGAAATTTTGACATCCACATGCAAGAATATAATTGACTCATATTTTATATCATTAACAAAAATTAAGTTGAAATGGATTAAAGACTTAAATGTGAGACCTAAAACCTTAATATTTCTCCAAGAAAGCACAGAAGAAAAGAAGATATCCTTGACATTAGTCTTGGTGACAATATTATGGACCTTCCACCGAAAGCACATGCAACAAAAGCAAAAATCAACAGGTGGGACAACATCAAATTTAAAAACTTCTGGCAAGAGGAGAAACCAAGATGGCAACATAGATAAACACCTAAACTGCCTTGCACAACAATTTCAAAATTACAACTAAAAGACAAAACGGACACCATCCACAACCACAGGAAGGCTGGCTAAGTGGAAATTCTATACTAGAAGGAAAGAGAAAAGCACACTGAGACTCAGAGGAGCTGCAGAAGGCAGAGGTACAGAGACACGCACGTGGAGAGGACTAGCAACTGAGTACGCGGCTGGCTTTCTCAAGCAGGAGGGAGACAAAAGCTCCCAACTGCACTTAACTCCTGTTCCGGGTGAGACTCTGGGGACCCAGACTCATACGGGGAGAAACTGGACTGTCAGGAAAGAGAAAAGCACACTGAGACTCAGAGGAACTGTGGAAGGCAGAGGTATCGAGGCTGGCTTTATCAAGCGGGAAGGAGACAAAAGCTCCTGACTGCTCTGAACTCCAGTTCCAGGAGAGACTCTGGGGACCCAGACTCATTCAGGGAGAAACTGGACTATCTGGCAATGGGCAAAACTCAAGGGTGGCTTTCTCTAAGAGGTGCTTTCAGCAATTACTGTGGGACACTGAGACCCAAGGGCCTCTTAGGGCAGGGCTGATGGGAAGCCAATGCTGTCTGCTCTGCCCTGAGACTCCGCCCCATCCAAGCTGAACACAGAGGCTTTTGCAAGTCTTGTCTCATAAGGGTGTCTCCAGCACAGAAGTTCTCCCAGCATAGACACAGCTGATCCTCACAGCCAATTGGCCTGGAGGTCAATTCCTCCCAGTGATATCAACAACAATCAAGACTTAACTACAACAAGACTGTGCACACAGCACACAAAGGGGTGCACCAAGAGTGTCCACTTCAGGTAACTGGAGAGGCTGAGCCACTGGGCCCTATAGGACACCTAGCACACAAAGCCACTCTATCAACTCAGGAAAGCAGCCAAAATGCAGAGACAAAGAAACAGGTCACAAATGAAAGAAATGGAGGAAAGCAAATGACTGGATATAGAGTTCAAAACCATGGTTATAAGGTTTTTCAAGAATTTTCTAGAAAAGGCCGATAAATTTAGTGAGACCCTCAAGGAAATGAAAAAGGACCAACTAGAAATTAAGCATACACTGACTGAAATAAAAAATCATATACAGAGATCCAACAGCAGACAAGATGATTGCAAGAATCAAGTCAAAGATTTGAAATACAAAGAAGCAAAAAACACTCAACCAGAAAAACAAAAAACAAAAAGAATCCAAAAATTTGAAGATAGTGTATGGAGCCTCTGGGACAACTTCAAGCATACCAACATCAGAATTATGGGGGTCCCATAACAAGAGAGAGAGCAAGATACTGAAAACCTATTTGAAGAAATAATGACAGAAAACTTCCCCCACCTGGTGAAAGAAATAGACTTACAAGTCCAGGAAGCACAGAGAATCCCAAACAAAAGAAATCCAAAGAGGACCACACCAAGACACATCATAATTAAAATGCCAAGAGCAAAAGACAAAGAGAGAATATTAAAAGCAGCAAGAGAAAAACAGTTAGTTACCTACAAGGGAGCATCCATACGATTGTCAGCTGATTTCTCAACAGAAACTATGCAGGCCAGACAGGAATGGCAAGAAATATTCAAAGTGATGAATAGCAAGAACCTACAACCAAGAGTACTCTACCCAGCAAAGCTATCATTCAGAATTGAAGGGCAGATAAAGAGCTTCACAGACAAGAAAAAGCTAAAGGAGTTCATCACCACCAAACCAATATTATATGAAATGCTGAAAGGTATTCTTTAAGAAGAGGTAGAAGAAGAAAAAGGTAAAGATAAAAATTATGAACAACAAATCCATATCTATCAACAAGTGAACCTAAAAATTAAGTGAATAAAAAATCTGATGAACAGTATTAACTGGTGAATATCATAGAATCAGGGGTATAGAAAAGGAGTGAATTGACAATCCTCAGGGGGAAAGGGGTGTGGGGGTGCAGGAAGAGACTGTACAAAAATCGTACACCTATGGATGAGGACATTGGGGGCGGGGGTGAGGGAGTAAAGCAGAGGGTGGGGTGGGAACTGGGTGGAGGGGAGCTATAGGGGGGAAAGAGGAACAATTGTAATAATCTGAACAATAAAGATTTATTTTTTAAAAAATTAAAAAAATAAAACCTTCTGGCAAAAAAACAAACAAACCATCAGCAAAATAAAAAGGTAACCTACAAAATGGGGAAAATATTTGCAAACCATCTATCTTACTAGAAGCCTGGTACATGAAATTCATGCACTGGGGCGGCAGTGGCGGGGGGGAGGGGGGTAGTCCCTCAGCCCGGCCTGCGCCCTCTCATTGGCCCTGAGGATCAGACCTAAGCCAGCAGTCAGACATCCCTCTTGCAGTCCAGGGCTTTCACAGTCCAGGACCCCTCACTCCTTACCACCTGCCTACAGTGGAGGCGGGAGAGGCTCCTGCCACCACCACTGCGCTCGCCAGCCATGAGCCTGGCTTCTGGCTGAGCGGCGCTCCCCTGTGGGAGCGCACTGAAGACCAGGGGGCAGTTCCTGTGTTGAGCATCTGCCCCCTGGTGGTCAGTGCTCATTATAGCAACAGGTCGTTCCTGGTCGTTCCGCTATTAGGGTCAATTTGCATATTACCCTTTAATATATAGGATAATTGTTAATATCCAAATTATGTAAGGGGCTAATAAACTCAATAGCAAAAAACAAACAAAAAATGTGATTATTATAAATGGACAGAGGGCCTGAATAGACACAAATAGTGGACAGAGGGCCTGAATAGACACAAATAGTCAATAGGTACACAAAAAGGTATTGAACATTACTAGCTTTAAAAATGCAAATTAAAATCACAATGAGATATCATCTCATACCTGTAAGGATGGCTAGCATAAAAAAGACAAGAAATAGCCTGTTGGGTGTGGCTCAGTGGATGTCCATCTATGAACTAGGACAGTGGTCAGCAAACTCATTAGTCAACAGAGCCAAATATCAACAGTACAACAATTGAAATTTCTTTTGAGAGCCAAATTTTTTAAATTTAAACTTCTTCTAATGCCACTTCTTCAAAATAGACTCGCCCTAGCCGTGGTATTTTGTGAAAGAGCCACACTCACGGAGCCAAAAAGCCACATGTGGTTCGCGAGCCGAAGTTTGCCGACCACGGAACTAGGCGGTCACAGTTTAATTCCCAGTCAGGGCACGTGTCCGGGGCTCAATCCCCAGTCAGGGGCATGCAGGAGGCAGCAGACCAATGATTCTCTCTCATCATTAATGTTTCTATCTCTTTCCCTTCCCTTTCCTTTCTCTGAAACCAATAAAAACATATTTAAAAGAAGACAAGAAATAAATGTTGGCAAGGATGTTGGGAAAATGGAACCCTTGTACATTGTTGGTAAAATTGTATTTGATACAGTCACTATGGAAAACAGCATAGATGTTCCTCCAAAAATTAAAAATAGAACTACCATAACTTAACAATCTCACTTCTGGATATATATCTAAAAGAAATGAAATCACTACCTGAAGAGCTCTCTGCACTCCCCTTTTAATTGCAGCATTAGTCACAATAGCCAAGACATGGAAACAGTCTACATGTCTGTAGACAGTTAACGAGGTAAGGAAATTTTGATATAACATACACAATGAAGTATTGTTGAGCCATGAAAAAGGAAATCCTGCCAAAGCTTGAGGTCATTATATAAGTAAATATCCAAATTATGTAAGGGGCTAATACAACTCAATAGCAAAAAAAACAACCAACAATGTGATTATTATAAATGGACAGAGGTCATTATATAAGTGAAATGAGACAGAGAAAACATTTGTATGATCTCACTCATATGTGGAATCTAAAAAACCTAATCTCCTTGAAACAGAGTAGAATGGTGATTACTAAGAGTGGTGGGGTGGAGAAAATGGGGAGATGTTGGTCAAAGAGTACAAACTTTCAGTTACAAGATGAATCAGTTCTGCCCTGGCCAGGTGCCTCAGTTAGTTGGAGCATTGTTCCATACACCAAAAGGTTGTAGGTTCAATTCCAGGTTAGGGTACATACTTAGGTTGTGGGTTTGATCTGCAGTTGGGGCACATACTAGAGGCAACCAGTTGATGTTTCTCTCTCACATCCATGTTTCTCTCTTTCTAAAAAAATTCTATAAACATATCCTCAGGTGAGGATTTTTAAAAAAGGATGAGTCAGTTCTGGGATTTAATGTACAGTGTGATTAGTATAGTTAACAATACTGTATTATATACTTGAGAGTTGCTAGGAAAGTAGATATTCAATGTTGTTACCACAAATTTTAAAAAGCTAATTACATATGGTGATGGAGGTTTTAACTACCCATATTGTGGTAAGCGTTTCATAATATATACATGTATCATATCATCATGTTGTACTCCTTAAACTTATACAATATTACATGTCAATTATATCTCAATAAAGGTGGGGGGAAATAAATAATTTTGCATAGGTCCTTCTTTTCCTCCATTAACCTCTTCCAGCCCACTCCCTTCCCTCCCCCCCCCCAGGCCCTCACCACTCCACTGTGTCTATGGGTTATGCATATATGCATACAAGTTCATTCCTTGATCTCTTCCCACCCACTCTCCCCTGCCTTCCCTCTGAGGTTCATGCTTCTATGTCTCTGGGATGCTTCTATGTCTCTGGGTCTATTTTTGATCATCAGTTTATTTGGTTCATTAGATTCCACATATGAGTGTAATACTTTCAACAAGAAATATTTTTTAAATAATATTAAATAAAAAAGAAAAGAAAAAAAGAGAAATAAAAAATGAAAAAATAAATGCATATCTACATAAATAAAATAATAAATAAATAAATAAATAAAATTTGGTATAGATATATATTAAAAAAAGACACTTTTCCATATGCGACAACATGGATGAATCTGGAAGACATTAATGCTAAGTAAAATAAGCCAGTCACAGAAGTACAAATACTGCATAATTCCACTTACATGAGATGTAAAATACTCAAACTCTATGGACGGATTAGGAAGAAATTAGTTGTTCAATGGGCATAAAGTTAGTTTACATTGGATGAAGCTCTAGAAATCCATGTATAGCATTGTGTCTAGAGTTAACAATACAGGGCTGTGCACTTAAAATTGTTAAGTACATGTGTTAAGTGTTCCTATTACACACACAAAAGCAGGGACACATAAGATGTCTTTGGAGGCAATAGTTATGTTTATTACTTTGAGAGTAATGATGGTTTCCCAGGTGTATGAATATGTTCAAACATCAAAATATATACATTAAATATGTATAAAATTTTGTATACTACGTATACCTCGATGAAGCTTAAAATAAGATGCTATCTAGGAACACAGAATAAAGACAGGAAGAAAAAATAATGAAATAATTTATAGAAACTGGAGTAATAAAAATGTGGGAAGAAAACATTATGTATCCATAACTAAAGACATGGATTTGAGGGAGTAGTGTGAATATCCAAAGTCTTCATGTAATTTTCTTTTTAAATTTTATTTTAGGTATGAATTTATTTAAAAACAAAAATAAGTTCTCATATCATCAAAAAGGTTTATCCACCAGGCACATCACATCAACTAAATTCCCAACAAAAGTGATCAATTTATCACCCTTTGACAATCAAGGTAAAAAATTATACTTAAAGACATAAAATAAGTATGTAATTAAAATAGTTTTGTAGTATGGTTTTTTATTTTACTCATTTTACATCTTACTCTTTTTTAAAATATCTTAGGTGAATCCTTGCAAGCCTAAAAATGAAATGGTTTTATCTCTCTCTCTCTCTCTTTTTTTTTTTTTTTTTTTTTTTTTTTTTTTTTTTTTTTACTGGCAGGATGATATTTCATGGAATAGAATTATTTGTTCAGATATTTTCCTATTAAAGGGCATTAAGGGTTTTTTTTTTAGTATTTTGTTCTTTTGGGTTTTATTTTGTTTTTTGTTTGTTTATTTGTTTCGCTTTTTACCACTAGTAAATGTATTCCTAAACATATCCTTATGTATTGGTACTTTTATCTCTTTGAGATAGAGTTCCAGGAGTGAGATTGTTAAAGCATACATGGATTTTTAACTTTAAAAGACATTTTTAGACTGCATTCCTAAAAGGCTTTTAAAATGAACATTTTCACCAGCAATTTGGGGAGAGAAATATTTTCTCTGCATAACCATGAGCCATACAGATCAGTGGGGTTTTTTGTGGGGATGTGAGGGTTTTTCATTTATGCTCATATGACAGTTATTAAATCATATGTCATCTTATTTTAATTTTTTCATATTTGCTAGTGATCTTTTTTACTATATAACTACCCCAAACATATTTAGCATAAGCAGTAACTATTAACATAGCTCATATTTAGGAGGTAGTAGTGTAGACTGGGTTGGGCTAACTTATGCATCTTTGGTCAACTTGTGGTCAGTGGTTTTACTCACATGTCTGGCAATTGGCTGGCTATTATTTGGGTTCCATCAATAAATAGAAACCTCATAGGTGTTTGAAAAAAAGAGCAATAATGGGGAAAAAACTAATTAAGTACAAATTTGTTAACTAGGTAATTGAAAGTATAAAAAATCTGTAAAGTAACATGGAAGAAGAAATCTCAGGAAAAAGGTTGCCAAACCTAGGGCTGTAGAGGATGCAGCTTGGCTGATACTGTGTCTAACTTTTTAAGAAGGGGCCCAGACATGTTTCCAAAGAGAGGCACTGCTAGTGTATCAGGTGGAGAGTTCAAATAAAACTGATTCTTAAATGTTGGAAAAAATACAAACCATTTACATTATGGAAAGAACTTCTGTTCCTGGGATAAAGAAATATTGCTGGGATGATGTTCACAGAAACTGAAAAGAGACATGAATCTCTCAGGAAGCTCATTGGTAACCAAATAGGAGAAACAAATCCCATGATCTCTAAATTCAGTCTCCCTCTAGCATACCCTGTTTCACTGCCTAACTTGGAGCTACCTGGCAAAGCAAGAATGTGGTTTTCAGAGTTCAAGATCCAGAATACAAAGCAGAGTATAGAAGGGTGGCTAGGGAGTTAAGAGAAAATCAACTTTTCAAGTGGTACAGGAGGTGACCTAGCTACATGTCTCTCATCATCCACACCTTAGGAGTCACCATGGTATAACCTCAGGTTCTAAGAGTGGCATCTGGACAAGCCTCGATGTACAAGCAATTTTAAAGTTTCTGCTTCTTGTTCCATTCACTGAAGTTATATAGCCAGGATCAAGGTTGGTGGGAGGGCAATAGTCAAGAACACACTGAGACCAATCCACCAGTATTGCCTCTGGTTGCAAATAGTCCTGACCTGCCCAAATGCAAAATACATGTGCTTTTCCCAGAATCTCCTACATTTTCATTAAAAATTTAACATCATGGCCAAAGACCACAATCTTGTGATCTATAATCATTTTAAAGGCAGTTTCTATGATGTGACTTCCCATAAAACACACCCTGCGCAGTATAATAGCAAGACAGGGATAGGTGCCAGACAGGCTCTCCTCTAGAAAAAGGCAAAAGAAAACAGGCACATAGCAGTCAATGATCAATACATTTACTGGTATGTCTTCTTTCCCTCCTTTAATTATATTCTACTTAAATTCTATTACTTTTTTTCAATAAAAGTATGAATGCAAAAGCAAATACCAGGATGTTGGAAGATCCCAGAATATAATGCAGACTGGGACATATGGAACTGATTGTATTACAAATGTATCAGCATTATAAAAGCATAAGGCACCCCTTGTTTTGGCCCACCCCCCAACAACAAAAATTTGGCATCTACCCAAAAACAAAAGTGCTTTTGTGGGAGTTGTGGGATTCATCATCAAATGCTAAAGGGACCTAGAAGATGTTTGCCCACCTCTTCATCAGGCAATAGGCACACAGATCTTCATCCCAGCTGTGGAACCTGCAGTAGCGCATGAACTGGTTCCAGGCCCTCTCAGCTGTGGTCTTGGAGCACACAGAGAACACTGACATGAGCAGTTACCCACAAACAAGGGAGATTCTGTACAATTTTCCAGAGAAGAAGTTCAAAACTTCATTGGAGCAAAAAATAAAATAAAATAAAAAAATAAGAGTTTGGACACAACTTGACTTTGCCTGCATCCCACGTCCCTCATGGTGGCATAGCTAGGGCCAAGTGAGACTTTCTTATTCCATGATTTCTCCCCACTAGGGGTAAGGGAGAGCATGTGAATGAGCCCCAGGCTTCTCCAGCTGCCAAAGAGACTCATTTCTCTCTTGTAGCATCTAGAGTGCTAAATTGTGGGGTGAGAGGAAATCAGGAGGACAGCAGATAAGATTCTCAGCATTAAAAGAGATGTATTGTGGATTCCATCAGGAAGCCCACTCATGAGCTTCTGAGAAAGTCTTACCTGCAGATCCCCCCAATTGGCCCATGGGCAACCCCAGTGACAGGTGTGCCTTACCTACACCACCAACATTCTGCAGCCAGCTCTATGTGCATGCCCTTGTGGGCGGTGGTGAGAGCAAGCTTCAGTGGACAGCTAGGGAGCACTTGCAGACCAAGTGTGTGTAGGTCAGAGATAAATCACAAACTTGAGTTGTAGTGCCACCATTGGGAAAGCAAGAGGGAGGCTGTCATCAGCTTATAGTTAGTGAAAACATAGAAGCTTAAGAATTCTGCCACAATAAGGGAGTAGGTAGCATGGAGCAGGTGTATCCATTCAAGGTCTGAGCAGGTGTATCCATTCGTCAAATCTCTAGCAGGGTTAATAGAAGGTATTTATCTCCTTAAAACAGTTATAAAGACTAGAAGAGGAGACTGCTACTTCAAATGTGAAGACAGCAACATAAAACTCCAAGGAACATAAAAAACTCAGGAAACATAACACTACCAAAGGATAACAATAAACTTCCTATAACCAAACCGAAAGACATGGGAGATCCACAATTTACCCAATAAAGTATTCAAAATAGCTGTTTTATTTTATATATTAACTAGAGGCCCGGTGCATGAAATTCGTGCATGGGGGTTGTCCCCCAGTTCAGCCTGCACCCTCTCCAATCTGGGACCCCTCGAGGGATGTCCCACTGCCCGTTTAGACCCGATCCAGGTGGGATCGGGTCTAAACGGGCAGTCGGACATCCTTCTCACAATCCAGGACTGCTGGATCCCAACTGCTCACCTGCCTGCCTTCCTGATTGCCCCTAACAGCTCCTGCCTGCCAGCCTGATCACCCACTAACCACTCCCATGCCAGCCTTATTGATGTCTAACTGCTCCCCTGCCAGCCTGTTTGCCCCCAACTTCCCTCCTCTGCCGGCCTGGTCATCCCTAACTGCCCTCCCCTGCAGGCTTGATCACCCCCAACTGCCCTCCCTTGCAGGCTTGGTCCCTCCCAACTGCCCTCCCCTGCTGGCCATCTTGTGGTGGCCATCTTGTATCCACATGGGGGCAGGATCTTTGACCACATGGGGACAGCCATCTTTTGTGTTGGAGTGATGGTCAATCTGCATATTACTCTTTTATTAGATAGGATAGAGGACTGGTGCATGGGTGGGGGCTGGCTGGTTTGCCCTGAAGGGTGTCCCAGATCAGGGTGGGGGTTCCCTTGGGGTGTGGGGCGGCCTGGGCGAGGGGCCTGTGGTGGTTTGCAGGCCAGCCACTCCCCCTGGCCACCCAAGCAGAGGCCCTGGTATCTGGGATTTATTTATCTTCTACAATTGAAACTTTGTAGCCTGTAGCAGAGCCAAGCCTCCTGCTCGCTCCGTGGTGGCAGCCCTTTCTGTTAGAATTTATGTATCTTCTATAATTGAAACTTTGTAGCCTGGAGTGAAGGCCTGAGCCGGCCAGGGCTGCAGAAGCTTGGCTTCCTCCATTACCAGGGCAACCCTAGCCTCCTGCTCTTCCAGCTCAGTGGCTGCCACCATTTCTGTTGGAATTTATTTACCTTCTATAATTGAAACTTTGTACCCTTGAGTGGAGGCCTGGGCCCGCCAGGGTGTGTGGTAAGCTTGGCTTCCTCCATTGCCAGGGAAACCCAAGCCTCCCTCCTGCTTTCTGTGGCCGCAGCCATCTTGGTTGGGGTTAATTTGCATACTCACTCTGATTGGCTGGTGGGCATGGCTTGTGGGTATAGCAGAGTGATGGTTAATTTGCATATTACTATTTTATTAGATAGGTTAATAATTACAATATATTATCAACATATAAAGTATTATTATATTATCTATTTTCTATATTATATATAATGGGATACTATTAAACTATTTAAAAAAGAAAAAAATGACTTTTTCCATCTGACATATTTCACTTAGCAAAATATTCTCAAGATCCATCCAAGTTGTTACAAATGGCAGTATTCCATCTTTTCTTATGACTGAGTAGCATTCCAATGTATACTTCTTTATCCAGTCATCTATTGAAGGACATTTCGATTATTTCCATGTCTTGGTTATTGTGAATAACAGATGAACTTTGAAGACATTACACTAAGTGAAATAAGTCACACATAGAAGGACAAATACTATATGATCTCATTTATATGTAGCATCTAAAAATGCTGAATGCATAGAAACAGAGAGTAGAATGGTTATTGCCAGGGACTATGGGTGAAGGAAATGGGGACATTTTGATTAAAGGGTGCAAACTTCCAATAAGAAGATGAATAAGTTCTGGGAACCTAATGCTGGGCACAGTGATTATAGTTAACTAGAGGCCCGATGCACAAAATTCATGCGTGGGGGAGGGGGTGTGTGTGTGCCCCTCAGCCCAGCCTGCACACTCTCCAATCTGGGACCCCTCGAGGGATGTCCGACTGCCCGTTTAGGCTCGATCCCACTAAGCGGGCAGTCGGACATCCCTCTCACAATCCAGGACTGATGTTTCCCAACCACTCGCCTGCTTGCTTGCCTGCCTGATTGCCCCTAACCGCTTCTGCCTGCCAGCCTGATCTACGCCTAACTGCTCCCCTTCTGGCCTGATTGCCCCTAACTGCCATCCTCTGCTGGCCTGGTCACCCCTAAATACCCTCCCCTGACAGCCTGGTCACCCCCAAATGCCCTCCCCTGACAGCCTGGTCACCCCTAACTGCCCTCCCCTGCCAGCCTGGTCTCCCCTAACTGCTCTCCCCTGCTGGCCTGGTTTCCCCCAACTGCCCTCCTCTGCAGGCCTGGTTCCTCCCAACTGCCCTGCCCTACAGGCTTGGTCCCCCCGCTCCCCCAACTGCCCTCCCCTGCAGACCTGATCGCTCCCAACTGCCCTCCCTTGCAGGCCTGGTCCCTCCCAACTGCCCTCCCCTGATGGCCTGATTGCTCACAACTGCCCTCCCCTGCTGGCCTGATTGCTCACAACTGCCCTCCCCTGCCAGCCATCTTTTGGAGGCCATCTTGTGTCCACATGGGGGCAGCCATCTTTGACCACATGGGGCAGCCATCTTGTGTGTTGGAGTGACAGTCAATTTGCATATTACTCTTTTATTAGATAGGATCATACAGTATATTATACTTGAAAGTTGCTAGGAGAATTAAATGTTTTCACTACAAAAATATATGGTAATTATGTGATGTGATGGAGATGTTAGCTAATGATATGGTGGTAATCATTTTGCAATATGTAAATGTATCATATCAACACATGTTACACCTTAAACATACACAGTGTAATATGTCACATATATCTTATTAAAAGTGGGGAGAAAAACAAAGAATTCATGTATGGCATATCCTTACCAATAGGAATGGAGAAAAATGAGTAGCTCAAAGTAATGGAAAGCAGTGTTTTGAATGGATATTGCTAGGCTAAAGACACAAAGAACTGTACATAACTCTTGTACTCTAGTTGATAAATTTGTTGCTCATAGAGGTACAAATTATCAATTTTTAAAATTTTATTAAATTTACTGGGATTATACTGGTTAATTAAATCATATGTTTCAAGTGTACAATTCTATAATACTTCATCTATATACTGCATTGTTTGTTCACCACCCAAATTTTTCCTTATCCCCCTCTGTAATCACCATACTGTTGTCTGAATCTATGAGTTTTTGTCTTATTTAATCTTTTGTTGCTTTCAGCTTTATATCCCACATATGAATGAAATAATTTGGTTCTTGACTTTTTCCACCTGACTTATTTCACTTAGCAATAATATTCTCAAGATCCATCCATGTTGTCACAAATGGCAGTATTCCATCTTTCCTTATGGCTGAGTAGTATTTCAATGTATATGTCTTTATCTAATCATCTATTGAAGGACATTTCGGTTGTTTCCATGTCTTGGCTACTGTGAATAATGCTGCAATGAATGTAAGGGTACATATATCTTTTTTTAAATCTTTATTGTTGAGAATATTACAAATGTCCCCTTTTTTTCCCCCAGTGCCCTTCTCCACCGGTTTTCCGCCCTGCCCAGGCCTTCACCATCCTATTGTCTGTGTCTATAGATAATGCATATATGCATGTAAGATCTCTCTCCCCTACCCCTACCCTCTTCCCTTGAGATTCATAAGTCTGTTCCATGTTTCCATGCCTTTGATTTTATTTTATTCATCAGTTTATTTTGTTCACTAGGTTCCTTGTTTGTTTACTTTTATTTTTAATTGTTGATAGATATGTATTTATTGCCATTTTATTGTTTATACATATTTCTTTATGAATAAAAGTTTTCAAATTTTAGGAGTAAATACCCAGAAGAGAGGTTACTGGGTCATATGGTAACTCTATTCTTAATTTTTTTATAAACTTCCATGTGGTTTTTCATAGTGGCTGTACCAAGTTAAATTTCCACAACCTCTCCAATACTAATTACTTGTCTTGTGTGAGGTGGTATATCATTGTAGCTTTGATTTACATGTCCCTAATAGCTATTGAAGTTGAGCATCTTTTCATATATCTGTTGGCCATTTATGTCTTCTTGGGAAAAGTGTCTGTTCAGGTCCTCTGCCCATTTTTAAAATTGGATTGTTTGGGGAGTTTTTAATTCTTTATATATTTTGGATATTAACCCCTTTTCAAAGCTGTTATTTACCAACTAGAGGCCCAGTGCATGAAATTCGTGCACGGGGGTGGGAGGGTTGTGTCCCTCACCCCAGCCTGCACCCTCTCCAATCTGGGACCTCTCCAGGGATGTCCGACTGCCCGTTTAGGCCCGATCCCAGTAGGATCGAGCCTAAACGGGCAGTCGGACTTCCCTCTCACAATCCAGGTCTGCTGGCTCCTAACTGCTTGCCTGCCTGCCTGCCTGATTGCCCCTAACCGCTTCTGCCTGCCAGCCTGATCACCCCCTAACCACTCCTCTGCCAGCCTGATCGATGCCTAACTGCCCTCCCCTGCCAGCCTGGTTGCCCCTAACTGCCCTCCCCTGCAGGCCTGGTCACCCCTAACTGCCTTCCCCTGCAGGCCTGGTCCCCGCCAACTACCCTCGCCTATTGACCTGATCACCCACAACTGCCCTCCCCTGCTGGCCATCTTGTGGTGGCCATCTTATGTCCACATGGAGGTGGCCATCTTTGACCACATGGGGGCAGCCATCTTGTGTGTTGGAGTGATGGTCAATTTGCATATTACTTTTTTATTAGATAGGATATTTTCTACAATTTGGTTGGTTTTATTTTTGTTTATGCTTTATTTTTCTGTGCAGAAACTTTTTAGTTTTATATAATTTCATTCATTTTTATTTTTTACTTTATTTCCCTTGCCTTTAGGGTCAAATTTATAAAATATTCTCTAAGACAACAGTATATAAGTTTGGTACCTATATTCTTGCCTATCTATTTTATTTTTTCAGGTCTTATATTTAGATTTTTTATCCATTTTCAGTTAATTTTTGTGTTTCATTTTTTTGCATGTTTCTTTCCAATTTTCCCAGCACCAGTTATTGAAAAGGCTTTCTTTTCTCCATTGTAATTTTTTTACTCCTCTTTGGAAAATTATTTGCCCATATACA
This sequence comes from Cnephaeus nilssonii, assembly GCF_951640355.1. Taxonomy (NCBI): domain Eukaryota; kingdom Metazoa; phylum Chordata; class Mammalia; order Chiroptera; family Vespertilionidae; genus Cnephaeus; species Cnephaeus nilssonii. Next base: position 9,619,246 of record NC_137075.1, on the reverse strand, counting down.
TTTAGGTTTATTTCTGGGCTCTCAATTCTGTTCCATTTTTCTATGTGTCTATTTTTCTACCAATACCATGCTATTTTGATTATTATAATTTTCATGTATAATTTGAGTCAATGACTATGATACCTCTTGGCCTTGTAATTTTTCTCAGAATTACTGTGGCTATTCAGGATCTTTTGTGGTTCCATATAAATATGATGATATTTTGTTCTGGTTCTTTTAAAAATGCCATTGGGATTTTGATGGGGGTTGCATTAAATCTGTATATTGCTTTAGGTAATATGGGCATATTAGCTATGTTGATTCTTTTAATCCATGAAAATAAAATTCTTTCCACTTCTTTGTGTCTTAAATTTTATTTTAGTGATGTCTTGTACCTTGTTTGTTTTGTTTTTTTAGAGAGAGAGAGAGGGAAGGAGAGAGAGTGAGAGAGATCATTTGCCTCCCACACATGCCCCAAACACCTTTTGATGTATGGGATGACGCTCCAACCAATTGAGCTACACCAGTTAGAGCTCTTATAGTTTTCAGAGTACAGATCCTTCACATGCTTTGTCAAGTTTATCCCTCACTATTTTATCCTTGTTGTTAAAATTTCAAAAGGAATTGTGTGGGGGGGTGTTTTTTTTCATTTCTTCTTATGAAATTTCATTGTTAGCATGCTTTTTACTTCTTTTTCTTGCCTGATTGTTCTAGCTAGGACTTGCAGTACTACGTTGAATAATAGTTGTAATTGGGCATCCTTGTCTTCTTCTTGATTTTAGAGAAAAAGTTTTCAGTTTTTCAGCATTGAGTATGATATTCTCAGAGAGTTCATCACATATAGCCTTTATTACGTTTAGGTCATTTTCTTCTATACCAGTTTTATTGAGTGTTTTAATCATAAATGTATGTTGTATTTTGTCAAATACTTTTTCTGCATTTATTGATATGACTAGAGGCCCGGTGCACAAAATTCATGCACGTGTCCCTCAGCCCAGCCTACACCCTCTCCAATCTGGGACCCCTCAAGGGATGTCCGACTGCCCGTTTAGGCCCAGTGGGATCGGGCCTAAACAGGCAGTCGGACATCTCTCTCACAATCCAGGACTGCTGGCTCCCAACTGCTTGCCTGCCTGCCTTCCTGATTTCCCCTAACCACTTCTGCCTGCCAGCCTAATCACCCCCTAACCACTCCAATGCCAGCCTGATTGATGTCTAACTGCTCCCCTGCCAGCCTGTTTGCCCCCAACTTCCCTCCTCTGCCGGCCTGGTCACCCCTAACTGCCCTCCCCTGCGGGCATGATTACCTCCAACTGCCATCCCTTGCAGGCCTGGTTCCTCTCAACTGCCCTCCCTTGCAGGCCTGGTGCCTCCCAACTGCCGTCTCCTGCTGGCCATCTTGTGGTGGCCATCTTGTGTCCACATGGGGGCAGGATCTTTGACCACATGGGGGCATCCATATTGTGTGTTGGAGTGATGGTCAATCTGCATATTACTCTTTTATTAGATAGGATAGAGGCCTGGTGCACAGGTGGGGGCCAGCTGGTTTGCCCTGAAGGGTGTCCCGGATCAGGGTGTCCTGAAGGGTGTCTGTGGCCTGAGCGAGGGGCCTGTGGTGGTTTGCAGGCCAGCCACGCCCCCTGGCAACCCAAGCGGAGACCCTGGTATCTGGAATTTATTTACCTTCTACAATGGAAACTTTGTAGCCTGGAGTGGAGCCAAGCCTCCTGCCCGCTCCTTGGCCGGCAGCCGTTTCTGTTGGGGTTTGTGTATATCTTCTATAATTGAAACTTTGTAGCCTTATGCGGAGGCCTGGGCTGGCCAGGTGTGCAGAAAGCGGGGGTCAACCCTAACCTCCTGCTCTTTCCAGCTCCGTGGCTGCCACCATTTCTGTTTGGATTTGTTTACCTTCTATAATTGAAACTTTGTAGCCTTGAGTGGAGGCCTGTGCCGGCCAGGGTGTGCGGAAAGTGGGGGGCAACCCTAGCCGGGAAGGGCAGGCAGAAAGCTTGGTTTCATCGGTTGCCTGGGAAACCCAAGCCTCCCTCCTGCTCTCTGTGGCTGTAGCCATCTTGGTTGGGTTTATTTGCATACCCGCTCTGATTGGCTGGTGGGCGTGGCTGGTGGGCGTGGCTTGTGCATGTAGCAGAGTGATGGTTAATTTGCATGTTACTCTTTTATTAGGTAGGATCATATGATTTTTATCCTTTATTTTGTTAATGGTGGTGTATGTAGTACATTGGTTGATTTGTGTATGTTGAACCATCTTGCTTCCCTGGATTGAACTCCATGATATATTATTTTTTTAATGTATTGTAGTAATCAAATTGCTATTATTTTTAGGATTTTGCATCTGTATTCATCAGAGATGTTGGTCTGTAGTTTTCTTTTTCATGTTGTTTTTGCTGGGGTTTGGTACCAGGATTATGATTTTACTAGAGGCCCGATGCACGAAATCTGTGCAAGAGTAGGCCTTCCTTCCCCCAGCTGCTGGCACCAGCTTCCCTCTGGCACCTGGAACCCGAGCTTTTCTTGCAGCCCCAGCTTTGTCTAGAAGGTCATCCAGAAGGATGTCCGGTCTAATTAGCATATTACATTTTTATTATTATAGATAAAATGAGTTAGTAAGTATTGCCTCTTCTTCAATTTTTATAAGACCTTGAGAAAGATAGGTATTAAATTTTCTTTGAATGTTTGGTAGAATTCTCCAGTGAAGCCATCTGATCATGGACTTTTACTTTTGGGGAAGTTTTTTATTGGTGCTTTAATTTCCTCAATGTTGTTCAGTCTAATTAGATTTTCCAGTCTAGGAATTTTACATAGTTCTAGGAACTTGCTCATTTCTTCTAGGTTATTGAATTTGATGACATATAGTGTTCCATAGATTCTTGGACACATTAATCCAAATAAACATAATTGTATAGTCCTTTATATTTCATTGGTGTTCATTGTAACTTCTCTTTCATTTCTGATTTTGTTTATTTGAGATTTTTCTCTTTTTTTTAGTAAGTTTAGTCAAAGGTTTGTAAATTTTATTAATCTTTTTAATGAACCAGCTCTTTGATGCACTAATTTTTATATGTTCTTTTTGTTCCCTATGCTGTTTAATTTTGCTATATTTTTTATTATTTTCTTTCTTCTACTGACTTTGGACTTTCTTTTTTCTTTTTCTAGTTCTTTATGGAGAAATTTAGGGTTATTTAGAATTTTTTTCTTTTTTAAGACAGGCCTATAATGATATAAACTTCCCTTTATTACCACTTTTGCTGAATATTAAAAAATTTGACATGTTATATTGTCATTCTCATTTGTCTCTGTCTATCTTTTGATCTCTACTTTCATTTCTTCTTTGATTCGGTCATTGTTCAGTAGCATGTTCTTTAATCTCCTTTCTTTTTGCATTGCATTTCCAATTTTAAAGCATTATGTTCAGAGAATGTGCTTGGTATAATTTTAATATTTTTAAATTTTTTGAGGCTAGGTTGTGTCCCAACAGATTCTTGAGAATGTTCCATATGCACTAGAAAAGAATGTCTAATCTGGTGTTCTGAGATGAAAGGCTCTATAAATGTCAATTATGTTTATTTGGACCAATGTGTCAATTAAGATTGAATTTTCTTATTAATTTTCTGTTTGGATGATCTATTCATACCTATCAATGAGATATTTAGCTCTTTTACTATGATTATATTTTTGTCAGTTTCTCCCTTTAGTTCTGTTAGTAGTTGCTTTGTATATTTTGGCATATAAATCATATGCCTCCTGATTGAGCACATATATATTCTTGATGTATTATCCTATTTATCATTATAAAATATCTGTCTCTGTGTCTTGTTATCTTTGGATGTTGAAATCTATTTTGTCAATTTAAGTACAGCTACACCCACTTTTCTTTGGATGTCATTTGCTTGAAGTATCATTTTCCATCCTTTCCCTTTGAGTCTATATTTGTCCTTACAATTAAGATGGGTCTCCTAATTGCAGCAGATGGTTGAGTTTTGTTAAATTAATTTTTATTGTTGAGAGTATTAAAGATGTCCCCACTTTCCCCCCATTATCTCCACCCACCAGGCTCCCACCCCAGGCCTTCAGTGCACCATTGTCTGTGTCCATGGGCAATGCATATAAGTTCTTTGGTTAATCTCTTCCCATGTCAGTATCTCCCATGCTTTCATATCTCTGAACCTATTTTGTTCATCAGTTAACTTGGTTCATTAGATTCCACATATAAGTGACATCATGTGATATTTGTCTTTGTCTGACTGGCTTATTTTGCTTAGCATAATAATTTCCAGGACCCTCCATGCTGTCACAAAGGGTAAGAGATTCTTCCTTTTTACAGTTTCATGGTATTCCACTGTATAAATGTGCCACCACATTTTTATCCACTCATCTACTAAGGGAACTTGGGCTGTTTCCAGATCTTAGCTATTATAAATGTTGCTGCTATTAACATAGGGATACATATATTCTTTTTGATTGGTGTTTCACAATTCTTAGGATATATTCCCAAAAGTGGGATCACTGGGCCAAAGAGCAATTCCATTTTTAATTATTTGAGGAATTTCAATACTATTTTCCACAGTGGCTGCACCATTCTGCATTCATACCATCAATGTACTTGGGATCCCTTTACCCTGAATCCTCACTAGCACATGTTGATTGTTGATTTGTTGATAGTAGCCATTCTGGCGGGTGTGCGGTGATATGTCATTGTACTTAGAATTTGCATCTCTCTTACAATCCTTTGTATTTCTGTGGCGTCAGTTGTTACTCCTCATTCATTTCTGAATTTTTAATATATGTTCTTTTTTATTTCAGAGAGGAAGATAGAGGGAGGGAAGGAGGGATAGAAATGTCAAAGGTAAGAGAGAATTATTTATCGGCTGCTTCCTGCACGACCCCTACTAGGGATCATGCCCAGGCATATTCCCTGGCCAGGAATCAAACCAGTGACCTATTGGTTCTTGGGTTGACACTCAACCCCTGAGCCACACCCAGCTGGGCCATTTCTGATTTTATTTGTTTCCTAATTTGCCCATTTTATAATTTGATTTTTTATCTACCTTTTGTTGAGTTTTATGAGTTCTTTATATATTTTGGAAATTGACTCCTTATCAGATATATCATTGGTGAATATGTTTTCCCATACAGTGGGTTGCCTTTGAATTTTCAGTATGGTTTTTTTTTGCTGTGCAGAAGCTTTTTACTTTGATGTAGTCCCATTTGTTTATTAACTTCTTTGTTTCTCTTGCCCTAGGAGGTGTATCAATGAAAATGCTGCTATGTGTGATCTCTATTTTATTGCCTATCTTTTCTTCTAAAATTTTATGGTTTCTTGACTTACATCTAAGTATTTCATCTATTTTGAGTCTATTCTTATGTATGGTGCAAGTTGGTGGTCTAGTTTCATTTTTCTAAATCTACCTGTCAATTCTCCCAACTCCAGAATATTTATCATAGAGATTGAAACATTTTAAAAGAAGCAAATAGAAATTCTGAAGCTGAAAACTCAATAAAGGAGATGAAGTATGGACTACTGAGCTTAGAAAATAGAGCTGACTAGCTCTTTCCATAGGTTTTGGAAGTTCTTGTTGACTATATAGATAAGTTCTTTGTTTGCTCTTTCTCTCTTTGGCTTCTGGTGTACCATTACTCTCATATTGCTCTTGCTGATTGAGTCAGATAGCTCTCATTGAGTTATTTCTTTTTTTATTTTCTTCACTCTCAAATCTCTTCTTCCATTTGCATAATTTCTACATTTCTATCTTTGATAGCACTAATTCTTTCCTACATCTGGCCAGCTTTTTATTTTGATGTAGTCCCATTTGTTTATTTTCTCCTTAGTTTCCATTGCCCCAGGAGCTGTATCGGTAAAGATATTAATACGACATATGTCTGATATTTTGCTGCCTATGGATTTTTGTCTTGACTCCATTGTATGTATGCTCTTGCCTCCTTTGTCAAATATTAACTGAGCATAATGGCTTAGGTTGATTTCTGGGTTCTCTGTTCTGTTCCATTGGTCTATATGTCTGTTCTTATGCCAGTACCAGGCAGTTTTGAGAACAGTGGCTTTGTAATATAGCTTGATATCTGGTATTGTGATCCCTCCAACTTTGTTCTTCTTTCTCAAGATTGCTGCAGCTATTCGGAGTCCTTTTTTATTCCAGATAAATGTTTGAAGTTTGTTCTAGGTATGTGAAATATGGAATTGGTATTTTAATGGGGATTGCAACCCTAGCTGGTTTTGCTCAGTGGATAGAGCGTCAGCCTGTGGACTGAAGGGTCCTGGGTTTGATTCCAGTCAAGGCACATGCCCAGGTTGCGGGCTTGATCCCCAGTACGGGGCGTGCAGGAGGCAGCCGATCAATGATTCTCTCATTATTGATGTTTCTAACACTCTCTCCCTCTCCCTTCCTCTCTGAAATCAATAAAAAAAATATATTTTTAAAATGGGGATTGCATTAAATCTATAGATTGCTTTGGGTAGTATAGAAATTTTAATGATGTTGATTCTACCAATCCATGAACATGGTATATTCTTCCATTTGTTTATGTCTTCCTCTATGTCTTTTTTTTTTCAATGTCTTATCGTTTTCTGAGTACAGGTCTTTTACCTCCTTAGTTAAGTTTATTCATAGGTATCTTAACGTTTTTGTTGCAGTGGTAAATGGGATTGCTTTTTAAATTTCTCTTTCTGTGAGTTCATTATTGGGGCATAAAAAAGCCACAGATTTCTGTGTGTTAAATTTATCCTGATACATTGTCAAATTCATTTATTAAATCCAATAGTTTTTATGGAGTTTTTAGAGTTTTTTATGTACAATATCATGCTATCTGCAAATAATGACACATTTACTTCTTCTTTTCCAATTTGGATGCCTTTATTTCTTCTTATTGTCTAATCGCTATGGCTAGCACTTCCAGTACTATGTGGAACAGGAGTGGTGAGAGTGGGCATCCCTGTCTTATTCCTGTTCTTAGGGGAAATAGTTTTAATTTTTGCCCATTGAGTATGATATTGGCTATAGGTTTGTCATATAAAGCTTTTATTATGTTGAGGTATGATGTTTTTTTCTGCATCAGTTGATATGATTATGTGATTTTTGTCTCTCACTTTGTTTATGTGATATAACGTTTATTGATTTGCAAATATTGTACCAGCCTTGCATCCCTGGAATCAATTCCACTTGTTCATGGTATATGATCTTTCTAATGTAATGCTGGATCCGATTTGCTGGAATTTTGTTAAGGATTTTAGTATCTATGACGGATACTGGCCTGTAATTCTCTTTCTTTGTAGTGTCTTTACCTTATTTTGAGATTAGTTAATTCTGGCTTCACAAAAAGAGCTTGGAAGTGTGCCTTCCTCTTGAATTTCTTGGAATAGTCTGAGGAGGGTAGGTTTTAGTTCTTGAATGTTTGGTAAAACTCCCCTGTGAAGCCTTCTGGCCCAGGGCTTTTGTTTGCTGGAAGAGTTTCGGTTACTGCTTCAATTTCCTCTATAGTTATTGGTTTATTCAGACTTTTTTATTCTTCCTGATTTAGTTTTAGATTATATTTTTCTAGGAATATGTCCATTTCATCTAGGTTGTCCATTTTGTTGGAATAGTGTTGTTCATATTGTTGGGTTTTTTTCTTTTTACAATCTTTTGTATTTCTGTGGGGTCAGTTGTTACTTCACCTCTTTCATTTCTGATTTTGTTTATTTGAGTCCTCTCTCTTTGCTTCTTCATGAGCCTGGCTAGAGGTTCATCAATTTTGTTTATCCTTTCAAAGAACTATCTCTTTGTTTTATTGATCTTTTGTATTGTTTTTTTGGTCTCTATGTCATTTATTTCTGCACTGATCTTTATTATTTCCTTCCTTCTGTTTACTCTGGGCTGTTCATGTTGCTCTCTTCGTAATTTTTTAAGTTGTATTGTTAAATAACTTATTACCAGTTTTTCTTGTTTTGTTTTGTTTGTTTTTGTTTATTTGTTTGTTTGTTTTAGATAGGTCTATAGTGCTATGAACTTCCCTCTCAGGACTGCTTTCACTGTGTCGCATATATTTTGGATCATTGTGTTTTCATTGATCTCTTTGGTAACCTAATCATTGTTTAATAGCATTATATTTAGCTTCAAAGTACGTGATTGTTGTTTTTATTGCAGTTTATTAATTTTATGCCATTGTGATTTCAGAAGATGCTTAATATGATTTCAGTCTTCTTGAATTTGAAGAGAATTTGCCTGTGTCCCAATATGTGCTCTATCTTTGAAAATGCCCAATGTGCACTTGAGAAGAATATATTTTGTATCTTTTGGGGTGAAATGTTCTGAGGATGTCAATTAGTTCCATCTGATCTAGTGAGACATTTAGGATTCCTGTTTCTTTGTTGATTTTTTGTTTGGAGGATTTATCCAATGGTGTCATTGGATATAAAATCCCCTAATTTGATCGTATTGCTGTTCATCTCTCCCTTAATATATTCCAGAAGCTTTTTATGCATTTGGGTGCTCCTGTATTGGGTGCATATATGTTTACCAAAGTTATATCCTCTTGTTTAATTACTCCCTTTAGTATTATGAAATGGGTCTCTTGTAAACAGCATATATATCTTGGTCATGTTTTCTCATCCATTCAGCTACTCTATATATTTTGATTGGAGCATTTAATGCATTTCTTGCATTTCTTGCATTGTTGGTTTGGTGGTAATAAACTCTCTTATCCTTTTTTGTCTATGAAGCTCCTGATTCCACCTTTAATTTTTGAATGACAGCCTTGCTGGGTATAGTATTATTGGATTCAGTCCCTTACTTTGCATCACTTTGTATGTTTTATTCAATTCCCTTCTGGCCTTATGTGTTTCTGTTGAGAAATCAGTTCATAGTCAAATGGGAGATCTTGTACCTTACTTTCTGTCTCTCTCTGGCAACCTTTAAAAGTCTTATTTTGTTATTGATGTTTGCCAATTTAATTATGGTGTGTCTTGGAGTCTGACTTTTTGGGTTCATGTTGTTTGGGATTCTCTGTGCTTCTTAGACTTGTGTGAGTTTTTTCTCCCCTAAGTCAGGGAAGTTTTCTGTCATTATTTCTTCTAACAGGTTTACTATTCCTTGCTTATCTTCCTCTCCTTCTGGCACCCCCGTTATGAGGATGTTGTTTCATTTCATGTTGTCCCAAAGCTCTCTTAGACTCTCCTCCTGCTTTTTAAGTTTTTGGTGTGTTTTTTCAAGTTGGTACTCTTGTCTTTTTTTACCTTGTCTTCTGACTTGCAGATTTGGTTTTCAGCTTCTTCTAGTCTACTGTTGAAACCTTCCACAGTGATCCTTATTGCAGCTATGTCATTCTTCATTTCCTCTTGATTCTTACACATGGTGAATTTGTCTTCTAGCTTTTCCAGTATCCTTATAACTGTTGCTTTTAATTCTTTCTCTGACAAATTGCTTGCTTCCATTTTATTTATTTCCTTTTCTGGTGAGTCCTCTTTTCTTTCATATGGGTTTTTTTTTCTTTGTCTTTACATTTTTGATGTTACTTTATCCTTGTTTCTCTGCATCAGATCAAACTACTATGCCACCCAGATTTTTTGAGTTTGCCTTATATAGTAGATGTTTTGTGGGACCCAGTGGTTCAATATCTCAGGTTTTCTCGGCTGGTTTTAGTGAGTGAAGTTAATTAAACAATTAGGAGAAAAAGAGAGCAAGAGAGGAGAGGGGGAAAAACCATAAAAAAGTTATCTAGTGGAGAGAAAAGAGAAGGGTGCATGGACTTTGAGCAGGTGAGAGGAAATTAGATATATGAGTAAGTCAACAGATACTACCAATAATAATAACACATCAATAAAGCAGATAAAGGTGATCAATTGTTAACACGGGGTAAAAAGAATGGAAAGAGAAAAACTAAAGCAGGGATAGGAGAAGAGAAAATAGGATGAAAAAGGGAGAAGTGAGGAAGTAAAAGGTGAAAATTTTTAAAAAATAAGATAAAATAACAATAAAAATAGAATAAAGAAAAAATAACACTAAAAAATAAATAAAACAAACTTAAAAAAAAATAAGTGAAGTGTCATTCACTTCAGCGAAGTTTTAATGTCCCATGAGGGTTGGTTTAAGACCCCACTTTTCTATTCTGACTGCCACTTCTGAGTTTCCAGTTAGGTGGTCAGCACCATGTTTAAGTTCCATGTGTCCACTGCTCTTCTGTGTCTGTGTCCACAAGCCTTGGCTGCAAGCAGGCAGGACCAATCTGCCTGCTTTGCCTGTCTGCCTGCTAATCTTAATCACTCAAGTGTCTGTTTCTGACAGGGTTTTAGGTGGGGGTGTTGATGTATCACTTTCTGGAAATGAAAGGGCCCCTTCAATCTAGTCCCTGAGGTCTCTTTGGGGCTTTTCAGAGTCTTTGTTTTCTTTGTAAAGCTAAAGGTGTAAGCTGGGTGTGGCAGTATTATCTTCCTTGAGGCTGCTGGTAAGGGCTGGCTCAGGTGAAAAATGGCCACTTCGGTTTAGAGTCTCACTAATGTCTCCATGCTAGATTCCTGGCCACCTCTCCATGCTCTGCTCTCCTCCATAGCCTCTCCCCAGACACCACAAATTTGCACCTCTACCTGCACCACAACCTCAAGTGAGTGTTTGTAATTGAAAGGTCCTCTGAACTGGGTTAGATAAATAAAAGTAAAGATAAAAGTAAGACAAAACAACCACATGACTGCAAGTTTCTCTCCTCACTGACACCATGCTGCTTGGGCAGCTCTTCAGGCCACCTTTCTGAGCATAGCCTCCCATGACTGTGGACTTATATCTAGACTAGAGGCCCGGTGCATGAAATTCATGCACGGGGAGTGTGTCCCTCAGCCCAGGCTGCACCCTCTCCAATCTGGGACCCCTTAAGGGATGTCCAGCTGCCTGTTTAGGCCCGATTCTACTGGGATCGGGCCTAAACGGGCAGATGGACATCCCTCTCACAATCCAGGACTGCTGGCTCCCAACTGCTCACCTTCCTACCTTCCTGATTGCCCCTAACCGCTTCTGCCTGCCAGCCTGATCACCCCCTAACCACTCCCCTGCCAGCCTGATTGATGCCTAACTGCTCCCCTGCCAGCCTGATTGCCCCTAAATGCCCTCCCCTGCAGGCCTGCTCACCTCTAACTGCCCTCCCTTGTAGGCCTGGGTACCCCTCAACTGCCCTTCCCTGCAGGCCCAATCGCCCCCACCTTCTCTCCTCTGCTGGCCTGGTCACCCTTAACTGCCCTCCCCTGCTGGCCATCTTGTGGTGGCCATCTTGTGTCCACATGGGGACAGCCATCTTGTGTATTGGAGTGACAGTTAATTTGAATATTATTCTTTTATTAGATAGGATAAAGGCCTGGTGCACGTGTGGGGGCCAGCTGGTTTGCCCTGAAGGGTGTCCTGGATCAGGGTGGAGGTTCCTTTAGGGCATGGGGCAGCCTGGGTGAGGGGCCTGTGGTGGTTTGCAGGCCGGCCATGCCCACCTGGCAACCCAAGCGGAGGCCTTGGGATCTGGGATTTATTTATCTTCTATAATTAAACTTTGTAGCCTTGAGTAGAGGCCAGGGCCAGCCAGGAAGTTTTGCTTCCTCCATTGCCGAGGAAACCCAAGCCTCCTGCTCGCTCCATGGCCATAGCCATTTTTGTTGGGATTTATTTATCTTCTATAATTGAAACTTTGTAGCTTTGAGCAGAGAGGCCTGGGCCAGCCAGGGTGTGCAGGAAGCTTGGCTTCCTCCATTGCTGGGTAACCCAAACCTCCTGTTTGGTTAATTTGCAAACTCCTGATTGGCTGGTGGGCGTGGCTTGTGGGTATAGTGGAGGTATGGTCAATTTGCATATTACTCTTTTATTAGATAGGATTCCCCAGCTGCCAGCAGCCCTGTGGACTTCCTTTGCACAGTCGGATATTACGCCTGTCCCCAAGGGATACAGACTTGGTGCAGTGCAGCTTTTTCTCAGCCCAGTGGTCGTGCATCTCTCTCCAGCCCAGATACCCAATCCTACCATTCTCCAGGCATCCTCTGCCCTTCCCAGTAGCGAATTGTCTAACCAGCTGTGTCCAATTGGCAAATTCTGGGTGAATGTTATTCGATTTAGTTGCTCCCTTTATCTTCTCTGGGACAAGGTACAGGACATGTCTGCCTGTTTGGCTGCCATTTCTCCTCTTTCTTCTTTCATTCTTCTGGCTTCTCAAATTTAATTAAGCCATGGGAAATACCTTGTATTTCTTGTGGAGGTGGGCATCTCCTCTATGATCAGGTCTCAGATATAATATAGTTTTCTCTATAATCCTACACTCAGTGCTGCAACTTCTGCTATGCACTGTGAGGAGAAGCTGGGCTCTAGGATGGTAAGGGGAGGCAGCTAAGTTCAGTGATTTTGTTTCCTGACTGGTAATGTCAGCTGCTAGAAAACAGCTGCCACACCTCTGTGTTTTATGTCTGCCTATTATGGGGTTCAGCCACAGTTTTTGCTGAACACTCAGGCAGAAATGCTTATTCTACCACTCAACTCAGAGTGTAAACCTGATTTGTCCCTTATTCCTGACCACACGGTGAGCTCTGGGCTGTCAGTGGTACACATCTTTGTTCCTTCCTCTTCCCTCCTACCTTATTTTCTCAAATTTTCCCATCTTCAGATGTTTCGATGTGCCAAGCTCTCAGATGTGTTAGTGAGTTGAGCAGGGAATTCTTTGTTGAATTACATATTTTCAACTTGTTGTAATTTCAAGGGGAGAGACCAGAAGGAACTCTTATGCCACCATGCTTGTCCCATAGAAATTATTTTATTTTATTATTGTTTTTCAATCCTCATATGAGGATATGTTTATGGATTTTAGAGAAAGAAGAAGGGAAAGAGCCGAAACCGGTTTGGCTCAGTGGATAGAGCGTCGGCCTGCGGACTGAAAGGTCCCAGGTTCGATTCCGGTCAAGGGCATGTACCTTGGTTGCGGGCACATCCCCAGTAGGGGTTGTGCAAGAGGCAGCTGATCGATGTTTCTCTATCATCGATGTTTCTAACTCTCTATCCCTCTCTCTTCCTCTCTGTGAAAAATCAATAAAATATATTAAAAAAAAGAAGAAGAAGAAGGGAAAGAAACATTGATGTGAGAAACTTCCATCAGTTGCCTCCTATATGTGCCCCAACTGGGAATTGAACCCATTTATGAGACAACTAGAGGCCCAGTGCACAAAATTCATGCATGAGGGCATCCCTCAGCCCAGCCTGCACCCTCTCCAATCCAGGACCCCTCAGAGGATGTCCAGCTGCCCATTTAGGCCTGATCCCACACTAAACCAGCAGTTGGACATGCCTCTCACAATTTAGGACCACTGGCTCCTAACCACTCACCTTCCTGCCTACCTGATTGCCCCTAACCCCTCTGCCTGCCTGCCTATCATCCCTAACCACCTCTGCCTGCCTGATCACCCCTAACTGCCTCTGCCTCAGCCCTGCACCCGGGACCCAGGCTTCACTCCTCTGGCTGGCTGCAGGAATCGGGGCCCGGGCTTTCCTCCCTCTGGCCAGCTGCAGGCACCCGGGACCTGGATCAGCTTCGCCCAGGCCAGCCACAGGCACAGGCACAGGTGCCCGGGACTGGGGTAGCTTCATCAGGGCTGGCCACAGGAGCCCAGGACCGGGGGTGCGTGGCTTTGCCTGGGCCGCAGCCGCAGCTGCAGCCACTGGGGCCTGGGACCGTGGCTTGTCCCAGGCCCAGCTTTGTCAGTAAGGACATCTGAAAGACATCTGGTCTAATTAGCATATTACCCTTTTATTATATAGGATGCTCCAACCAATTGAGCCACATAGCCTAGGCATAGCAATTATTTTTAAAACACTTAATTGAGATACAATTGGTATACCATAAAATTCACCCATCTTAATTGAGTTAAGAATTTTAGTAAATTAAATTCTAGGACATTTTGTCATTCCAATAAAATACTTTATGACATGTCACCTTGTCAAATTTGTACTCTGTAGAGGAGTCTACTGGCTGCAGCCAGCCTGCGCACCTGGTGAAGACTATCTTGAAGAGCTCTTGAGGAAGTCTGGTGGACTCAGGGATTGTCAGAGATAGGTTCAGGGAGAAACTGAATTGTGAAGCAACCATTTTTCTTCTTGCTTGCCAGACAGTGCTATCCCCCCATGAGAGATGCAGTTGCCACTACCCTTTTCTCCTAGTGGACCAACCCTGCTGAAATCCCACCCTATGGAGGAGTCTGCTAGCATTAGCCAGTATAGACTTGTGCTACATACTTTATTGGAAAGCTATTGAGGAAGTCTGGGAAGTCTTAGGGAATGTTGAAGGACACAAGGAAACTGATTTGTGAGGCTTTGGGATAGGGACAATTCCTCTCCCCACCCTGCATATGCCTGACCAACACCATACCAGTACCGGATATCCAATAGATCTACACTCCTAACTCTGGCCTGGATTAGCTCACGTACCATGGAGGTGACAAGTAGTTCTGGGCGTACTATGAATATTTGCCTAGTAGGCTTTGAGGATGTCCAAGCAGACATAGGGGGTGATGAAGCAGTTGGCAAGCAAGAGCAGATCTCAGGGTACTTTGGCCCTTTGTATACCTGCCCCCTATCTCAGTACTGGTGAAAGCCAGCATTGGTGTGCAGCTTAGCCCCTCCAGTGAGCACATGGACCAAGCAGAAGCAGACACATACTGTGGATCACTTTGTAACTCCATATTGATAGCCTAGGGCCAGTCACAGACAGCACCTACAATTGATGTTAACAGAGACCATTCCAGGAGGCCATAGAACTCAACATATCTGGTGGTGGGTTTTAGTCCACATCAGAGGAAAACCCAATTATTCCCACACGTGTCATACCAAGGGGACATGTAGGCAGACACAAGACCATGCTGGGGAAAATTCTGCTTTGTGATGTCAGCTCTCACTTATACTGTTACTAGGGTCAATGCTCAAAAATAGACAACTTGAAGGTCAACCCTACCCACTGATGGGCATAAAGCAATCAAGATTCAAATAAAACAGGAGAGCTCACATAATCCACATAAGGGACATTCCTAGATAGATCGTTTAGCTCAAGTGATCAGGGAGGCTGTATCACTTAGCCCCCAAAACACCTACTACATAAGGCCATAACAGAAAGACATAGCAGATCTACCTAGTAAACAGATACAAAAACAAAAAGACATCCAAAATGGGGAGGTAAAGAAACATATCCTAATGAAAAGAACAGAAGAAATCCCCAGAAAAAGAACTAAATAAAATGGAGGTAAGCAAGCTATAAGATACAGAGTTCAAAAGAATGATTACAAGGATGCTCAAGGAACGTAAGTGAAGAATAGATAAACTTAAGTGAGAACTTCAATAAAAAGATAGTGGGCATTTAAAAAGGACATACTAATAGAAACCATAAAAACAGTCAAAATGAAGAATACACTATCTGACATGAAGGAATTGCCCTGGATGGTATGGCTCAGTTGGTTTTGGTTAGAGCATTATACCATAAACCAAAAGGTTGTGGGTTCAATTCCTGGTTAGGGCACTTATTGGGGTTGCAGGGTTGATTACCAACTAGGGAACTTGTGAGAGACAGCCAATCAATGTTTTTCTTTCACATCAATGTTTCTCTGTGTATATTATCCTCTCTCTCTCCTTCTCTCTCTCTCTCTCTCTCTCTCTCTCTCTCTCTCTCAATCAATTTCAAAAAAGAATACACTAGAAGGAATCAACAGCAAATTGGATGAAGTAGTGATTTGAAAAACAAGGTAACGGAAAACACAAAAGCAGATTTACAAAAAGAAAAACAGAATTTTAAAAATGAGGATAGTTTAAGGGACATATGGGACAACAATAAGCATAGCAACATCCATATCAGGGGTACCAGAAGGAAAAGAGAGTAAGGGATCAATAAACTATTTGAAGAAATAATGACTGAAAACTTTCCTAACCCAATGGGAAAAAAGACAAATAAGTTCAGGAAGCACAGAGAGTCCCCAAAATAGATAAACCCAAAGGGACCCAAACCAAGACACATCATAATTAAAATGGAAAAGGTTAAAAACAAAGAGAGAATCTTAAAAGCTGCAAGAGAAAGAAAATTAGTTAACTACAAGGGAGCTCCCATAAGACTGTCAACTAATTTCTCAACAGAAACATTTCAGGCCAGGAGGGATTAGCAAGAAATATTCAAAGTGTTGAAAAGCAAGGATCTACAACCACAACTACTCTACCCATCAAGGCTATCTTTAAAATTGAAGGTGAGCCCAGCCAGTATAGCTTAGTTGGTTGAGCATCATCCCATGCACCAGAAGGTTACCAGTTAGATTCCTTGATAAGAGCACATGCCCAGGTTGTGGGCTCAATCCCCAGTAAGGGGTGTGCAGAAGGCAGTTGATCAATGTTTCTCTCATATTGATATTTCTCTCACAATTTTCCTTATATTCTCTGAAATCAATAAAAACATGTTTTTAAATTGAAGGTAAAGCAAAGAGCTTCCCAGACAAGAACATGCTAAAGGTATTTATTACCCCCAAGCCAATTAAAAGATATGTTAAAGGGTCTTTTTAAGAAAAAGAAATTTAAAAAAAGGCTAGCACAGTTATAAAAAATAAAATGGCAATAAATATGTACCTATCAAATACCACTTTAATTGGAAATGGCTTAAATGCTTTAATCAAAAGACATAGGGTAGCCAAATAGATAACAAGACAAGACCCATATATATGCTGTCTACAAGAGACCTGTCTCAGAACACACAGACTGAAAGTAAAGGGATAGAAAAAAGATATTTTATGAAAATTCAAATAAAAAGTGGGGGTAGCAATACTTACATAAAAATAGAATTACATTGTAATTATGAGGTATTAGTGTGGTTCTTTGGGTTCATCTTGTTTGGGACTCTGTGCTTGTGTGACTTTTTTCTTCCCCAAACCAAAGATGTTTTGTGTTATTATTTCTTCAAATAGGTTTTGTAATCCTTATTCCTATTCTTGTCCTTCTGGTACCCCTATTATACGTATGTTACTTCGCTTCCTGTTGTCCCAAAGCTCCCTTATGCTCTCCTCCTGCTTTCTAATAATTTAAAACATAGGCTATAAAAAGAAACAAAGCAGAGGGAAGATGGCAGCTGGCAAGACAGCAGTGAGGGAGAGAGTGTGAGTGAGGGAGTGACATGGGAGTGTGTGGACATGTGTGGGGTGTGTGTGTGTGTGTGTGTGTGTGTGTGTGTGTGTGAATGAGGGATGGTTAGATCCTGCAGGATGTTTGGGGGCTGGTGGACTGGGCTCTCTTAGACAGGGAACCCCAGCTACCACTGCAAGCACACCCACGCAGCCGGCACTGGCATAGAAACCATGCTATCTTGAAGGCAGGACAAGACTCAGATATACTAGGTCTTCAGCTGCAGACCCAAGGATACCGTGATTTCAGCCTCATCAGCTGCAGGCACCTATGAGTCCTGGAGTGTGCGACCCTCCCTCCAGCTTGCCGATGTGACCATAGGCCCCAAGTGTCCCAACGCTTCGGGGGGGGGGGGGGAGTTGGAGGTGTCATGCTAATTAATATCAAACTATAGTACAAGGCTGTAGCAGTAAAAACAGCATGTCACTGGCATAAAAACAGACACATAGATTAATGCAACAGAATAGAGAGTCCAGAAATGAATCCATGCCTATAATGTCAATTAATATTTGACAAAGGAGGCAAGAACATTCAATAAAGACAGTCTGTTCAATAATGGTACTGAGAAAATTGGACAGATATATCCAAAAAATGAAACTGGACTATCTTTTCACACAATATACAAGAATAAACAAAATGGATTAAAGAATTAAATGTAAGACTTGAAGTCATGAAACTCCTAGAAGTAAACATAGGCAGTAAAAGCTCTGAAATTTCTCTTAGCAACGCCTTTTTCTAATGCATCTCCTCAGGCAAGGGAAACAAAAGAAAAAAAGAACAAATTAAACTACATCAAATTAAAAAGCTTTTGCACAGTAAAGAAAATCTTCAAAAAGACAACCCACTGAATGCAGGAAGATATTCACCAATGATACATCTGACAAAGGGTTAATAACAAAAATATATAAAGAACTCACACAACTCAATACCAAAACAAAACAAAACAAACAAACAAAAACTCCAAACACAAAGAATCTAATTAGAAAGTGGGCAGGGGACCTGAATAGACACTAATTCAAAGAGGACATACAGACATATGAAAAGATGCTTAATGTCACTAATCTTTCGAGAAATGTAAGTTAAATCACAATGAGATATCACATCACACCTGAGAACAGACTGATAGTTGACAGATGGGAAGGGGGTTGGTGGACTGATTGAAAAAGGTGAAGGGATTTAGAAGTACAGATTGGTAGTTACAAAATAGTCACAGGGATGTAAAGTACAGCATAGGGAATATAATCAATAATATTGTAATAAGTATAGTATAGGGTATTAGGTAGGTACTGGAAACATCACTGGGATGACTTTGTAAAGTATATGATTGTATAACCACTATGCCATACACCTAAAATGAATACCACAATATTGAATGTCAACTATTACTTAAAAAATTTTAAATGCAGTTAGTATTTAGGAAAAACAAGATCCTTCATGACAGTTTAGTTAGTTCCCAATTGCAGGCAACCATTAATCTGCCTTCTGTTTCTATATATTTGACTCTTTTGGATATTTCATATAAATGTATTCATACAATATGTGGTATTTTGTATGTATCTTCTTTCATTTTGTTTTTGAGGTTCATCTATACTGTAACATGTATTATATTCCATTCATTTTTAGTGCAAAATAATATTCTCTTATATGCTAGCTGTAGCTATATTCTTTCTCCATTCTCAGGTTGATAGATATTAGGGTTTATTCCACTTTTTTGGCTATATAATAAATAATGCTACTCTGAACTTTCACATGTTGGTCTTTGTGAAGACATAATGTTTTCATTTCTCTTAAGCGGATATCTAAAAGTAGAGTTACTGTGTTGTATTGTAAACTCATGTTTAGCTATTTTTTTTAAATGTCAAACTGTTTTCCAAAATGACTTACCATTTACATACAAGTCAGCAAAATATGAAGGTTTCTATTTCTTCCCATTATTGCCAACATTTTGCTATTGTCTTTCCTTTTGATTATAGACATTCTATTGGATGTGAAATGGCATTTTCTTGTGGTTTTACTTTGCATTTCCCTGATGACAAATTACGTTGAGCATCTTTTCATGTGCTTATTAGCCATTTGCATATTTCTTTGGAGAAATATCTTCACATTTTTTTGCCACTTGCAAAGTTGTGTTTTTAAGAGTTCTTTATATATTCTGTAGTTGGACACAACTCCTTTATTAGATGCATGATTTGTAAATGTTGTTTTCCAGTCTATGGCTTGTCTTAACTTTATTAATAATATTTAATAGTTTGGAATTTTGACAAAACCTAATTTACTAATTTTTTATGACTGATTCTTTTAAACTTGTATCTTAAAAAGTATTGCTTAATTCAAAATCTCAAGATTTTTTTTCTAAGAGTTTATAATAAGTTCTAAACTATTAACTTATTTTGAGTTAATTGTTTTGTGTAGTGGGGACTAAACTTTCCGTTTCAGCCCTGGCCAACTGTGTAGTGGCTCAATTGGTGGCTCAAAGGGTCACTGGTTTGATTCCCAGTCAGGACACATACCCAGGTTGTAGTTGATCCCTGGTCAGGGCACATATGGGAGACAGTCAATCAATGTTTCTGACTCTCTTTCCCTCATCCTTTTCTCCCTAGAATCAATGAAAAACATATCATTGGGTGAGGAATTTTTTAAAAAATAAGTAAAGTTTCAGGTTCATCTTTTTGCAAGTGTCTATGCAATTGTCCCAGCACTATTTGTAAAAAGAGAGTCCTATTTCAATTGAATGGCCTTGGCAACTAGTTGAAAACTAATCATCATATATAATAATCATATATAATAAAGAGGTAATATGCAAATTGACCATCACTCCAACACACAAGATGGCTGCCCCCATGTGGTCAAAGATGGCCACCCCCATGTGGACACAAGATGGCTGCCACAAGATGGCTGGCAGGGCTGAGCAGTTGTAGGCGATCCTCCAGAAGTTTTTTTTAATATATTTAGATACTCCTGTGTTGGGTGCATAGATTTTTACCAGAGTTATAGCCTATTGTTGTATCCTTCCCTTTAGTATTATGAAGTGGTCTTCCTTATCTATTGGTATGGCCTTCATTTTGAGGTCTATTTTGTCAGATATAAATATTGCTACCCCAGCTTTTTTTTTTTCATTTCCATTTGCTCCTGATTTCACCTTAAATTTTGAATGTTAGCCTTGCTGGGTAAAGTATTCTTGAATTCAGTCCCTTGCTTTGCATCACTTTCTATACTTCATGCCATTTACTTTTGGCCTGATGTGTTTCTGTTGAGAAATCAGTTGTTAGTCTAATGAGAGATCCTTTGTGGGTAACTTTCTGTCTCTTTCTAGTGGCCTTTAAGATTCTTTCTTTTTCTTTTACTTTTGCCAATGTAATTATAATATATCTTGGTGTCGGTCTTTTGAGGATCATCTTGTTTAAGGCTCTGTGTGCTTCTTGGACTTGTGTGACTTTTGTCTTCCCAAAGTCAGAGAAGTTTTCTGTCATTATTTCTTCAAACAGGTTTTCTAATCCTTGCTCAGCTTCTTCTCCTCCTAGCACCTGCAATATGTAGATGTTGTTTTGTTTTGTGTTATCCCAACATTCCCTTAGACTGTCCTGCTGCTTTTTCATTTTTTCCCCCACTTGTATCTTTGTATGGGTACTTTTTTCTACCTTGTCTTCTAACTTACTGATTTGGTCCTCAGCTTCTTATAGTCTACTGTTGAAACCTTCCATTCTGTTACTTATTGCAGCTATGTCATTCTTCATCTCTTCTTGATTCTTACACATGTTGGTGAATTTCACATCCAGATATTTGAGCATCCTTATAACCATTACTCTGAATTCTTTCTCTGACAAATTTCTTGCCTCCATTTCATTTAGTTGCTTTTCTAGTGATTCCTACTTTTATTTCATTTGGGGATTCATTGTTTCCCCTTTTTTTGCTGTGCATTTGAACTTGTTTCTGTGTATTATATCTAACTGATTTTCCACCCAGATGTTTTTGGATTGGTCTCATGTAGTACTGATTTTTTGTGGGACCCAGTGGTGCAGTCTCTCAGGTCTCCTGTGCTGGGTGTTCTAAGGAGGTCCCTTACTTGAGATGTTTGGGTTATCCTGATGTAGTTGGGTCTCAATGTTCGTGGATGGAGTCTCCTCTCAGGGTATCTGATTATGTTGCTCACTCCTTACCACATTGTTCCAGCCTTTGTGGAAGTTCTGACTAAACAGTACAAAATAAAACACAACAAGACACGCCACAGAAGGAACAGAACACAAATGTACACAAGACAACTATAACCCCAACAAAAGTGACCACCAGAGTAAAGAGAATTAGGAAAGTAAAAAGAGACTAAGAATTTTAGAGAAAGAAAAAAATAAAGAAAGAACATAAGGTGAAAACACAACAAAACAAACAAATAAACCCAAAAACACAAAGAAAAAACACACAGAAAAAGGGGGGGGTGGCAGAATCTGTAAATAAAGAGCTTAAGTAGAGAAGATAAGGTTAAGGAGTTAGATGAATAGGGAAGGACCATAGTTTAGAATAGAGGAAAGAGAAAAGAGAAGGCAAGAAGAAAAAAAATATTTTTTGAAAAGGAAAATAGAGGAGAGAGCAGATAGAACTAAATTAAGGAAGTGAAACAAGTTTAAAAATTAGGAGAAGAATAGGGGATGGGAAGAGAGAAAAAACATTCATAGGAAGAAAAAGAAAAGAGAAGGGGAAATGGAGTAGGATCAGGGAAGAGGAAATTAGATATATTAATAAACCAACAGAGACCAGAATTATAACACATCAATAAAGCAAATAAAGAAGATCAATTTTTAAAAGGGGGAAGAAAGAAAGGAAAGGGAAAACTAAAACTAACAAAGGAGAAGAAAAGCAGAAGGATAAAAAGAGAAAAGAAGAAAAATGTGCAAAAAATTAAAAATAAAATCCTATATAATAAAGAGGTAATATGCAAATTGAGCATCACTCCAACACACAAGATGGCCACCCCCATGTGGTCAAAGATAACCACCCCCATGTGGACACAAAATGGCTGCCACAAGATGGCCAGCAGGGGAGGGCAGTTGTGGGTGATCAGGCCAGCATGGGAGGGCAGTTAGGGGTGACCAGGCCAGCAGAGGAGGGCAGTTGGGGCGACCAGGCCTGTAGGAGAGGACAGTTGGGAGGGTCCCAGGCCTGCAGGGAAGGACAGTTGGGGGACCCAGGCCTGCAGGGGAGGGCAGTTAGGGGTGACCAGGACTGCAGGGGAGGGCAATTCGGGGGGGACCAGGCCAGCAGGGGAGGGCAGTTGGAGGGTGACCAGGCCTGCAGAGGAGGACAGTTAGGGGTGATCAGGCCAGCAGGGGAGGGCAGTTAGGGGCAATTGGGCTGGCAGGGGAGGGCAGTTAGGGGTGACCGGGCCAGCAGGGGAGGGCAGTTGGTTGCAACCAGACCTGCAGGGAGGACAGTTAGGGGTGACCAGGCCTGCAGGGGAAGGTAGTTAGGGGTGACCGGGCTGGCAGGGGAGGGCAGTTAGGGGCAATCAGGCTGGCAGAGGAGCAGTTAGGTGTCGATCAGGCTGGCAGGGGAGTGGTTAGAGGGTGATCAGGCTGGCAGGCAGAAGCGGTTAGGGGCAATCAGGCAGGCAGGAAGCAAGCGGTTAGGAAGCAACAATCCTGGATTGTGAGAGGGATGTCTGACTGCTGGTTTAGGCCTGATCCCTGTAAACCAGCAGTAGGACATCCTTTGAGGGGTCCCAGATTGGAGAGGGTGCAGGCTGGGCTGAAGGACACACACAACCCCCCCCCTTGCACAAATTTTGTGCACCAGGCCTCTAGTAGATAATAAGAAAATAAAAATTTAAAATGATATGCTTCAGCCACATTTTAATGCCCCATGGGAGCTGGTTTAGTACCCTAACTCTTCTGTTCTGCCAATTCTGGGCTTCCTGTTACTTAGGTGCTAATCATTGTCAGGCACTGTCTTTTGACTTTTAGAAACCTGCTTGAAGCTCTAGGCAATCCACTGGTCCTCTGCTTATTTCTGTTTCCATAGACCTTGGCTGCAAGCAGGCAGGGCAATCTGCCCTCTTTGCCTGACCAAGCTTTAGGGCTCTAGATGGAGTTGAGTTTTGATATCAGGGAATATGATGGAGTGTTTTTTTTCCTGTCCTAGAGCTATTCCATGAGTGGCCCAAAATATTACTCTGCCCTTGGTTGAGCAGAGATCCTTGTATGTAGACTAATGAGGTTGGCTGGCAACCTGGGTTTTTTTGTCAATCTGGTTCCCAGAATAGTGAGGCGGGCAGCCCCTCTTCCAATTCAGTCACTAAGGCCTCCTTGAGACTATTCAGACCCATAAGCTTGGCCTTTGCCTTTGTTTTCTCTATAAAGCTCAAAATGCAGGGTATGGCAGGCTGTATCTCCTGCCCTGAGGTTACTGGGAGGGGCTAGTGGTCTCAGGTCCAGACTCTCAAGCAGCCAGCAGCCCTGTGGCTTTTCCTTTTCATATTTGGATGTTATGCCTGCTGCTAAGGGATGCAGCTCTGGTACTCAGCCTGGGCCGGGCTTCTATTTTTCTAAGGGAACTGATACATAATGCAACTTCCTCTTCTCCCTCTCGGCCCACTGGCCTGCAGTCCTGCCACCCTCTGGAGCCCTCGCTATCCTTTCTACAGGTCTCCAAGCATCTCCTGTCCTTTCTTTCTATAAGCTGCCTCCTCAACTGGGCCTTATTAATTTCAGAGAGAGGAAGGGAAAGGGGGAGAGGAATAGAAACATCAGTGATGAGAGAGAAGGCAGCCGACTCCTGCATGACCCCTACTGGAATCCAGCCTGCAACCCAAGCATGTGCCCTGACTGGGAATCTAATTGTGAGCTCCTGATACATGGGCTCAATGCTCAACCACTGAGCCACACTGGCTGAGCAAATCTACTTGAATTTTATTATTTTAGCACAGTTTTGTTTACTGAAAGATTATAGTTAATTTCATAATTAGTAAGTAAATGCCCTTCAGTTTTATTTACCTTCTACAAATGATTTTGGCTATTCTACATCTTCTGCATTCCCAAATAAATTTTAGTTTCAGGTTGTTCATTTCTGAACACAAAAAATACTCTGGAAGTATTGACAAGGTTTATATTAAAACGTAATTTTTGGACTGGAATACACGGTGTTCCCTGAGCAGGATGGTTCCTGGGCTCTTTTTCCAGTGGAGTCAAAGAATGATTCCATGGATGGAAAGCGGTATAGCAAAGATGGAAATTTTATTGAAGAACAAGAATAGATTCCCACGTGGGGAAGGGGAAAGAATCTCACAGCACAGACTCCCACATAGGGAGAGGGAAAAGGTCCCACTGAGTTCCCTTTGCCACCGTTTATAAAGGCTGCAGATCTTTGTGCCTTGATATCCCCTCTGATTGGTTACTATTCCTTTAAGCTTGTTACTATAGTAACTCCTGAGCTCAGAGGTCAAACCTCACATGGGCTTCCTTCTTCTCCTTCTGAATGAGGGGCTTCCTTCCCTTTATTTTGTAAATACAAACCTTCTGCTGTTTCCAAGCTCCCTCATTCTATGGAAATGTACCTGTTGCAGCTTTTCAGCTCCCCTATTCTATGGAAATATACATTCTGCTGCTCTGCGACCCTATGCTTCTTCCATGGTCCTCTTAATTTCTAAAACTTCCTAAACCTGTTTTTTTCATCCCTAAAAATTCATGTTTCAATATTAAATCTATATATCAATTTGGGAGAACAGTCATCTTAAAAATAGGAAGGTTCCAAGAGTTTTAGTTCAAAATTGTGACATAGAAATTCCTGAACTCACCTTCTCTCTCTGCCACACCCTATATACAGCTACACACATTATTCCCTCTGAAAGAAATACAGAAACAAGCTGAGTGACTCTTAAACATCCTATCTAATAAAAGAGTAATATGCAAATTGACCATCACTCCAACACATAAGATGGCTGCCCCCATGTGGACACAAGATGGCCACCACAATATGGCCAGCAGGGGAGGGCAGTTGGGAGGGATCAGGACTGCAAGGGAGGGCAGTTGGGGGCGATCAAGCCTGCAGGGGAGGGCAGTTAGGGGTGACCAGGCCGGCAGAGGAGGGAAGTTGGGGGTGACCAGGCCTGCAGGGAAGGGCAGTTGGGGGGGACCCAGGCCTGCAGGGGAGAGCAGTTCGGGAGACCAGGCCTGCAGGGGAGGGCAGTTGGGGGGACCATGCCTGCAGGGGATGGCAGTTAGGGGTGACCAGGCCTGCAGGGGAGGACAGTTAAGGGCAATCAGACTGGCAGGAGAGCAATTAGGCATCAATCAGGCTGGCAGGGGAGTGATTAGGGGGTGATCAAGCTGGCAGGCAGAAGCAGTTAGGGGCAATCAGGAAAGCAGGCAGGTGAGCAGTTGGGAGCCAGCCGTCCTGGATTGTGAGAGGGATGTCTGACTGCCCATTTAGCCCCGATCCGACTGCCCATTTAGGCCCGATCCGACTGCCCATTTAGGCCCGATCCCAGTAGGATCGGGCCTAAAAGGGCAGTCAGACATCCCTCAAGGGGTCCCAGATTGGAGAGAGTGCAGGCTGGGCTGAGGGACACACCCCCATGCACGCATTTTGTGCACCGGGCCTCTAGTTAAGTAATAAGGGGGAAAAAAACCTTTGAAATGAATAGGAAAGGCTGAGACAAAATCTTGCTATAAACCACCAGTTCAGTGACATGCAATGGGGAGGAAATTCATGACTCCCATATTCTCCCTGAGGAACAAATGGTTTGGACTCTACATCTTGCACCCAAACTTTTAAAACTTCCAACTGAGAGGTGACACTCCAACATATCTATCCTTGAAAGGCAATGTTACTTGTACCCACAAGACCCACAAGGAAATAGCAAACTAAAAAATAATTCTTAACTGGGTCCTGTGCACTCATCCTTCAGGGCTATATTTCAGGGCCCAGCACAGAGGCAGCAGGCTAAACTAGTCTTTCAATGAAAGAGGCCTATTTTATTGTTTTAAATGCTGTGGCCCTTAGGCAGGCTTCTAATTTAAAAGACATCTAGGGGCTGACTACAGTGCTCTCTAGAGACTAGGAAGGTCAGGAGGTGCCATCTTTGCACTCTCCCTCTGCCTCACTCCAGATTGCCACTATCTTCTAAAAAGGAGCTTGTGTATATATCTGGTATTCCAGCTTTCTGGCTACTATTCAGAGGATGCACCCTTGGTGGCCAGCAGGGCCTATGTTCATGTCTTCCACAGTACTGTAACAACAACAACAAAGATCCTTAAGTAGCTATCCCCTAAGGCCCAGTACAGAGGCATCAGACTGAAAGCAATCTTTCAATGAAAGCATCTATGTACAGATCGTAAAAGAAGCAGCCTGAGGATAAGGCTCCTAATTTAACACACATCTAGGGTCCTCTGCCATGACTGGGGAGACCGGCAGGGATATAATTATAGCACTGTATTGTTCATTTAGCCACTGCTTAGAGAGTAGATCTTAAAAGTTCTCATTGAAAGAAAAAAAATTATAAATTGTGTCATAATGGATGTTAACTATACTTGTAGTAATCATTTTGAAATACAGTAAAACCTCGATTTTGTGAACCTTGATTTAACGGACAAAATTTCTGGTCTGTGTCATATCTGAAAATTAACTGAAAGTTAATTTTAAAATGCTTTTAACCAAGATTTGCTTATAATTAAATTAACAGCGGTTTTTTGTTAGTAATTCACTGTTATTTTTAATAAATTTTAGCAAATTGCCCATATGTTGGGAAAAAAAAGACTGTATGGCTCACATAAATAAATATTACATATCTAGATATTAATTTTTTAAGTTTTTAATTTTTTAAAAATGTTTTTATTTATTTATTCTATTTTTTAAAGACAGAGGAAAGGAGAGGGAGAGAGAGATAGAAACACCGATGAGAGAGAAACATCAATCGCCTGCTTTCTGCATGCCCCCTACTGGGTCCAGCCAGCAACCGGAATGCATGGGATGATGCTCAACCAACTTAACTACACTGACCAAGCATAGTCTACATATTTAAATCCAAGAGTTACCACTCCTAAATAATGTTCAGCAAATGATTAGCATTTAATCACACTGCATTATTGTGGTAATTAGTTCTCTTGCCACATGGCATGACTTTCTGCAGCAGTTTTAACTCATGCTGATATTTAAATTTGCGCTAAGCCACGTCCCAGCTATGTGCATTTGTTTACTTGTGGTGACTGGTGAATGCATGCATTTACTAGACCTATTCAGTATAAATTTAAAATTACAGTAACACATGTAAAAATTTCCTGTGAAATTAAACGTTTCATACATACTTCCGTCTAATTACACAAATGTATCTACATAAGTAAAAGCAGGTAAACTAATTTGTCAATTTTTTAACATACACAATCAGGAAACCTACTTTATTATATAACGGACTTTCATCTTTAATGGATACACCCTCACTCGAATTAGTCCATTATATTGAGGTTTTACTGTGTGTGTGTGTGTATATATATATATATACCAAACTATTCAATTATACATGAAAACTAATACAATGCTATAGGTCAATTATATTTCAATAAATAATGAATAAATAGGAATGTTCTAATTCACAAACATTGAATTTTTTATTTATTTAGATCAGCAACTTTCAACTGGTGTGCCGCAGAATATTGGTGTTCTGCAAGAATTTTTAAAACATGCAATACTTGACTATTTAATAAGTGGACTAACCTCTTTTTCCTTAGATTATCAAATAACAAAATGGCAATAGTCAACACAATTATAGCTGTCTGTTGTGAATGTCGTCTTGAACCATAAATATATAGGTCATTAGTTGCATCTTTTTGGTAATGTTGCATAATAAGGTTGCATCATATTGTTTAATTCATGGTACCAGAAATCCTTATTTACAAATATAGGCACCTGATTTTTTTTTTAAAGTCACTTTGGAGCAAATGGGTTGGCAATTACTATAAATATTTTTCTGTAAATCAATAAAAATTATACATTTAAAAAAATTCTTTATTGTTTAAAGTATTACATGTCTCCTTTTTTCCCCATTGGCCACCCCCACCCCACCCACACACATGCTCCAACCCCCCTAGTGTCTGTGTCCATTGGTTATACCTATATGCATGCATACAAGTCCTTTGGTTGATCTCATATCCCTCAGCCCCACCGTCCCCTGCCTTCCCTCAGAACTGATGGATTGTTTGATGCTTCTATGTCTCTGGATCTATTTTTGTTCATCAGTTCATGTTGTTCATAATATTCCACAAATGAGTGAGATCATGTGGTATTTTTCTTTCTCCTACTGGCTTATTTCGCTTAGCATAATGTTCTCCAGTCCCATCCATGCTGTTGCAAATGGTGAGAGTTCCTTCTTTTCATAGCAGCACAATTTACAATAGCCAAGATTTGGAAACAACCTAAATGCCCATCAGCAGATGAGTGGATTAAAATTATACATTTTTAAGAAAAAAAAAATTATTGATTTCAGAGAGGAAGGGAAAGGGAGAGAGAAAAACATCAATGATGAGAGAAAATCATTGATCGCTGCCTTCGGCACACCCCCTATTGGAGATTGAGCCCACAACCTGGGCATGTGCCTTCAACCAGAGTCAAACCAGGACCCTTCAGTCTGCAAGCCGACACTCTATCCACTGAGCCAAACTGGCTAGGGTGGAATTATACCTTTTTTTGTCAGATGGGAAAAAAATATATTTTTGCCAGGCGGGTGAGGGCATGAGTGTGGGGGGGTGGGACAATGGGGAGATAAGGACACTTATTTAATACCTTAGTCAATATATATATTGTGTGTGCCTCAGAATCTTAGTAATTAGTTTATGTATGTCATGAGATGGAAAAGGTTGAAAACCACTGATTTAGATTTTTATTTTCCTCAGCAATGTTTTGGAACTTTTAGTATAAGCCTTTTTCCTTTGTTAAATTTCTCACTATATCATTATTTGCAATGCTATTGAAAGTAAAATTATTTCTCTAATTTAGTTTTTGGATTATTCAGTTCTCATATATAGAAGTAAAATTAAGTTCTGTTTTATGTGTTCAGCAGTAAAATTTTATGCATTTGTCATTTAACTATTTAATTGAAGAAAAGTGTAAAAAATGTACAATGTCATTTATATTTATTGAAATAATTACCTAAAAGCTGTTTTTTATATCTTAATGTAGATGTGAGTTACCACCTGATATCATTCTATTTCACCCTGAAGATTTCCTTCAGTAGTTCTATAAGACATGTTTGCTAATATAACAACAAAATTTCTTAGTTTCTTTTTACCTGGGAATGACTTTGTTTTATCTTTATTTTTAATAATTGTTTTTCTGGGTATAAAAATCTTGGTTGTGAATTTTGTTTTCAGCACTTTGAAAATATCATTCCACTACCTTTATTCTCCACTCTCTGTAATGATAAGTCAGATGTTAATCTTTTTAATAGTTTTATTGAGATACTAGAGGCCCAGTGCATGAAATTCATGCACAGGGGAGGCGGGGTGTCCCTCAGCCCAGCCTGCACCCTCTCCAATCTGGGACCCCCTCGAGGGTGTCCGACTGCCCTCTCACAATCCAGGACTGCTGGCTCCCAACTGCTCACCTGCCTGCCTTCCTGATTGCCCCTAACCACTTTTGCCTGCCAGCCTGATCACCCCCTAACCACTCCCCTGCGAGACTGATTGATGTCTAACTGCTCCCCTGCCAGCCTGTTTGCCCCCAACTTCCCCCCTCTGCCAGCCTGGTCACCCCTAACTGCCCTCCCCTGCAGGCTTGATCACCCCCAACTGCCCTCTCTTGCAGGCCTGGTTCCTCCCAACTGCCCTCCCCTGCTGGCCATCATGTGGTGGCCATCTTGTGTCCACATGGGGGCAGGATCTTTGACAATATGGGGGCAGCCATCTTGTGTATTGGAGTGATGGTCAATCTGCATATTACTCTTTTATTAGATAGGATAGAGGCCTGGTGCATGGGTGGGGGACAGCTGGTTTGCCCTGAAGGGTGTCCTGGATCAGGTGGGGGTTCCCTTGGGGTGTGGGGCAGCCTGGGCGAGGGGCCTGTGGTGGTTTGCAGGCCAGCCATGCCCCCCCGGCAACCCAAGTGGAGGCCCTGGTATCTGGGATTTATTTATCTTCTATAATTGAAACTTTGTAGCCTTAAGCAAGGGCCTGGGCTGGCCAGGGTGTCCAGAAAGCTTGGCTTCCTCCATCACCAGGGAAACCCAAGCCTCCTTCCTGCTCTCTCCGTGGCTGCAGCCATCTTGGTTGGGTTAATTTGCATACTCGCTCCTGATTGGCTGGTGGGCGCAGCAGAGTGGTGGTTAATTTGCATATTACTCTTTTATTAGATAAGATAATTCACATACAATATATTCATTTAATGTGCGCAATTCAATGGATTTTAGTACACATTCACAGGGTTGTGCTTTCATCACCACACTCAATTTTAGAACATTTTAATTATGGGGGGAAAAACAACCTTGACACCCCTTAACCATCACCCTCCAATCTTCTTTTTTTTTTTTTTTTTTTTTTTTTTTAATTCCTCAATTTTATTTTTATTTTTATTTTTATTTTTTTTTAATTTCTTTATTGATGAAGGTATCACATATTTGTCCTCGTCCCCCTATTCCCATCCCACACCCCTCCCCACACATGCCCCCACCCCCCTGTCGTCCTTAACCGCTGGTTAGGCTCATATGCCTGCACGCAAGTCCTTTGGTTGGTCTCCCCCTTTACCCCCACCCTTCCCTACCCTCCCCCTGAGGCCCGACAGTCTGATCCATGCCTCCTTGTTTCTGGGTCTGTTCTTGTTCATCAGTCTATGTTGTTCATTATTTCCCCTAGATGAGTGAGATCATGTGCTATTAGAAATACACTTATAAGAACCGAAAATGAGACAAGCAATAATGGTTATGGTGACAGGCAAATGAATCAGTGTGTAGTGAGTTTTTTTCTGGGCCAACAGTTCTTTTGAGACCCAATTTCAATGTCCAACAGTTCCTTATGTGTACATGTCAGCACTGACATTTCAGTTCTGGATGGTGGACAAATGGTGGTAATGCAGGTCTGACCCTCTCTGGTTTGGTCCTGGGCAACCCGCAGTGGTGCACAGCTGCTAACTGCTAGTATGGGAAGGCCACATCAGCGTCTTCCGTCTCTGGACTGCTTCTCTTCTGTCTTCATGGCTGGAGTAGTCCTGTCGATTCCTCTCTTGCTGAAATCCACATGGTCTCGGAGTTGTTTTCTGAAAATATACAAACATATTCTCCTCCAATCTTCTTATACCTCCAGATTTTTAAATGTTATATTGCTATTGGCAACTAACTCACTGTGTATTAAAAGTAATTATAAACAATCCATATTATATCTAACATATTTTCTAAATATTTCTAGGCAGAACTTATGAAGACTTTCCACCCCATATGACTGAACCTTCAAAAGCATTTCATAGAACATCTAGGGCTAGGTCAAGCATTTATAAAGGCATCCATTTTCCTTCACTGACTAAAGAATCTCCAGGTAATTATTAATATATATTAGTGTAAAATATGACTTTTTAAATTTATAAAGTTTTAATTATGAAAACAATCAGATTGTATTATCCTTAGTAATATAATAGTTTAGCAAAACATAAGTGGAAGTAAATGCATTCTTAGTGGATGATTAGTGTCCCTGTCATGGCTCTTCCTTCACCACTATCACTAAATTGAAACTCTGTTTTTCCTTTTCTGCAACATTGCTCTCTTGCACCATGATATATCCTGCAGATGACTGAGATAAACTCATTTTATAATCCTCTTCTCTTTTGTCCAACCTAAGATAGGGTCTGCAATATAAAGACTTAACATGAGGATTGGTGGGAAGAAAAATAAACATTATGTTCATTTTTCCCTTTCCCTTCATTATCATTTCCTCAGCCATCTAATCTACTAATATCTAACTTATTTACAGACCCTACTTATTAGCCATTGCTCCAGAAGCATTACATAAACATTACCCTAGTACATTTCCTACAGATATTGAATTTGAACTTTTTTAAAATGTAGATGATATTTCTTTGATCTATTATGTTCTCTAAAACCCAAAATCTATAATAATAACCGTGTAATATGCTAATTAGACCAAACAGCCAAACGACCTTCCGGATGACCTTCCGGATGAAGCCAAGGATGCGAGGGCCGAGGCAAGCTGCCACAGTTGCAAGGGTGGAGCTCCTTGCACAAATTTCGTGCATCAGGACTCTAGTAATTATATATGCTAGCAATACTTTTGCCAGTTTTTATTCTAACTCCACTTCTCTTACTATCATCTCTATTAGCTACATTTTACATCTTACTAATCTATGTTTTACATGTTTGAGCAAAAGTAGGTTTACAGTAGTGAGTATGTAAAACAGTTTATTCTCATATTATTATGTATTAATTATTGTACTATTTCCCATACAAATAACTGTAAAACTACCTTTGCTGCATACCCTGTATAATTCAGAGATAAGTTAAATTTGACTGTTAATTAAAGTAAGATATATTAGGCAAACAAACCTGCAAAATTAAAAAATAATTATTATATGCCTTTATGTTCAAATAAGCTATATTCTTCTTCCTACTTACTGCTAGATAGTGAAATCAGAATCTTTTAGCACATTTTAGAAAAATGTAATTGATTTTAGATTCACCATCCATTTTATATCACTTACAATACTGCTTTCCATTTATGTAGCTCCTAGTTTTTACCTATAATTTTCGTTTTCTCTTCTAAGCCTTCTATTTGACAGAGATATTAATTATAAGCAGTAATATTACCTAACAAAACAAAAGAAAGAGAGTAAGAATTAACAAATAATCCACTATCCAAATTTTTACTCCATAATTAGAGAACAATAATAATGGTGTTTTTTTGTGTGGTGTGGATTGAATGAAAATGATGATACATAAATGTTTCTATTTTCCATC
Source organism: Cnephaeus nilssonii (assembly GCF_951640355.1). NCBI lineage: Eukaryota > Metazoa > Chordata > Mammalia > Chiroptera > Vespertilionidae > Cnephaeus > Cnephaeus nilssonii. Next base: position 9,586,174 of record NC_137075.1, on the reverse strand, counting down.
ATAAGTTTTTAATCTAAAAGTAATGGCAGCTAAACATTTTAAAATAAATATTTGCTTTAAAATTGAAAAGTTGAATGATCTATTTCTTTGCAAGACATGCATTATGGAAATTCAACACAGTAACACATAAAAGATAGTACTTTTTCACATTAACGCTGTGAAATGCCCATATTTCTAAATTTCTAAATGCCCATTTATTCTAAATGCCCATATTCTGCTTTTTGTAATGTATTTTTCTCTAAATTATTATGTTCAAACTATTTTTATTATTGCACAGTTTATTACAATGTTCAAAATATGTATTTTTACATCATTTCTAAGCATCACTCCCTCTATTATAGACTAAATTTTTTACTATGGGAATATAAATTTCTTTTTAAGTAAGTATATGCTGTTGCAAAAAGAAATAACAACTTTATCTGATAATTTACTTATTGAATTATTAAAGTTTTTTTACTTCCCTATTATAAAAAAGTTATTTATCTGACATTTTTATTTGCATAATATCTTCTTGATTTGCATTCTTACTAGTTATGTTCATAAACATCAAGTGCTGAGCAAGGAAAATTCAGAGAGAAAATATTTTTGTTCGTATTAGAAAAACATAAGGAGATTATGGTTTAGAAGTGGGTTAAAATTTATTTTTAACATTTTAAAGGTTCATATTAGGTCACTTCTAGGGTAATTTATTGATAATATTTTCTTTTTTTTAGGGCATCCAAAAAAATCAATCTCAAACAAAAAAAGTTTTGAAGTGACAAATACTCTGCCTGCTGTGATCTCTAAAGCAAGGAAATCTATCTATAAAGGTAAAGAATCACTGCTAATACAATATATGAAATAAAACATTATACTGTTTTCATAGTATCTATTTACTAATCACCTCAAAACTGTGGACCCCTTTCCCAGACAACCAATCTCATGAGCCAAGTTATTTTTCCAAACTTTTCTTCAAACTTGTGTGTGTGTGTGTGTGTGTGTGTTTTCTAGTTATACAATAACTAGAGGCCCGGTGCATGAAATTTGTGCACTTGGGGGGGTTAGTCAGCCTGGTCTGCACCTTCTCTCAATCTGGAAGCCCTTGGGGGATGTCTGACTGATGACTTAAGCCCACTCCCTAAGCCAGCAGTCAGACATTCTTAACGCTGCTGTGGAGGCAGGAGAGGCTCCCGCCACCACCACTTCACTTGCCAGCCATGAGCCCGGCTTCTGGCTGAATGGCGCTCCCCCGTGGGAGTGCACTGACCACGAGGGGGCAGCTCCTGTGTTGAGCGTCTGCCCCCTGGTGGTCAGTGTGCATCATAGTAACGGGTCATTCCGCTGTTCAATCAATTTGCATATTAGCCTTTTATTATAGAGGATAGGATCATATGCATGGATCCTCCTTACTTCTGTTCCAGGGATATGGATATAGATATTTTTTAATCTTTCAGAACCTTTAAATTATTGCATAATATTTTATAATATGAATGTGTTATTCAACCATTTCTCTATTGGATGATATTTACAATTTTTACCAATTGTTTTTTACTCCAAGGCCAGTTTGGCTCAGTGATTAGAGCATTGGCCCACAGACCAAATGGTCATGGGTTTAATCCCATTGCACATACTTGGTTGCAGGCTCTATCCAACCTATTCGGGTGCTTGTGGGAGGCAACTAATCAATGTGTCTCTCACATCAATGTTTTTTTCTCTCTCTCTTCCACTCCTCCCTCCCTACATTCTTTCTTAAAAAAAAAAGTCAATGTAACATGTATCCTCTGGTGAGAATTTTTTTTAAAATTATTTTTACTACTACAAGCAATGGGGCAATAAATATCATTGTGCCTATATATTTATACTGCGGTAATTGTATTTCTATAGGCCATGTAAACTGGAATTACTGTATTAAAGGGTATATATGTCTTCATTTTAATATATACATATTGACAAATTACTTACTAAATGACTTTAGTTAATAATTCTCCTAGCAAATTCATAAAATATTTATTTCCCAATATATTAGTCAGTACTAGACTTTTTATAGAATGGCAAACAATATTGTTAAGAAGTATTGCACTACAGATTTTGTGCAATTTCTATCAAAATCTCACTGACATTTTTTGAAGAAATAGAAATATCCATTTTAAAATTCATATGGAATCTTAAGGACACTTCATAATTTCAAAGCTTACTTCAAAGCTACAGTAATCAAAAAAGTGTGGTAATGACATAAAGACAGATATATAATCAATGAAATAGAATAGAGGACTCAAAAAGAAACCCTCACATATATACTGAAATAATTTTTTACAAGAATGCCAAAACTATTCAATGAGAAAAGGAGAATTGTTGCAACATATCATGCTGAGAAAAGTAGATATCCACAAGCAAAAAGAGTGAAATTGGACCCTTACTTTACACCATATGCAAAAATTAGCTTAAAATAGATTAAAGACCTAAAAATAAGTGCTAAGCTATAAAACTCTTAGAAGAAAACATATGGCAATGTTTTCCTTTTTCTTTTTTAATTAAATTTTATTGGAGTGATATTAGTCATCATGAACATAAAGGTTTCATGTGTGGATTACTGAGTTAAAAAATCTGTCTATAGGACCATGTGCCCACCACCCAAAGTCAAATCTTCTGTCACCTCATTCTCCCTCCACCTTCCTCCCTCTAGCAACCAGCACATTGCTGTTTGTGTTCAGAAGTTTCAGTTTTATATTCCACAATTGAGTGAAATCATATAGTTCTTAGCTTTATCTGTCTGACTTATTTCACTTTGCATGATGTTCTCAAGGTCCATTCATGTAAAGGTCCATCATTGTAAATGATGCTATTTTATCCTTTCTTATGACCGTGTAGTACTCCATTGTGTATATATATACCACATCTTCTTTATCCAGTCCTCTATTGCAGGGCACTTTGGCTATTTCTAAATTTTGGCCACCATGAATAATGCTGCAATATTTTCTTGAATATGACAGCAAAGGTACAGTCAAACAAAGAAGAAATAAGCAAATTTCATCAAAATTTAAAAAGTTCTGAACAAAGGACAATATTAATAAAGTAAAAGGCAAACCACAGAATGGGAGAAAATATTTACAAATAACATATCTGATCAGCTAATATCCAGAATATAGACAGAACTTCTAAAACTCAATGACACAAAATACTTGAAAACAAAATACTTGATTAAAAAATGAGCAAAAATCTTTACTAGACATGTATTTCTCCAAAGAAGATATACAAAGAGCCATTGGCACATGAAAATATGGTAAACATTGCTATTCATTAAGGAAATGCAAATAAAAACCACAATAAGATATCACTTCACACCTAACAGGATAGCTATTACTGATAATAAAAAAGAAAAGAGAGGAAAGGAAAAAGAGAAAAAATAAGTGTTGGCTAAGATGTGAAGAAATTAACACTCTTGTGGGGGTGTGAAATGGTGCAGCTGTAATGAAAAAACAGTATGGTGATCCCTCAAAATATTAAAAATAGCATTACCATATGATTCAAATATTCCACTCAAGATATATACCCAAAAGAATAAAAATCAGAGACATGAACAGATATTTTATGACAGCCAAAGGATAAAAGCAATCCAAGTGTCCAACAGTGCTAAATGGATTTTTTTAAGCTACTATGAAAAACTAGAGGCCCGGTGCACGAAATTCGTGCACGGAGGGGGATTGTCCCTCAGCCCAGCCTGTACCCTCGCCAGGTGGGATCGGGCCTAAACGGGCAGTCGGACATCCTTCTCACAATCCAGGACTGCTGGCTCCCAACTGCTTGCCTGCCTGCCTTCCTGATTGCCCCTAACCGCTTCTGCCTGCCAGCCTGATCACCCCCTAACCACTCTGCTGCCAGCCTGTTTGCCACCAACTTCCCTCCTCTGCCGACCTGGTCACCCCTAACTGCCCTCTCCTGCAGGGTTGATCACCTCCAACTGCCCTCCCTTGCAGGCCAGGTGCCTCCCAACTGCCCTCTCCTGCTGGCCATCTTGTGGTGGCCATCTTGTGTCCACATGGGGGCAGGATCTTTGACCACATGGGGGCAGCGATATTATGTGTTGCAGTGATGATCAATCTGCAGATTACTCTTTTATTAGATAGGATAGAGGCCTGGTACAGGGGTGGGGGTCAGCTGGTTTGCCCTGAAGGGTGTCCCGGATTAGGTGGGGGTTCCCTTGGGGCATGGGGCAGCCTGAGCGAGGGGCCTGTGGTGGTTTGCAGGCCGGCCACGCCCCCTGGCAACCCAAGCAGAGGCTCTGGTATCTGGAATTTATTTTCCTTCTACAATTGAAACTTTGTAGCCTGGAGCGGAGCCAAGCCTGGGGCTCCCTCTGCAGCCCGCAGCCATTTGTGTTGGGGTTATAATTGAAACTTTGTTGCCTTAAGCGGGTGGGCCCGGCCAGGGTGTGCAGAAAGCTTTGCTTCCCCTGTTGCCAGCGGCAACCCTAGCATGCTATCTCAAGCTCCATTCTGCCGCCATTTGTTTGAATTTGTTTACCTTCTATAATTGAAACTTTGTAGCTTGAGTGGAGGCTTAGGCCTGGCCAGAGCAGGTGGAAAGCTTGGCTTCCTCTGTTACCTAGGAAACCTTGCTCTCTGTGGCTGTAACCATCTTGGTTTGGGTTAATTTGCATGCTCACTCTGATTGGATGGTGGGCGTGGCTTGTGGGCGTGGCTTGTGGGTGTGTCGGAGGTATGGTCAATTTGCATATTTGTCTATTATTAGATAGGATTAGTCTCCTTATTTATTTTTGGTCTATTAAGATTTTCCATTTCTTCATGATTCAGTGTAGTTAGGTTGTATATTTCTAGGAATTTATTCATTTAATCTAACTTACCTAATATGTTGGTATATAATTAATGGTAGCTTTATTATCTTTTATATTTCTGTGGTATCAGTAGTATTATCTTTCTCTTTTGTTTAGAATTTTATTAATTTGAGCCATCTATTTTTGTCTTAGTCTACCTCAAGTTGGTCAATTTTATTTTTTCAAAAAACCAAGTCTTAGTTTTATTGATATTTTTGTATCGTTTTACTAGTCTTCTTCCTTTTTTTCAATTTTGCTCTCATTTGTATTATTAAATTCCTTCTGCTAACTTTAGGCTTAATTTGTTGTTTCTTTTCTAATTTATTGAGATGTAAACTTAAGATGTTTATTTGAGAGCTTTCTTGTGTCTTGATCTAGTCATTTGTCACTAAAACCAGGAGTGCTCTTGCTGTATCTCATAAGTTTTGGTATTTTATGTTTCCATTTTTGTGTACTACTAGATTTTTAAATTTCCCTTTGATTTTTTTCTTTGACCAATTGGTATCTTGTTTAATTTCCAAATATTTGTGAACTTCCCAGCTCTCCTCCTGATTTTTGGTTTCATGAAATTGTGGTCAGAAAATATTTGATATAATTTCAATCTTCTTAAATTCTTAAGACTTGTTTTGTGACTAATATATGCTCTAATTTTTAGAATGTTCCATGTGCACTTGGAACAATGAAAATAGCTCTAGGAAGAGCTATTTCCAAAATATATCAGCACATCCAAATTTAAGAAGAATGAGGGGCAGGGGAGGAGAGATACCTTTTTTCTGTTGCTTTGAGTGCTCTGCATGTCTATTAAGTCTGTATGGTCTAAAGTGTAGTTCAAGTCCATTATTTACTAATTAATTTTGTTTCTAAATAGTCTATCCTTGAGGGTGGGTTATTAACCTTTTTCACTCGGATGTCGCGTGTGACTCGACACGGTTAGCATCGGTAGCAGGAATCGAGAAAAAAGCAAGCAAGTGCAAAGGGTTAAAGTCCTCCAGGTTTATTGCTTTCCTATCTACTTTTAACCTCCATATCCTGTCTAATAAAAGAGTAATATGCAAATTGACCATCATTCCAACACACAAGATGGCTGCCCCATGTGACCAAAGATGGCTGTCCCATGTGAACACATGATGGCCACCACAGGATGGCCGGCAGGAGAGGGCAGTGGGGGGGGAGGGGACCAGGCCTTTAGGGGAGGGCAGTTGGGGGTTACCAGGCCAGCAGGGGAGGGCAGTTAGGGGTAACCAGGCATGTGGGGGAGAGCAGTTGGGAGGAACCAGGCCAGCAGGGGAGGGCAGTTGGAGGGAACCAGGCCTGCAGGGGAGGGCAGTTGGGGGGAACCAGGCCAGCAGGGAGGGCAGTTGGGGGGGACCAGGCAGGCAGGGGAGGGCAGTTGGGGGGAACCAGGCCTGCAGGGGAGGGCAGTTGGTGACAACCAGGCCTGCAGGGGAGGGCAGTTGGGGGGACCGGGACAGCAGGAGAGGGCAGTTGGGGGGAACCAGGCCTCCAGGGGAGAGCACTTGGAGGGAACCAGGCCAGTGGGGGGGGGCAGTTAGGGGTGACCGGGCCACCAGGGGGGGCAATTGGGGGCAACCTGGCCGGCAGGGGAGCAGTTAGGCGTCGATCAGGATGGCAGGGGAGTGGTTAGGGGATGATTAGGCTGGCATGCAGAAGCAGTTAGGCGCAATTAGGCAGGCCGGCAGGTGAGTGTTTGGGAGCCAGAAGTCCTGGATTGTGAGAGGGATGTCTGACTGCCCATTTAGGCCTGATTCCACCAGGATCAGGTCTAAAAGAGCAATCAAACATCCCTTGAGGGGTCCCAGAATAGAGAAGGTGTTGGCTGGGCTGAGGGACACAGTCCTCCGCCCCCCACCCCCATGCACAAATTTCATGCACTGGGCCTCTAGTCCTACCTAATAAAAGAGTAATATGCAAATTGACCATACCTTTGCTACACCCATAAGCCATGCCCACCAGCCACGCCCACAAGCCATGCCCACAAGCCAATCAGGAGCAAATATGCACATTAACCCAGCAAAGATGGGGAGGAGGGGGCAGCGCCCGCTGCCGGTGGGATCCAAGCCATGATGATGGACTGAGGCAGGCAGCATGGGTTAGCGCCCGCAGCCACCTGCCCAGGTACGCTATGATCACAGATCACGGACTGGGCAGGCGGCATGGGTTAGCACCTGCAGCCGCCTGCCCAGGTCCGCGATCACGGATCGTGGACCTGGGCAGGAGGCGTGATCACGGATCACGGATGGGGCAGGCGGTGTGGGTTAGCACCCGCAGCCGCCTGCCCAGGTCTGCGATCATGGATTATGGACCGGGGCAGGTGGCGTGGGTTAGCGCCTGCAGCCGCCTGCCCAGGTCCATGATAGGGACTTGGAGTCTAGCATAACAAAAAGAATATTCAGCAAAAGCAGGAGACAAGGTTTCATAAGTTCTCCCCCAGGTCACCACTGTTCTCTTATACATTTTAATTATCCCAGACTTTGCCTGATGAGATTTGATTTGAATTATGACTGATAGAGATTACATGGCATGAATTGTAGGCTCATTCTTTCTTTTTGTGGTTGCCTGACTGAGAAAGGCTTTGGCATGAGAGAAGGCACTTTTATTTTCCTTTTTCATTCTATAGAGACTGAGAAATTACAGTTATATGAAGAAGTTAGTGAGAGAATGAAAGTCTCATGCTGTATTTTTCTGTAAGTTTTATCATATGGACTATCAAAAACTTGGTGGGATCCTTTACAAGAGGTGTTACAAAAATTATGTTGGAATTAACATTCAAGAGTAAAAGGAGAGAAGTGAGTGGTGGGTAAAGGAAAGAACTTTGTCCTAGAAACCATATAGAAGCCACATAAACCTTCAGATTCTTACTCATTGTGCTTTGGAGGTATTAAAGGATAATTTTTTAAAAAGGTAAAATCATGACTCATGATCTGTATAGATAAAAGGCTAAGTGACCGACATTTGTCCATCTGTCCGACCAACCAGTACATATGACGCACACTGGAAATTTAAAATTAAACTTTGACTCGCACACGTGCCATACATATAAAGCTCTCGCTAGCGCTAATTTGAATGTTGCATTTGGTGGGAAAGTTCTTTTCAGAGGGGATTTTTGTACTGCCATGCTATACGATTGGCCATAGTACAAATAAGTTTAAAGTACTGTAGTGTTTGGGGATGTTTCAGATAGTTGTCTCTTAAAACAAATATGAGATCAGAGGATTCTGCTTATAGTGAATGGTTAGCAAAACTTGGAGATGGCAAACTTGATAGCAGTTTTCATTTAGGAATGGATATTATTGAAATTCCCCATGAAATGATTTTTAATAGATCTATTATTAAAGCCACCTTTGGAAATAGTATATCTATAGATAATATTAAAAATATATCTAAACTTGCAATTCTTTGTCCAAAAAATGAGCACGTTCAAAAATTAAATGAAGAAATTTTGGATATACTTGATGGAGATTTTCACACCTATTTGAGAGATGATTCCATTGACTCAACAGATGATGCTGAAAAGGAAAATTTTCCTATTGAATTTCTTAATAGTATTACTCCTTCTGGAATGTCGTGTCATAAATTAAAATTGAAAGTGGGTGCAATCATCATGCTATTGAGAAATCTTAATAGTAAATGGGGTCTTTGTAATGGTACCAGATTTACTATCAAAAGATTGTGACTTAACATTATCAAAGCTGAAATATTAACAGGATCTGCAGAGGGAGAGATTGTTCTGATTCCAAGAATTGATTTGTCCCCATCTGACACTGGCCACCCATTTAAATTAATTCAAAGATAGTTTCCCGTTATGCCAGCATTTGTGATGACTATTAATAAATCACAAGCACAAACTCTAGACAGAGTAGGAATATTCCTACCTGAGCCCGTTTTTGGACATGGTCAGTTATATGTTGCTTTCTCTCTCTCTCTTTTTTTTTAAGTATTTTTAAAAAATATTTTATTGATATTTTTACAGAGAAAAAGAGAGAGGGATAGAGAGTTAGAAACATCGATGAGAGAGAAACATCAATCAGCTGCCTCCTGCACACCTCCTACGGGGGATGTGCCCGCAACCAAGGGACATGCCCTTGACCGGAATCGAACCTGGGACCTTTCAGTCCACAGGGCGACGTTCTATCCACTGAGCCAAACCAGTTACGGCTCTTGCTTTCTCTTGAGTTCAAAGAGCATGTGACGTTTAAGTGAAAGTTGTAAATACTTTATATCTAGGGAAATTAGTCAAGCACTCTGAAAGTGTTTTTACTCTTAATGTGGTATACAAGGAGATATTAGAATAAGTTTAATCACTTTATCAGTCATTATTTGCATCAATGTTGTTTTTATATTATGAGTTTGTTATTGTTATATCATTTTGTTATTGTTTAGTTATTAATAAAATTATGTATTATTTTCATATACATTGTACTCATTTCCTTTTATCTCTCACACTTTTATTATAGAGAAAGGGCAAATAGCAATATTAAAATATTTCATCTAATTAATTCCCTTTCAATGTGCATGAATTTCGTGCACCGGGACACTAGTATATATATATATATATATATGCCTATGCGATTGGCCGATTGGTAGCTATGACACACACTGACCACCAAGGGCAGTCGCTCAATGCAGGAGCTGCCGAGCTACAGTGACATGACAGCTGTGGTTATCCAGTGATGCATCTAGAACCAGAGAGGAGAGAGCCCAATTCCAGGGTGCATCACCCACGAAATGCCCTCTCGCAATCCAGGACCCCTCGGGGGATGTTGGAGAGCCAGTTTCAGCCTAATTCCCACAGGCCAGGCTGAGAGACCCTCACCTGTGCATGAATCCGTGCACCAGGCCTCTAGTTTGTTAATAACTGTTTAATATTTTTAGGTACTACAATATTGAATATATATATATATATATATATATATATATATATATATATATATATGATTGTTATATCCTCTTAATGAATTGACCTCTTTATCATTATCTGATTACTTTAATTCTCTTGATCATTTTAAGCTAAAAGTCTATTTTGTCTGATGTAAATATAGTTACTCTTGCTCTCTTTTGGCTTTCATTTGCATTAATTCCTTTTCCATCCCTTTATCCTATGGGTGCCCTGAAAGCTTAACTGAGTTTCTTGAAATCAGAGTCTTGTTTTTTATTTTTTTTATCCTTTCAACCAATTCATGTCATTTAATTGGTGATTTTAAACCATTTACAAATTTAGAGTAATTACTAATAGGTAAGGACTTACTAACACCATTTTGTTAATTACTTTCTGAATATTTTATAGTTCCCTTTTTCCTCTCTTGCTGTCCTTTGTGCATTTATTTTTTGCAGGCTTTTATTATTTTCTCTTTATCATTTGTGTATTTATTGTTTTTTGCTTTGTGATTATTATAAAGATTTAATAATACATCTTATAGTTATAACAGTCTAATATAAACTGATAACTTAAATTCCATAAAGAAATTCTACACATTTGCTTGCTCCCAATTTTATTTTGTTGATGTCTCAATTTAGATCTTTGTACAGTGTCCATTAACAATAATATTATAGCTATAGTTATTTGAAATATTTCTGCTTTTTAACCTATATGCTAAAGTTCAATGTGATTTACAAATCACTATTTAGAGTGTTTTGAATTTGACTATATATTAATCTTATCAATAGACTAGAGGCCCGGTGCACAAATTCATGCACCAATGGGGTCCCTTGGCCTGGCCTGAGGGATCAGGCCAAAACCGGCTCTCCAACATCCCCAAGGCATCCTGGATTGTGAGAGGGTGCAGTCCAGGCCGAGGGACCTCACCTGTGCATGATTGGGGCCAGAGAAGGACCGGGGGAGGGCGCCAGGGTGTGTCCAGCCTGTCTTGCTCAGTCCTGATCAGCCAGATCCCAGCAGCAAGCTAACCTACCAGCCAGAGCATCTTCCCCCTGGTGGTCAGTGTTCAGCAGCCTTAGCATATCATTAGCATACTATGCTTTGATTGGTTGAATGGACGACCGTACACTTAGCATATTAGGCTTTTATTATATACTAGAGTCCCAATGCAGGAAATTCATGCAAGAGTAGGCCTAACTTCCCCTGGCTGCCGGCACCAGCTTCCCTCTGGCATCCAGGACACGGGCTTCCCTCTGGCCACCGGCAGTTCACCTGGGGCCCGGGCTTCCCTCGCAGCCCCAGCTTTGTCCGGAAGGTTGTCCAGAAGGACGTCCGAAAGGACATCTGGTCTAATTAGCATATTACACTTTTATTATTATAGAGGGTTTTATACTTTCCTTTTTTTCATGTTTCCGCTTGAGGAACTCCCTTCAGCATTTCTGTAAGGCAGTTCTAGGGGTGATAAATTCCCCCACTCAAAGGTGGATGTGAGGTCACTGACTGGCAGGGGTGCATTATCTATGGTTCTTGGGAGGACACAGCAGTATATTCTCCATACAGTTTCATCAGCTGAAGTCAATGTTGGGGAACACTGAGGGAGTCTTCTGTGGCCAAGACTGTAAAGATCCTGTAGGTGGCAGTAGCAACTAAGGCTGTTATGGTTCTTGGAGGTAAAGGCTGCTGTGGTCCTCTTCTCCTTTTTTTGCCCATAGGAGGTAGTTCTCACTGAGGAAATCCTCCTGGTGCCAGATCTGGTGTGCTAGCACTCATATTAGCAGTAGAGACAATCCTGGGATCAGTTACACATGGAACTATCACAATGCTTGGGTCCTGGAACAAAGGTACTAGTGGCAGTGGCACTAGTGTCTGAGGTGTGGACATATGCTGATTTCCAGTAGAACTAAAGTCTAGGTCTCTTGAATTCACTGCAGTGACTGTGGGAGGGAATTGGAAGGAACCTAGCAGCCACCTGGACTCTGGGATGACAGGATGCAGTGGTGGCTTGGGCTCAAGGAGCAGGATACAGTAGCATCACAGTTGGGAATGGTGGGTTGAAGTCTGAACTCTGGCCCGAGGGGTCAGTCACAGAAAATAACAGTATGTCCAGGGGATGGTCTGTTCAAGCTAAGTGTCAGGACACACAGGATGTAGTATAGATCAGCAGCAACTTGGCCTAGTGATGGCAAGTCAAAGGCACAACCTAGGGCCTGGGGTAAGGCTCAGAGCAGTGGCAACTCCTCTGGTCCCATAGATGATAAGACGGTGTGGCTTCCAAATCTCAGAAAATGTGGTGCAGCAGCTACAGGTGCCTCTGAGGACAGTTCTCATCACAGCCACAACTTCAGCCCTGAATAGATAGGGGGCTCGGGGGCAGTCCAGGCAGCTCTATCAGCTAGGATCAGCGTTGGTGAACACTCTGGGAATCCTCCATAGCAAAGGCTGCAAACATCCATGGCAGTGAGGTATGCTGTGGTTCTCTTGCTCTCCTTTTCCCTCTGGGGTAAAATCTCTCCCAGGAATTCCCTCCTGGCTGCCCTGGACTGGATGATAAAGTGACTCAGGCAAAATGCTCCCTATGCTTTTTTTATGCAGCCATTTTTGGTTTTTGAGCTCCTCAAGATTTCTGCTGCTTTTCTTTGTAGGGCAGAAATAGCTCTTCCTAGAGCTATTTTCATTGTTTACTCATTGTTTTTGTTGTTTTTGTGGGAGAGACTAGCACTGGGACCTCCTGGACATCCATCTTGCTGATGTCACCTTTATTATTATTTATTCAAGAAAGCATGATCTTTCCTGTTCATTAATTATTAAAGCATAGTAATATATCTTCCAATTCATATCAGCACATACAAATCAACCTAATTCTTTTTAAGACCTTTATAGTTGAGTATACTATAATATATTTAGCTAGACCTCTGTTAAATGGGTTCTTTCCAGTTTTTTTATAGCAAACAATCTTATATAATAAAACCCTAATATGCAAATCCACCAAATGGCAGAACAGCCGGCAGAACAACCAATCACTATGACGTGCACTGACCACCAGGGGATAGATACTCTGCATTGAGTGTCTGCCCCCCGAGAGGGAGGTGACCAGCAGCAGCAATCAAAGGGCAGGTCTGGCCAGTGGGCAGTGCCAGGCCACCAGCCAAGGTGGGTGCCAGCGGGAGCCTCCCAATTGCCCTGCCTGCCAGTTGCCCCACAGATGACCCTGATTGCCGGTCAGGCCTAGGGACCTTACCCAATATATTAGGAACAGTCTCTTAGGTTTAAACATTAAAACCTGCAAGGCTCCTCTAACACTGAAAAAACAGGATGATGCAGCAATGATATGCATGGACTCTGGCTTGCACATTTTGTGGTCAGCTATGATTCTGGCACTTATAACTGTGTGACAAAGCCAATTACTTAACTTCTCTATGCTTCCGTTTTTCCACCCATAAGGTGGGGAAAATAGTACTACTGCGTCAGAAGGATCATGTTATATACTACTTTTTATAATAGGGCAAAAAATGTAGCTGCCAATACAACAGCAAGGTGCCTTTCACCTATATGGAAAGTATGGTCACTGGTGCATGCAGCGTCCTGGATTGTGAGAGGGATATCCGACTGCCAGTTTAGACCTGACATCCCCCAAGGGATCCTGGATTGCGAGAGGACACAGGCAATGCTGAGGGACCACCCCCCACACACATGCACATATTTTGTGCACCAGGCCTCTAGTATATATATATAAAAGGCTAATATGCAAATTGTCCCCTCCGGAGTACGACCAGGAGACCAGGAGTTCAATTGCTCACTATGACGTGCACTGATCATCAGGGGGCGGTGTGGAAAGAAGAAATGCCCCAGCCAGCAGCTGGCAACTGGGGAAGGAAGGCCTGGCCGGCAGTCAACAACAGGGGAAGGAAGGCCACAAGGCCCCAGCCAGCAGCTGGCAACTGGGGAAGGAAGGCCTGGCCGGCAGTCAACAACAGGGGAAGGAAGGCCACAAGGCCCCAGCCAGCAGCTGGCAGCTGGGGAAGGAAGGCCCTGGCAGGCAGCCGGAAGGCCCTGATTGGTCCTGATCACTGGCCAAACCTAGGGACCCTACCCATGCACAAATTTCATGCACCAGGCCTCTAGTGTTGCAATAAAGATCATTGGAATAAATAGATATTTTATAATCCAGTCTTGGTTTCCATTATTTCAAAATGCGTCTTCTACATAAAAGTAATTGCTGCTATTTTCTCCCTGGCACTAATTTCTTTTGATCTCTTTTACTGAAGTTCATAAATTGGCCTCTCATTTAAAACTGTCTTTTCAAAGAATCATAGATATATTAAGCATACACATTTTATGTATTCAGTTCAAAAATTGGCTTTTCAGTTAAAACTGACTGATGTTTTTGTGTTTTTTTTAATATATTTTATTGATTTTTTACAGAGAGGAAGGGAGAGGGATAGAGAGTTAGAAACATCGATGAGAGAGAAACATCGATCAGCTGCCTCCTGCACACCCCCTACTGGGGATATGCCCGCAACCAAGGTACATGCCCTTGACCAGAATCGAACCTGAGACCCTTGAGTCCGCAGGCTGACGCTCTATCCACTGAGCCAAACCGGTTTCGGCTGACTGATGTTTTTGAAGAACCATAAGAATATTAAGCATACACATGTTATGTATACAAAAAAACAATATTGCAGTGAACTTGAACTTTTAAAATTTCTCTATTCTATAAATGTTTCTCAAAGTTTGACTGCTGGATTAGCAGCCTGTGCATTAACTGGAAAGCTATTAGAAATACAAATTATTGGATCCTGCTGCAAATTTGCTGAATCAGAAGCTGTGGGTTTTGAGTTAAGCAATCCATTTTAACAAGTCCTCTGGGTAATTCTGATGCAGGCTAAAATTTGAGAATCATTATATTATATACTCTGCTCCAAGTTAAGTATGTCCTGGTATAATTTCTATAGAAACATAGGTAGTGATTAAATACTAGAGGCCCAATGCATGAAATTTGTGCAAGAGTAGGCCTTCCTTCCCCTGGCTGTTGGCACCAGCTTCCCTCTGGCACCCGGGACCTGGGCTTCCCTCGTACCCCCAGCTTTGTCCAGAAGGTAGTCCAGAAGGATGTCCGGTCTAATTAGCATATTATGCTTTTATTATTATGGATATATACTGCTTTTCCATTTCCAATGTTACTATTATTAACATTTAATGATATTCTGTTTTCCATGATGTCCTATGTAATAAAAGTTACATCAACTATAATGAAATTAAGTAAAGTATTTTTTAAAATCATATAACTTTTCTTTTAGTGCCACCTACCACTGCTGGAAAACCTTCAACCTACCTTTACTCTTGAGAATTAAAAGCATTCTGAGCAAGCTAAGCAACATATGCAAATCAATGAAGACAACAATGAAAAGTGCAAGTATGGAAGCCTTATGAAAATAACACTGATTTAAGTGGATGATGCTTACTAAGCAACAGTGGGAAATACCCTGAGTAAACAGGGTAGGCTCAGATCATGAGGGTCTTAATCTGCAACAGGTGAGTTTGAATATTTACATTGCTTTCCTTTTTTTCTTTTAAAAAATTACAGCTATCTTTTAAATCACACATGATGAAAATATTAAGCCTATTCAAAATATTAATGTTTGAACATTGTACAACCAATTTCAAAAAGAAAACACAAATGCCTCATAACTATAACCTGATTGAAATGTGCTAGAGCATATTCTGTAGAATTTGTAATGGCACAAATACAAGTGCTAAGATTTTAAAGACATGATTTTTGTCAATCAATATTAATAGCATTAAAATATTATTTTAAATAACATTTTTATTGTAGCCTAGACAGCATAAATATGAGATTATCTTAAAAGCAATCTGGATTATCACTGACATAGGTATTTAAGTTTATATAACATCATTTTGTACCTGAATGTAAGTATATTTCTCCAGCATGGATTATATCCACGAACAATAATATTAATCTAAATATTTTGGAGATCTATTTTATGTCAAAAATTAATAAGAAAATTGAGTTTCTATAGAAACAATATAAAGTAATATAAAATTAATGAAATAATGGCTATACTCTAAAATCCCTCATTGTAAAGCTATAATTTACATTTTATATAATAGTAAAAATGTACAGCTTACAAAGTAAGAAACCATGAATTGAGCATAAAGTATCAGTCAATAGAAAATAAATGGATTAACTCTTTACTAATGACTATCTGTTCTCTGAAATTGAAAGATACCAAAGGTAATATGAAGATGAAATGTATGAATAACTCTTTTGAGGGTTTTGAAGGCATATATGCAGAAATGAATAGGAAAATAGTTCTTGAAGCTTGCCAGTTGGGTTGTGAGCAAGGTAAATATTATGTTTCTCTCTAGAATTATTTTTCCAAGGCTTAATTCAGCATAGCAGCATTCCCCCATGACTGGAGATTGCTGGGATTATCTAAACGAGATCCAATCCAGCTTCTCAGTTTGCTGCCATAAACTACACAGATAATAGTGCTATTTATATATTAATCATATGATCTTTTGACTAAATAAGCTAATATATGGGCTAAATCAGTGCTCCTGAAGCCTGTCTACAAAATAGGATTCACTTGAAATGCTTTTAAAAAACACGACTTCTCTGCCTCCATAAACAAATCAATTAAACCAAATTCTCTATATATTATTCAAATATGCAGCCAGAGTTGAGAACCATCAGGCTTATTATTTAATGATATAAGAGAAATCAACTAATAGCCAAGCTTATATACAAGTGATTGCAACTGATTTTTTAATCTAGATTTTTTTTTTGTAAAATGCTTTTTGAAAAATAAAAAGGGGTTATTTGTGGTTAAAAGAAAATGGTGGGGGTAAGAAAAATATTTTTAAAAATATTCTGTAGTTTAATACTGTATGAATGGATATTGAGAAAAATGCAGTAGAAGAGAATAAAACTCAAAGAGGAGAAAGTATTCTTTTTTCTTTCTGCTGCTCTGATTATGTGTTTTCTGCTACCTTGCCTACCAAGTTTCAAATTCAGTCCTCTCTTCATCTAATCTGCTGTTAATTTCTTCTAGTGTATTCTTCATTTCAGTTACTATATCCTTCTTTTCTGTTTTTTTAAATCATTTCTATGTCCTTTTTTATGCTTACTATCCCTTTTTAAAGTTCTAAGTTCATTTATTCTTCCCTTAGCTTACTTGTGCATCCTTATAATCATTGTTTTGAACTCTGTATCTAGTAGTTTGCTTGTCTCCATTTCATTTAGTTCTTTTCTAGAGTTTTCTCCTTTTCTTTCATTTGGGACGTTTGTCTTCTCATTTTGGCTGCCTCTCTGTGCTTGTTTCTATGTATTAGATAGATCTGCTATGTTTCTCAGTCTTTGCAGGATGGCCTTAATGTAGTTAGTGTCTTGTGAAGCCCATACAGTCTCCCTGGTCCCCTTAACTGGGTGCTCCAGGAGTACCCTTTGTGTGGGTTATGTTGTAGTTGAGCCTCAATTATTGTTGGCATGTCCATAGATGTGGTAGACCTTCAGGCTGGCTGGGTGTGAGGATTGGCCATGGCCAGTGTATAAGTGGCTGTTGCAGGGGCTGTCCCACAAAGCAGAATTTGCCCCAGGAGTGTCTGATGCCTGCTGAGATCTCTCTTTGAATGTGCCTCTTGAAGAGATAATCAGATCATGCTCTGTTGTGGTCTGAAGCCAGCCAACTAGTTTGTTGGTTTGGGGGCTTCAATGCCGGATGCTGCCTATTACCCACCGTGGGCTACCTTTTAGGAGCTACAATGTGATCAATGGTTGGTAGCCACCTGTGTTGGGCCTGGGTGCATGTGGCAGCAGCCAACTTTAATTGCCACCAGTACCAGGCCTGGGACAGGTCAGCAAAAGTCCCAAGGTAGCCCAAGACCCACCGATAGATGCCGGCTTCCTGTTAGACTCAATCACTGAAGGAGCCTCTGGTGGTGTGTAAATTACATAAGACAGATTTTCAGGGAGTCACCAGTGTGGGAAGAGTGATGTTCACCAAGTTAATACAGATTCAAACTTGGCATCAATGCTGGGTCTGAGGTCTCTCAGCAAAAGTCTGAGAGTACACCTAGGCCTGCCACCACCTGCCTGGGGTCTGTGGATCTTTTCAGTGAAGTGGGGTCTCAGGCAGTCTTCATGGTGAAGCTAGTAGAGCTCATTATGTTAAAGCAGATTAATATGTGGCTGCATAGAGGGAGGGCTTAACACATCAAAGTGGCACTTGTCAGGAATGTGGGAAGACATGCCTCACCCTAAAACCACACAACTCAGTTTCTCCCTGTGTGTCTCTGTCCTACCACCGCCCAAACTTACTCAGAATTCCTTGAGACTTTTTAAAGAAAGGCTGAAATGGGAGCCTAGGCTGGTTGCTGTTGGCAGAGCTTTCAGCAGTGAGCAAGATGGGTAGAGTGGGGCTTCTGAGAGTTGTCAGGTTGGGGCTAGAGTAGCTCTTCAGGTGAATGCCTTAAGAGGGGAGTGCTTGACCTAGGAAATATGGTGATTGTTTGTAAGTAGCGCAGAAGAGGGACTCAACATAGGAGAGGGCTGTCACTCCAGCCCTCTCCCCGAAGCCACACAGCCCAGCCTCGCCTTGTATGAATCTGATACCCTCTGAGCCACCATCCCTCCCCTGAAACTCTGGATGAGTACTTGCAAGCAAGTTTGTGCATTAGCCCTTTAAGAGGATGTCTGAGTTTCCAGCAGCCTTCTTGATTTTCACAGCCAGATGTTATGTGGGCGCCTCTTCCCAGCACTGGTGCTCTGGGCTGGGGAGCGTGGGGTAGGGTTGAGACCCCATGTTCCTCAGAAGGGATATTTGCAGGTAAGATACCCCTCTGGATTCTTAATCACCACACTTAGTTGTGGAGGGAAGCCTGTTTTCTGTCTCTGCCCCGCCCACCAGTTTCACTTTGGTTTCTTCTATATCTCCTTAGTTATAAAGCTTGATTCTACTAGTGTTCAGGAGGTTCTCCAGGTTGATTGTTCTATAATTTAGTTGTAATTTTCATGTGATCTTGGTAAGAGGTGAATGCAACTTCTACCTACTCCACCATTTAGTACCGTATCCCTTTTTGTTTGTTTTTTTAATTTATGTTTTTTATTTCAGAGAGGAAGGGAAAAGGAGAGAAAGATAGAAACATCAATGATGAGAAAGAATCATTGATTGGCTGCCTCTTGCATGCCCCCTACTAGGGATCGAGTCCACAACCCAGGCATGTGCCCTGACCAGGAATCAAACTGTGACCTCCTGGTTCTTAGGTGAATGCTTAACCACTGAGTCACATCAGCTGGGCTATACCATATCCTTCAATCTAGATCTTGTAACTACTGGCAGAGAGGGCCCAATGAACAGATTCAATGTGTATTGCCTTCATTAAATGTTTCTCTCCCAGGCCATATATTTCATGGCAATGATGACTTTTCTATATCACTCCCCAATAGAACTTCCTCTGATAATGGGAATATTATATATCTGTGCCCACTAGTGTGGGAGCTATGAGCCATATGTGGCTATTAAGCTCTTGAACTGCAGCTAGTGTAACTGAAAATTCGATGTGCTTAATTTTGTTTAATTTTAATTAGTTTAAATCTAAATAGCTACAAATGCTTTGTGGCTCCCATTTTGATCAGAGCAATTCAAGAATTATCAATGAGGACCTGGGTAAACACTGAGCTATTCAGAGGGATACATAGAAAAGTTTTCTGCTAATTAATGATGGGTACAACTGAAAACAGCTGGAAAAATTGGAGCAGGAACAATATTTCAACAAAACTGTTATATAAGATGTAATGCTCCTTAGGATAGAAGAATGGCCCTTACTAGTGTCAGGCGATGTCAGTTTCAACTAAGAACTCAGACTAGCTCAAATTAGGCCAAAGTGATTAGGATCTATAGCTTTGGAGGCTTTGATTACCATCAAAGATAAGGAAAATCCTTACCTTCTTGAAGAGGTCAGTTAATGAGATAGGGCATATATATGAGAATAAATATCTAATGAACCCTAGACATTCAAATATTTCTTTGGTTTTATTGTGAGTCACTCAAAAGCTGAAAACTTGCTGGATATCATATGAATGCTTTAAGTGAACTGAAAAAGGCACAGAAAGTATTTCATCTTTTGAATATACTGTTTATTACTATCCTTGATCTAAAGGTGTTGCTGTTAAAGACAGATGTGGACCATCTAAGCTAAAGATTCATATGAGGTCTGCTTTGGTGTGCAAATTAAAATATCATCTTCATAAATAAACTCTGTCCAGAAGGTGGTGGAAGAATAACTTTTTATTTATAAAAATTATGGATTCATTTATGCTGTTGAGGCTTATTCAGTGGGCAAGAGTGCCTCTAACAACAACAATATATATATTTAAAGAATAAAAACACCAAAAAAGAAAGAGTGCCTCTAACATTCTCTTTTCCATTTGTCACTAATTCTAATTGAAATCAAATTGGTGGTGTCCTAAACATCCAGTTCCAATATGCCATAGAGTTGGTCCAGGAAATTAGAGATCAACAGGTCAGAGACAAAAAAAAGAAAATCCTTAATTTTCTATTTCAAGAAAGAACATGTATTATTTGGGGAGGGAGGTTAGAGAAATTTATTTTCTACCTCTAAATATTGGCAGTTGACTTTTTGAACAGGGTCATGATTTCATGTGGAGAAAGAGAGAGAGAGAGAGAGAGAGAGAGAGAGAGAGAGAGAGAGAGAGAGAGAGAAAGAGAGAGAGAGAGAGAGAGAGAGAGGTTGATTACGTTACATCCATGATTCAGGTGAATTATGCAATTGTTTTCTTATTTAGGAAATAATTCTCAGTATCTTGTGCTCTTATATAGATCAGTGAGCACTGGGGTGGCAAATGAAATGAAATTTTTAACAGGGTGTGGGCAGTAATTGTTACTTATAAAATATGAATTTTCAACAGAAATGGCTGAGTGTTGGGCCAAGAAATAAAGTGTTGGTCACTAAAATATAGAGTATTAATATCTTCTAATTGAGTGAAATCCTGGTCCATGCAGCTGCCTAACATTTTAAGTCTATCATTACTTTAATATAATGGCAGGAATGCACAACTCAGAGTTTCACTGAGACATAATCTACTGTCTCTCAATTCACAGACAGAGAAGAGTAAAAGCATTATAATTGTTCTCTCTATTATACATTTTCTAACTTTTTATCACCTGCCTGAACAGCCAGTCAGTGTTTAAGTTGAAGATGGTAAGCTAATGGCACGATGCCCATGGTCAATATGCCCCAACCCAAAAAATATAAGCATTTATTCCTGACCTAAAAATAAAGAATTCCCAAACCCTTCAGTTTGGGCAGAGTTCAGATAAAAGATGGGAATCCATACAATGGCCTCTAAAGTCCATGACTCTAATTTCTAATATATATCTTCACCACAAGGACAAATCCATAATAGCGAGCCTCAAAAAAATCTGGCATTTGTTAAAAATGGTTAGGAAGACTTCATTCAAGACTATTGTAATAGGGGAGTGAGATTAAACTCAACTCCAAATATAGGAAATAAAGCTGGGGATTTACAGCCAATGAGCAGAGTGAGGATGTAAAATGAGTAAGAGGAGACATCAAGGGTAGGGGGATTCCTACTAAATTAGCCTAACAGTGTTCTTGCTAATAGCAGGACAAGGACTGGGTCAAATATGAGGCCTAGTGAAACCAGGGCTTTAAAAAGTCCAACTAAAGTTTGCTTAAGGAGGAAATCTTTGTCAATGTCTAGCTAAAATGAACATATTTAGCGTTGAGAGAAAGATCTTTGATTTTTAAAACCAAAATGTCTAGATAATATTTTGAAAAAGTCCATACATTTAGTATAAACCAGCAATTTTCAGCTGGTGTGCTGCAAGAATTTTAAAAACATGCAATATCAGATTACTTAGTCAGGGATACTGACCTCTTTTCTCTAAGATTGTCAAATTAAAAATTACAACAGCCAACATAACAATAGCCATCCAGTTTGAATGAGTTCAAATTATACTCCCCCCTTTTTGTTTTGTCAGACAGGCAAAACATATATTTTTTTAGTGTGCTGCAGAATTTTAGTGATTAGGTTATATTTGCCATGCATTTAAAAATGTTGAAAATTACAGCTATAAAATCTACACTAATAAAAGAGAAAGATGCAAATTGACCATACCTTTGTGACACCCACCAGCCAATCAGAAATGAGTATGCAAATTAACCCAACAAAGATGGTGAGTTAATTTACATATGCACACAGGTGCAGGGGGCAGGGCAGGACACGTTGCCATAGTGATGACACAGGCGTTCCGCACTGCCCCAGCAGCTCCGGGCCTCTGGGCAGTGTGGGAAGGCAGAAAGGCAGCTCTGGGCTGGAGCAAAAGCAGAAAGGCTGTCAGAGCGAAAGCAGTGCCAGCAGACAGGGGAAGGAAGGCCCATTCTTTGCACGAATCTTCACCAGGCTCTACCAGTAAACAGTCTAGTATACTATAATAACAAGAAATGCACAAAACTGAAAGCTTCAGAAATGTTTTTATGTGTGTGTATTAGAGGTTGAATTAAATAAAAATTACAATTACTTGGTTTGTTTGCAGAACTCTTCTGTACTATCTGGAACAAATCTGAAACACTAAGATCAAAGCCTCTTTGTTGCTGATTTTAAGAAAGAACTCTGTTGAAGTTACAGCTTGCTTCTAGTCACTAATATCTCTGTAATGCCTTCTGGTGTGTAAAAGCAATTAAATAAAATTTTCGCTCTGCATATTTTGATAATGTCATAATTATTTAAGTGTCATATTATTTGCAAATCTATTCTGCATGATACTATTAAAAAAAGTCACCTCCATACATTTCTTACAATTCCAGATAAAGAAATTGAATTTAGAAAATAAAATATCTCACTCAGGTTTTTTCATATTAAAACTAAAAATTCATTAAAGAGATTAGAACAAATCTTTCTATTTATATAATACTTATTAAACCTATTGAGACTATAACTCTCAGTACTAGCTCTCGATAGATTATAAAAATATGTATAAAGTCAAAGAACTTATTCAGTGTGAGAATGTTATTAATAAACATCAAGTTGAATTTATATTATGTTAAAAAGCACATTAAAAAGAAGAGGAAAAACTTGTAAATATTGAATGATTCAGTAGTCCAGTGTCTTTGTGTTGTCTTGTTTTCTCTTTTGACCCTGAGATTGGTGGCTTTTTATTATTATTATAAACTAATTATGTACCTCTTTTTATATTAATATTTTAAAATTTAATTTTAGACTATTTTATCAGCATTTAATCCTCCTATATAATAAAGAGGTAATATGCAAATTGACCATCACTCCAAGTCACAATATGGCCGCCCCCATGTGGTCAAAGATGGCCACCACAAGATGGTCAGCAGGGGAGAGCAGTTGTGGGGAATCAGGCCTACAGGGGAGGGCAGTTGGGGGTGACCAGGCCATCAAGGGAGGGCAGTTAGGGATGACCAGGCCAGCTGGGGGAGGGCAGTTGGGGATGACTAGGCCTGCAGGGGAGGACAATTAGGGGCTACCAGGCTGGCAGCAGAGGGAAGTTAGGGGTAACCAGGCTGGCAGGGGAAGGCAATTAGGGGCAATCGGGCCTGCAGGGGAGGGCAGTTAGGGGCGACCAGGCTAGCAAGGGAGGGAAGTTAGGGGTTACCAGGCTGGCAGGGGAGGGCAGTTAGGGGCAGGGGAGCAGTTAGGCATCTATCAGGCTGCCAGGGGAGTGGTTAGGGGTGATCAGGCTGGCAGGCAGAAGAGATTAGGGGCAATCAGGCAAACAGGCAGGCTAGTGGTTGGGAGCCAACAGTCCTGGATTGTGAGAGGAGTCCCAGATTACAAAGGGTGTAGGCTGGGCTGAAGGACACACACCCCCCATGCACAAACGTCGTGCACTAGGCCTCTAGTATTTTATAAATATTACTAAGTAATATTTTGGTTCCTTATCTACTTGAAAACTCAAATGAAATAAAACTAAATGGTCAGGGCTTGTGCAGGAGGCAACCAATTGAAGTGTCCCTCTCATATTGATGTTTCTCTCTGTATTTCCCTCTCACTTCCAAACTCTCTAAAAATCAATGGAAACATAACCTCAGGTGAGGATAAAAAAAAAAGAAAGAAAGAAAGAAATGTCACATCCTATGAAAGACACATCTTGAAAATGCCTAGAGAAAGTTGTCATTTATTGTGGTGAAGGGACTGGAGTCTGTGTTGATGAAAATACCTTGGCGGCTGCGGTGGCTGGCAGTGGCAGCAGCAACGGGGTGATGGGGCTGGCTCCTTCCCCTGATCAACCTGGTAGGTAGGACATCTCCTGAGGGCTCCCACTCTGTGAGAGGGGGCAGGTTGGGCTGAGGTACCCCTCCCCCCATGCACAAATTTCATGCACCAGGCCTCTAGTATTAACATAATGGAGTACAATATTGGCACTGTGGCCATTTCAGGCAGCCAAATTTTCTGCTACCAAACATGACACATGGTAGGGCTATACAAACATTTTAGGAAGGTGACTAAAGTCTATTTTTTATCTTCCTACACAAAGCAAAATTGTCCCTGTCTCTCTGGAGTCATGTCCATGAAGATGCAGGTATTATCTAAGTCTATTATACAGTTTTCTGCAGGCCACTGTCAGGGCTGTGCGTGGCAGCCGGTTCTTCTTTCTAGCCACAAACACAGTCTGTCTAATTTCCCTAAAATGTATTCTGGCACAGGAGAAAGTGGTTTTGCTGTACACAGGCAGCTTAACCCCTATACAACTGGGCTTGGATCTCTGCCTAGCAAACTGCAGTCTATAAATTCAATATGCAGCCTCCGGTCTTCCTAACCCAACGGGATCTCTGCTAGTCCCTCAGTCAGACTCCTCCTCTCTAGGAGTGTCTGAAAATCCTGAAGGCTTTCTGGTCTATGGAAAGTGCCTTTCCTTTAACCCTCTCCTGTTAACCCTGTTTATCAGTTACAGGGCCTTGCCATCCCTGTCTTTCATCACTGCTTGATTACTAGTGGCGAGCCAAACACAGCCGGGGCTGCAGTGAGAGACAAGTTTGCACATAGCAAAGAACTCTGGTGAGGGCTTGGGCATCAGGCCCTTGCCTTCCTACCTGTCCTCTTTCCTGGCAGGACCTTGACCTTTCCCACAGGCTTCTCTGTAAGTAAGAACAGGGCATCTGCCCCCACCCCCCAACCAGGTGTCTGAGCCCACCCCTTAGTCTAAGGGGTTAAATCTTTTAGCTTCTCTGGGAGAGTTCAAGGCACTGGAAAGGGACATCAGCCCCTCCTCTCCCAGCAGCAATAGGTACTGGCATTTGCTCCTGTAGTCCTGAACCCTTTCAGCATATTTACAAATGGGAAGCTTTACCAGCTTCATCCCCAGCCACTTTTACAGATCCCAGGGCCCGCTGTCTCCTTTTAACAGCAAGCCAAATGCTTACGTCTTTTATTATGTGTTGTAAAACATTCATAACTCACTGGGCCGCAACTTGGGTGTTGGATCACTGGCCTGTATTATTTAATCAATTTCCTTTTAAGATTTCTCCTTTTCCTTTTTATCACATACACAACCTTCATAAATTTCACACATTCAAATTAACCTTTAAACCTTCTATGTCCTTCAAAATGCATAACCATGCCTCAGTCCTCCTATTAAGTGTCTCTGTTCTAATATTATTTCCTTTCTGTCACACTATTAGCAACCTGTGGACCTTTTCTTTCCTTTTTTCCTTTAAAATGAATTAGAATTCTTTACTCTTAGAAACCTTAATTTTTAATAATTACCAGAAGTAAACAGCCAGTATTTCTTAGATTAACATTTATGAACATACTTTAAATGTACTTTTACTTTTAAGAATATATACCTTTAACAACATATAAGAGACCTTACTTCTGTAATAAAACTAAGAGCAGGTGAGTTAAAACTTGTCTAGCAGTTAATGTTTCAGTTTGTTTTGTTTTGTTTTGCCTTTTTTTATTTTATGTACATAGATATCCTGAGCTTCTTTTAACAGCTTTTCTGTACTTCTGCAGGTGGGCTGAGACCAAGGGGCGCATCAGCGAAGAGAGTAGGGAGAAATGGTTTTTATTGATTTTTTTTTTGTGTGTTTTTTTTTGTCTGCCAGCCACTTTGCCAATAAGGGTCTGGTCCACTTTTGACTCCTCCTACTGCCCTGCTTTATTTTCTTTAACCCTTTAGGATCTGGATCTTAGGATCCCGTGAACCAGCAGCAAGCCTTAAACAAAGGCTCCCCTCCTTAGGCAACCTGGTGGTTCCCCGTTCCCCTTTCCCAGACAGCCATAGCTGACCCCCAAATGACTCCCCCTCTCTCTCTTCCCACCAGGAAATGCGCTTGCCTTTGCCTCTAGCCAGCGATGGTGGGGGGGCAGGGATCAGAAACCCCCACACTGGCCAGAGAAATGTGCCCTGCAACCAGACCCTGGATTCTCTGGAAAGCCCCTTGGCCTTTGCCATCTACCCGCTCCATCCCCCTACCACGTCCTTCGTCCTTCCTCTCCAGGAGGAACTCAGCTCCTTTTTTTCTTTAGTTTTTTTTTTTTTTTCTCTTTCCCCCTCTCCCTCTCTTCTGGCAGGAAGAGATAAAGGCCAGCAACTAACAGGCTAGCAATATCCCTTTGTTTTAAACTTCTCTTAGACATGTTTATGAGTTTACAACATTTTTTCTTGCTTTTCCTTACAAGTAGTTTGGAACTTAGCCAGCTTTTGTTTTACAATCTTTACAAATTTTGTACCTTTAAATTAACCTTAGAATTTTAAAATTTAACCCAACACAGCAAAATCCCCCACCAAAGCAGGGCTGGCTTGCCCCAAACAAATTAAACAGACAGCCGAAACCAGTTTGGCTCATTGGATAGAGCGCCAGCCTGCACACTGAAGGGTCCCAGGTTCGATTCCGGTCAAGGGCATGTACCTTGGTTGCAGGCACATCCCCAGTGGGGGGTGTGCAGGAGGCAGCTGATCGATATTTCTAACTCTCTATCCCTCTCCCTTCCTCTCTGTAAAAAATCAATAATATATATATAAAAACAAATTAAACAGACAAAGACATTAACAAATATTCTTATGTTTTTAGCCAGACATCTCTCACAGATAACAAAGCACAGGACAATACAAAGCAGCTCTCAGACTTTACATAACAGTTAGTCGGAGCCACTTCCCCTGCCCCCAAAAGCAGGCTTGAACTCGGACTGCACTTCGGCAGACATATGCTCGGAACTTAAACAGTTAATCGGATTCCTGCCCAACTCCCCTAACAAAACAGACTTGGAGGCCTAACAGAAACAGACGTGGAGGCCCCCCCTGAACCCACGCCCCAAGAACAGGATTCTCGACCGATGTCTCGGTGAGAACCTACTGGAGAAGTTATGACTGCGTCCAGTCCTTCTTCTTGTTAGCAAAATGACCAGTCACATAAACAAACAAACAAACAGGAAAATGAACTCAAATTCACTTAATCAGATTTACTCACATCTGGAGGTTTATTGTTGTTGTTTTGTGGTTTTTTTACACCAAAAGAATGCAGAGGCATGTCAGGCATCCTCCGTTTGGCTGCCAGAACCACGAATGAGTGTCCCTGGGGCCCTGGAAGCTTTCCAGGGGGCTCATCCCCTGGGGGCCTTCCCAGGGGCTGGCAGCCAGGCCAGGGGATGCCGTTGGCCCTCAGCGTCTGAGACAGAGTGCTAGTAAGCACTATCAGGGATGAGCCCCCAAATGTTATACTGTAAATCAGAAGAAGCCCTAATCAATAAGCCAAATTTATTTGGAGTCCTATTCATTTTGCTATCGCTAGCAGGCCCAGAGGAAATCTTACTTCTCAAATTCTGGGGCCCAATATGGTGGAAGTTTTTCCTATTTATATGTTTTTTAGCTCTTTGTTTTCCAAATTTGGAATGAGACTTCCAGACCTTCTGAGAAAAAGTCCTGTGTGCTGGGACAGGGCCGTAAGACCATATCTCAAGGCCTGGCCTGGCGCCAGCACTGACAACTCTATCTGAGGCATAGTTTATGGCCTCTCTGGAATGAGAAGTAGTCTTATTTTTCCCTATTATTTAAGCAAGCAAACGTTTACAGAAGCCAGAATAGCAGGGTTAAATTTAAACAGCAATTTTTACCCAAGATGGAGGTTACTATGCTTCAATACCATGGCCAAGGGAGGTTTATTCCAGTGATATAAGGCTGGTACAATATTTGTAATTCAATAAATGTGACATCACATAAACACAATGAAGGATAAAAATCACATAATCAGAAGAAACCAAGATGGCGGCATAGGTAAACACCTGAAATTGCTGCCTTGCACAACCACTTCAAAACTACAACTAAAAGACAAAACGGACATCATCCAGAACCACAGGAAGGCTGGCTGAGTGGAAATTCTACAACTAGAAGGAAAGAGAAAAGAACACTGAGACTCAGAGGAGACAGTGGCAGACAGTCCAGCTTCTCCCTGTAGGAGTTTGGGTCCCCAGCGTCTCCCCAGAAACTGGAGTTCAGAGTAATCGGGAGCTTGTCTCCCTTCGGGTTGAAAAAAGCAGTGCACTCAGTCACCCGCCGCCAGCCCAATTCGAGCGCCTCCATAACTCAGCTTTTCAGCACTTGTGCATGTCTCAATGCTCTTTTCTCTTTCCTTCTAGTTGTAGAACTTCCACTCAGCCAGCTTTCCCGTGGTTCTGGGTGATAGACGTTTTGTCTTTTAGTTGTAGTTTTGAAATTGTTGTGTGAGGCAGCAGTTTAGGTGTTTACCTATGCCGCCACCTTGGTTTCTCCCCCACAAATCTGCCCATATTTTCTTATAGGAAATATTTCTTTTATAGGAAATATTTTCTTATATGAAAAAATTATATTTTCCTGGTTTTTAAATTCTTTAATCATTTTGAGTTTATTCTTATATGTGGTGGAAGTTCCTTTTTTTTTTTTTTTTGGCATGGACCTGTTCAATTTTCCCAGCACCATTTATTGAAGATACTGTTTTTACTCCATTTTGTGCTCTGCTTTTGTCAAATATTAATTGACCATAAAGGCATGGGTTACTTTCTGGGTTCTCTGATTTGTTCCATTGAAATAAGTCTGTTCTTGTGCCAGTATAAGGCTGTTTTGATTAGTGGCTTTGTAGTATAGTTTGATATTAGGTAGTGTGATACCTCCAACTTTGTTCTTCTTTCTCAAGACAGCTGGGGCTATTTATTCAGGGTCTTTTTTGGTTCCATATACTAGTATATTTTTAGAATATTTGTCTAAATCTGTTCAGTATGCTAATGGTTCCTATCCACGAACGTGGTATATGCTCCCATTTGTTTGCAATTTCCTCTCTTTCTTTCTCAGTGTCCTAGTTTTCCGAGTACAGGTGTTTTACCTCCTTGGTTAACTTTATTCCTAGGTACCTTATTTTTTGTTGATGTTGCAATAGAAAATGGGATTGTTTTCTTAGTTTCTCTTTCTGATAGTTCATTATTGTTGGATATAATGCCACTGATTTCTGGATATTAATTTTGTAACATGCTACTCTGCCAAATTTATTTATTAGACATAGTAGTTTTTTGGTGGAGTCTTTAGGGTTTCCTATGTACAATATCATGTCATCTTCAAATAATGATAGTTTTACTGCCTCCTTTCCAATTTGAATACCTTTTATTTCTTCTTCTTGAACAATAACTGTGGTTAGGACTTCCAGCACTATGTTGAATAAGAGTAGTAAGGGCAGATATCCCTGTCTTGTTCCTGATCTTAAGGAAAACACTTAGTTTTTGCCCACTCAGTATGATATTGACTGTAGGTTTTTCCTATATATAGCCTACATAATGTTGAAGTATGATGCCACTATTCCCACCTTGCAGAGTTTTTATCATAAATGGTGATTAATTTTATCCAATGAGGTTTTTATCCTTCATTGTTTATGTGATGTGTCACCTTTATTGATTACCAAATATGTGCCAACCTTGCAACCCCAGAAAAATTAGCAAATGGTGATGGTGTATGATACATTTAATGATTATTGGATCTGGTTTGCTAATATTTTGTGGAGGATTTTAGTATCTATGTTCATTGGGGATATTGGCCAATAATTTTCTTTCTTTGTAGTGTCATTATCTGGTTTTGGAATATATATATACTAATGACCTGGTGCACAAAATTCGTGCACATTAAAAGGGGATTAATTAGAGGAAATAATTTAATGTTGCTATTTGCCCTTTCTCTATAATAGAAGTGTCAGAGATGAAAGAAAATTAGTAAAATGTATATGAAAACCTTCCTCTTGTCAGAGTCTGGGGCTCTCCACAGGACCGAGAGTCAAGTCCCCGCCCACCCACATGCATCTCAAAATCATGTGAGACCCAGACCCGGCCACCCCCCCATTGGGACAGATCCAAACCTGGCTAGTCCCACCCTTGTCAAGCCCTGCCAGGCAGGGGACATAGCCTCAGGTCCCCTGGCCTTGTGCCAGGGCAGGGGGCGAGGCCTGAGTTCCCCTGATCCAGCACCGGGGGTGCACCTTGATGTCCCCTGTCAAGCCCCGCTGGTTTGGGGGCACAGCCTGAGATCCCCTGTCAAGCCCAGCCAGGCAGAGGGGCACATCCTCAGGTCCCCAGGCCCAGTGCTGGGGCAGGGGTTGTGGCCTGAGGTCCCCTGTCAAGCCCTGCTGGGCGGGGGATACGGTCTGAGGTTCCCCGGTCTGGTGCTGGGGTGGGGGATGTGGCCTGAAGTCCCCTGTCAAACCCCACCTGGTGGGGGTGCGACCTGAGGTCCCCAAGCCTGGCGCTGGGGCGAGGGGAGCAGCCTGAGGTCCCCTAGCCCAGCACCAGGATGGGAAGCGCACCTTGAGGTCCCCCATCAAGCCCGCCAAGCAGGGGGCATGGCCTCAGGTCCCCTGGCCTGGCGGGGGGCATGGCCTGAGGTCCCCTGTCAAGCCCTGCTGGTTGGGGGGTACAGCCTGAGGTTCCCTGTCAAGCCCTGCCAGCTGGTGGATGCAGCCTGAGGTCCCCTGTCAAGCCCTACAGAGGCGGAGGAGGGCGTAGCCTCAGTTCCCTGCTGATTGCTCGTTAAGGCTCCTTATGGGAACTTGGCTTCAGCTGTGGGTGCAGCCATCTTTGTAATGGAATGATGGTCAATTAGCATATTCCCTCTTTATTAGATAGGATTAGAGGCCCAGTGGACGAATTCAAGCACCAGTGTGTTCCCTCAGCCTGGCCTGTGGGATCGGGCTGAACCAGCTCTCCGACATTCCCTGAGGGGTCCTGGATTGCAAGAGGGTGCAGGCCAGGCCAAGGGACCCCACTGGTGCATGATCAGGGCCAGGGAAATACGCAGGGGTTTGACCAGCTGGGGAGGGACTGCAGAAGGGCTCCAGGGAATGTCTGGCCCATCTTGCTCAGTCCCAATTATCCCGACCCCAGCAGCAAGCTAACCTACCAGTCAGAACGTCTGCCTCCTGTAGTCAGTGCACGTCATAGCAAGCATTTGAGTGGCCTTAGCATATCATTAGCATATTAGGCTTTGATTGGTTGAACGGCTGACTGGCCAACCAGTCACTTAGCATAGTAGGCTTTTATTATACAGGATATATACAGTATCCTCTCTAATAAAATGGTAATATGCAAATTAACCATCACTCCGCTACATAAGCCACTTCCACCAGCCAAGCCACACCCACCAGCCAATCAGGGTGAGCATGCAAATTAACCCAAACCAAGATGGCTACAGCCACAGAGAGCAAGGTTTCCTAGGTAACAGAGGAAGCCAAGCTTTCCGCCTGCCCTCGCCAGGCCTAAGCCTCCACTCAAGCTACAAAGTTTCAATTATAGAAGGTAAACAAATTCAAACAAATGGCGGCAGAATGGAGCTTGAGAGAGCAGGCCAGGGTTGCCGGTGGCAACAGGGGAAGCAAAGCTTTCCGCACACCCTGGCCGGGCTCACCCGCTTAAGGCTACAAAGTTTCAATTGTAGAAGGTGAATTAACTGCCACAGAAATGGCTGCCGCCCCAGAGAGAGCAGCAGGCTTGGCTCCGCTCCAGGCTACAAAGTTTCAATTGTAGAAGGAAAATAAATTCCAGATACCAGAGCCTCCCCTTGGGTTGCCAGGGGGCGTGGCCAGCCTGCAAACCACCACAGGCCCCTCGCTCAGGCTGCCCCATGCCCCAAGGGAACCCCACCCTGATCAGGGACACCCTTCAGGGTAAACCAGCTGGCCCCCACCCGAGCACTAGGCCTCTATCCTATCTAATAAAAGAGTAATCCACAGATTGATCATCACTGCAACACACAATATAGCTGCCCCCATGTGGTCAAACATCCTGCCCCAATGTGGACACAAGATGGCCATTACAAGATGGCCAGCAGGAGAGGGCAGTTGGGAGGCACCCGGCCTGCAAGGGAGGGCAGTTGAGAGGGACCAGGCTTGCAAGGGAGGGCAGTTGGAGGTGATCAACCCTGCAGGAGAGGGCAGTTAGGGGTGACCAGGCCGGCAGAGGAGGGAAGTTGGGGGCAAACAGGCTGGCAGCAGAGTGGTTTGGGGGTGATCAGGCTGGCAGGCAGAAGCGGTAAGGGGCAATCAGGAAGGCAGGCAGGCAAGCAGTTGGGAGCCAGCAGTCCTGGATTGTGAGAGGGATGTCCGACTGCCCGTTTAGGCCCGATCCCACCAGGATCGGGCCTAAACGGGCAGTCGGACATCCCTCCAGGAGTCCCAGATTGGAGAGGGTACAAGCTGGGCTGAGGGACAACCCCCTGCCGTGCACGAATTTCGTGCACCGGGCTTCTAGTTCTATATAATAAAAGCCTAATATGCAAATTGACCAATCTGCCAATGACCAGTCGCTAATGATGTGCACTGACCACCAGGGGGCTCAATGCAGGAGCTGCCCCCAGCCTGCAGGCCCCAGGCTGACCAAGGCGGGTGCCAGTGGGGGCTTCCGATCGTCCCACTGGTCGCCCTGCAGAGGGAGGCGACCAGCGATGGTGGTGGGGGATGGATGGGGCCGGAGAGCGGGCAGTACCAGGCCAGCCAAGGAGGGTGTGAGCGAGGGGCCCCAATCTCCCCGCCAGTCACCCCACAGATTGTCCCTGATTGCCGGCCAGGCCTAGGGACCCTACCTGTGCACAAATTTTGTGCACTGGGCCTCTAGTATCCTATATAATGAAGAGGTGATATGCAAATTGACCCTCACACCCTTGCACAAGATGGGCGCTGCCATGCGGTCAAAGATGGCTGCCCCCATGTGGTCAAAGACGGCTGCCACAAGATGGCCGGCAGGGGAGGGCAGTTGTGGGCGATCAGGCCTGCAGGGGAGGGCAGTTAGGGGTGACCAGGCCTGCAGGGGAGGGCAGTTGGGGGGGGACCAGGCCTGCAGGGGAGGGCAGTTGGGGGTAACCAGGCATGCAAGGGAGAGCATTTGGGGGGCCAGGCCTGCAGGGGAAGACAGTTTGGGGGGACCAGGCCAGCAGGGGAGGGCAGTTAGGGGCTACTGGGCCTGCAGGGGAGAGCAGTTAGGGGCGACAAGCCTGGCATGGTAGGGCAGTTGCGGGGGACCGGGTCTGCAGGGGAGGGCAGTTGGGAGTAGGCTTGCAGGGGAGGGCAGTTGGGGGCGATCGGGCTGGCAGGGGAGGGCAGTTTGGGGTCAATTGGGCCAGCAGGGGAGCAGTTAGGTATCAATCAGGCTTGCAGGGGAGTGGTTAGGGGGTGATCAGGCTGGCAGGCAGGCAAGTGGTTGGGAGCCACTAGTCCCGGATTGTGAGAGGGATAACCAACTGCCGGTTTAGGTCCACAGGGTTTGGGTCTAAACTGGCAGTTGGACATCATCCAAGGGTTCCCAGATTGGAGAGGGTGCAAGCTGGGCTGAGGGACGCCCCCCCGCCCCCCCGCCCCGCAACGCACGAATTTCGCGCACCGGGCCTCTATATATATAAAAGCTTAAGCAATCATCCGACTGGTAGCTATGACATGTAATGACCACCAGGACCGGGTGACACACCCAGAACCAGAGATGAGGGAGTCCGATTCTGGGGTGCATCACCCAAGAGCGGTGCTCTTGCAATCAGACCCCTCGGGCGATGTCTGAGAGCCAGTTTTGGCCAGATTCCCACAGGCCAGGCCGAAGGACTCCACCAGTGCATGAATCCATGCACCGGGTCTCTAGTTAAGATAATAATGCCTTGTAAAAAGTTTGGAAGTGTTCGCCCCTTTTGAAATTTTTGGAAGTTTAAGGATAGATGCTATTTCTTCTTTGAATGATTGGTAAAATTTGCATATGAAGCCATTCAATCCAGGACTTTTGTTTGCTGGGAGTTTTTAAAAATTATTATTAAGTTTCAGTTTCTTTAGTTTTTATGGGTACATTCAATTTTTGGATTCTTCCTGATTCAGTTTGGAAGATTGTATGTGTCTAGGAATTGTTCATTTCACCCAAGTTGTTCAACTTGGCATACAGCTATTGACATGTAGTATTTTCTTAAAACCCTTTCTATTTCTATGATGGCAGTTGTTACTTCTCTTTGATTTCTGATTTCATTTACTTGGGTCTTATTTCTTTCTTAATAAGTCTGATTAAAGCTGCATCAATCTTGTTTATCTTTTCAAAGAACCTACTTTTGGTTTTATTCTTATGTGTATGGTCTTCTTAGATTCTGTGTCATTTATTTCCACTCTGGTCTTTATTATTTCCTTCCTTATGCTTACTCTGGACTTTTCTTGTTCTTTTTCTAGTTCTTTTAGATGTAGGATTAATTTGAGATTTTTCTAGCTTTTTGAGGAAGGTATGTAAAGTTATGAACATCCTCAGATTGGGTTGTTGTGTGTTCATTTTCCTTTATTTCTAGGTAATTTTTTGTTTCTTTGATCTCCTTGGTAACCCCATTCACTGTTAATAACATGCTATTAGCCCCCCTGTGTTTGAATGTTTTTTTATTATAGTTGATTTCTAGTTTCATGCCATTGTGATCCAAGTTGCTTAACATGATTTCAATCTTTTTGAATTTGTTAAGACTTATTTTGTGTTCTAACATGTGGTCTACCTTTGAGAATGTTCCATATGCATTTGATTATGTATATTCTGTGGCTTTGTGATGAAATGTCCTGTAAATATTAAATACATCTGATCCAGTGTGTCCTTTAAAGTTGCTATTTCCTTGTTATTTTGTCTGGAAGATCTATCCAAAGATGTCATTGGGGGGCAAAAGTCTCTCAGTATGACTGTACTGCTGTTGATCTCCCTTTAAGTACAGCTAGAATTTTTTAAAATACTTAGGTGCTCCTATATTGGGTACATATATGTTTACATATATGTGGTATGTCCTCTTGTTGTATCAAACCGTTCAGTATTATGTAGTGACATTCTTTGTCTCGTTATGCCCTTTCTTTTGAAGTCTATTTTCTCAGATATGAGTACATATTGCTACTCCAGCTTGCTTTTTATTTTGTTTGTTTGTTTTTCATGCAATATTTTTTCTATCCCTTCACTTTTAGTCTGGGTGAATTTTTTTTTTCTGAGGTGGGTCTTCTTGTAGACAGCACATACATGGGTTATGTTTTCCCATCCATTCAACTACCATATATTTTTTGATGGGAGCCTTTAACTTGTTTACATTTAAGATTATTGGTAGGTATTTATTGCCATTTCTTGCAATGCTGGTTTGGTAGTACTTAACTCCTTTAGCCTTTTTTTTTCTTTTTTGGTCTGGGAAGCTCTTTATTTCACCTTCAATTTTAAATGATAGCCTTGCCGAATAGGATAGTCTTGGTCTCAGGCCCTTGCTTTTCATTACTTTGAATATTTCATGCCAATCCTTTCTGGCCTGAAGTTTTTCTAATGAAAAATCAGCTGACAGGCTTCTAGGTAACTGTTTTTTTACTTGCTGCCTTTAAGATTACTTCTTTGTCTTTAAACTTTACCATTTTAATATCTATGTATCTTGATGTGCATTTCTTTGGGTTCATCTTGATTTGTAGTCTCTGCTTCCTGAACTTGTGTCACTTTTTCCTTCATCAGGTTATGGAAATCTCTCATTTCTTCAAACACGTTGTTTATCTCTTGCTCAATTTCTTTTCAATCTGTTACCCCTATGATGCAGATATTGTTGTTTCATGTTGTCCCAAAGTTCCCTTTCAACTATCCGTTTTTTAAAATTCTTTTTGTTGCTCTGATTGGGTGTTTTTCCTATTGTGTCTACCACATTACTGATTCTATCCTGTTTCATCCAGCCTACTTTCAATTCCTTCCAGTGTATTCTTGCTGTCAGATATTCTTCATTTGTGACTGGCTCTTATACATGGTATATCCTTTATCATACTGGTGTAATTCTCACTAAGTTCCTTCTAGTTCATATTAAGTTGCATGTGGTTCTAAGTTCCTTGGGCATTCTTATAACCACTACATTGAACTCTATGTCTGATAAACTGCATGCCTCCATTAAATTTAATCTTTTTTTTCATTTGGTGTTTCTTTGTACACTTTAGTTGTCTCTTATGTTTGTTTCTATGTATTAAATAGAACTTGTATGACTCCCCGTCTTTGTGTGGTGTCCTTGGGTTATAAGTATCCTGTGGGATACAGTGGTGAAGTCTCCTTGATCTTCTGAGCTGGATGCTCTAGGAATGTCCCTTGTATGGGTTACTTGGGCTCCCTAATGTAACTAGGTTTTGATTGTTTTTGTCCCATTTGTGGGCAAGATCTCTCCTCAGGCTGGCTGACTGTGAAGCTTAACCCCAAACACATCATGTGAGCTATTGTACAGGTGTTGATGGGACAAAACAAAATGTAACAAGAAACAAAACAAAATCAAACAAAAGGACCAAGCAACAATCACAAAAGAAAAAATTTTAGGAGAACAAGAATAATAAAAAATGATGGGGAATGAAAAAAAAAAATAATATGAAAGGAAAAAGAAAAAAATAAGAAAAAAATGGTAAAAAGAAGAAAAAATTACATCAAGGAAAAATAAGAGAATGAAAGAGAAAGATAAAAATAGAGTCAGAAAAGGAAAGAGAACAAGATATAAAAGAATAACAAAGTTATAAGAAAGAAAAAATAAAGAATACAGTGGTTAAAAAAAGTATAGTTCATCTTGGCAGTTTTGTGCTTGCTGGGATCTCCCTTTGTATCTTGTTCTTATGTTGTCTGAGGCTTACTGTTTTGTGTGCCAATTCTGGACCTTCTGGGAGGTACTATGATGCTAGCCACTTTCAGAAGCTGTCCACATTTGGCTCTCGGCAACCTCTTGAAGCTTCAAGTGATCTAGATCGTGGCTGCCTCCACTGGGCATGGCTATGCAGAGGGGCCAAGCTGTGCTCCAATGCTGGCTTTATAGCAGCCCAGAGCCCAGGGGTGAGTCAGCAAATGAACCAAGGCACCTTGGGATCTGCCTCTGCCAACCTCCACCTGCTAGCCAGTTGTCAAACTTAGTCACTGAAAAGGCTGTTGGCAGAATCAGGAAGATGGACCTCTGGATTGCCTCTGAAGGGTAGGTGTTATTCAGACTTCAGGGAAGATGTTGGCTATGTTCCCCCATCCCCGAGCTGCACATCTGACTCTGTCCTGGAATATTTCCCTGACCTTGTAGGGAGGCTGGTGGGCTCTGCCAGAAGTTGGGAGCTCTCCTGTGAGGGGGAAGTGCCAGTCATGTTCCTGAGAAAGTGGGAGTAATGGCCCTGCCCCAAAGCTAGTCACTGATGCCCCAAATTTGCCCAGACCCTTAGGTTGGCCTGTGTTGCCACCACCTCAGCAAGGGATTGAGATGCAGAGTAAGGTGAGCAGGATTCTAGAAAGTGGGACAAGCTGTATCCTGGAGGGAGGGCTAATTGCCTTTCCCTAGGCTGCTGCTACTGGGAGTGGCTTGTGCCTCTCAGAAAAAATGGCTGCTGTGTTATCAGGGGGAGGCAATGTTGACTGAGCACAGGTATCTTGAAAGTTGCATTCCCTTGTCTCTTCCCATTACCTCCCACCCCAGACTCTCCTCAGGCAACTCGAGTCTGCACTGTCTTCCCTCTGCCAAACTAAAGGGTGAGTGGGCAAACAAAAATCCTGTGCTCTGGCTGTCTTGAGGTGGTTTCTACCATTCCTTGTTTAAAGGTCTCTTCTTCAGCTAGTCTTCAGTTTGTAATTTAGGGTGAATGTTCCCCAATTTAGTTTTATTTCCAGTTTGATTCTGAGAAGAGTTGTAAGAAAGATCCACCCACTCCACTGGCATTGAAAACTCTCAATACCTTACAGTTTATAAATATTCATAATATAGAGTTTGAAGGAAAAACATTTTTAACTATTATTTTAAGGACTCATATTTTGGGCATTTCATTGGAGGTAATAATACACTGTTGCTAGGAAAAAAACATTTTTTTAGGAAAGTTCTTATATGGCTTCAATCAAAGTTAATTATCAATTTCTTAAGCTAAATTTTGAAATTGCCAGTTTAAAACCTAAAATTGTTAAAATGTCAATGCTCTTACAGTCACTATGAGAAATAAATTCAGTTTCCATAGTCAGAAAAATCTATTGATAAATCATAAAATCTAAGAACTCACTATATTTCAACTTTAACCTTTTGCACTCGCTTTTTTCTCGATTCCTTTATTCTAATGCTAACCGTGTCGAGTCACACTTGACATCCGAGTGCAAAAGGTTAAAGTCATGCCAGGAAATAGTCACGTATAAACAGAAAACAGACTGTTTTTGTAACAGTTGTATAAAAAATCTCATTGTAAAAGAAACTTCTGGAGCAGAAATTGATTATTCCTAAGGCATTAAGGCAATGAGTTGAGCTAAGTGGGATTGTGGGTAGTAGGAAATAAAATGGAGTAATAAATTAACAAGATAATATTTGTCATGGAACTTAAAAACTAATCCTATCTAATAAAGAGGGAATAAGCTAATTGACCCTCACACTGTCGCAAAGATGGCGGTGCCCACAGCCAATAAGGAGGAAATATGCTAATTGTCCCACCCTCAAAGATGGTGGTGCCCACAGCCAATAAGGAGGGAATATGCTAATTGACTAGCCTGTCTTCAAAGACAGCAGCACCCACAGCCACAAGATGGTGGCGCCCAGTCCCCTTAGCTCCACCGGGGCACCTGCCTCTGGAGTCCCCCAGTCCCCTCAGCCCCCCAGCCGCCCAGGGCCGGCCTGAGGCACAGGTAACCAGGGCCAGCCGAGGCTTGCACTACCAGCAGTGGCAGCATCAGAAGTGTGATGGGGCGTTGCCTTCCCCTGATCGCCGGGTCGCCTCCCGCTCCTGAGGTCTCCCGGACTGTGAGGGGGGCAGGCCGGGCTGAGGGACGCCCCCTTCAGTGCATGAATTTTCAAGCACCGGGCCTCTAGTAAAAATACATAATTGTCAGATGAAAGAATTCCAGTGGCAGGAAGAGGTCCCCATAACTTCTGGCTGTAGAAACCAGTGGGGACTATGGCTGAGTGAGATGGAGGGCTGCTGGAATTCCAGGCAGTTCCTCTTGAAGGGCTCATGCAAGGACTTACAGGGACTCACTGGGTCTGAGCTCCAGTGAGTTCCAGTGCTGGGGCAGCAATTTGAAAGGCGCCAGGGACATATAGGGAGAAAGTGAATTGTGTGACTTCAAGGCAAGTGCTGGAGGAGCAGTTTTCTCACAGACAGAAGTGCTGGCACAAGCCATTGTTTCCTGGCTGAGCCCTTCCCACAGAGCCACCAGCAGGAGCTTTATGGGAGTCTCCATCAACCTAACACTGTCTGCCCTGGTGATTTCCTGAGATCCTTCCCTACCCAACTTGTGAGCCTAATCAAGCCCTTTCCAGTAGCTTTTTCATACAAGTGGCCTGTCTTGGCTCATGCTGATTTTCCTACAATATCCCACACGAGCAGCATCAGGCCTCAGCGTGCCCTATACTTCTTGCTAAGTGACACTAGGCCAGGCACTAGCAGCAGCCAGCCTTGGCTCGCAGGTTGGCCTATACTGGGCACCTCCAAGCCCAATACAAGTAGCAGCCATCTGCAAATCGCTTTGTGGTCCCAGGCAGAGCACATGTAATGACTGACTTTGGCCTACACCTTGAGGGAGGCCCCAGAGGCAGCACACCCGGTGGACAACTTCAGACCACAACGAATCACCACCCACCACCTCCACAGAGATACACTCAAGGAAAAGTATTCAGCAAGAACCTGAGCTCCACTGAAGTAAGTCCTGCTCTGTTGGGTTGGCCTCTGAACAACTGATCCTCCACAGTGGTCATCATGGCCAGTCGTCACAGCTGATTGGCCTGGGAGTAAATCCCTCCCATTGACATGCCAACAGCAATCAAGGCTCAACTACAACAGGATACAAGCTGTGTGTACACAGCCCACACAGCCTGAGGGTGAGGGGTCAAGGGGTGTATGTATGTGTGTGTGTGTGTGTGTGTGTGTGTGTGTGTGTGTGTGTGTGTGTTGGGGGCGGGGGGGAGTGGCACAGAGCACCTGAAGCACCCAGCTGACCTGGAAGGCTGCGCCAGTGGGCCCTACAGGACACGTACTTATAAGGCCACTCTGCCAAGACTTGGAAATATAACAGCTGTACATAATACATAGAAACAAATACAGGAAAACAGTCAGAATGAGGATACAAAGAAACATGACCCAAATAAAAGAACAGAATAAAAATCCAGATAAAGAACTGAACAAAATGGAGACAAGCAATCTACTAGAGACAAAATTCCAAACACTGCTAATAAGGATGCTCAATGAACTTAGAGGAAGGGTAAAGAAACTTAGTGAAAACTTCAACAGAGATAGGAAATAAAAACGAAGAAAGAAAACAAAAAAGAACCAGTCAAAAATGAAATGAATGCAGAAGCAGAGGATCATATAAATGAAAACAGTTAATCAGAACAATAAAAAGAAAACAGAATCTAAAAAATGAGGATGTTGTAAGGAACCTCTGGGACAACTTCAAGCATAACAACATGTGCATTAAGGGGGTGCTGGAAGGAAAAGAGACAGAGCAAAAAATTGAAAACTTCTTTGAAAAAATAATGACAGAAAACATCCTTAACCTGGTGAAGGAAATACACATACAAGCCCAAGAAGCACAGAGAGATCCAAAGAAGATGAACCCAAAGAAGTCCACACCAAGAAACTTGATAATTAAAATGGCAAAGGTTAAATAAAGACAGAGAGACTCTTAAACGCCACAAGAGAAAAAAGTTACCTACAAGGGAATTCCTATAAGACTGTCAGCTGATTTCTCAACAGAACCTTTTCTGGCCAGAAGGGATGGTATGAAATATTCAAAATGATGAAAAGTAAGGATGAACAGCCAAGATTATTCTACCCAACAAAGCTATCACTTAGAATCAAAGGAGAGATAAAGAGCTTCCCAACGAGAAAAAACTAGCATAGTAAATCACTACCAAACCAGTATTACAAACAATGTTAGCCTACTTTAAGAGAAAAAAGACAAAAAAATATGAATAAAATGGCAATAAATACATATTTATTAACAATTACTTTAAATGCAAATGGATCAAATGCTCCAATCAAAAGACATACGATGGTTGAATGGATAACAAGATCCTAAAATATGTCGTCAATAAGAGACTCACTTCAGATCAAAAGACACATGACAGTAAAGAATGGAAAAGATATTTTATGAAAATGGTAATGAAAAAAAAAATGCTGGGGTAGTCATACTTACACCTGATAAAATAGACTTTAAAATAAAGTCTATAACCAGAAACACAGAAGGACCCAGCAATTCCACTTCTGGGCATTTATCCCCCCCAAAAAACAAAACATTGAATAGAAAAGACATATGTATCCATATGTTCATTGCAGTATTATTTACAATAGCCAAGATATGGAAGAAACCTAAGTGTCCATCAATAGATGAATGGATAAAGAAGAAATTATGAATATATACAATGGAACATGATTGAGCCATAAAAGAGAATGAAATCTTATCATCTGCAACCACATGGATGAATCTAGAGGGTATTGTGCTCAGTAAAATAAGACCTATGATTTCACTTATATGTGGAACCTAAAAAACAAATGAACAAACAGAACAGAAACAGAGTGTCTGACTGAACAGTAGACCATTTGGTCAACTGCTTGACCAGCTGCTATGATGCACACTGACCATCAGGGGGCAGTAGGTTAGCTTGCCGCTGGGGCCCAGCCAATAGGGACTGGGTGAGAGGGCCAGACACGTCCTGGAGTCCTCCCGCCAGCCGGCCAACCTCCTGTGGTTCCTCCCCAGCCGGCTGGCCACCATCGGCCCTGATCTGCCCCGATCACCAGCCAGGCCGAGGGACCACACCCGTGCACGAATTCGTGCACTGGGCCTCTAGTAGTCAGTAATGTAATAACTATATATGGTATCAGATGGGTACTTGATCTATCTGGGTGATCACTTCATAGGTTATATCTAATCATGTGGTTGTATTAAATAATGTACATCAACTGTGATTTAAAAAAATTGTTTTAAAAAGGAAAAACTAAAAAAAAAAGTTAATTTTGCTTTAATGTAGGGATGAAACATATCTCCTAGTACAGCAGTTGCCAACTGGTGATCTGTGGACCACTAGTGGTCTGTGAGGTCTGAAAGGTTGGTGACTGCTGTCCTACTGTAGGTGGGGGAATTGAAGGAGGAGATGAAGATTTATCCATTATTATTTAGAGGGCTCAAAGATAGTCTTAAAAATCTATTTTTCAATATTAATTATTGGTACTGTTATAATAATCTACTCATTATTTAACAGGAAAGGATTAAAGGGAAGACTAGATAATATAGGCATGCCATTTATACAGCTTTGCTAATTTCATACGCTCCAAGTCTGTTCCCCACTGATCACTGGGAGAAGGTACTGGACAAAGGCAATTTGGACACATGCCCAGTAAGGTCTCAGTGATATAGGAAGGTGCTTTCCCATCAATCACACTTGGGAACAGGTAATTGGCCAGAATATGCATGGCCACTGCAGGTTAAATATAAAACCTGAATATTTAAACTTCTGAACAAAGGGAATTCACTTTGGCTCTCTTGGCTCTTGCCTCTCCCGTTTGCCTGTGCTCCTGTGACTCCTGTTGCAGGGCACACTCCCCAGCATTCTCCCATGTGGCTCGTGGCTCACAGCCATGTGGCATCCACACAATGGACAGAATCTGGACTGAATGTAATGGACCCAGCTCTAACATGAAAGTGACACTTTGGGGTTCCTTTTGGCTCTACTGGAACCCCAGCAGCACCTTTCTTAGGACTGGTTGAAGGGCCATGAGAATTCATAACCCAAGAAATATAATTCCTTGCCAATAAAACCTATTCATTTTCCTGTATGAATCTTAGAAAATTCTTTTTCTAAAGATATTATAAAACTCCACTCCCATGATCAAGGGAGGAAATTAAACTCCACTCCCATGATCAAGGGAGGAATTTGATTCTCTGGAAAAACTTTTTTCTCTAGCGCATCTTTTCTTTCCTTTTTTTTCCCTTAAGAACTATGTTTTAGCTTTTTTATGTTTTAAAACTCACACAAAGATATGTTTTTATTGATTTTTAGAGAGAGAGGAAGCGTGAGAGAGGGAAACACTGATGTGAGAGTATGCCTCCCATATGTGCCCCAACCAGAAATCAAACCGGCAACCTAGATATGTGCCCTGACCATGAATTGAACCCAAAACATTTTGATGTATGGGATGACAGTCCAACCAACTGAGCCACCTGGCCAGGGCTATTTTAGCTTTTTAACTAAAATACCCATCAACCAGAAATCTTTTACATCAACCTTTTTAACCTATAAAAATACCATGCAAACAAACTACAAAATATATCAATATAGAATGAAAATACCCATTTTATGCATTTTTATTTAATAAATAACTTCAGTAAACAGCATTGTAAAAAGTGAACTGTTAAAATTAAAAGACACTTAAAATAAGAATGTGACCAGTATGAAACAAAATGGGCAACTCAAACAGTGGCGAGTAAATATACAGTGGTCTGTTATACAGCACTAACTGAAAGTATGACTGGCACAGTGATAGCTGTTGCTTAAGCCACAGTACAACTTCACATGTTCATTAAAAAGGCAAATTTACAGCTACTAATTGAAGTACTAATTAAAAAAGTCTTACCTCAAAGTTGTAAATACGTTAAATGATTAGAAGTGGTGATAAAAAGCACCAGGCTTTAAACAAAATAAAAGAACCCAAAAGTTACCAATTCAAAAAATACTATGTAAATTAAGGCCTTTAGGTAAATAATGATAAATTAAGTACTTTTTGCAGAAAAATTTCCAATATTTTTATCCAAGGCTTGAATTTATAGAGAGAAGGCATGAAAGTTCCAAGAATTAAGTAATTCTTAAAATGGCACACAGATTTTCAGGCTGTTTTTCCCCATCCTAACTGACATTTTCCCATGGCCTTTGTATATCAAACATTTCAAAAACTATTTTACACAACTAACTCCTAATATATTCATTCATCTTTCAGATATGTCATTAATCATGTCTAATAGGAAAATAGCAAAATAAATTTGAAATAATTTCTAAGCCAGCTAGTAAGATGATTACTTTCTGGGTTTTTTATAACTGAAAACTGACATATCTGTAAAGTTAAAAATCAATTTGAATACTTGATTAAAAGAAACTCTCA
The DNA here is from genome assembly GCF_951640355.1 of Cnephaeus nilssonii. Taxonomy (NCBI): domain Eukaryota; kingdom Metazoa; phylum Chordata; class Mammalia; order Chiroptera; family Vespertilionidae; genus Cnephaeus; species Cnephaeus nilssonii. The sequence continues at coordinate 9,541,853 of NC_137075.1, read as the reverse complement.
GCATACTCACTACTTTAACTACTGTCCTTTCAATCATTCTAGAAATAGCACTTAATCAAATAAGAGCTTGATTTCAATAGTCCAGGAAGAAAAGGTAAAAAAGGCACAACGTGACCTTAGCTGACAAGGATAACCATCCTGTCTCAAGTATTACGTCAGTCCCTGGCATTGATTATATTATTTTCAAAATAACAAAAAACATTTTTTAATTATACATATTATACAGTTTCAAAACCTACACGAGTAAAATCCATGGAGACAATTCCCTAAAGCTACCTTCCTCTGTGACTATGAAATTCGCTATTTTGCATTCAATGTTGTAAAATTGGTATAGGTAGTGCTCATTTTCCCTCATACTTCGGATTGACAACAGTTGTCACGGCACTCTTATAAATAGGATTTTCACCCTAAAAAAAAAAGTGAGAAAAATGATCAGTTACTCTACTAAAATCATGTAATATTATTTTATAAAACAATATAAGCTATAAGGTCAATATAAGGTCATTTTCAGAAGTTGTTTCCATTTTATTAATCCAAATAGCACATGAAATTTTTAAAAAACGTACAAATAAAAGTTTATGCAAATATGTAAAGTGAAAACTTTGCTCTACAGATCTAAAGGTGTACCTAGGAACTGGCATTATTTCATTCCTGAGTCCATTCTTTACTGGAGTGGACTGGAGCATGACATCCATAGTAGAGAATGTGTTGTTATGGTTTCTCTTTTAGTAGTTTTGAATGCCTTTTTAAAGAAAGAATTAACTCTTTTGCCATCAACAGCCTAATTCCTAACCCTTTATTGTGTACAGAAGGTGCTTGATAATTAATAGGAGTCCTTGGCTTTAATTTTTGTGAGGAAGGGGAATTGTTCTCCTGAGGTTATTCCAAAAGTGTTACTGATTTAGAGTCCTGGGGTAAGGTTGTCAGTGTCACTGAGGGTGCTGAGCCTCCACCAAGTCACCACATTGCCAAATTTGCTTAGAATGTTAGCAAACATAATTACCATTCCTAAGAAAATAATTGTCATTCTTCAATATTGTACTGGTGAAGTGTCTTAATTTTATTGCAATAGTATATTTTAATAAAGAGTAATGAAATTAAGTCTAGTAAACAAGTCGAAGCCATAAATACAAAAAATCTTTCAAGATCCAAAAATATGTTTAGTAATGTTTTAAGCAGAAAAATAACTAAGAAAAAAATGTAAAAAAAAAAAAAAAAAAAAAAGAAAAACATTCATGATGGCCAGGGCAGCTCAGGTTAAGAAAAATAAAAAGGAAAATAATGTACAATCTCACACTACCGTTTTCTTAAGAAAGTCTCATGCTATCTGATATATTCAAATATCTGCTATATATAGCAAGCATTCTTTTTTCTCCTATTATAAACAGAAGTAGACTTGAAAGCTGAGAATACAGGCAAATAATTCTCTATCAGAGAAAATTACAACGGATATTTCACAATGGAGATAGGAAATTGGAACCTCACAACTACATTCTTAACAAGTTATAAAGCACAAATAAGTTACACTTATCTTCCTATCTGCATGTAATACTACCCATTCTTTCAAATATGCTGGGAAAATAAATAACCATTTACTTAAGTTTATCCTATATAATAAAAGCCTAATATGCTAAGGGTCCAGTCAACCAATCAAAGCATAATATGCTAATGATATGCTAAGGCCACTCAACCGCTTGCTATGATGTGCACTGACCACCAGGGGGCAGACATTTCGACTGGCAGGTTAGCTTGCTGCTAGGGTCCAGTTGATCAGGACTGAGCAAGACAGGCCGGGCACGCCCTAGAGCCTCCCTGCAGTCCTTCCCGGGGCCCCAATCGTGCACTGGTGGGGTCCCTCAGCCTGGCCTGTACCCTCTCGTAATCCGGGACCCCTCAGGGGATGTTGGAGAGCCGGTTTCGGCCCAATCCCACAGTCCAGGCCGAGGGACCCCACTGGTGCACTGGGACTCTAGTTTAAAATAAGTGCATTAGGTAAATCTAATATTTAATACTTAAGAATTGTAAAGGAGGTTCAAAATCAAAACAAAACAAAAAAATGCAGGAAACAAAAAACAAAAGAGGAAAAAACACTTGTTGTTACTGATGAGCCCCAAATGCAATTTATATAGCAGATCTTACCTCTGGAGAAAAGTGTGCCTTTTCATACACACAAACATTTATATTTATCATTTCAAAGTCCATTCAAACAAAAATTCAACATGCAAGGTTAGAGGTAAACTGAAACTAATCTACATTAGGCATTATTTTAAATGGAGGTAAACTAAAATAATTCAGATTAGTTTTCATTGTTCAGAATGCAACCCCACCCCTATCCCAACAAAAATGCAAAGCCTATTTAAATCAAAAGAATAGGGTTATATTCAGTAAAATTTCATCTTTGTGTGCACTCTAGAACAGCTGACAGCGGCAGCTACAGAATCACCCCTATAAAATATATTAGATTTACAATGCACAACTGTGGACGATTAGGAATGCATTTACATTAACACCAGAGAAGGACAGACGAGACAATTTTTGAAATCACCTTAACAATTATAAAGTTAATAATTTGATTTTTCTAATGTCCCTACATGAGTCTTATGTGTTAAAATAATTACAGTGGCTGCCCATTATCCAAAATACATTAATAACATAATTGATTAGCAAACTTTGGTCCCATATCAGAAACGTTTTTTACAAGCCTTGACTTATTTTAATTTCTATTATTTATTTCTACTTTAATTTTTCTTGAGAAAACAACTCAAAATAATTTACAACCTCACACTACCATTTCTGTTAGTCTGTCTGGATTTCACTAATGAATAAAGACATTTTTACTTTTGCTTCTTGAATTATCCAAAATGCTTATTTTTGCTGAAAAAAAAAACATTTTAGCCAAAAATTAAGTTAGCAATACAGACATTAAGTTTCACTAATATTGATAATTTTCTTCAAAGTACAACTTAACATACAGCAAAGGTGAAAATTTCACCTTTTGGTAGGGCATATAGAATTTTCTCTTCTATGAGAAGTAATCATATGAAATTGTCAATATTTGACTGTTTTTGACCTAACACAAGAAAGGAAGAAAGAAGAAGGAAGGAAGGAAGGAAGGAAGGAAGGGAGGGAGGGAGGGAGGGAGGGAGGGAGGGAGGGAGGGAGGGAGGGAGGGAGGGAGGGAGGAAGGAAGGAAGGAAGGAAGGAAGGAAGGAAGGAAGGAAGGAAGGAAGGAAGGAAGGAAGGAAGGAAGCTAAGCAACAGGTTTCTTCTAAAAATGACTTTCTGGAAAGTATTAGATAAGAAAAATAATGTGACAAGTCTCAGATTAATATGAAAACGAACCAACGTGTCCATATATGAATCTGACTCTAATTTCCTGCCATCAAATTTAACTTTGTCATTTCAAAAGTTTTAAAATCTGCTTTGAAATAAAAGAAAAATCAGACCAGCAATGGTTTCTATCATTGATACTTCCTTTATGTTTTTTAAAACATTTCTATATTAATATCTTACTTATTATTATTTTATAAGAAAAACTACAGTGTTGGTTACAATGTAATAAAGTGCTTTCCCCATTACTATGTTTGCCCAACACAGTTGTGTTATCCTAAGTTACAACAAATGTCAAAAAGCTTAATAATTCTCAAAAAAAAAAAAAAAAAGCTTAATAATTCTCTATAAAGAGTGATCTACCTCTTCTTAACCAGGTAATAGTCTCCTGAAGAGTATGTGATTGCTACCAGTACAATGTAGTGGATACCATGACCTGGACCCCAAATGCCTGGGTTTGAGTCTGAGCTCTTCCACTAACCAGACATGAACCTGGGTCAAGTTACCTAATCCTTTCTGTGCCTTGGTTTTCTCACGTGTGAAATAAAAATAGATGGGAAAGGAAAGAAGATTTCTGGATAGCCTGTCAGGAGAATCTGTTCTAATCACAATGTTTTTATCACAGAATTTTATGTTAGAAGTATTTCATGAAAATTCAGATATAAGGAAGAATCCTGTCCACTACTGATAAGAGACAATTAATTTGTCATCCTGGTATAACATAGACTCATCAAAATAACTGGCCCTACCTTAGAGGATAAGCAAACCTTATCCTATCTAATAAAAGAGCAACATGCAAATTAACCGTCACTCCGACACAAAGATGGTGCTGCCCAGTCCTCTCAACCCTGCTGAAGTCCTCCAGTCCTGGGGTCGGCCTCTGAGAGCAGGGCCTGCTTGGCCATCGCTGCAGCGACCCGGAAGTGGCCAAGTGGGCCCTGCAGACAGCAGAGAACCATGGGAAGCGGGCCTAAGTCGTCAGTAGGACATCCCCTTAGGGGTCCCGGATTGGAGAGGGTGCAGGTGGGGCTGAGGCCCCCCCTACCGCCCCCGTGCATGAATTTCATGCACTGGGCCTCTAGTTATAACTACAAAATTTTCTAAGTTTTAATTAAAACTGTGATAGAACCTTTTCTCTTTAAAGTTTTGTTTTTAAGGTTCAATATTAGATTTAAATATTAGACTCATTCAAAAATTAACAAGAAACATATATATAAGACCTATATAAATAGAAGGTCTTCTGGTTATTAATAGAATTTCAATTTACAATCAAGAATAAAGAATCTCAAAATAGTTCTAGAACCAACAATGTTATGCCAGGTTACGTCCATTTATTTCTATTTTCCAATTTAGATATCACATTCATTTTTCACCATTTTACCCTAAAACATGCATATGATAAATAATCATTTCCAAAGTATTGGTCTGTAATGAGGATTATAACTGACATGCTGATATCATATCAGCTAAAAACAATCACATTACACAACAGACATTATTACTGACTCCTTGTTAAAGATATGAAAAACTAAAGCGCTAGAAAGTGAGGGACTCACAGCTATTCTACTTACTCAGTGAAGAGCTGGGATTTCACCCTAGTCAGTCTGACCACAAAGCACATTCTCTTTTCACAACACAGCTGCTGCTTCTAGCCCATATTTTAAAGCTCTTCTAAACACTAAGTCTAAATTAATACACACACACACAAAAAGCCATGGTATAGTCATATAAATAAAGCCAGACTTTTAAAAAATAGCAATAGTGACAAAGGACACACAGTGCAATCAAAAAGAATAAAAGTTCACATGCAAAGACAGAAAATGAAAGAAAATACGAACGGCAACTTAGAGACCAGCTTTATGTCCATAGTTTGGATTCTTGAAATTATTAATAGGACTCTTGTAAATCGGATTTTCTTGCTAAAGTAAAAGAAATAGTTTCTAATGATTTCATCAGAAAAAAAATGACATGTGTAGTGTTTAAACACTATAAAGGAGAATTTTTACTATTTTACTAACTTTACTATTTTTATATTTCTGAAATTATTTTTTTTTTAAAACCCCAGCAAATTGTACTATAATGCAAATGACTAAAGTTCATTTACAATTTAAAAATACTGAAAATTGTCATAGCCTTCCTTTATCAAAAGACAAATACACAAGTGCCAACATCTGGCCACCCCACCTCTGACTCCAAATTTCAAAGCCAACGCTAGCACAAACTTTCAGCCACTAACAGATTTCAAAAGTTTTTATAAAGCAAGGTTTATTGAGTTATAATTTGCAGAGGGTAAATTTATCTCTTTTAAAGTACAGGTTCATTAATTCTCAAATGCATAAACATACCCACAATTAAGGTCATGCCAAAAAGATCCCTCATGACCCTTACCCCCACTCCAACCCCTGGAAAACACAGATCTGCTTTCTGCCCCTATAGTTTTGCCTTTTCCAGAATGTCATATAAATAGAATCATACAGTATATAGCCTTTTGAGTCTGGCTGCTTTCTACTTAAGGTTCTTTGTTGAAAAAAAAAAAAAAAAAGAGAGAGCGAGAGAGAGAAAAAATCTTTTCATTGTATAGGATTCTAATTTACATGAGATGAAAAGGCAGAATAGATTTAAGACCAAAATTTTAAGAAAGTAAAAATAATGACCACAGAAACCAGAAGATACATTTGTACAGTATTTTATTTTAATGGAATGTATTTAAGATGTTTTGCTTTTTCACTAAATTTAAGTTCTCTGAATAATGAACTTACGGAGGAATAAAACACTTAGTGAGGGCTTTAATAATCAGTTTTATATTTAATAAACAAGTCTCAGAAGTATTACTCTTACTTTATGACTGACCTTACTTTTTAGGTATTTTGCAACTTACCGTGTCCCATTTGGCATTCATCTTTTCCTTTTCAAATTTGGCAAATTCCCTTCTGTCGTGAATTATCATTAAAAGTTTCCAAATTAGCAGCAACGCAAGACCAATCAGAACAATTCCAGCAACCACACCAGCGACAATTGGAATGATGTCTGGACCAGTGGGACACTCTATAAAGTATGAAGAAAAGACTGAGTACACCAGGGATTGGTGTGTGTAGAATAAAGCCAAAACTACAAAGAACTGGGCAGTCTCCTATAAAAAGAATGCAGATTATCCCAAGAATCTATAAAAAAGACTCTAGAACTAACGAGTTGACAAGACCCCAGGATACATGATTAACCTTTTGCACTCAAATGTCGAGTGTGACTCGACACGGTTAGCATTGGTAGCAGCTCGTATGTCAAATTGTATTGAATGTATCAATAATTTGAAATATAAAAAAATCCAAATAAATAAGTTTGTATGAAAAGAAACTCCAGTTTTTTATTCTACTGCCGCGCTTTGTAAAATCTGGGGTATTTAAAAAATTAAATCCCGAGTAGAATAAAGGAATCGAGAAAAAAGCAAGCGAGTGCAAAGGGTTAATAAACAACAAATCATTATGTATTTCTGTATGTTATATAGAAATTTATTTTTACATATTAGAAATTGAATTTTAGAATAGTATCCTCTACAATAGCTTTAAAAGTCATAAATCGAACAAAATGTGTGCAACATTTGCATTTGCTAAACATTACTAAACACTGATGAAAGAAATTATTCCATGTTCATGGATTAGAAGACACAACATTGTTAAAATACCAATTTTCCTCTAACTTGATCAATGCAATCCCAATCAAAATCCTGGTAGTACTTATATAGATACTAGAGGCCCAGTGCATGAAATTCATGCACTCAGGGGAAGAGGGGGAGCCCTCAGGGGATATCTGATGTCTTAGCGCTGCCGTGGAGGTGGGAGAGGTTTCTGCCACCCCCACTGAACTCGCCAGCCATGAGTCCAGCTTCTGGCTGAGCGATGCTCCCCCTATGGGAGCGCACTGACCACCAGGGGCCAGGTCTTGCATTGAGTGTCTGCCCCCTGGTGGTCAGTGCGCATCATAGTGGCTGGTCATTCTGCTGTTCGGTCTATTTGCATATTAGCCTTTTATTATATAGGACTAGAGGTCCAGTGCATGAATTCGTGCACAGGCGGGGTCTGACCGGCCCACCCCGTTGGGGCTGATCCGACTGGGCAGGCCGGGGGGAGGGGCTGTGGGCGGTTGGCTGGCCCTGCCCCCGATCAGGGTGGGGGCTGATAAGGGGCGGGGCCAGCCAGGGGGAGGGGCCTCAGGTGGTTGGCCGGCCCCCTGGTCGAACTCCTGGTCGAATTCCCAGTTGAGGGGACAATTTGCATATTAGCCTTTTATTATATAGGATCAGCAAGTTACCTCTAAAATTTACAAAAAAGGCAGAGAACTAGGAAAATATTACAAAAACACTTGTCAACTCAGTTGTTAGTTCTAGAGCCTTTTTTATAGATTCTTTGGGATAATCTACATTCACTTTTGGGAAAGAACGAAGTTGGACAACTCACAATACCAGACTTCAAGAGTAGTATAAAGTGACAGTAATTGAGACAGTGTAATATTAGCTAAAAGACAGTTGCATAGATTATTGAAATATAGTCAGAAATAGGCCCACACATCTAAAGTTATCTCATTTTTAACAAAGGTTAAGAAAGGTCAGTCTTTTCTACAAATGGTGCTAGAACTACTGGACATTCATATGCAAAAAACTAAAACCTCACTCCATATACTAAGATTAACTCAAAAGGGGTATAGATCAAAACAAAAAAGCAAAGCTATAAAACTTCTAGAAGAAAACACAGGAGAAAAGTCCTTATAAACTTGAGTTCTCAGATTAAATAACAAAAGCAAGATATATAAAAGAAAAACTTGGTAAATTGTAGTTCAATTAAAATTAAAGCTTCTGGTCTTAAAAAAACAACAACAACCCTGTTAAAATGAGAAGACAAGAGGGAAAGACTGGGAGACACTACTATAAAACACAAATATGAAAGGGCAAGATAGTACAGGCTTTTAAAACCAGTTTGGCTCTTCCTTATAAACATATATATAACATATGTCTCCCAAATCCATTCCTAATATTTATCCAAGAGAAATGAAAACTTACATTCCCACAAAAAATCAAAGACATTTTTTAAGTGTATAGAAACACCAAGAAAATACTTTATCTTCTGAGAAGCTGAACAAATTCATACTTTATAATATCCCTTAACAAATTATCTTTTTCACTGTCCCAGTCTATTTCAAGTTCAGAGTTAGATATCATCAATAATGAGGTAATGCTTATTGAGTACCTACTAAATGCACTAAGTGACGAGCATTGCGCCAATGTGGATTATTGCACTTAATCTTCAAACTCTTCACTCATAAAACTTAAAACTTGCCTTCTCTTTTCCTCATTTCTTATATAGTTAATTAAATTAATTAAATACTCTTTTAAACTTTGAGATAAAAATATGTCCCAACATGAACCTAAAATAATAAAGGTGGAAGCCATTCCTGGATTGTAGAGAAACTGCCAATAAGCCTACGTAGTAAAAACAAGACATAAAAGGAAATGAAAGGCATTTTGAAATGATCAGATTTCTACCTGGAGTCTCTACAACGTGTACAATGGCCTCATTGTTCCCATTCACTGAATATGTGAAATAGAACCAGCAATCGTCAACATCCTTCTCCTTACAGTGGGACAGGGGATCCACCTGGCCTGGCTGGGGTAATTTGTCCCGACTTTCAACCTTGGTAATGTTAAAATGGGAACATTCCTGTGCACATGTGTCTTTCTTTTCTCCTTTATTGAAGGCTCTGCACTGAACACATTCTCTGTTAAAACACAAATTGTTACATTTAACCTTTATTATTTAAAATATTTGCTTAAAGATTATTTTGTGAGCTAGACTCAAAATCTGACCAAATTAAACCAAGAGCTATGAAAAATTTGAATAAATGAAGAGGCATATGACATTTCTCAATGAGAAACTAAATATAAAGATGCTAGTTTCCCAAGTGAAACTATAATTTATTACAGTTAAAACTAAAATCCCGAAAAAGAAAGAAAATAGTAAAATAAAACTAGCCCTATCAGATATTAAATATATAACATAAAACCAAAGGAACTTAAACTGTGTTGTTGATACAATAACAGTTCTTCAAGGGCAAAACCTTCAATTGTGCTTAGTCAAAAGATGGTAATTAAGCAATTGGTAATGCTAATTTATCAAGTCACCACATAGATTTGATTATATAGCAAATTCAAAATAACAGTACCACCCTTGGATGACACATTTCAACATCATGTGACAAACACTAGCTATTGAGAAAGAACATTTAAGATTTAAAGGCCGGCTTCTGTGTGGCAAACTTGATTTACAGTGTAAGTTACTTATAGGTACTGTTCTGGATTTAGGGGTAATAGTTAGGATAACAAACAGTAAATATCAACTATTCCAAGTAATTAGGAATACTTACTTATGCTCAGCACAGACGCCAAGGCAGGTCTGACACATCTCACAAGTTGGCCCTTGAAACTTGGGATCCGTGCATTTACAGGCGCCGCACTCACAGACGCCCCGGCCATTGCAGATCTGTCCATTTGTGGCCATGCATGAAGACGTGTCCAGAGAGCAGTCACATGCACTGCCCGTGTAGTTGGGATTGCATTCACACACACGACACTTGCAAACACCATTTCCTGAAATTAAAAATATCATTTCTCTTAACAATGGTAAAACATAAAAATCAGAGCATTGATTTAAAAGCAAAAATAAGCAATAATGCCTAAGAAAGAGTATGTAAAGGATGAACTGATTCTCAATGCTGTCCTTTTTTATTTATTCACCAAGCATACTTGAACTTTTTATTATATTAGATGGGGATCACATTTTATAACCATTTTTTCTGACCCCCTTTCTCACCTCCACAAATTAAGCCATTGGATCTATCACAGTTGAAATTATCACACTCGCAGAATTTGCCAGAATAAATTTCGTTTGTATTATCCCTCTTCCTACAAACACACTGTCCACAGACACACTCTCCGTTGTTACTACAGATTTCTGAACTGTTTTCTTTCCTGCAATAGGCATCCATATCTTCACTGTTAACTTCATCTGTGCTACATTCACAATGTCTGCCAACACGACCCTCATTGCACCTAAAGAAAGAGTCCAAAATTTCAATTACATAAAAGAAATAACAAAACAAGTTAAACCGTGAGAAACAATGGGAGAGGAAATTAAGACTATGAACAATATCTTTAAGTTATAATTATATTATATGGGAGTGTTTGTGTACCCAAAAGTGTACATATGCACACACACCAGCCATTCAAGTTCAGATGCAGGGTCTAGGAAAAAAACTTTCTTCAGGAGAGTAACCATTTTAACTAAGATGAAAATATAATCTAGCAATAAACAGGTGAATAAAACATTTAGGAACAGGATAAATTTATTTTTAAAGGGTATGTTTTCAAACTTAATCTAAAAAAGTACAATAAACACACTAAAAGTACATGGAAGTTGAAGAAAAACACAGTTTATCACTTGAACATACTGTTTAAAAGTAAATATATCCTATGGGTCCAGACTTTTCGGACACACTGTATATTTTTAAAACACCTAATGCTTATAGACACTGAATACACTAATTCTGTATCTGGTAAATATAAAGGGAAGGAAGGCAAAACATTTTCAAGGTAATTTTTTTAGTTAAAGGATTATTTTACTAAAAATGGGTCTATATGTCTCATGATATGTACATGAAAAATAAAAATGTAACATTTTAATTGCTATTTAAAATTGATAGTTAATAACTGATGGTGAGATAAATTTATTTTTTTTCTCATGATTAAAACCCTTATGAGCCCATTTGGAGCTGATATTTAATCAAAATACTCTCCCTTCCTCCTATGACTTTTTTAGAGGGAATACAGAGTATTTTAATTTTAACTTTTAGTTAAAAAGTAACCTGAGTGTAAAAATAAATTTTAAAATAATATGATTAAAGTTAATTTGATTCTAAGTTCTGAAATACTGTTTTCTCTTTAATTTTGCAAACTGTATCCTTTCATTTATTTTTTTTTTTTGTTGTTGTTGTTAATTCTCACCCAAGGATATTTTTCCACTGATTTTTAGAGAGAATGGAAGGGAGGGGAGAGACAGAGAGAGAGAAATATCGATGTGAGGCAAACACATTGATTGGTTGCCTCCTGCATTTGCCCTGACCAGGGCCGAGGATTGAGCCTGCAACTTAGGTAGTACATGCCTTTGATAAGAATCAAACCCAGGACCCTTCAGTCCATAGGCTGATGCTCTATCCACTATGCCAAACCAACTAGGGCCAAATGTATTCATTTTTTAAAAATTATTCCAACAATGCAGAAGTATATGTAGTACAAGGTGAACATCCTTTACTGCTTCCTAATTCCATTTCCCAGATAAAATCACCATTATAAATTTGGTATATTTTTCCAAAACAACTTTAGAAACATATTTATATAAGCTTATTTAGCTCTAGAAAACTCAGATTGCTATTATAGGAGAAAAAATCCAAATGCTACCTTAACAGTTTGTTATAAATATATCTTGGATGGCTATAAAAGCTTTTACTTTAAAGAGCAGTCTTAAGAAAAAAGACAAGGGAGAACTTTCTATAAATAGTACACACAAGATCATAAAACTAATCTTGTGGTAAGCAACAAGTGACTGGAACAAAACATTTATTTGTTCCATATAGAGAGATTTTTTCTGGTTGTCTCAGAACATAGCCTGCCTATGTTTCCAACACAATCAATACTTCTCCAATCACTTCCAGCTTACCTGCAAGCTCCACACTCAAACGTTCCATTCCCTTCGTGACACTTTGGACTGCTAGGGATGCCTTCACTTTGGCATTCACACTCACAGATGAACTGAAGAATAATCTCTACTTCTTCAGTGAAGCCCAGAGGTTTGATTTTAATGGTTTCAGAATTCTTATTTGGACATTTATTTGAAGTTATGCTAATTTCAAATTGAACCTTAAAGGAAAAAAACAAGATTAAGTTTTAAGTTAACAAGTAAGCAATTTAAATCTACTAAAAATATTTTAAAAAGCTCTTCATTTCTTTTATTCTCAAATTACAAACTTGATTGCTTATATAAAACAGCAATTATTTTCTTTTCTTCAGAAAATGTTTATACAACCTACCTCATCTCCAATGGAAATATTGGAGCACTTTCTTCCATTTTCCCCTGTTCCATTCACCCCATTTTTGCAGTAAGATTTATAACTTATTGTTACTCCTTCTGGCAATTTGCTGTTTTCCAAAATTACTTCTGAGGAAAGGGACTAAAGCAAAGACTAATTACACATAGGAAAGGCAAACAAAATGCTACTATAAGTTGAATGCATAAAACCAATGGGTCCATTAAGAAAACAGTATCCTATATAATAAAAGCCTAATATGCTAAGTGTCCGGTCATCTGTTCAAGCAATCAAACCATAATACACTAATGATATGCTAAGACCGCTCAACCGCTCGCTATGGTGTGCACTGACCAACAGGGGACAGTCGACTGGTTGACCAGTCACTATGACGTGTACTGACCACCAGGGGGCAGACGCTCCAACCGGTAGGTTAACTTGCTGCGGGGTCCAGCTGATCGCTGATCGGACTGAGCAGGATGGGCCAGACATGCCCTGGAGCCCGCCCATGGTCCCTCCCCAGCTGGCCAAGCTCCTGCGTCCCTCCCCGGCCCTGATTGTGCACCGGGGGATCCCTTGGCCTGGCCTGCGCCCCCTTGCAATCTGGGACACTCGGTGGATGTTGGAGAGCCAGTTTCGGCCCAATCCCGCAGGCAAGGCCGAGGGACCCCCACTGGTGCACGAATCCGTGCACCGGGTCTCTAGGCATTTAAATAAAATGTTTGAAGCCAAACCCTGGGTGCCTAGAAAACACAGAACCTAGAGAAACAAGCTCTGATTAATAAGGACCAATTCTTCAAAATAATGTACATGACTGAAAAGTAAGAATATTTGTGCTTTAATTACTAAGTTAAAATGTTAATAATCATATAGCACAGAAGCCTGATATTAATTATGAAGACTCCTAAGAACTCAGAACCAAAATTTTCTTTCCCCATTGCCAATATGGCCCTATGACTTCATCTAACATGGGACTAAGGTAAACAATCTACTACATAGTCTGAGAACAAATTTCCTTAGAAATGATGGTAGCTCTGGCCAAAAACAAACAAACAAACCCCCCCCCACACACACACACAAATACAAAACAACAACAAACAAACAAAAAAACACCAATAGCTCCAAGTAAGAAGGATTCAAACCAGTGATTTTTTAGAATATGAGAATGCTCAGGACAAATGCAAAAGGCTGCAGCAGCAAGCTATAGCTTGTATACACTCCTGCACGGATGGGAATTTATGCTATTAAGATGGAGAACTACAGACAAGACATGAAACAACTAGAATCTTGAAAATGTTTATAAAAACCTCTCTTTTTGAGTAGGGTCTTCCTAAAACAGTTTGGGAACACCTGACATGAACTAAAAAAATATATTTTAAAAATATCTAAAATTCAACCTGTCAAGGGAAGAAGAGGAGATAATGTATACAGCACACAATGGTTACCGTAATATTACAAATGCCTTCAGATTACTTAAATGATCATTAAGTATTGGTTATTAATCATTTTAAGTAATCTGAAGGCATTTGTAACCAATACTTAATGAGTATCACTAAAGGTACTCTGATTAAGCTATAGACAGAGCAAACAATTCCTCTTTAATTTCAATATAACTTCCTTCCATGTGTGTGGGTAAAAAAATCTTATCCTTTTAAAATAGTTGTCATATATATTTAAATTTTTATATATATTTTATAGTACATGCACATCTTGAGAATAGAAAACCGTATCACCTAAATATATAGCAAGAAAAAAAATTGGCAAAAATACTTACAATGCATCAAAATAGGTGAGTCTATAAAGGATTCTTGGGAAGGAAAAAGAAGACTGAGGCAATCCTATAAATCTAAATGTGAGTTATATTTCCCATTTGCTTTCCAACAAGACTTATTACTTAATGACATTCAAATGGATATTTAGACATTTTCACCACATGTCTTTGTTTAGACTATATAAATAACTAGAGGCCCAGTGCATGACACTTGTACACTGGGGAGGGGAGTGAGAGTCCCTCAGGCCAACCTGCACCCTCTCACAGTCTAGGAGCCCTTGGAGGATGTCCCTGAGACAGGCTTCCGGCTGTGCTGCACTCGCCCTGTGGGAGCGCACTGACTACTAGGGGGTAGCTCTTGTGTTGAGCGTCTGCCCCCTGGTGGTTAGTGTGCATCATAGCGAATGGTTGTTACACCGTTCAGTCTATTTGGATATTAGCCTTTTATTATATAGGACTAGAGGCCTGGTGCACAAAATTCATGCACTGGAGGGGGGTGTCCCTTAGCCCAGCCTGCACCCTCTCCAATCTGGAAACCCTCGGTGGATGTCTGACTGCCGGTTTAGGCCCAATCCCTGTGGAATTGGGCCTAAACCGGCAGTCAGACATGCTTCTCACAATCCAGGACTGCTGGCTCCCAAACGCTTGCCTGCCTGCCTCCCTGATAGCCCCTAACCGCTTCTGCCTGCCAGCCTGATCATCCCCTAACCACTCCCCTGCCAGCCTGATTGATGCCTAACTGCTCCCCTGCTGGCCCGATTGCCACTAACTGCCCTCCCCTGCTGGCCCGGTCACTCCTAAATGCCCTCCCTTGCCAGCCTGGTTTCCCCTAACTGTCCTCCCCTGCCAGCCTGGTCGCCCCCAACTGCCCTCCCCTGCAGGCCTGGTCCCTCCTAACTTTCCTCTCCTGCTGGCCTGGTCTCCCCCAACTGCCCTCCCCTGCATTCCTGGTCCCCTCCCAACTGCCCTACCCTGCCAGCCTGGTCGCCCCCAACTGCCCTCCTCTGCTGGCCCAGTCACCTCTAACTTCCCTCCCTTGCCAGCCTAGTTGCCCTTAACTGCCCTCCCCTGACAGCCTGGTTGCCCCCAACTGCACTCCCCTGCAGGAATGGTCCCCCCCAACTGCCCTCCCCTGCAGGCCTGGTCCCTCCCCAACTTTCCTCCCCTGCAGGCCTGGATTGTGAGACCCAACTGCCCTCCCCTGCAAGCCTGGGTCCTCCCCAACTGCCCTCCCCTATAGGCCTGATCATCCCCAACTCCCCTCCCCTGTAGGCCTGATCAGCCCCAACTGCCCTCTCCTGCTGGCCTGATCGCCCACAACTGCCCTCCCCTCCCAGCCATCTTGTGGCTATGTTTACATGGGGGCGGCCATCTTGTGTGTTGGAGTGATGGTCAATTTGCATGTTACCTCTTTATTATATAGGATAATACTTTTTTAAGAGAATGTGAGATTTTCCTCCAGATATACAGAATTTGAATTTTATGTTGTCCTCTGGGTTTTGCTATATTGTGTATGAAGGGAGTTTTATTTCTTTGAGCACAGTCCTCTCAACACGGTACTGTTCAAACATATTGTATTTAAAATGTACTCACATTGTATGCATCGATGATCAACTGAATTACATTGCTGGAATTTGCAGATAATGTTCCTACTGCTGACTTAGGGATCAAATTTTTCAGTTCCTGCAATTAAAAGATAAGCATATAAAATGCAAATACAGCAATTCAATCAGTAAGTAACTACTGAATACTTAATTTTAAATACCAGTGCCTAAATAACATGGTCTAGAAGTTTGATGTTCTTTTTATCTCACATATATATTTACCTTGTAAACGGGCTGAAATTCTTCAGTAACTGCAAAAATCGTCTGAATGTTATTTTCACTTAATTTCTGGACAAGGTGAGCAATGGAAGGATAATCCTAAGAAATTAAGTAATAAGATTTAGTATGTAATTACATCCAATCAATACATTTTTAAGTCATTTTTGAAAATCAAATTGCATATATAACTGGATCACTCACAGAAGTGTGTTGAAGTGGATGGTGTTATGTGTTTCTACCCTTTTCTATTTATGTATGAATCAAAATTTCCATAATAAAAAGGTTTTATAAAGCAATATTATCTATGTATATTAAATGTCAGAACAAATAAATTAAGTAATTTCCAGTAATTAAAGATTGTATTATCTGTCACTTAAGAAAAAGACCAAGATTCACCAAGGTTTAAATTTCTTCCAGACTATATAATTGGCCAATCTTTATTTTTAATAGAAGCAGGGTGCCTAATTTGTAAAACTCACATGTAAATAAGATAAGGAATATTAAAACTATATTATTAGTTAAAAATAATATCAAATTTACTAACAAATGATGCATACAAGTGAAAAGAGAAGCAGCCATTGTCCAGGCATGAAGTAAATGTGTCTCAGAAGCTCCCTTCACCCTACTGAGGCCCTTCTCTAAGTGCAAGGAAGCAAGCACAAAGCCACATCTATAGAAACAGCAATACTAACTTTCCTGCATATTAGGTCAGGACCCATACTTACCAAAATAACAAAATCCAAACCCTTATGGACAAAAAGAAGCCACATAGTAAACCTGACAAGCTTAGGAGAGGCTTACATGATGGCCTTACAAACTCAGAGACCTAAAGTAACCATCTAGGATGGTCTGAAATTAAAGCTTTTTAACTAAAAGCAGTTTATGGTGGGTAGTCCTGTCCTAGGCGGTATCTTCCGACAAAGGTCAATCTTTACCTTAACTGAGCCTATTGTCTTTTTTCATCTATGATAACATATCTTTGGAATGTCTAAGTAATTTTCCTTTTTCTGGACCCCTCAAAGCACAGGTACTCCTCTGTGGAGACCACAAATCCCCTCAATGTTATTGCGTTAGTTGTTGACTATTAACTATCCTATATCCACCTAAGTAAAAGAAGTGTGTGTCTATCATTTTACTTTTTATCCAATCCCAGAGGTTTCCTGCTTTGCTTTCTCCCACTTCCCTAATCTTTCACCAGTGGATTTCATGTAACCTACTTAAGTCTCCTCTTTTGATTGTAATGCATAAAATAAGGTACAAAACTGCCATTCTCCAGAGCATTATCTCAATCTGTTGAGACTTTGCTTCCTATCAATTATTGACAGTTTGGCCCAAATAAACTCACAAAAATTCTTCACAGGTTTGAATGTTTCTTATGTTAACACTCTGAAAAACCCACAAGCCTGTCACCCACACTTCTCTTAGTATTAAACACTAAAATCAACATGATTCCACTCAATGTGTAAGGAATTAAGCACTTACATAATAATGGCTCATTGTGTACATATCATTTTCCAGGTGACACTGCCCATCATTTGGCAAAACAATGCCACCAAGTTTCCCATCTCCAGCAAAGTGAAACCCAGCATCCGTAGAAAATACCAGCAGCCGTGTAACATTTCTCCAGCCAATCAATGACTTGAAAAGAAAAGGATTAAAATTTAAAATACTACTCACAATAATTCATATATGCTACCGTTGTATTTTTAACCTTATTCTGTATTTTTTTACCTTCTCTTTGCACAATTCTAAAACTATCCTACCTAATAATAGACAAATATGCAAATTGACCATACATCTGCCACACCCACAAGCCACGCCCACCATCCAATCAGAGCGAGCATGCAAATTAACCCAAACCAAGATGGCTACAGCCACAGAGAGCAAGGTTTCCTAGGTAACAGAGGAAGCCAAGCTTTCCGCCTGCCCTCGCCAGGCCTAAGCCTCCACTCAAGCTACAAAGTTTCAATTATAGAAGGTAAACAAATTCAAACAAATGGTGGCAGAATGGAGCTTGAGAGAGCAGGCCAGGGTTGCCGCCGGCAACAGGGGAAGCAAAGCTTTCCGTACACCCTGGCCGGGCCCACCCGCTTAAGGCAACAAAGTTTCAATTATAACCCCAACACAAATGGCTGCCGGCCTCGGAGGGAGCCCCAGGCTTGGCTCCGCTCCAGGTTACAAAGTTTCAATTGTAGAAGGAAAATAAATTCCAGATACCAGGGCCTCCACTTGGGTTGCCAGGGGGCGTGGCCGGCCTGCAAACCACCACAGGCCCCTCGCTCAGGCCCCCCCACGCCCCAAGGGAACCCCCACCTGATCCGGGACACCCTTCAGGGCAAACCAGCTGGCCCCCACCCCTGTACCAGGCCTCTATCCTATCTAATAAAGGAGTAATATACAGATTGATCATCACTGCAACACACAATATAGCTGCCCCCATGTGGTCAAAGATCCTGCCCCCATGTGGACACAAGATAGCAACCACAAGATGGCCAGCAGGAGAGGGCAGTTGGGAGGCACCCAGCCTGCAAGGGAGGGCAGTTGAGAAGGACCAGGCCTGCAAGGGAGGGCAGTTGGAGGTGATCAACCCTGCAGGAGAGGGCAGTTAGGGTTGACCAGGCCGGCAGAGGAGGGAAGTTGGGGGCAAACAGGCTGGCAGCAGAGTGGTTAGGGGGTGATCAGGCTGGCAGGCAGAAGCGGTTAGGGGCAATCAGGAAGGCAGGCAGGCAAGCAGTTGGGAGCCAGCAGTCCTGGATTGTGAGAGGGATGTCCGACTGCCCGTTTAGGCCCGATCCTAAACGAGCAGTCAGACATCCCTTGAGGGGTCCCATATTGGAGAGGGTACAGGTTGGGCTGAGGGACAACCCCCGTCCGTGCACGAATTTCGTGCACCGGGCCTCTAGTTCTACCTAATAAAGAGGGAATATGCAAATTGACCGTCACACCGTAAAATGGCTGCGCCCACAGTGAAGGCAGGAATCCCGTAACACAAGATGGATGCGCTCACAGCAGAGGCAGGGATCCCGTAACACAAGATGGCTGCGCCTACAGCAGAGGCCGAGTTCCCGTAACGAGCCTTAAGGAGCCATCAGCAGGGAACCTGAGGCTGCACCTCCCACCCAGCGGGGCTTGACAGGGGGCCTCAGGCCATGCCCCCTGCCCCAGCACCGGGTCTGGATCTAGCCCAATGCAGGTGGGGCCGGCCGGGTTTGGGTCTTGCGCAATTTCAAGGTGCATGTGGGTGGGTGGCGAATTGACTCTGGTTCCCATGGCACGCCCAGACTCTGACAGGAGGAAGATTTTCATATACATTTTAATTAATTTTCTTTCATCTCTGACACTTCTATTATAGAGAAAGGGCAAATAGCAATATTAAAGTATTTCCTCTAATTAATCCCCTTTCAATGTGCACGAATTTTGTGCACCAGGTCACTAATAAAGAGGGAATATGCAAATTGACCATCAGACAGTAATAAGGATGGTGGCACCCACAACAGAGGTGGGGTTTCCATAACACAAGATGGCTGCACCCACGGCGGTGGCCGAGTTCCTGTAACAAGCCTTAAGGAGCCATCAGTAGGGACCTGAGCCTATGCCCCCTGCCCAGCAGGGCTTAAAGGGGGACTGCAAGCTGCTGTACCTGAGATTGCACCCCCCGCCTGGCGCCAGACCAGGGGATCTGAGCTGCGTGACCTGCCCTGGCACTGGGCTGGGGGACCTCAGGCCACGCTCCCCGCCTGATGGGGCTTCACAGGGGACCTCAGGCCATACCCCCGGCCCAGCGGGGCTTGATGGGGGACCTCAGGCCATGCCCCTAGCCCGGCGGGGCTTGACGGGAGACCTCAAGGTGTGTCCCCCCCCCCCCGGTTCTGGGCTGGGGGACCTCAGGCTGTGTCCCCTGCATGGCAGGGCTTGACAGGGGTGGAGCCAGCCAGGTCTGGATCTTGCCCAATGGGGATGGGGCTGGCTGGGTCTGGGTCCCGTGTGATTTTGAGGCACCGCGGGTGGGCGGCGACTTAACTCTGGGTCCCACACCGAGCCCCAGACTCTGACAGGAGGAAGATTTTCATATACATTTTACTAATTTTCTTTTATCTCTGACACTTCTATTATAGAGAAAGGGCAAATAGCAATATTAAAATATTTCCTCTAATTAATCCCCTTTTAATGTGCATGAATTTCGTGCACCGGGCCACTAGTTCTTGTGATTAATACATAGAACCCATTGAATAAAGCTCCTCTATCCCACTGTAAAACTATATCCTGCCTGGTTGTCCATTTATCTCAGCTGTTTTAAAAACTGTATCTTTGGGAGGAACTAAGATGGCGGCAAAGTTAAACAACTAATCTGCTGCCTCGCACAACAATTTCAAAAATACAACTAAGCCGAAACCAGTCTGGCTCAGAGGACAGAGCGTCGGCCTGCGGACTCAAGGGTCCCGGGTTCGATTCCAGTCAAGGGCATGTACCTTGGTTGTGGGCACATACCCAGTAGGGGGTGTGCAAGAGGCAGCTGATCGATGTTTCTCTCTCATCGATGTTTCTAACTCTATATCCCTCTCTCTTCCTCTCTGTAAAAAATCAATAAAATATATATTTAAAAAAAAATGAAACTAAAAGACAAAATGTCTACCACCCAGAACCACTGGAAAGCTGGCGGAGTGGTAGATTTACAACTAAGGAGAGAAAGGAGCACAAACGCTGAAGAGCTGAGGTACGGAGGCGCGCGTGAATCGGGCTGGCGGCGGGCGACTCGGTGCGCGGCTTTTCTTCAACCTGCAGGGAGACAAGCTCCCGATCACTCTAAAATCCAGTTTCTGGGGACACGTGGGGGACCCAGACACCTACGGGGAGAAGCTGGACTCTCAGCCATCGGGTCGGAAAGTGAGAGTGACTTTTTTGCAGAGGTGTGCCCAGCAATCATTGTTTTACTGCGCTGGAGCACGGGGCACAGGGACTTGGAAACGCGGAAAGGCAGAGACGGCTGACGCCAGCCATCGCCATTGGCCACGCCCTAGCCTAGTGACGCCCCGAGGTCCTGCCCAGCCCTGAGGCCCCGCCCCGCACATTCTACAAACCCGCCCAGGCTCCACACAACAGCTTTTGCATATAAAGGGACTGTTCTGTGGCAGCTTAACCAAATAAACTGCAGCTCCAGTCAGACTGCTCCAAAACTGCTCAAGCAAAGGAGGAGAAAACTAGTTCTTGCTGTAGCTCCTGCGGGGGGGCACACAGTACACAAGGGTACACCAAGAGTGTCCACCTCAAGTAACTGGGAGGCTGACCCATTGAACCAATAGGACATCTAATACACAAAGCTACCCTACCAACTCAGGGAAGCAGTGAAAATGAGGAGACAAGGAAACAGATCACAAACCAAAGAAATGGAGGAGAACAAGCGACTGGACATAGAGTTCAAAACCACGGTTATAAGGTTTTTCAAGAATTTCATGGAAAAGGCCGATAAATTCAATGAGACTCTCGAGGATATGAAAAAGGACCAAGTAGAAATTAAACATACACTGACTGAGATAAAATATATTATACAGAGACCCAACAGCAGACTAGAGGAGCGCAAGAATCAACTCAAAGATTTGGAATACAAAGAGGCAAAGGACACTCCTCCAGAGAAGCAAGCAGAGAAGAGAATTCAGAAAGTTGAAGATAGTGTAAGAAGCCTCTGGGACAACTTCAAGCGAACCAACATCAGAATTTTGGGGGTACCAGAAGAAGAGAGAGAGCAAGATGCTGAAAACCTATTTGAAGAAATAATGAACGAAAACTTCCCCCACCTGATGAAAGAAATAGACTTACAAGTCCAGGAAGCACACAGAACCCCAAACAAAAGGAATCCAAAGAGGACCACACCAAGACACATCATAATTAAAATGGCAAGGGCAAAAGACAAAGAGATAATCTTACAAGCAGCAAGAGAAAAACTGTTAGTTACCTACAAGGGAGCACCCATACGATTATCAGCTAATTTCTCAACAGAAACCATGCAGGCCAGACGGGAGTGGCAAGAAATATTCAAAATGATGAATAGCAGGAACCTACAACCAGGACTACTCTACCCAGCAAAGATATCATTCAGAATTGAAGGTCAGATAAAGAGCTTCACAGATAAGAAAAAGCTAAAGGAGTTCATCACCACCAAACCAGAATTATATGAAATGCTGAAAGGTATTCTTTAAAAAGAGGAAAAAGAAGAAGAAAGATAAAAATTATGAACAACAAATACATATCTATCAACAAGTGAATCTAAAAGTCAAATGAATTAAAAATCTGAGGAACAGAATAAACTGGTGAACTTAATAGAATCAGAGGCATAGAATGGTAGTGGATTGATAATTCTCAGGGGGAAAGGGGTGTCTGTGTGGGGAGTACGGGAAGAGACTGGACAACAATCATACACCTATGGATAAGGACAGTGGGGGGGAGGTAAGGGCAGAGGTGGGGTGGGAACTGGGTGGTGGGGAGATATGGGGGGGGGAAGGAGAAACAATTGTAATCTGAACAATAAAGATTCATTAAAAAAAAAAAAACACTGTATCTTTTAAAATCAATGTCTTACTCCCACTAGGAGGTAAGCAAACTAATTCTATGTGTGGCAGGGACCACATCTGGTTTTGCTTATCTTCTCCACTGTAGCAGCTACACAGTGGTTAGCACACAGTACATGCTTCACATCATGTATTTGCTAGGTAAATAAAAATGTCTCAGCCCGTGCTTAAAAAAAAATATATATATATATACACACATATATATATGTATGTATGTATATATATGTGTGTATATATATACACACACACACATATATATATACATGTGTGTGTGTATGTATATATATACATACATATATATATATACATATACATATATATATATATATATATATATATATATATACACACACACATATATTGATTTCAGAGAGGAAGGGAGAGGGCAAGAAAAATAGAAACATCAATGATGAGAAACACTGATTGACTTGCTTCCTGCACCACTCCCCTCCCTTCCCCCACTGGGGATTGAGCCCACAAGCTGGGCATGTGCCCTGACGGGAATTAAACCGTGACCTCCTGGTTCATATGTCGATGCTTACTGAGCCCTGCAGGTCGGGCTCAGACATGTCTTTACTTTACCTTTCTGATGCTGTCTTGTTCCATTCCATCCTCTATCCTTGCTCTATCTTCTATAGCATATACTTCCTTTATGGGCCCTCCATATTAGGCCTTCCTTTTTTAAGCACAGAAAAATAATCTTCTCCAAAGACTTGCCCTGCTTAATTCCATCATTATAACACATCAGTACTGTTTACTTGTTCGTTTATTTTAGTCTCCACCTTATTCAACAAAGAATTTAATGTAGTCGTAAAATCTTGTTCTCTCTCAGTAATTTTGTAATTATATTTGTCTAAATTTACTCAATACATCTGTTTATGTCCTCATAAGACTGTAAATTCCTTGAAGGCAGAAATTAAGTTTATTAATGCTAGCAACTCAGTGGAACATATGTCTCTTTTGCATCTCGAGTGAGTGAACAGTTACCTCAGCATAACAATCAGAAAGACAGTAGTGGCCATGGATATTATGGCTTGCTTTAATCCCACAAGCTGAGGCACAGTCAGGTAGCCCAGAGAATGCTCTCTCTCACCAGTGAGCTGCTAACAGGATCACAAATGGCTGGAAAGAAAAGAGGTGTCAGGCTAGGCACTACCTAGATTGCTCTTTCTTTCCCTTTAAAAGCAGGCTACCTTTAAATTGCAACTACCCAGAGAGAAGTCAAAAGTAACAATAATATATTAGTCAATATCTGCTGAGTGCTTAGTGGCACTTTAGATGGATTACTATATTTAAATTTCATAATATGCCTAATGAGGTATATCTATTATTATCCCTTCTTAAGGAAAAGGAAACAACCCTCTAAAATGGCTAATTGCCTGAGATCAGTAGTGATGGAAAAATTTGAAGTTATGTTCTAATAGTCTAAAGACTGCTCTCTTAATCACTATCCTATAGTGTTACATTATCTACCTCACAATGTTTTTTAATTTCAGCTTCAACTACCTCACTATAAGGTCATCCCAAAATCTTCGGCTAGTAAATGGATCATAAAATTCTAATCACTAGTCTAATGGTACTAATGAAAATCTTATAATTAAAATTACAGCCCTAGCCGGTTTGCCTCAGTGGCTAGAGCGTTGGCCTGCGGACTGAAGGGTCCCGGGTTCAACTCTAGTTAGAGGCACATGCCCGGGTTTCCGTCTCGATCCCCAATAGGGGGTGTGCAGGAGTCAGCCAATCAATGATTCTCTCTCATCACTGATGTTTCTATCTCTCTCTCCCTTCCTCTCTGAAACCAATAAAAATATATTTTTTAAAAATTACAAATATTATGTCTTCTCAAAATATTATGTTCTTGGTTTACAAATTAGGAGAAAGATCAGTGTGAGAGAGAAACATCAATTGGTTACCTCCCATACATGCTGCGACTGAAGATAGAACCTGCAAGCTGGGTATGTGCCCTAACAGGGAATTGAACTGTGACCTTTTGGTACATGAGACAACACTCTAACAAACTGGGCCACACCAGCCAGGGTTAGGGAAAGGCATATTTTAAAGATGATAAGCAGAAGAAAGCTGATAAAAGGAAAATGACACCTGAGACACCGCTCCATTTGAGCACTTTTAATGCTACTGTGATACCTCAGATGACCTCAATTCCCTTTCTGGCACAAAGCCAGAAAGGCAGGATACCTGGGTCTCTTCTAAAAACCTAGAACACCAGCTGAAGTGCCCAACTGTTTCAAATAAGCATACTGGATTTTTAAAACCCTGTATAAATGAACTAAGTGCCTAGCTCAAATAGAGACATGATTACATATCCCATCGAATAATAGAGTAATATGCAAATTAACTGTACCTCCGCGACAAAATGGCGGCCCCATAGCCACAAGATGGCGGCGCCCAGTCGGCTCAGCCCTGCCGGAGTCCCCCAGTCCCAGGGAGGGCTGCCGCAGAGAGCCGGGCAACCCGGGTGTCCGGCTGGGAGGTGCCGGGGACCCCATGCTACCACGCCCTCCCAGAAGCAGCCCCCGGTGTCAGGCTGGGAGGCGTCTGTCCCCCACGCCGCCATCCCCTCCCAGAGGCAGCCCGGGGTGTCCGGCTGGGAGGCATCCGCGCCCCCACGCCGCCATCCCCTCCCAGAGGCAGCCCCCAGTGTCCAGCTGGGAGGCGTCCGCGACCCCACGCCGCCATCCTCTCCCAGAGGCAGCCCAAGGTGTCTGGATGGGAGGCGCCCACGACCCCACGCCGCCATCCCCTCCCAGAGGCAGCCCAGGGTGTCTGGATGGGAGGCGCCTGCGACCCCGCGCCGCCATCCCCTCCCAGTGGCAGCCCTCAGTGTCTCGCTGGGAGGCACCCGCGCCCCCAGGGAGCGATTCAAGTACTGATGATTCTACCAAAGGAAAAGTTTAGAGAGAGGACAGAAAAGGAATACAAGGAGAAAAGAAAGAAAGGACAAAAGATGAAACATCAAGAAAAAGAAAGAGAAGAAAAAAAGGAAGAAACAACCACATGATATCACCTTTCCAAGTCTCATGAAATTCCTGTTTAAGGAGTTTATTTTATGAGACTTTTAGTTTGGGTTTACATTTTTACTGTTTTGTCAAGACCACGGCAGGTACACTGTCCAATATGGTTTTTTTTTAAATACATTTTATTGATTTTTTACAGAGAGGAAGGGAAAGGGATAGAGAGCTAGCAACATCTATGGGAGAGAAACATCGATCAGCTGCCTCCTGCAGTATGTGCCCCCAACCAAGGTACATGCCCTTGACTGGAATCGAACCCGGGACCCTTGAGTCTGCAGGCCAACACTCCATCCACTGAGCCAAACCAGTTAGAGCTGTCCAATATGTTAAAGAAAAAACCCTATCTAATAAAGAGGGAATATGCAGGGGAGGGCATTTGGGGGTGACCGGGCTGTCAGGGGAGAACAGTTGAAGATGATCTGGCTGGCAGGGGAGCAGTTAGGCGTCGATCAGGCTGGCAGGGGAGTGGCTAGGGGGTGATTAGGCTGGCAGGCAGAAGTGGTTAGGGGCAATCAGGCAGGCAGGCGAGCAGTTGGGAGCCAGCAGTCCCGGATTGTGAAAGGGATGTCTGACTGCCTCTTTAGGCCCGATCCCTGTGGGCCTAAAGAGGCAGTCAGACATCCCCCGAGGGGTCTCAGATTGGAGAGGGTACAGGTTGGGCTAAGGGACACCCTCCCCCAGTGCACGAATTTCGTGCACCAGGCCTCTAGTGCTTGTATAAAACACCTATGGTTGGAGGAAATTTAAGGGACTAAATTCTGTACTTCTCTGGAATAACTAACTATGATATGGTAATAAAGATAATTTTTTCCATTAACTGATAGTAAAATCACACTAAAATTCATACAAATAATATACCTTTGTAGAAAATGAATGCACTTACCCCACAAACTGCAACTTGCATGATTGCATCAAAACCACCTTCTGGAGAATCCAAATTTCCAGATATGCGCTGTTTACCAACAAGATCATTAAATACTCCCCCTTTATCAGTAAGACTGAGCACATTTTTGTAGCTAAATGGGCTCGTGCAGTTCTGTTCACTTGTGCAAGGGTTCTTGAGCTTTGCTGGTGTTGTACTAATGTAAGGCATCACAGTTTTCTCCACAAATGAGCCAAACCCTGTGTAGGAAAAATGCATAAAGAGAAATGGATGGATAGATGAATGGATAAATTTGCATTAAAAAGAAAATCAAGAATGTTACCACATGTAAGTCAACCTTTTTCCTTACAAAAAATAATAAGATTTTAATAATAAGGATTCAAAGGAGATCATTATAATATGAAAAATTCAGGTCTCAAGAGAGAGTAGGCTATACTGGCTGGTACAATCATATTAATTAGTAATGAAATAGAACCTGAATACTCAACATGTTTATAAAATAAATCAACAAATGAGTGACTAAATTCCTGAACATAAGCATGCATTTCATTATCCATCTGGTAGAATATCAGCCATCCACATCCGTGGGTTTTGCATCTGCAGATTCAACCAACTGCAGATCAAAAATATTTTTAAAAATCTCAGAACATTACAAAAAGCAAACATTTGAATTTGCCATGCACCGAGCACTATGATGTTGCCTAAATGAAAATACCATCTATATATATATATAAAAGCCTAAGCGACCATTAGGTCCGAATGTCTGCAATGATCGGACAATCAGAACAACCGGTCAACCAGTTGTTATGACGTGCACTGACCACCAGGGGGCAGATGCTCAACACAGGAGCTGCCCCCTTGGTGGTCAGTGCACTCCCACAGCCAACCTCCCATGGCCCCTCCCCTGGCTGGCCAACCTCCACGGCCCCTCCCGATCAGAACCTCCCACAGGCCCTCCCACCCCCAGCTAGCCAACCTCCCGCGACCCCTCCCCCAGCCAGCTGGCCTCAATTGGGACTGGGCGAGTTGGCCCCAATCAGCCCTGATCGGTGGCCAGGCTGTCGGACCCCACCTGTGCACGAATTCATGCACCGGGCCTTTAGTTCTTTATATAAGGGACTTGAGCATCCTTGGATTTTGGTATCAGCATGGGTCCTGGAACTAATACCCAGTGGATATAAGGCACAACTATAATCTGTGTCAAATAACATGGTAGTATACATAACAGAGGAATAAGGAAACAGAAAAATTATTAGATGTGTGACAAAAATTATCAGTCCTCTCTGAAAGAAAAGCCTAAAACCTGACCTTATTTATCTCATAAGTATGTGGTGAAGAACAAAACTGCCAAGATTTATACAAATGAAAATTATCAATTTTTTCAATATTCCCACCTATTCGGAAGTCCGAAGTAATCCTCTTCATTTCATTCATCAGATCTGTTCCAAGACTTTTTACATTCTCCAAGTCATCTTTCATAGAGTAAGAAAGGTCCATTAGGTAGTAAAGATCAATGGGATAGTCTTCAGCTCTCTTGAATTTTAATGCAAATGTTTGAGGCTCCCCTAATTAAACAGATATTAGAAAATGAAATTAGCTTGTTAACAACAAAAAGCAATGAGGAAAACCAAACAGACTGTATTTGAAAGGTAAACACCATAAAATGAAATGTATTATTGCTATATTTTTCACAAAATTCTATACATAATACAATGGGTGTGTATTCAATTTCATTCCAATACTTAAAATGCCAGAGCCTGGGGATACAAGATGAAAAAGACAACATCCCAAATCCATAGTGGGTAAAGCAGACAAAAATGGTTAATTTATAACTAGCACAGAGAAAAACAAGTAGATGGAAAACATAAATGAAACTGGGGTGGGTGAGAAGGGCACATTATAGGGTACACCTGACTTTTTAAGAGTTTGAAGTTGTAAATCAAGACTGTTCTCTGTTTAATGGGATCCTACTATATGCAAATAACATAATCTGGTTTTTTTTACTTTAGAAAACCTGGTAAAAAGTTTTAAAAATTACTTACAGACACAAAGAAACTTGTTAAGAAACTATAGCAAAAATCTAAGACAGTGAAAAGTCTGAATGGAAACAATGAGGAAGGAGAAGAGAGATGAGTAAGAGGTGTTAGGTATAATTCACTTAGAAAATACATGAGGAAGAGAAGGTTTGGGTGAAAAAAAAAATCATAAAAATTTTAACTTGTAGTCCTAGCCAGTTTGGTTCAGTGGATAGAGCATCGATCAACCTGCAGACTGAAGGGTCTTGGGTTCGATTCTGGTCAAGGGCACATACTGAGGTTGCAGGCTCAATCCCTGGCCCTGATCAAGGCACATGTGGGAGGCAACCAATCGATGTGTCTCTTTCACATCAATGTTTTTCTTTCTCTCCCCTTCTCTTCCACTCTCTCTAAAAATCAATGAAAAATATCCTCGAGTAAGGATTAATAACAACTACCTTGTACTTTATTTCTATATAAATTTCTAGTACATAGTTCAATAAATGGGTTAGAAGTTTAAGAGAAAATTCAGTATGACAATATACAAATGGTTTTAAAGCCATAAGAGGAAAGCCTACAACTAGGACTGCAAAGAGAAAGGAAGACAAAAAGACACACACAAAAAAGTGTTTAGAAAGCAGTATTAAGAAAAACTAGGAGTGATACCATAGAAGTCAAGATAAAGAGCATTTCAAGAGGCTCAAAGGCATCACTTGGTACAGAAAGGTAAAAAAGAAAAAGGCCTCCCGCAACAAGGGTACACTAGACTTGGTGGTTCAAGGTGATGGTAGAGCTTTGCCAGAACAGGCTAAGAGGCAGAAGCCTGACTGCACCAGGTTGAAGAGTAAATGGGAGTGGAAATCAGGGACAAAAGTAATGTACACCACTCTTTTGAGAGAAAGGGGATGGACCTTGGAATGAGCAGGAAGAGGGCTTGTGTTTTGTTGTTGTTAGAGATACAAGATTGCTACAGATTCTGATAAAAACCTTAATAATTTAACAATACTAAACATATACAAAAGAAAAATATAGGCTAAAATGTTGTCTGCATATATGAACACTTTTATTTTTAAAAACCATTAAATCTATTACTTTCTTAATCTTTAACAATTTACTTTGAACATTAGGCAATATTTATTATTATTTCAATTATGTATTACAAATTGTTATGTCTGGAAAAACATGTCTAAAAACATGTCCACATATGAAAATTAACCCTCAACAGAAACTTATGAGGATTATATAAAGTTGTTGTGAAAAGCTCAAGTAGAAAGAAACAAAGGTATCATAGAATTAGATGTCTTACCTGATCGTAATTGCAAAACCAACTGCTGTGGTTGGATCTGCGTGATATCTTCTGGTTTGAGCTTCTCTGCAGTTCCTTTGCTACGGTTGGTTACATTTTTATTTTTCTTTATATCTTTGGAACCTCTGGGGTTTTCTATATCATCTGGATGACAACCCTTCTTTTTTAAGGCTTCTAAATCATCACATCGTGCAGAAGTAGGCATTCCTTCTTGTAAAAATGTCTAAGTGGCATTTAATAAAATATAGGTATAAATAAAAAGTATAATGGTCAAATCTTTCACTTAACTGCTAATACACAATCAAATTGCACAAATCAAGTGACATATTGAATGTACTTAATTTCTAGTTTTTAAACAAAATGTTTCCTTCATCTAATCCATAATAAATGCTCGTTTCTAAACAAAACTAGAGGCCTGGTGCATGAATTTGTGCACCAGTGAGGTCCCCCAGCCTGGCCTACAGGATCCAGCTGAAATCGGCTCTCTGACATCTCCTATGGGGTTGGAGAGAGACGTGAGAGGAAATTTGGCCAGCCAGGGAGGGATATGGGAGGGCTCCAGGGCATGTCCAGCCTGTTTTGCTCAGTCCCGATTGGCCGGAGCCCAGCAGCAAGCTAACCTACCAGTTGGAGCGTCTGCCCCCTGATGGTCATTGCATGTCATAGCGAGCGGTTGAGTGGCCTTAGCATATCATTAGCATATTATGCTTTGATTGGTTGAACAGCCGACCGGACAACTGGACACTTAGCATATTAGGCTTTTATTCTGTAGAATGTTTCCCTGGAAAGTAATTCTTTCTGTTTTTACTAATATATTGTTAGTAATGTATTATTTTAATAATACTTATGACTGATCTAAGTGTACATTTTAACTATGCCACCTTCAAATTCAGAGTATCTAATAAATTTATTTAGTGAAATCACTAATTCAGCATGATTAACATCCACTAATAATGTATATACAACCAAACAGCAAATATTTTTCCTTAAGAAAATTCCTTAGAAGCCTCTCATATTATGT
This sequence comes from Cnephaeus nilssonii, assembly GCF_951640355.1. NCBI lineage: Eukaryota > Metazoa > Chordata > Mammalia > Chiroptera > Vespertilionidae > Cnephaeus > Cnephaeus nilssonii. Next base: position 9,510,983 of record NC_137075.1, on the reverse strand, counting down.
AGTATTCTCCACCATAATAACCTTGAACAATATATTGCGGAAAACATGTTATCCTAAAAGCCTCTTGATTAATGATGTCATTTTAAACAAAAAGAAGAAATTTAGCACAAATTTAGTATTTTTGGAGTTTTAAAACAATTTTAAGCATTGAATATTACAGTAAACAATACAGTAAGTGATTATATGACAAGAGTTATGAATATATTTCCACCGGGTAAATTGTAATAATAGAAAAGATCATAATGGTATGTAAATGGTACTTGTGGCTTGGGGTAAAATTTCCAGTAATGACATGATTTTAGAATGTGTTATGCATCAACAACTTAGATGGAAATAAAAATTGTATCAGATGACCAAAGTACCTTAGTAAAAACAAAAACAGTGCTTTTAAGATGTATATAAAAGATTTTGAATAACATGTTTTCATGAAATGTGAGGGGGAAAAAAAAACAATGTGAGTGTATGTATGATTTTTAAATGTGTACATATAACTAAATCAATTATTATAATAGACATTTGACATATCTCCCTAAAAATTATATATTTAGTAAGTCAAAAAATTTTTAAATCTTAACACTGGGAAAATGAGAGAATGCCTTTCATTTGGGGTCACTTATGTTCACTTTGATATTGTATTTTATGATCTACCAACTTTATGGTGTTGTATATAGTTAGAACACTTAAATACAAAAAATAAACAGTGGTTTTGATCAGTTGTTTTTAAAGGGAAACATAAGCTTAAATGAGAACATTTAAATAATTAGAAAAACAACTGGAAAAAAAAAAACATGCCATGGATCAGATGGTTCAAAATTGCACTGTTTTTATGTATTATCAAACATAAATTACTACCTAGTACATTATTACTTTCTAAATATTAGCCAATCCAGAAATCATAACATGTAAGTAAAATGTCATTCAACATATTCCAAAATAGCCTTATTAACTTAAGAATTATGCTACAAAGATCAAAGGCTAAACTACTTAAATAGTTAGGGTAGGATAACTGTCAACTCCAGGCAAACTATCTATACTAATAATCTACTATACTAATAATCTATACTAATAAAAGGGTAATACGCAAATTAGTCGGGACACCTTCACGCAACGACTGAACAGCAGGCTGTGTGGGGCGACCAGGCTGGTAGGGAGGGCAGTGAGGGGCGACCAAACGACCGAACAGCAGGCTGCGTGGAGTGACTAGGCTGGCAGGGGGGCAGTGAGGGGCAACCAGGCCGACACGAGGGGGGGGGATTTGGGGGCGACCAGGATGGCAGGGGTGGCAGTTAGGGGCAATCAGGCCAGCAGGGGGGCACTTGGGGGCGATTAGGCAGGCAGGCAGAGGCAGTTAGGGGCGATCAGGCAGGCAGGCAGGTAAGCGGTTAGGAGTCACTGATCCCAGATTGTGAGAGGGATGTCCGACTGCCAGTTTAGGCCCGATCCCTGGGATCAGGCCTATACCGGCAGTCGGATATCCCCCAAGGGGTCTCGGATTAGAGAGGGTGCAGGTTGGGCTGAGGGGACCTCCCCACCCCCCGTGCACAAATTTCATGCACCGGGCCTCTAGTAACCCTAATAAAATGGATACTGTTGATGTTAGTAGTTATCACTCATTTAGAACCTTTTAAGTGAAACTGCAATTAAGTTCAGCACTCCCTATTTCCTCCATTGTCTCCAATTTAATTCCAGAATACTATTTTTAGGAAAACAGAAAGTAACCATTAGAAAAATTTTTAAATAACAAAACAAAAACCTTTCATTTTTTCTTTCAGATGGTCAAACCAAATTTGACCAGTTATGTCTATAAAATGGGTACTTGAAATGTGGAGATCAAATGATTGAATAAAAACAAATAAGTTTTGACCTTCTGATATTCACTCTGAATAAATTATACATCTTCAAAATGACTTTCCTTCAATTCCTGTTCTAATCCATTCATTCATTCATTGGTTTGTCTGTTCATTCAGTAAGCTATTGTGGAAGGTTCCATGTTAAGCAATATATAGAGATGACAAAAGTGAATAAAATTTAAACCCTAACTTCAATAGTTGGCAAATCAATTCAGATAAAAAATCAATTCCATATTAGTTTAACTCAAATATAATTAGAAATGTTAATTTATACCTCTCCCATCAATAAAAGGGAAAACCCTAAAATAGTCAAATTAAATAGCTAGAGTTTGGGGGGCAGCTATCCAATAGAAATATACATTCCACAAAGGTGGGCTATATATATAAAATAATGATTTTAAAAAGTATTAATAATGTTGAAATGCTAATAAGTCTTCAAACTTCGTTATTTATTTGAGGCTTACAGCAATTTTCAATTTGAACCACCCATACTTCAAGTGTTCAAGTCACATGAGGTGTTGATCAGCACAACTCTAGATCATCATACAATACTGTACACAGAGTTGACGCTTATTCAACAAATATTGATTTAAATGAAAATTCACACTGAGCTCTTCCAAGGATACAGTTGTGTGTAATACTACATGACTAGAGAATAAATGGAAAGAATTTGTGCTGTCTTACTTACTGAATTTGTACACCATCCACAATTTGGCCCTGCTTGTATACATTCTCCACATGATTTGGCATTTGCTTTTAAACATCTATTTTCATCTGTCAGGGAAAAAAAGAATAGACCACTTTATTTGATGTGTCAAGAGAGAAAATAATAAAAAATCAGGATCACAATGATGAATTATATATATGAACATTAAATATGAAAACTATGATCTAGACCTTCCCTAAAGAGGCCCCAAAGAGTAGTGATTCTAGATTACCTTAACACAAAGCCATAAAAAGACAGTTATCTTTCCTGTCTTCTATAGCAAGGACTACATACAATTATTAATGCACATTTATCCTTTTTGTCAAAGGCATAATTCCAGATCTATCAGGTTGAATGGTTATAATTGTCAGTTTTCTTACAAATTGGCAAAGCATATTTCATTTAAGTCATATTGCCACACCCTATAAGCATCCAGAGTAGGTTTCCCTTTTTATTATCCTATATAATAAAGTGGCAATATGCAAACTGACCATCACTCCAACACACAAGATGGCCGCCCCCATGTGGACACAAGATGGCCGCCACAAGATGGTCAGCAGGGGAGGGCAGTTGTGGGCGATCAGGCCAGCAGGGGAGGGCAGTTAGGAGGGACCAGGCTGGCAGAGGAGGGCAGGTGGGGGAGATCAGACCTGCAGGGGAGGGCAGTTGTGGGGGACCAGGCCTGTAGGGGAGGGCAGTTGGGGGCAACCAGTCCAGGAGGGAACAGCAGTTAGGGGCGACCGGGCTGGCAGGGGAGGGCAGTTAGGGGTGACCGGGCTGGCAGGGGAGGGCAGTTAGGGGTGACCGGGCTGGCAGGGGAGGGCAGTTAGGGGTGACCGGGCTGGCAGGGGAGGGCAGTTAGGGGTGACCGGGCTGGCAGGGGAGGGCAGTTGGGGGTGACCGGGCTAGCAGGGGCAGTTGGGGGTGACCAGGCCAGCAAGGGAGGGCAGTTAGGGGCAATTGGGCCGGCAGGGAAGCAGTTAGGCATCACGGGGAGTGGTTAGGGGATGATCAGGCTGGCAGACAGAAGCGCTTAGGCGCAATCAGGCAGGCAGGCAGGGGAATGGTTGGGAGCCAGCAGTCCTGGATTGTGAGAGGGATGTGGGATCGGGCCTAAACAGGCAGTCGGACATCCCTCGAGGAGTCCCAGATTAGAGAGGGTGCAGGCTTGGTTGAGGGACACCACCCCCCCATGCACGAATTTCATGCACCAGGCCTCTAGTGTTAAATATTTGAAAAGTTCATATTCATCCAAGCCAAAATCCCATGATTTATCAGGCTCTGTGTTCAAAGTATGTTTTACAATTCTTTAATCTAAATATCAGCATGCCTTTCATGTGGTAAACACTGACATGGACTGTCTCCAATGTGTCTTTTCAGATTATGCTCATTATGGAAAATTTGAAAAATACATAAAAACATAAAGAAAAAAAAACCTAAAAATCACCCACAATGTGCTCATAAGATAGAACTACTATTAAATATATCCTTCAAGTCTTTTCTTATCTAATAGACAAATATGCAAATTGACCATACCTCCGACACCCACAGGCCACGCCCACAAGCCACGCCCACCATCCAATCAGAGCGAGCATGCAAATTAACCCAAACCAAGATGGCTACAGCCACAGAGAGCAAGGTTTCCTAGGTAACAGAGGAAGCCAAGCTTTCTGCCAGCCGTTGCAGGCCTAAGCCTCCACTCAAGCTACAAAGTTCAATTATAGAAGGTAAACAAATTCAAACAAATGGCGGCAGAATGGAGCTTGAGAGAGCAGGCCAGGGTTGCTGCCGGCAACAGGGGAAGCAAAGCTTTCCGTACACCCTGGCCGGGCCCACCCGCTTAAGGCAACAAAGTTTCAATTATAACCCCAACACAAATGGCTTCGGGCCTCGGAGGGAGCCCCAGGCTTGGCTCTGCTCCAGGCTACAAAGTTTCAATTGTAGAAGGAAAATAAATTCCAGATACCAGGGCCTCCGCTTGCGTTGCCAGGGGGCATGGCCCGCCTGCAAACCACCACAGGCCCCTCACTCAGGCCGCCCCATGCCCCAAGGAATCCCCACCTGATCCGGGACGCCCTTCAGGGCAAACTAGCTGGCCCCCACCCCTGTACCAGGCCTCTATCCTATCTAATAAAAGAGTACTATGCAGATTGATCATCACTGCAACACACAATATAGCTGCCCCCATGTGGTCAAAGATCCTGCCCCCATGTGGACACAAGATGGCCAGAGGAGAGGGCAGTTGAGAAGGACCAGGCCTGCAAGGGAGGGCAGTTGGAGGTGATCAACCCTGCAGGAGAGGGCAGTTAGGGGTAACCAGGCCAGCCGAGGAGGGAAGTTGGGGGCAAACAGGCTGGCAGCAGAGTGGTTAGGGGGTGATCAGGCTGGCAGGCAGAAGCGGTTAGGGGCAATCAGGAAGGCAGGCAGGCAAGCAGTTGGGAGCCAGCAGTCCTGGATTGTGAGAGGGATCCCAGATTGGAGAGGGTACAGGCTGGGCTGAGTGACAACCCCCCTCCGTGCACGAATTTCGTGCACCGGGCCTCTAGTTTCATATAAATAGGTAAAAAATATCAAGAATGCATAATATATATACATTATATAAATGAAACTAAGGACATACATTTTGTGTACTACTTCTTATACTTTAGCCTAAGAATATCATTATAAATTCTTCAAAATGATGGCTTTTAATAATTGCATATTTCATTATATCGCACCCTATTTAGTGAACAAACTTGTGTTCACACATGCTTGCTCACATGCACACACAAACCCCTGAAACACATATGTACACATACATACACATAGATGCACCCACTCAGATGATCCCATTCTTATAATATAAAACTCTACTTTTTTTTATCATAGATTTAAAAAAAATACTGAATTGAAGAATATTAATGGCTTTAAAATCCTTGATACACACTAATTTCTACCCAGAGGTCAGTTGGGGGGGACCAGACCTGCAGGGGAGGGCAGTTGGGGCATCCAGGCCGGTGGGGGAGGGCAGTTAGGGGTAACCAGGCCTGCGGGGAAGGGCAGTTGCGGGCGATCTGGGCAGCAGGGAAAGGCAGTTGGGGGCCATTGGGCCGGCAGGGGAGGGTAGTTGGGGGCAATCAGACGGGCAGGGGAGCAGCTAGGCATCAATCAGGCCCGCAGGCAGGCAGAAGTAGTTAGGGGCCCGCAGGGGAGTGGTTAGGGGGCAATCATGGGAGGGCACTTAGGAGCAATCAGGCAGGCAGGCAGGCAGGCAAACGGTTAGGAGCCAGTAGTCCCGGATTGTGAGAGGGATGTCTGACTGGCGGTTTAGGCCCAATCCTGCAGGTATCAGGCCTAAACCGGCAGTCAGACATTCCCTGAGGGGTCCCAGATTGGAGAGGGTGCAGGCTGGGCTAAGGGACACCCCTCCCCCCCGTGCACAAATTTTATGCACTGGGTCTCTAGTCTCTATATATCAAAGCTTAAGTGACTGAGCGACCCGACCGGTCGCTATGATGCTCACTGACCTCCAGGAAACAGATGCTCAATGCACAGGATTGGGCTCCCTCTTGTCTGGATCGGGCCTGTGGGGATCGGGCTCCCTCCTGTCTGTATTGGCCCTGCAGGGATTGGTCCGAAACGGGCTATCCGACATCCCCTGCGGGGTTCCGTATTGCATGAAGGCGCAGGCCAGGCCAAGGGACCCCACTGGCACACGAATCTGTGAACTGCGCCTCTAATATCCTATCATTTTAGCATTTCACTTATAGACCTGCCTACCATATTTCTGGGTGGCAAAGGTGAGGGGCCTTGCAGGCCATAGTAAGGACCTTGCCCTTTACTCGAGTGAGATATTTCAGGGCTTTCATATGGATCAGTAGGATCTGACTTAGGTCTCCCTTGAATTTAACTGGTCAAAAAGCCATACAAGATACTGAAATGAAAACACAAATATGGTTTTTTTATTTACCTGCTTGGCCAAACACATAGCAAACTGAACTGATCAGTCCAATCCAGAAAATCAGTTGTAAATTCATCTGAAATATAAAATGTACATTATATTTTAAAAATAAAACGTATTAAACATAAATCATTTCTATCTACCTTAACATACCTCTCAACCATTTTTTCTCCAATCTTTTTCCACACCCCAGTCATTTTACCTTTCCTCCCCATGTACCTCATCTTTCACCTATATTAACTAAAATAACTTTCATAACAAATCTCCAGAATCTGTTCTTACTTTTCTTCAATTCACATATACTTAACATTTAAATAACAGTACTTCAAAAAAGACTAACAGTGTTGAGTATTCCCTAACACTTATAAAAGCTATTAACTTTCTTTGTCCTGTGAAATATGTATCTCTATTATTGCCTATGGTTCCTAAGGGGTCAAACAGGCATATCTAGAATGTGACATCTTCTTACAATTTTTTAATAGTTTTTATTTTTCCTCAGGAGACAACCAATATCCTGTACAAGGTTCTGACTCAATTTTTTAAATTTCTTTTTTAAGAAAATCAACTTTTATGCATGGAGTTAATAAAATATTTAGTTTAATTCCCCACAATTTCTATATCTACAAACTAGACTCCAAAAAGGTGGGGGAGGGAGGAGCATAAGAAACCTAAAAGAGGCTAAAGTCTTACAGAGTCTCTAAAGAAAAAGTAAATAATATTTTGTATATTAAGCAGAATAACCTAAACTATTATATATACACTAGTGTCCTGGTGCACGGACTCATGCACATTGAAAGGAAATTAGAAGAAATATTTTAATATCTCTATTCACTGCTTGCTAATGAAAAGAAAATAGGATTCTACAGAGTCTCCTATCTACCTACTCCAGGACTTCTGTGAGGATCAAATGAGATGAAGCACGGGAAAACGCTTCACAAACATTTGGTTAAACTGTAAAATGTTTGCACCTGGTTATAAAGCAAGTTGGGTTCCTGGGCTGAAGAAACTCCAAGGAGGCTAGTCACTAGGGAGAGGAAGCCAGGCGTTGCTACGTGACGTTATTACCTGGCACCCACAGCGACCGTTTCCTGGCTGGGCTGGGCTGTGGGCCGCATTTTTTGCCATGGGGTCTTGACAGCAATGGCTGTGATTTGGTAGGGTGTTGCTCCTGGGTGGTGGTGGGCTGGGCCCCACTTGGGGGAAGGTGAGTGTTGGTTTGTTGGCGCCACGTTCGTAGTGCCGTTTATTTTTAAGCTAGAGGCCCGATGCACGAAGATTCGTGTAAGAATGGGCCTATCTTATCCTGGCTGCCGGCACCGCCTTTGCTCCGGTCAGAGCCGCCTTTCCGCCTTCCCACGCTGCCCAGAGGCCTGGAGCATCTGGGGCAGTGTGGTACGCCCCCGGCCACTCGGCGCCTGCATATGCAACTTAACCTGCCATCTTTGTTGGGTTAATTTGCATACTCACTCCTGGTTGGCTGGTGGATGTCACGAAGGTAAGGTCAATTTGCATCTTACTCTTTTATTAGTGTAGATGGCCAGTGCGCATCATGGCAGCTCCTGCCTTGAGTGTCTGCCCCCTGGTGGTCAGTATGTGTCATAGCTACTGGTTGGACACAAGGACACTTAGCCTTTTATATGTAGAGATAGCAATTTTCTGTGAATCAAAATTTTTACTATATTAATCTACAACTTTCCAGTTTGTCGAAGACGGCTATAGCCAGAGGTCACTGATCCTATCCCTTAACTACTTTCTGCTCTGGACTAGCAGCCAGTCAAATAATTATGCATAAATATCTGTCCCAACCATATAAAAAAACAAACACAGGCAAAAAAAAAAAAGAGCTTTATTAGTTATCAAATAAAAAGAAATGAAAGCAATATAAGGTAAACTAGGAAGCAAAAAAAAAAAGGTGTTTTGTTTTTTTTAACCTAACAAAACTTACTGCAGAAGACTGAGAGAAACCAGATATGGCTCTGTAAACTAGTATAATTTGGGGGGAAATAATTTAACATCCTATATCAAAGGTCATGAAAATATGTTTCTACCTCTGAATTAGCAATCTAGCTATTGGGAATTCATCCTAAGGAAATAATTAAAAATATAAGAGGTGATACACATGCACATACACAATCAGTACAGAACTCAAGGGTGAAAATAGGTTTACAATTGTTTGTATGAAAATAATATAATAATTACTAAATAATAATATAAGAATAAACTCTGTGTTTCCGTATTCACAACTGTAAAGCAACTTTTACCCAACTCTGTATATTTACAAGAGTGAAAGTGCAAACATCTACCCAAAAATAGGGCAATGGCTAATTGCACCAACTTAATAGACCTATTAGAGTCATAAGAATAATAAAATGGAGTAACATCAAAAGGTTTATAGAATAATTTTGGATGTAAGGTATACATTAAGATAACAGGTATGCAAAAATAACAGCATATAAAGTAAACCAAGAGATCTGTAGATGACAAACAGCTGTAAGCACAATATAGATACTATGGGTTTATTTGTTTTTAAACTGTTATAGTCTTTTCTTCTTTTATGGATGAGTAGCTGTGTGCAATTATTCATTTTGGTAAATTTCCTTCATTTAGCAAACATATATTTTTTAAAAACCTCCATCTTCAAAACCTTACATTCCAGGATGCAATTTCTATAGCTCCCAGACAGTGCTTCAAAGTTGTCTTAGAGCACCCAAGTACTTGCATTTTCCCTGCTGTGAACAGTTGTCCCCTTTTCTCTGTTAGCTTCCCAGAGAAAAGTGATAATAATGTGCATAGTCATCCACTTGGCATCTGTGCTCAGACTAGCCAAGTTTTGTTATGCCAGGAGCTCACAGTTGTGCTTATATATCAGTGACTGCATCCAGAAAACCAAGAAAACTGACACAAAGTGTGAAATGCCTAACAGTTCACCTTTTAAGGCCTACCTAAAAGAAGCAACATGTAATAAATCCATGTAGACCATACTTCTAAGCAACTCAAATGTTATCAATTCCAAAGCTGTGACTAAAAGAACCTGGAACATTAAGACTCCCAAGGAAATGCATGACTGTGACAAATGGAGCATCAAGGGCAGTTTCTGCACAAAGACCATATATGGACTGATACGTGTTTCATAGGGATACTTCTCAGGCTATTTCAAGAATCACTAGACTACCTTGAGAAACCTCTTAAAATATTACACACTTCAGAGAATCACCATTAAGATAATGTTATTAGGTAACAGAAAATATTTCCTAACATTCTTAGGTTACATAGTTTTAAAATATTTCTTTAAATGCCATCGTCCTCCTATAAACATTGTCAAGCCAAAGATCAGCCTTCTGAAAACATCAGGCCTCTGGAAGAGCTCAAACCCAGAAGCAGACAAATCAAGACTTTAGTGTTGAAGCACAGCTGAGAGAACAAGGACAACATCCAAGAAGAGCTCAAGGACAAATGTCAGCTCTCCTGTGACTGGTCAGCGTACCGGCAAAACAGAGGCACAGTCACTGGCTGGTGATGTAAAAAGGCCAGGATTTCTGTCCAGAAAACAGAAGCCACAGGAGATAGAAGACAGAAGTTAAAAATAAAGAAGAGCGATGAGGACAAAAAGGTTTAGAAGAGAGCCTGGTTAGAAGTGGCCACCAGGAAAGTCAGCAGCAGAGAGCTGGATAGTGAAGAGGAAGTACAGAGAAGACTCAACAGCCTCCCCACCCAATTGTGCCAGTCTTTAAAGGTACCAGATACTTCTGCACCTGTATGGGGAAGAAGGACACACCTAGAGCTTCCTAAGGCAGCACTTCCCAAAGTGTGATGTAGGGAACAAGTGCATCAGATTTACCCGGTGCCCACCGCACACCTAAAAACCACCATCTTGGAATGGGGCCTGTGCTGTACTTCCAGGAATTCTTACACTGAGAAAAGGTGGCCTAAGGAGTTTCCCATCAAGAACATTCCACATAGAACAGTATATATTAGGGGCCAACAGGGAGAGATGCCTTCAGATATTAACCTGACCCTATCTTTTGTATCCTCTTATATTCAAGGTTCTAGAAATAGTTGTCTACACTGGTCTCCATTTCAAAACCTCCTACTCCCTCTGCTATAATTAGTGTCCACTCGCTACCATGCATGTACAACTGCTCTTGCAAAAGAAAACTTTCCAGACCTTACCTTACCCTCTACATTCATTAATTCGTTCAAAAATGTCTTGACTGCCTACAATATGCACTTGAGGAGATACAGCAGCTTACGACCCACAAAAATTACATATTTAATACATTTCACCATTGTTTCTTAAAACACTCTATTTCCCTGGACCAATGGTGTCTCTGAAAGTTCTTCCTCAGACAACTATGTCAGGTTTGTGCCCTATCTGGGATACCTCAAGGAATTTTCACTTCAAAGATAAAAATTCAAATAATTACAAAATGACATGATGTTTTCTATAATGAAGACAAAAACAAAGTGCACTAAGGACCCAAAATCTGCCTGGGTATGTTCAGAGGCTTCATGGAAATGGCAATGTTTCAGCCAGAATTAGGCATGTAAGAAATGGGTTGGCAAATGGAGAAAAGACTTCCAGGCAAAAAGGTTTGTACATGCAAAGCCATGGAGCCCTGAGAAGAATTCTAATTATTTCTTTTCAACCTTAATTTCTAAACATGTTGGGGTGACTACACACCTCCACAAATGGAACTGTCTCACTCTATCGTTAGAGGAAGAAGACCAGAAAAAAAGTCTATATATATAAAACCCTAATATGCAAATAGACTGAACTGTGGAACAACCAACCAAACTGGTCGCTCTGAGGTGCGCTGACCACCAGGGCACGTGCGTGGAACATGGTGGGCGTCGGCAGCAGGTGGCAGAGTGCGGAACATTGCGGGTGTCGGCCACAATCACCTCTCTCTGGTGATTACTGAAAATTCTTTGCTCCTGCGCACCGTGATCCCACCCAGTGCTCGCACCTGCTGCCAGAGCCTGACTCGGGCCCCGATCGCTCAGTGCCATCAGCAGGTGCCAGCAGCGGCTGCTGGCCCTGATCACCCCTCAGGACTTCTCCACCTCCCCTGCTCCTGAGGAGTGATAGGGGCCAGCAGCCACCTCTCGCACCTGCTGCTGGCAATGGCCCTGCTTGCACCCACTGCTGGCACTGGCCCCAATGGCGCCATACCATCGGTGGATGCCTGAGGGGCCAGCACCATCAGCGCATGAGAGTAGTGGTGGCAGAAGCAGGGCGGCCAGCAGACAGGGGACCAGGGGCTGCAGTGGGAGAGGCTGGGCAGGAGCACAGAGGATGGGCTGAGACCCACCCCTGTGCCCACTGCAGCCGCGCGGCCCACAGTTCCTTTCAAGGTGCACGAATTCTTGCACTGGGCCCCTAGCCTATATATATAAAAGGTTAAGTGACAGGCCGACTGGCTGGTAGGTATGACACGCACTGACCAACAGGGGGCAGACGCTCAACGCAGGAGCTGCCATGTGACAGCAACTTTGCAGAGTGCCCTCTCGCACTCAGGGACCCCTTGGGTGATATCAGACTGCCGGTTTTGGTCCGATCCCCACAGGCCAGGCCGAGGGACCCCACCTGCCGGAGGGACCCCTGGTCACTCTGCAGATGCCCTTTCAGCCCCAGCATCACCCCAGGTGCAGCCGGATGGGGAGGGACTGCAGGAGGTTGGCTTCAGGGCATGCCTGGCCCATCTTGCCCAGTCCTGCCCTGCTGGACACCTTCTAATTAATTTCCTTTCAATGTGCACAAATCCGTGCACCAGGCCTCTCTTTGTTTATGTTATTTGTAGTTAAATCTGGTCAGTGAGATGAGTGATTATTTTTATCCTTGTAATTTTCTACAGTAAGTATCAATTATGTTAAAATCTTAATATAGAGGCCAAAAAGAATCCTAAAGTACTTAACTATTTGTGAGGTTTAAATTATAAGTGGGAAATAACAGAAACTGAGACCAGTGAAGCAGGAGGAGTTGGGTTACAGAGAGCCTTCAAAGCCATGCTAAAAGAGTTTAGATTCTATTCAATATAGAGTAAGGAAATTGAAAAAAAAAAACAGGGCAGAGAGGAACCAAGATGGCGGTGTAGGTAAACACAGGTATGTGTTGCCTCCCACAGCCACATCAAAATTACAACTAAAATATGGAAAAACCATCATTCAGAACTGCCTGAAAGCTGGCTAAATGGAAGTCTTACAACTAGAGAAGTTAAGAAGAAAGCACACTGAGACTGGTAGGAGGGGCAGAGGTGCAGAACAAGCTGGTCTGGCAGCCACATGAGCCACTTTTTTAATCAGGAGGGAGATCATCCCAGTGGAGGACGCCCATGAGGAGCAAGAGGTCCCAGCAGCACACTAGACCCCCAGCTCAAGGTTCCAGAGCTGGAAAGAGAAGTCCCCATAATTTCGGGCTGTAAAAACAAGCAGGGATTGTGGCTGGGTGACAGGTGTTCCTCTTAAAGGGCCAGCACAAACACTGATTTGGACTCCATCCCTCTGAACTCCAGCACCAGGCAGCTTTGGGAGACCCAGACACATTAGGGGAAGAACTGGATTATCTAGCATCGGGGCAGGAATTCTGGGGTGGCTCTCTCCCATATGGGGGTGCTTGCAGGGGTCATTGTTCCTGTGCTGGTACCTCCCCATCGCAGAGCTGGCTGGCAGCCATATCTGAGTTTCCATCAGCATAACTCATACTGTTGGCTCAGCCCTGGTGATTCTCTGAGACCCTGTCCCATCCAATTTGCTGCCCCACCCAACCTGTTTGCAGCAGTTTTTCCATATGAATGGCCTGTCCTAGTTCAGGCTTCAGACTTTACTAAAATCTCTCAAAAAAGCTGCAGCTGGCATCAGTGTGCCCCAATAAAAGGTCCAAGACCTGGCACTAGGACCAGCTTGCCTTGCTTTCACAGCTGGGCCTCGCTTGGGAACTTCCTAGCCCACTACAAATAGCAGCCATCTGTGGATCTCTCTGTAGCTCCTGCTGGGTGGCCCCAGGTAGTGGCTGACTTTGCACCTCCCTCAAGGTCTTACCAGGCCCTAGCACCTGGTGGACAGCTTCAAACCATAGCAGGTTACAACTTTACACAGCTCTAAGTGACACACTCAAGGGGCAGACTCAGCGAGCACCAAAGCCCCACTGAAGCAAGTCCTGCTCCATAGGAGTGTCTCCTGCATAGCAGCTCTTCCACTGTACTTGCAACTGGTCCTTAAAGCCAATTGGCCTGGAGGTCAACTCCTCCCAGTGACACTAACAGCAATCAAGGATCAACTACATATAAGCCCACACAAGGGCACACCTAGAGGGCCCAGCTCAGATGACTGGGGAGGCTGAGCCACTGGGCCCTACAGGACATCTACTACACAAGGTCACTCTAAGAATTTCAGGAGACATTGCAGCTCTAATACATAGAAACAAACACAGAGAAGCAGCCAAAATGTGAGACAAAGAAGCATGTTATAAATGAAAGAAATGGAAGCAAGCGAACTACTGGATACATTAGGTTTCTTATTTGTTTATTTTGATTTTTAGATTCAATTATTGATAGACTAGAGGCCCAGGGCACAACATTCGTGCACTCGAGGGTGGGGGGTCCCTCAGCCTGGCCTGTACCCTTCAGCAGTCCAGGAGCCCTTAGGGGATGTCCGACTGGTGACTTAGGAGCGAGCCTAAGCCACCAGTCGGACATCCTTAGCGCCACCACGGAGGTGGGAGAGGCTCCCGCCACCGCCGCTGCACATGCCAGCCGTCAGCCAGGCTTGTGGCTGAGTAGCGCTCCCCCTGTGGGAGAGCACTGACCACCAGGGGGCAGCTCCTGCATTGTCTGCCCCCTGGTGGTCAGTGCGCGTCATAGTGACTGGTCATTCCGCTGTTCAGTCAATTTGCATATTACCCTTTTATTATATAGGATATGTATTTGTTGCCAAAAAAGGGTAACTTTTGTTTTAGAAATGTAGACTGAAATGCTTCTGTGAATCTAGCTTTCAAAACAACAGTTATAAGGTTACTCTTTAATGACATGACAACAAATACATTGCAGAAAATTAATGAAGTAGAGGATGAATGGCAAGAGAGGAGCCACAAGAGATGTACAAAATTTACTGCCAAGGTTCAAGAAAGAGGTTATAAATGTTTAAATTCAGATAGTAGCAATGGACAAGAAAATCAATCAGTGATTAGGAGGTAGCGACAGTAGGATCTGATGATTGTTAAGATAGGGTCAGAGAGAAAAAAGAATCATCACTTTCAAATAAAGAATACAGAAGAATGAAGTTAGGGGAGAAAATGATAACTTTTGTTTTAGAAATGTAGACTGAAATGCTTCTGTGACTATAGAAAAGATACTGACTGGTAAGTTAAGACACAGGATTCTGGATCTCAGGAGATACATCAGGGCTAGAAATACATATCTGAGAGCTGTTACTATATAGGTGGCAATTGAAATTAGAAAAATGAATGAGATTGTGAAAAATTCTTAGGAAGAGAGAAGAGCTAAGGGCAGACTTGAAGAGGTGAAGACACAGAAAAGAGAGTAAAAGTAAATAATGGAGCCAGGCCCCTTGAAGCAAAGAGGGATGGCATCCAGAGCACAAGGGGTTAAACTACCCTAAAGAGAGGTGCAGCACCTTTTCTCTAAGTCATGTCAGGAGGTATGAAGCTGAGAGCATTCACGAGTAACAGCCTATGTTTTTTTCTGAAATAGGAAGTAAGTACTACCCTGAGAGAAAAGGAGATGGGGTATAGAGCAATGCTGAGGAGCCAGCAGGTAATGACATCTTAATTTATAAAGGCACAATTATAACACTTATTTCACTTGCAACTACCTGTTATCTATCTTCCCTGATGGGTTCTGGGCTCCAAGAAGACAGAGCCTTGATGTGTCTTATTCATTCATTGCACCAGAAGTGTTTGGCACAAAATCAATGCTCAAATATTGTATGACATTTTTTTCTCTGACATTACTCAGAGGAAAGAAAAGTTTCTCAGGTTAGTCAATGTGCAGCTCCTCTTTTAATAAAAAACAGTTACTGTGGATACCCTAGTGATAATGATTTTCAACTTAAGGCTAGATATAGGTTCCTATACATTATGAACCAAAATTAAACTTACACACACAAACAAATACAAACATACGCACTGAAATAACAATTACTCAGTATAATCCAAATGTTTGTTTTTTGAAATACAGCCTCTTCCTCCAATAATGAAATATGACCTACCATCACCCCTTTTAAAGAAGCACTAAATTTATAATATGAATATATCATACATAAACTATAAAATATTGGAGCGCTAAAAAATTACTATTCCCAATTTCATAGAGTATGGAAGCTAAGTTGTTTACATATTCATTCAATACTTACCACTGACATGACTTGCATACTTCAAATGGTACATTCCCCAAATTTTTTTCATGTAAATACTTTCCTCATCACTCCACTGAAACTACATTCCCTACAACAAAATTAAATACTAACTTTTCTTCTACCTGTCTGGCTTTATTTTGGCCTTCGTTGGCTCTTCATCTCTTATCCAACCACAATAAGCAAAATTAACTACTCCATTCTTTGTGGTACTAAAACATCATCTTTGTAGTGCCTACCACAGTGAATGACAAACCTTTAGTGATGCTCAATAATAAAGTATTACTTTAATTCCATTATAAAACTTCTATTATAACTAATTGTATTTGTGTCTGTGAGCCTCATCAGACTAGAACTGGAGGCAAGATTGTAGGTCCTCAATGTTTTGTTTTGTTTTTTGCATCCTAATCCTAGATTTATTCAACACAATCCTTTTACTTTACCCAATAAAGTATAAACACTATATCTAAAATTTTTAAAAAATCAATTTTAAAAGTACTCTGATCTCCCATTTTAGAAGTAATAAAAAACATTTGCTAAATCAGACTAGATTCTGCTTTGTACTACACTGTCCTTTGAATATGTCATCCATCTATCATCCATATAGTTGCTCATACTTCTGTAAGCTCCTCTACAAAACCTTCCAAAATCACTTACTCCAGTGCTGATCTTTTTCTCAAGATCTATTAGAAAGTATTATTTTATATGGTTCATTGTGTAAAATATTCTTTGGTACTTGTTATGTTTCCCTAGACTGAACATACTTGTCCCAACTCCACAATACTGGTATACTCAACAGCAAGGTCCATGACAACTTCTTGCTCCTACACCTACTCAGCACATTTTTCAGGTAACTGGCACTCATTACACAGATAGATTAAAATGTAATGTACAACAGAGGTACAAGCTGACAAAGAGCAAAGAGTAACAGATTTGGCTGTTTAGCATTGGCAGGCTTCTTTTTTTTAAATTATTTTTTTATTTTAGAGAGAGGAAGAGAGAGACATTGATGTAAGAAACATCATGCAACCTGACTGGGGGTGGAACCGGAAACCTGGGTATGTGCCCTGATCGGGAATCAAACCCTACACCTTTTGGTATACGGGACAATGCTCCAACCAACTGAGCCACACTGCCCATGGCAGCAGGCTTCCTTTAAAACCCTTTGCACTCGCTTGCTTTTTTCTCGATTCCTTTATTCTAAATCTAACCGTGTCAAGTCACACTCGACATCCAAGTGCAAAAGGTTAAACCAGGGGTCCTCAAACTTTTTAAACAGGGGGCCAGTTCACTGTCCCTCAGACCGTTGGAGGGCCGGACTATAGTTTAAAAAAAACTAAGAACAAATTCCTATGCACACTGCACATATCTTATTTTGAAGTAAAAAAACAAAACGGCAAAAACACCCGCATGTGGCCCGCGGGCCGTAGTTTGAGGACGCCTGCTTTAAACGATAATGTGGCACAGCACCTCCCCCACTATGGTGATGATACAAGAAACTATTTGTTCATGGGAGAAAGAGAAGAGCTGCACTCTGCAGCGCTCAGGTCAAACAGCAGCTACCCTTCAACTCACAGAATGTGGGAAAGGTAGAGACCACTACTTACTGGTATAAATACAGAACTAAAGCCTTATTCAGAGGTGAAGTACTCCCACTAAGGTCATAGAGAAAGTCAAAATGGCAGAACTTGCACTGAAACCCATATTTCCTCTCTCCCAATCAAGAAACCTTACTGCATCAAACTGCTTCTCTAATTATCTCAAAAGACTAGTCAGTCTGTCTTTAAACCATACATGCCAAAGGGAAAACCCACAAATACCCAAGTCACTCATTGAACTGTCACACAAAGGAATTAGAAACTGGGAAAGGGAAATGCTTTTGTAGACACCTTTGCATCTTCCCAGACTTTGACTACTAAGTGTTCCCAAGTTCTCCTTGCCCTTTTTACTCTACACCAAGCATGTCAAACTTGCAGCCCACGACGAATAATTTTGTGGCCCAGCCAATATAACAGTATGTAAGAAACATTTTAATAAAAATTTTGTAACTTAATTTTTACAATACGCTGTTATACATAATCTTACCTTATAATAGAGAAACATGCAAATTGACCGCACCTCTGCTATGCCCACGATTGGGCCGGCAGGAGGCTGGGGGCGGGACTCCGGGTGGCATATCCCCCGTTGAGAAGTTCAAGATGGCGGTGCCAAGTGGCCGGGCCCATGCCGCCGCTCCCGGGGGTGCCTGGGGCGATCGGCACCCCGGGGGGTGTGGCTGGACCCATGCCGCCGCTCCCCGGGGTGCCTGGGGCGATGGGCACCCTGGGGAGGCGTGGCCGGGCCCATCAGCACCCCGGGGGGGCGTGGCTGGACCCATGCCGCCGCTCCTCAGGGTGCCTGGGGCGATGGGCACCCCAGGGGAGCGTGGCCGGGCCCATGCAGCCGCTCCCCGGGGTGCCTGGGGCGATCGGCTCCCTGGGGTGCCTGGGGCGATCGGCACCCTGGGGGGGCGTGGCCGGGCCCATCAGCACCCCGGGGGGCGTGGCTGGACCCATGCCGCCGCTCCTCAGGGTGCCTGGGGCGATGGGCACCCCAGGGGAGCGTGGCCGGGCCCATGCAGCCGCTCCCCGGGGTGCCTGGGGCGATCGGCACCCTGGGGGGCGTGGCCGGGCCCATCGGCACCCCGGGGTGCGTGGCCGGGCCCATCGGCACCCCGGGGGTCGTGGCCGGGCCCATGCCGCCGCTCTCGGGGGTCCCGGGGTTGATAGTCCACCTGGGAGGGCGTGGCCCTGCCCCTCCCGCCCCTCCCGGGGGTCCCGGGGGGCAATCGGCCACCCAGGGGGGCGTGTCCGGGCCCCTCCCGCCCCTCCCGGGGTTGATCGTCCACCTGGGAGGGCGTGGCCCTGCCCCTCCCGCCCCTCCCGGGGGTCCCGGGGTGCGATCCGCCACCCGGGGGGGCGTGTCCGGGCCCCTCCCGCCCCTCCTGGGGGTCCCGGGGTTGATCGTCCACCTGGGAGGGCATTGTCCTGCCCCTCCCAGGGGTCCGGGGGTCGATCGGCCACCTGGGGGGGCGTGGCCCGGCCCCTCCCGCTGCTCCCGGGGGTCCCAGGGGCCGAGGCTTTCCGGGCCTTGGGCACCAGCGGGGAGCCTGCACTGATCGCAGGAAACCACTGGGGGTCGGCTCCTGTGATCGGTAGCAGGGACGCTGGGTGCAGCGAGCCCAAGGCCAGGAAAGCCTGGGGCGGAGGCTTTCCTGGCCTTGGGCACCAGTGGGCAGCCTGCATGGATCGCAGGAAACCACTGGGGGTCGGCTCCTGTGATCAGTAGCAGGGATGCTGGGTGCGGCGAGCCCAAGGCTGGGAAAGCCTGGGGCGGAGGCTTTCCCGGCCTTTGGCACCAGTGGGCAGCCTGCATGGATCGCAGGAAACCACTGGGGGTCGGCTCCTGTGATCCTTAGCAAGGATGTTGGGTGCCGCGGAGCCCAAGGCCACCGCCCGGGGCCAAGTCCTGACCCTGAAAAAGGCAGAAGGCGGTGGCCACAGCCAAGGCCTGGGTCCCTGGTGCCGGCAGAAAACTGGTGCAGGCAGCCAGGTGAATGAAGGTCTATTGCACGAATCTTCGTGCAAACGGGCTACTAGTCTATATATGTAAAAGCCTAAGCGAGCTTTAGACCGTTCAACTGGTAGCTATGACACGCACTGACCACTAGGGGGCAGACACTCTGACCAGTAGGTTAGCTTGCTGGTCTGGCCCATCAGGGACTGGGAAACAGGCCAGACACACCCTGGAGCCCTCCCATGGTTCCTCCCTGGCCCCAGTCGTACACCGGTGGGGTCCCTCAGCCTGCATCTTCTCACAATCAGGAGATGTCCGAGAGCTGGTTTCGGCCCGATCCCCACAGGCCAGACGGAGAGACCCCACCGGTGCACGAATCCATGCACCGGGCCTCTAGTTATTAACCCTTTGCACTTGCTTGCTTTTTTCTCAATTCCTGCTAACGATGCTAACCGTGTCGAGTCACACTCGACATCCGAGTGCAAAAGGTTAATAACGAACTATAACTAACATTCACTAATGACTGATTACCATAATCATGTTGCATTCATTTCCCTTCCTCACCTTACATGCAGGCGCACCATTTCTCTCCACTAATACTAGCAGCAAATATTTCAGCAGCCGATTGCCACGTAATTAGTCTTGGACTGACTTGTTTGGTGTGCGTAACAGGAAATATTTTGCTTTCGGGGAACAAGAAAAATAGGTTTGAGTTATGCTTATTAATTTGTGTAGTTATTCAGTGTCTGGTAAGTTAATGTTCAAGAAAAAATATTAATTTTTATTGAAATGTTCTATTATTTTATGTTAACTATTACTCACTTAGTTCAGCCCTCTGTATTCAGCATGTCTCTATCAAAATAAACCTACGTTTCTATGAAAATTGAAGCTTTTGTTTTTTGCGGCCCACATAAACTTAAACCTTGTTTATTTGGCCCATGTTAGCTTTTGAGTTAGACATGCTTGCTCTACACTCTCCATTGGTATTTTCACCTGCAGCCTATTGCTTCATCTAGCACTTATAGAGTAAGAATTACCAACCAGAATTTTTTTGTGTGTGCTGCCATTCTGCACTCTAAACATCTCTACATATGTATGTCCCATGCACACCTTAAAAAAAAAATCCTCAGCATTTTATAAATTCATTCCCCCTCCCTCAGTCAACTAGACCACCCCCTTGTGGTCATATTGCCCACCTTGGCGAATGGCATCATCTAACCAGAAATCTGTGCACTGGATTTCTCTCATCTCTCTTACCTCAAACTCCAAGTTTTATCAGTTCTCCCTCCTAAACTCAGTAGTTCTTGTACCCCCAACCAAATCATTTCCTATACATATCAATGATCTCCAAAGCTTTGTGATCACTCACCTTTACTATTAAAAATATTTTGAGCAGCCCTAGCCTGTTTGGCTCAGTGGATAGAGCGTCAGCCTGGGGACTGAAGGGTCCTGGGTTTGATTCCCGGTCAGGGCACATGCCTGGGTGGCAGGCTTGATCCCCAGTGAGGGGCGTGCAGGAAGCAACTGACCAATGATTCTCTCTCATCATTGATGTTTCTCTCTCTCCCTCTCCCTTCCTATCTGAACTCAATAAAAATATATTTTAAAAAATATTTTGAGCATACATACAGACACCCAAAATATATGCATATTTACTTATAAGTTAAAATACATGTATGTCTACAGCAATATAGTAAGATACTATAAACCTTAACAAAAACATTCCTAAAGTTCAGGAACCTACATTTTAGAAACTGTATAATGTCCCTATAGTAAGAAATACACACAAAGACACTGCTTCAAATAGCCATTTGAAACACTTTCTTTGATTCACACACATATATTTCATGATGAAATGATATACACATGCTTTGGCATATTGCTAAATATAATTAACCTTATCTTCTCTAAAGCCACAGACAAAAAATAAAATTTAAAGGTAGCTGACTTCTAAAAACCCACATTTTATTATTCTATTAATAAAACTTATCTCTGTAGAACTCTCCAAAAATTCATCTGAAATAAAAAAAGACCCCGAATAGCCATAGCAATCCTGATAAAAAAGAACAAAGTTGGAGGGATCACAATACCAGATATCAAGTTATATTATATTACGAAGCCACAGTTCTCAAAACTGCCTGGTACTGGCACAAGAACAGACATATAGACCAATGGAACAGAACAGTGAACCCAGAAATCAACCCAAGCCATTATGCTCAATTAATATTTGACAAAGGAGGCAAGAGCATACAATGGAGTCAAGACAGTTTCTTCAATGGTGCTGGCAAATTTGGTCAGATACATGCAAAAAAATGAAACTAGATCACCAACTTACACCATACATAAAAACAAACTCAAAATAGCTAAACGACTTAAATGTAAGACGGGAAACCATAAAAATCCTACAAGACTACATAGGCAGCAAAATAGCAGACATACGTCGTAGCAATATCGTTACAGACACAGCTACAATGACAATGGAGAATAAGGAGAAAATAAACAAATAGGACTACATCAAAATAAAAAGCTTCTGCACAGCAAAAGAAACCATCAACAAAACAACAAGAAAACCCACTGCATGGGAGAACATATTTGCCAATGATATTTCTGATAAGAGTTTAATCTCCAAAATTTACAGAAAATTCATACAACTTAACAAAAGGAAGTTAAACGATCCAATCAAAAAATGGGCAAAGGATCTAAATAGACACTTTTCAAAAGAGGACATACAGAAGGCCCAGAGACATATGAAAACATGCTCAGTTGTGGGGGACCCAGGCCTACAGGGGAGAGCAGTTGGGGGGGACCAGGCCTGCAGGGGAGGGCATTTAGGGGTGATCAGGCCTGCAGGGGAGGGCAGTTAGGGGTGACCAGGCCTGCAGTGGAGCAGTTAGGCATCAATCAGGCTGGCAGGAGAGTGGTTAGGGGGTGATCAGGCTGGCAGGCAGAAGCGGTTAGGGGCAATCAGGAAGGCAGTCCTGGATTGTGAGAGGGATGTCCGACTGCCCATTTAGGCCCGATCCCAGTGGCCCAATCCTACTGGGATTGGGCCTAAACGGGCAATTGGACATCCTTCAAGGTGTCCCAGATTGGAGAGGGTGCAGGCTGGGTTGAGGGACACCGCCCACCATGCACAAATTTCATGCACCGGGCCTCTAGTAGTTAAATAAAAAGAAACAGAATGTGATAGTGAGGGGAGTTTAAAAGGAGGAGTTAGTAAGAAAATTAAGTATAGGGTGATTTTTTAAAAATGTAGTCAGACATCCTCTGAGGGCTCCCGGACTGTGAAAGGGCGTAGGCTTGGCTGAGGGCCCCCCCACCCCTGTGCACAAATTTTGTGCACTGGGCCTCTGATGAGGGATATAATGATCAACATAATTTGATGAACAAGAATAGATCCAGAGACAAATGGTAGGGGAGTGGGTGGTTAGAGAGCAACCAAAGGACTTGTATGCATACATATTAGCATATCCAATGGACATAGACACTGGTGTGGTGGGGGCCTGCCCGGGGTGGGAATGGCTGGGGGTAAGGGGAGAGGGTCAATTGGGGAAAAAGAAGACTTATGTAAAACTTTAGACAATAAAAAAAAAAAATTTTTTTAAACTTAACTCTGTAAAAGTCTTAGAATTAGCCATCTTTAAAAAGATGAGAATTTTACCAAATACAGTTTGGCTCCTTTTGCACACAGCTCCTGAAAGAAGATACCACATTTTTTTTCACTTATCTACTGAAATAATCTAAGGCTGCTAATGTTCTGGGTTTTATGGGCTGCACCTCCTTTAACACAAGTACATACTATCATTTTTTTTTTTAAGTTTTCTACATATACAGATACTATTTCAGGACCTTTTACTCTTCCCTACCCTTATCCCTGTCAAAGCATCCTTCCTACCTCAAGACTCCCACCTCTGCAACATACAAAAACCCCACAATATACAACCAAAATAAAAATAAATCTACTAATACAACAAGAGATATTTACATATTTGCACAATATAATCCTCTAGTATTTTACCAACAATCTGACTGATCCTAACAATAGTCCATGTGGATCTTCTCAGATAATTCCAGCTTGTTATACAGTCAGAAATTTAAATTCTCAGAATTCAAAGTGCTGAAATTTTTGGCAGTTAAGATGTTTAAACTCATCACTCTAGCACTATAATTAAGAGTAAACCAGTGCACTTACAGGATATTAATGAAAAAGTTTTCTTCTGATAGAATATTATGCTACTACCCCATGCTGTGAGCCACAATTTATTTGACAAGCCAAACAATAAAAGATATTAAGTGGCAAGCATTCCATGAAAACCAGCATCATGTTAAACTATTTGATTAACTTTCATTTTATAGAGTGACCAGATCTCACTCAGTCCCCAGAGCCGCTTATAGAGTTAGGAATTTATTGACACCAATATAGAACTACATATTCATTCAGTGAGGGTAAATAGGGGCAGATTTTAATTACTGACCAGAAAGTTAAGAAGAAAGCTTTTTAAAATTACAAAATCCAGTGATTTTCAATATTGTTGATTCTATACTTTTCATGTGCAGAAAGCTGAGGGAGATTAGAAAACAATCTTAATATACAACTTAACATTCTTTTTAAAAGAATCAACATTACAAGAACTTAAAATTTTAGGTCTGTGAAGTCAACATAGATGAGTTAAATTAGAATTGATTTGCTTTCTATTTACATAAGTAAAGTATGAACCACATCCCGTCTTTTAAACTACTATTCTAATAATGTCTTCCATTTTACACTGAATTTTAGGATAAGTAAAATGACTTTCTCCTCAAATGCCTGTAACCAAAATACCACTTTGTTTCATCCATTTCCTCTTTATCACTTCATCTTCCCTCGTTTAATACTGATCAACGAACCAAAATTATTTGAAAATATAAATATAATGGGACTCTTAGATGAGTTCTTGTCCCCTCTGCACCTTGATATCCACAAATGTATACTAGGTAACTTCCAATTAAAATTCCTTAATAATTCCTAAAAGTGGTCAATTGTGTGATCTGTTAGAAAGGTCATAAATAGTTTAAGAAAGATGCCTAATCAAAATTTATTTAGCATGTTATTTCTGTGCCATCAAAGCAGTCAAAAACCAGGAAGCAATTCTATGCACCTAAATATCTATGTGGTATGCAGGCCCAAAGAAACTTTACCAGTGAGGGTATCAATTACATATTGAGTTTTTAAAATCTTTTATTATATCAAGAAGAGATGAAAAGGAGTCAACTTTTGATCATATACTCCAAGTGTTTCACATTTTACATCTGATTTTTACAACTATTCTGTAACCTGTGATTCAAACATGGGCTATGGAGCTAGACACCATGGTTTCTCCACTCACGGCTGGATGACCACATGCAAATTACTTATGCTCCCTGTGCCTCAGTTTCTTCAGTTGTAAAATGGGATAAAACAGCAACTACCTCACTAGATCGGTTCCACGATTAAGTAAGAAAATACACATAAAGTGCACTGAGCTAAGCATGGCCTTCACTGTCATTATGATAGTGATTATTACTTTTATTATTAGTGTTAAGCATTCTTGTTTCCATTTCAGAGATGAGGAAACGAAGCCGAAAGTATCATTTAGCAGTGATCCCACCAATTAGTGCTAGGTTTTGACTCAAAAGCACAAACTTGGTAAAATAAAAACTGCTTAGGCATAAAATGCTTGTACTGTTGAAAACACCACTTATCATTATGAAGCATAAGAAAAGACACGCAATACACAGGATCCGGGCAGCGTCGGGCGCTAACTCTCGCGGAGACCCAGGGGGACGCCCTGCGAGGACGCGCGTCGTCCGGCCTCCGCAGGCGCTGGCCTTGGCCGCCGAGGCCGGGACACCCCACGCCCACTGCGCCTTCCTCCCCGCCCATCCCCCTGCCCATCCCCCGGCGCTCTCCGGGCCTGCCCCGCGGGGCCCAGCCCACACTCACCCCGCCACAGGCGGAGAGCGGCCACCGACCCCGCTCCGAGGCAGGATGAGCAATCCCCGGTCCTGGAAGCTAATCCCTGAACTCCAGGTGGAGCCACGGAAAAGCCGCCGACCTCAGGCCGGAGCGAGACGCGGCCCGGGCGGGTCTCAGTCCCCGAGGCCAGGGCGTCCCGAAGCGGCCTCCACCCGCTTCCTCGCCGGCTCGCGCCCCGGCGGCCGAGGGAACGCCCTCGGCCCGAGGTCCCTGGCCCTCCGGAGCCGGACCACGCGTCAGGCGACGGCCGCTCTGAGTGGCGGGGGGCAGGATGGCCGGTGTGGGGTCCTGGTACTCCGCAAGCAGCCCCAAGCCCCGAAGTGACAGCGCCCAGAGCGGCCACCCACCCCTCGGAAGGCGCGGGGCGGGCTCTGCGCCCTCGGGCGCCGGCGTCTGGGAAGCGAGGGGCGGCGGGGCAGGTCCGGAGGACGCGGGCGGCCCGCACTTCCGCTCCCGTCCGGGCCACCCCAGCCCCGCCGTCCAGCACCGAGGTCCCCGCCGGGCTGCCCGCGCACGCGAGCCCGAAGCCGCCGCCCGCCCAACCCAGGCCGCTCGCTACCTTGTCCGGGAGGCGTCCGGTCCGGTCCCGCGCGGTCGGCTCGGGCCGTGGCTTGTCAGCTCCCGCTCGGCCTCTCCCGCGGTCTGGCGCGGCCTCTCGGTCTCGGGCGGGGCGGGCGGCGGCTCTTCCTCCTCCTCCTCCTACTTGGGGGCGAGAGGCGGGGACTCGCGGCCCGGAGCCGCCTCCAGGCCAGAAAGGACCCCCGCGGCCCTGCCTCCTCGAAGCGCCCCGCCCGCTCCTCCCGCTCCTCCCGCGGCCGCCGCCGGCCGCTCCCTCCGGAAATGCATTCCTCGCCGCGTCAGCCGCTCGCCGCGCCCGGGCGGGAGGAAGCGGCCGGAAGCCCGAGGCCCGGACAAAGGAGCCGGGCCTGGTGGGGAGCGGCCCGCGGCGGCGGAGGGGGTCGCGCCTCGGCCGGGCCCGCGCGGTGCCTCGGTTTCCGGTGCTGAGGGGCGGGGTGTGGGGTGTGCACCCCGCGCTCCGGCTCTCCCGCTGGACTCCGCTTTCCCGGTTCTGCGCCCCGAAGCTGCGCGTCTGTCCGACCTACAGGGGCCTGTCCCGGCCCCTTCCGTTCCGGGAACTTGGACGTGGTCCCCTAACCTGTAGTGGTTCATGGGGCCCAACACGTTTCCCTTTGGGAAGGGAATTAGGTAAAGCCAGTATGGTTCTCCCAGAATGACAGTTTTCTGGACTTGTGTCTGTGAGAAAGGTGAATACTTGTGAAGAAGATGGTACCAAGAAAGATGGAGGTGAGGACAGTCTTAGAGAAAAACTGCCGAGTTGGGGAGCTGCTCTGGTGAGATAAATCGCATGGTCCATTTATGGGAAACATGGATAAGAAGGAAAAGTCATCCTTAAGAATACAGTTTCTATTTATCCTCACTTTTTTTTTTTTTTTTAGTCGTGGACATAGGGGCTGGAGAAGGAGCATTTAAGAGGAAAGGGTAACATTCATTATGAAAATGGCCGGGCGCATTTTCTTTTTAAATCGTTACTGTTGAAAGTATTGCATTTGTCCCCTTCCCCCGCTGTTGACCTCTCCCACCCCCACCCCGCCCCGCCACGACTGGGCACATTTTGATTAGAAGAGTGAAACTTGAACCAACCAGCATCATACTGAAACCCAGTAATTTCAGAATATACTGCTGGCAAACTGAAAACGTGCTTTGCCAGTCGGTGAGCTGTAGCACCCAATTGTAGCAGAGCCCAAATGATGAGGTCTGTGGAAATGACAAATAGTGGTTCACTTGCCTGAGATTAGAAGCTGGGATGCCCATTTGGCTGCCAATCTTAGACACAAGAAAATACAGTAATCCCACCTGTGGAACATTTGCACATTGCTCACTAGTAGAATCAAATCTGCTGGTTAGATAATCTCTGAAGACCTCTAAGAAATGAGCATGATTTTTGCCACTTCCTTCATGGATGACCAAGCTTAAGAGTATAAATGTTGTCTCCATATTAATATCCCAATGGTAAAGCTTCCACCAGACATCAACATTCTTAATTTTAAAGGTAATTTCTTATAGCAATATTCTTTTCTGATATATCTCCTCTGGCAAGGGAAACAAAAGAAAAAATAAAAGGTATTACATCAAACTAAAAAAACGTTTGCAAAGGAAACCATCAGCAAAATGAAAAGACAACCCACTGAATGGGAGAAAATATTTGCTGATATATCTGATAAGGGCCTAATATCCAAAATTTATAAAGAATTTATAAAACTCAATACACCAAAAAAACCCACAAAAATTCAATTAAGAAATGGCAAAGGACCTAAATAGACACTTAAACAAATAGGACAGATAATCAATAGACAATGAAAAAGTGCTCAATGTCACTAATCAGAGAAATGCAAATTAAAACCATAATGAGCTATCACCTCGCACCTGTCAGAATGGCTATCATCAAAAAATCAACAAGGGTTGGCAAGGATGTGGAAAAAAGGGAACCCTGGGACACTACTGGTGGGAATGCAGATTGGGGCAGCCACTGTGGAAAACAGTATGAAGTTACCTCAAAAAAATTACAAGTGGAACTGCCCTCATGACCAAGCAATTCCACTTCTGGGAATAATTTCAAAGAAACCCAAACACTAATTTTAAAGAATATATGTACCCCTATGTTCATTGCAGTGTTATTTACAATAGCCAAAATTTGGAATCAGCCCAAATGTCCATCAATAGATGGGTGGATAAAAAAGCTGTGGTACAATTACACAATGGAATACTACTAAGCTGTATAAAAAACAAACAAAAAACACACAACAATAACAGGATATCTTACCTTTTAAAACAGCATAGAAGGAATTGGAAAATATTATGCTAAGTGAAATAAGCTAGTCAGAGAAAGACAAATACCATATGATCTCACATGTGAAATCTAATGAACAAACAGACAAGCAAAATGGAGACAAACTCATGATTACAGAGAACAGACTGACAACTGTCACAGGGGAAGGTTTTGGGGGCTCGGTGAGAAGGGTGAAGGGATTAAGAAAAAAAAGAACTAAAGACTATGGACACAGACGATAGTATGGTGATTGCCAGAAGGAAGGTGGTGTGGGAGGAGGTAGAAGAAGGTAAACGGGGATAAATGGTTATAGAGGGAATCTTGACTTGGGGTGGTAAACACACAATACAATATACTAGTACAGATGATGTATTGAAGAGTTGTATATTTAAAACCTGTATACATTTTTTTAAAATCTTTTTTTTTTTTTTTTTTTTTTTTTTAGTAACGGGCCTATCTTACATAATAAAAAGGTAATATTTAAATTACCATCACTCCGCTACGCCCATGATTGGGCCAGCGGGTGACACAGGGGGCGGGACTCGGGGTGGCTGGGGTGGTGATTGGGCCGGCAGGACGCTGAGCTCGCGTTGCCAGCGGCGACGAGAGCTCAGCGTCTGCGCCTTGGCTGTGCTGCGGCACAGACAGGCCTCTGGGGCAGCAAGCCCAGCCGGTGTTTTGGAGGTTTGGAGGCGGCAGGCGGTGGGCGGGCGGCGCGCTCCCGGCTCCCGGGGGAGGAGTCTGGGGGCAGTTGGGCCGCAGGAGCACGTGGCGGCAGCCCCAGCCTTCCTGGGCGGGAGGCAAAGGCAAGACCCTGGCCTGGGCTCAGGCTGCAGGAGGACCACGCCCCCGCCCCGCCTCGCCCTAGGGGCCCAGGGACTTCGGAGCTGCCGACCAGCGGACAGACAGCTTACACGTGCATGATTAAATCATGCACTGGGCTTCTAGTGGTAATAGAAAGCAGATCATTCATTTTCTTGGTGGGAAGAGGGATAATGAAGGGTACAGGAAAATTTTGGGTGTTGGATATGTTTACTGGTTTGACAGGTGTATTTGTGAAAGCTTACCAAATTGTACACTTTAAATATGTTTATGATTGTATGTAAATTATACCTCGCAAGAAAGTTGTTTTTGAAAAGCATATAAAATCTTTGGAAATATCTAAAACCTCAGAAGCTTAATTTTATTTTTAGAGGTACTGAGTTTAAAGATAATAGAAATCTTGACTCAAAGTTCATATTCTCTAGGTTTTTACCATGTAGTACCCAAGTCTCTTAATGTGAATTTTATATAATTTTATCTTCTTTGGTTATAGATTTTTATACTCTATCTGGTATTTATATATGAAATATTTATTATTCCTAAATATAGTTTATACGGTGTTTACATAAAGTTTCTTCACTATAAGGGACTGACTCCTAACTGGATTAAGATACTGATTTAGTTATACTTATTACCATTACCTTTCTTTTTTGTGTATTAGACCTTGACTAATTCATGATGAACTCTTTTTAAATATAAAGTGTAGCTGTAGGAATTCTGTAATTTAAAAGAGAATGATTTTTTAAATGGTCTAAATTGTCTATTAAGTGCATTTTGCTCAAAGGAAAGCACTGGAGCCCACCTCTGATAGTTTGATTATTTATTTTCCATTGATTTTTAGATAGAGTGGAAGGCAGGGAGGGAGTGGAGAGAGAGAGCGAGCGAGAGAGAAACATCAATGTGAGAGAGACACATTGATTGGTTGCCTCCCACATGCATCCCAACTGGGTTTGGGATCAGGGATCAAACCTGCACCCAGGTATATGTCCTTATTGGGAATCGAACCCAAGACCCATTGGTGTGCAGGTTGGCACTCTAACCACTGGGAAAAACTGACCAGGGCCAGTTTGATTATTCTTTTTTTAAAAAATTACTTTATTGATTAAGGTATCACATATTTGTCATCAACCCCCCCCCCCATTCCCATCCCAAACCCCCCCACACGCATGCCCCCATCTCCCTGTTGTCCGTGATCACTGGTTAGGCTCATATGCAAGCACACAAGTCCTATGGTTGATCTATCTCCCTTGTCCCCACCCTCCCCTACCTTCCCTCTGAGGTCTGACAGTCTGATCAATGCTGTTCTTGTTCTTCAGTCTATGTTGTTCATCTTTTCCCCTAGATGAGTGAGCTCATGTGATATTAGGAATACACTTATAGGAACCGAAAATGAGGCAAGCAATAATGGTTATGATGAGAGGCAAATGAATCAGTCTATAGTGAGTTTCTTTCTGGGCCAACAGTTCTTTTGAGTCCCGATTTCTATGTCCAACAGTTGTTTATGTGTACATAACAGCAATGATATTTCAGTTCTGGATGGTGGACAAATGGTGGTAATGCAGGTCCGACCCTCTCTGGTTTGGTCCTGGGCAATCTGCAGTGACGCACATCTGCTGACTGCTAGTATGGCAAGGCATGGTCAGTGTCTTCCATCTCTGGACTGTTTCTCTTCTGACTTCATGGCTGGAGCACTCCTGTCAATTCCTCTCTGTTGCAGGAATCCACATGGTCTCGGAGTTGTTTTCTGAAAATATACAAACATATTCTCGACCAAAAGTTAATAAAGGAATATTTTCTATAAATTTGACTTGCGATCCTTTTTCATTTTTTTGCCCAAATGATTTTCCTTTGGCTTGTTTTGACACCATGTATGTTTTACTTGGGTGTCTTGCTATTAGCATTACAAATGAAAGTTAATTTTCTAAAGTAAAAATTTTCTAGATGTAATTTATTTACAAGATATTTTTCCTTACATGATATTCTTCTACTATCCCCCCTTTATTGGTTTAAATATTAGGAGGCTTTTGGAAATTTTATGCTGTAATCTTGATAGCTTTTAAATTTTACTTTTTGGCACTAAAATGTGACTGCTTTAGGTTCATTATATGTTACACAATTTTACTATGAGATGAACTACCAATAAAAATTTTAGTTAACACTTTAGGGACAGCTTTTTTGTCCAGTACAGTTGATTTTTCTAGAGTATTTGCTTATTTTGATTGGCCAATTTAAATTAGTCTGAAAACTTGACTACTATTTTACTGTCAAATTTAATACTCTAACATCCATCTTGTTTTACCCTGTAATTATTAGTGGAGAGAATTATTTGCCTTCTTGAGTAGGCCCTGAGCATTCCTGGTGCTAGGCTGGATTTAGATATCATAGACCCCAGTTCCCCGGATCATGGGTGCAAGACATCTCCATCAAGTCTTGTTGCAGTGAGAGAGCATCTGCTGTCGGCCAAGTCTCTGTTACCTGGGTCCCGATTTGAGCTGGGCATGTGAAGCTGAGCAGCCATGGGGGCAGGAGATCTCCTTCAGCAGGGGTGAGGGTTCAGGCCCCTGCAAACTTGGGGGGGTGAAGGTCTGTGCCCCACTTCTGTTTTTAAAATCTTTATTGTTGAAAGTAGTATATATGTCCCCCTTCTCCCCTATTGACTTCTCGCAGCCTACCCCCTACCCCCACCCCAGGCCTTCACCACCCTATTGTCTGTGTCCATGGGTTATGCATATATGTATACAAGTTCATTGTCTATCTCTTCCCACCTACCCACCCTCCCCTGCCTTTACTCTGAAGTTTGACAGTCTGTTCCATGCTTCTGTGTCTCTGGACCTATTTTTGTCCATCAGTTTATGTTGTTCATTAGATTCCACATAAGTGAGATCATGTGATACTTACTAGTATCTTTCTCTGACTTGCTTGTTTTGCTTAGCATAATGCTCTCCAGTTCCATCCATGCTGTGCACATGGTAAGAGTTCCATCTTTTTTTTTTTTTTTCAGCAACATACCACAGTTTTTTAATCCACTCATCTGCTGATGGCACTTAGGCAGTTTCCAATTCATAGCTACTGTAAATTGTGCTGCTATGAACATAGGGGTACATATATCCTTTCTGATTGGTGTTTCTGGTTTCTTGGGATATATTCCTAGAAGTGGGATTACTGGAGAAGTGGGATTGCTGGGTCAAAAGGGAGTTGCATTTTTAATTATTTGAGAAAACTCCATACTGTCTTCCACAGTGGCTGCACCAGTCTGCATTCCCACCAGCAGGGCATGAGGGTTCCTTTTTCTCCACATCCTTGCCAGCACTTGTCATTTGTTGATTTGTTGATGATAGCCATTCTGACAGATGTGAGGTGGTATCTCATTGTTCTTTTGATTTGCATCTCTTGGATGATTTGTGACTTTGAGCATTTTTTCATATGTCTTTTGGCCTTTTGTATATCCATGTTGGAGAAGTATCTAATTAGGTCCTTAGCCCATTTTTTAAATTGGATTATTTGTCTGCCTTTTGTTTAGTTGTATGAGTTCCCTATCAATTTTGGAGATGAACCCCTTATCTGATGTATCATTGGCAAATATGTTCTTCCATGCAGTGTGATCTCTTGTTAATTTGTTGATGGTTTCTTTTGCTGTGCAGAAGCTTTTTATTTTGATGTAGTCCCATTTGTTTATTTTCTCCTTGGTTTCCATTGTCCTAGGAGCTGTATTGGTAAACATATTGCTAGGAGAGATGTCTGAGATTTTGCTGCCCATGGTTTCTTCTAAAATTTTTATGGTTTCACTAATTACATTTAAGTCTTTTATCGATTTTGAGTTTATTTTTGTGTAAAGTGTAAGTTAGTCGTCTAGTATCTTTTTTTTTTTTGCATGTATCTGTCCAATTTTCCCAGCACCATTTATTGAAGAGACTGTCTTGATTCCATTGTATGCTCTTGCTTCCTTTGTCAAATATTAATTGAGCGTAATGGCTTGGGTCAACTTCTGGGTTCTCTGTTCTGTTCCATTGGTCTATATGCCTGTTCTTGTGCCAGTACCATGCAGTTTTGAGAACAGTGGCTTTGTAGTATAACTTGATATCTGGTATTGTGATCCCTCCAAATTTGTTCTTGTTTCTTGAGATTGCTGCAACTATTCAGAGTCCTTTTTCATTCCATAAAAATTTTTTGGAGAGTTTGTTCTAGCTCTGTGAAATATGCTGTTGGTATTTTAATAAGGATTGCACTGAATGTATAGATTGCTTTAGGTAGTATGGACATTTTAATGATATTGATTCTACCAATCCATGAACATGGTAGTATATTCTTCCACTTTTTTTTTTATATCTTCCTGTATCTCTTTTCTTAACGTCCTGTAGTTTTCTGAGTACAGGTCTTTTACCTCCTTAGTTAAATTTATTCCTAAGTATCTTATGTTTTTTGTTTCAGTGGTAAATGGGATTGTTTGTTTAGTTTCTCTTCTGAGAGTTCATTATTGGTGTGTAAAAATGCCATAGAGTTCTGTGTGTTATTTTTATATCCTGCTACATTGCTGAATTCATTTATTAAATCTACATAATAAGTTTATTTTGTAGTCTTTAGGATTTTCTATGTACAACATTATGTCATCTGTGATAATGACAGTTTTACTTCCTCCTTTCCCATTTGGATGCCTTTTATTTCTTCTTATCAAAACCTGTATACTTTCATTAACCAATGTCACCCCAATAAATTCCAATTTTAAAAAGTAAAAAAAAAATTAAGACAAAATATTAGGTGACATGTTCAAATAAATTGTTAAATTCTGTCTAAATAGATAAAGGTATTGGCTATACCACTGTTCAAAATTAATCAGGATTGGCCTGATGTCAGCATATGAGACCATTTTTTTTAAAAAAAAGTATAATTGATCCATGGTTGACTTGCAGTACATATCTCTTTATTTTCTTCCCTGTATGAAATTTGAGGAGGCAAACTTTGCCACAAGAATGTTATGAAACCTACATTTGCATACCCCTAAACAAAATTAGTTCAATGAGAGTTGAATCATCTTTTTAATCCCAGTATCAAACACTGTTCCAGAACACATAATAGGGAGTCTGCTAATATTTGATAAATACATAAGTGGGTCCTTTTGCTCCCTGGGACCAGGCCAGAACATTTGGCTAAAATGAAGTGTAAGTAGCAACTTATGTACAGAAGTCATGAGCTTTTGGGAAAAGAGAAATTAAAGAACATGTTCTCTAAGAAAACCAGTGATTGCTCAGGAGTTTCACTACTTGAATTTTCCCCTAAATATTAACCAATGGACAATTACCTAACTATAAAATTTATGGAAGTCCAAAAAGGATTGGTCAGACTAACCAGACTAAAGATGAAATCCTAGTAAGCAGGGAAAGTACAAGTCTCATTGCTAGATCCTATATAATAAAAGCCTAATATGCTAAGTGTCTGACTGTTTGACCAGTTGCTGTGATGCGCACCTACCACCAGAGGGCAGATGCACCAACTAGTAGGTTAGCTTGCTGCTGGAGTCGGGCCAATCAGAACTGGGCGAGATGGCCTAGACATGCCCTGGAGCCCTCCTGCGGCCTACCTGGCGCTATCATGCACTGGCGGGGTCCCTCGGCTTGGCCTGTGCCCTCTTGCAATCTGGGACCCCTTGGGGGATGTTGGAGAGCCAATTTTGGCCCAATCCCCACAGGCCAGGCTGAGGGACCCCACTGGTGCACAAATCTGTGCACCAGACCTCTAGTCCTATCTAATAAAAGAGTAATATGCAAATTGACCATCACTCCAACACACAAGATGGCTGCCCCCATGTGGTCAAAGATGGCTGCCCCCATGTGGACACAAGATAGCTGCCACAAGATGGCCAGCAGGGGAGGGCAGTTGTGGGTGATCAGGCCAGCAGGGGAGGGCAGTTGGGAGGGACCAGGCCTGCAGGGGAGGGCAGTTGCGGGGGGACCAGGCCTGCAGGGGAGGGCAGTTGGGGGGAACCAGGCCAGCAGGGGAGAGCAATTAGGAGCGACCAGACCAGCAGGGGAGGACAGTTAGAGGTGACTGGGCCAGCAGGGGAGGGCAGTTGGGGGGGGACCAGGCCTGCAGGGGAGGAGAGTTGGGGGCAACCCGGACTGCAGGGGAGGGCAGTTGTGGGAGACCAGGCCTGCAGGGGAGGGCAGTTAGGGGCGACCAGGATGGCAAGGAAGGGAAGTTAGGGGTGACCAGGCCAGCAGGGGAGGACAGTTAGGGGTGACCAGGCTGGCAGGGGAGGGCAGTTAAGGGCAATCAGGCCAACAGGGGAGCAGTTAGGCATCGATCAGGCTGGCAGGGGAGTTGTTAGGGGGTGATCAGGCTGGCAGGCAGAAGCGGTTAGGGACAATCAGGCAGGCAGGCAGGCGAGCAGTTGGGAGCCAGCAGTCCTGAATTGGAGAGGATGCAGGCTGGGCTGAGGGACACACTCTCCCCCCAATGCATGAATTTTGTGCACCGGGCCTCTAGTCATATCATAATAGAACTTCTGTTAGCACCATGAATTTAAGACAAATCATACTTTACCTGTACTGTCTCCAATTATAAATTTCTTCTGCTATCTCATAAGTCATTATGTCAAATATTTGAAAGTTGACCTATTAGTTTTAGCACCATACCCCTATGTGCTCCTCAAAATCTATCTTTATTCACCTACTCTTTCCAAAGTAAAGTTTCAAAGTTGCTTACCAGCAAAGACTTTATTGGATGTTCATGATAATTTCAATCAGTATTTAATCCCTATTTCTACGGATTTATAATTAAGGTATAGGATTACATAAACAAAAGGAACTACTAATATTTAGTCCAGTACAAAATAGCTAAAGGCTTCACTAGAAATTTGATTATCTCTTTTGAACAGTGAGAGTGAGTCAGTGTTTGCTTCAGGAGTGGATAGCTGTCTTTCTCTTCTAGTTTTACCATTCCTGGCACTTAGCCTTTAAAATATTACCTCATTCAGTTAGCCACAAATCATCCCATGATAACTTGAAAGCTTTTCAGGTTTTGAGAATGGAAACATTCTAAGAAGTATAAACTTGTATAGGCAAATATTTTAGTACACAATGATTTTCATTTATCCTATCCAATAAAGGAGTAATATGCAAATTGACCATACCTCTGCTACACCAACAAGCCATGCCCACAAGCCAATCAGGAGCAAGTATGCAAATTAACCCAACCAAGATGGCTGTGGCCACGGAGAGAGCAGGAGGAAGGCTTGGGTTTCCCCGGCAATGGAGGAAGCCAAGCTTTCCGCCTGTCCTGGTGGGCCCAGGCCTCCACTCAATGCTACAAAGTTTCAATGATAGAAGATAAATAAATCCCAACAAAAATGGTGGCAGCCACGGAGCTGGAGAGAACAGGAGGCTAGGGTTGCCCCCGGCAATGGCAGAAGCCAAGCTTATGCAGCCCTGGCCTGCCTTGGCCTCTGCTTAAGGCTACAAAGTTTCAATTATAGAAGATAAATAAATCCCAAAAGAAATTATTGCTGCCACGGAGGGAGCAGAAGGCTTGGCTCCGCTCCAGGCTACAAAGTTTCAATTGTAGAAGATAAATAAATCCCAGATACCAGGGCCTCCCATTGGGTCGCCGGGGGGCGTGGCCGGCCTGCAAACCACCACAGGCCCCTCGCACAGGCCTCCCCACGCCCCAAGGGAACCCTCACCCTGTTCTAGGACACCCTTCAGGGCAAACCAGCTGGCCCCCACCCATGCACCAGGCTTCTATCCTATGTAATAAAAGAGTAATATGCAGATTGACCATCACCCCAACACACAAGATGGCTGCCCCCATGTGGTCAAAGATCCTGCCCCCATGTGGACACAAGATGGCCACCACAAGATGGCAAGCAAGGGAAGGGAGTTGGGAGGGACCAGGCCTGAAAGAGAGGGCAGTTGGGGGTGATCAAGCCTGCAGGGGAGGGCAGTTAGGGGTGACCAGGCTGGCAGAGGAGGGAAGTTGGGGGTGACCGGGCCTGCAGGGAAGGGCAGTTGTGGGGGACCCAGGCCTGCAGGGGAGAGCAGTTGGGGGGGACCAGGCCTGCAGGAGAGGGCAGTTAGTGGTGACCAGGCCTGCAGGGGAGGGCAGTTAGGGGTGACCAGGCCTGCAGGGGAGGGCAGTTAGGGGCAATCAGACTGGCAGGGGAGCAGTTAGGCATCAATCAGGCTGGCAGGGGAGTGGTTAGGGGGTGATCAGGCTGGCAGGCAGAAGCGATTTAGGGAAGATCAGGAAGGCAGACAGTCGAGCAGTTGGGAGCCAGCAGTCCTGGATTGTGAGAGGGATGTCCGACTGCCCGGTAGGATCAGGCCTAAATGGGCAGTTGGACATCCTTCGAGGGGTCCCAGATTGGAGAGGGTGCAGGCTGGACTGAGGGACACCCACCACCATGCACGAATTTCATGCACTGGGCCTCTAGTTAAGTATAATAATCACCAGAGGCAAGACCTCATGGCATTAGAACAAAGGATGAATACCTGCATTGTGAAAATAGAAGTGTATACCCAAGATCAAATTCTTCTTGGTGCTGGCCATGGACTGCCACATTCTGGCACTGTTCATACCAAATCATTTAAAAATAAACAGGGTGACTTGATGACCCACTATGCCCAAGATAGCCCCAGTTTGTCTGTTGTCCAAACATAATTATTAATAACACTCTTTTTCATTTTCAAAAGTTCATCCTGATATAAATAAGAGTCTCCAGACAATGAAGAATAAGAAGAGTAATTAGAAATTTGAAGGGGATGCATAGGGAAATATAGCAAATCAGGTTTCAGGTGTATAGGTAAAGATCAATTCCAACATTGATAAAGGGGGAAAAAAAAACCTGTGTGGGGATTAATGTGCTGAGTTAGGCAGTTCCTATGTGAGGAAAATTCCCTACTAAGAGATTTAGTTAGGGAAAAATCTTTGAAAATTGCCTGGATGACTAACAAGACTTGGTTTTAAATCATGCTGTAAATGTATATGATGGCTTCCAGGGCAAACTGATTGACCATGGCTAGATAAGTCTTCAGCTACTTTCCTAAGAACTGTTTCTAAAAATGATCAGAAATATTTTTCTCAACTTCCATGTCCAGCTACTTAGAACGTAATGCCTTTAAACATTAAAAAAAGAAAAAGATTGCTCTCTAACCCCCTCCCCCACCCCTGCCATTTGTCTCCGGGGGAGGCGGAAGGGGTCAATCGGTCAATTGGTGAAAAAAGAGACATAAATAAAACTTTAGACAATAAATAAATTAAAAAAGAAAAAGAAAAAGGTGAGTAGATGGGGATGGAAACCATAATAGTCTCTGGTAATGTCTTATACGGACACGAAAGTGCTTATAAATCATAAATAACCCTATTCCTCTTTTTAAATAAACTAAAATCCCACTATTAAATGTGAATCTGTCCCTGCCTAGTGTGGCTCACATGGTTGAGTGTCATCCCATGCACCAGAGGTCGCTGGTTCAATTCCCAGTCAGGGCATATGCCTGGGTTTCGGGAGCTTGATCCCCAGTAGGAGACATGCAGGAGGCAGCCAATAGATGTTTCTCTCTTCCTCTCTCTAAAATCAATCAAAGCATATTTAAAAAAACACAACATAAGTTCTTAAAAAATAAATAAATGTGAATTTGTGTGCTTTGGTTTAAAAAAATAAAAAAGGCAGCCCTGAGAATTATTGACATTTTTGAAGAACAAGAAAGGGTGAGACAATCCTTCTAGTTTCTCCTTCTGTCTCTAAATATATAAATAACATGCAAATAGTCATAATGCAGGGAAACCAATTTTTGGCTTGGGAGCTTTGATTTAGTGGACACTTCTCAATACCCTGTTATCATTGCCAGAGGAACCATGAAATATTCAGTTTGCTACAAGGGAACCACCAACTCTGTACATATGGTATGTGTCAGTGAATTTGACTAGCCTGTCTTGAGGCTTCAGTCAGAGCTTTATTCCTTTATTTTTTTAAAGTCAGGTGGAAAATGCCAGAATAGTCTGGCCTGATTTGCAGTGTATTCCTTTTAGTTTAGGCTAGCCATTAAGTCTTTTCCTTTTCTAGATACTTAGTCATTGCTGGATTATGGCTTTGAATATGGGTCACTTACGAAAGGCTGCCTCAACTGGTTCTGCTTTAGGTTCTCCATATATAGCGGCCCCCTTTTCTCCTGTCCACTGGGAATGAGCACTCCCTGCCAACATTCAGATGCTGAACATTTTTAGGAGTCCGGAGGGAACAGTGTTTTTAGGCAGCTCTTTTCAGACACTGAGTTTCTTCAGCTGGAGAAGGGAATGTGCCTTCCCAAATAAGAATGAAGAATATGCCAAATATAAGCAGTTGAATAACACTGAGTTATTTTTAGGAACCAGGGTCATTCAGTACAGGAAATGATGGTGCTACCAATAGTTTATGGCTAGTGACTATAAAACAACACTATTTCTATACTCATTTAACTACTTTTGAGTATGTTGAGAAAATTTGGCAATTTGAATTAGGAGAAGCTTGATTTTAGACCAAATTCATTACGGAGTGGTTAGTGTTAAAAAGTATGTCTATAGTAGAAGCATCCTCTTCCTCCAAATTAATCCCCATAACATATGATCTAAGATAGAATTTTTGCTGTGTATCTATGTATGGGAAACCATGAGTCCATGAACACCCTAAAATTGTAAACAAAGTTTCATTTATACACACAAATCTGTGTTTTTGCAGCTATTTCTTGTTATAATAGGATCTTAACCCTAAAACATTAAGAATCATTATTTTGTTTTCTAATTAAATTTATTGGCATGACATTGGTTAATAAAATTATATAGGTTTCAAGTGTACAATCATCATCATCTGTATATTGCGTTGTGTGCCCACCACCCAAAGTCAAGTCTCCTTCAGTCACCAATTTTTTGTTGTTGTTGCCCTAGAATTTTGGGCTGTATATTGATTAGTTTTATCCAAACCAAACTTTTAAACATCAGATAAAGTTCCAAATAGGTTGTTATGAGATTTTCACTGCAGTGTTATTTAACTGTAGGAGCTAGAACAGAAAAAGTAAATCTTTTGTATCAATCCACATAACTAAAGAGTGTGCTGTTTGTGTTTACTTTTAAAGGTAAAATGAACTTCAAAGATAAACTAGAACTTTTTATTTCAAATGTTCAACATACATACTGGGACAAAAATGCCTTCAAATTACATCTAAAAATCACCTTAGTTAAAAATTGTTGTAAAATTTTAATTAGATTGAGAGCAATTGTGAATACATTTTAATGATATTTCCTAATAACATCTTCCATGTTGCATTCAGAAAACAAGGCCTGTGACTGCTACTTTAGGATTTCTGCATTGTTGTTGACTGATGTCACAGGCTTTTTACTCTATGATCACAAGAATTCCTTATTTAGAACTGGTAAAGTTTGCCACATACCTAAAATATCAATTAAACTATTTTTCTCTTACAGTCAGAACATTGGCTATGAAAATGAAAATGAAGCACTTCAATTAAAACTTCGCTAGTAGGGAGAAAATACTTGCAAAAGATATATCTCATACAGGATTGTTATCCAAAATATACAAGAACTCTTAAAACTTAACAATAAGAAAATAACCTGTTTTTTAAAATGGGCCACAGACAATAGTATGGTGAAGGCTTGGGAGGGATAGGTGCAGAGTGGAAGGGATCAATGGGAAAAAAAACACACAAAAAACCAAAGGGGACATCTGTAATACTTTCAATAATAAAGAAATTTTAAAGAAATGGACCAAAGGCCTTAACAGATACCTCACCAAATGGGATATACAGAAGGCAAATAAGCATATGAAAAGAGGCTCTGATTATATTTGGGGGATTTCAAATTAAAACAAAAGTGAGATATCACTACACACTTTTGATTTTGTTTTAATTTTTAAAAAATACATATATATTTTTATTGTTGACAGTATTACAGATGTCCCCCATTTACTTCCCCTCCCCCTCCCCTCTGCCCAACCCTTTCCCCACCCAAGGCCTCACGACACTATAGTCTGTGTCCATGGGCTATTAATAAAAGTATATATCAGTTCTTTGGGTTATCTATTCTCATCCTCCCCCATCCCCTCACCCACGATATATGTCAGTCTGTTCAATGGCTCCATGCCTCTGGTCCTATGTTGTTAGTCAATTCACTTTGTTCCTTAGATTCCACAAACAAGTGAGATCTTGTAGCATTTGTCTTTCTCTGATTGGCTTATTTCATTTAGCATAATAGTCTCCAGGTCCCTCCATGCTGTCTCAAAGGGTAAGAGACCCTTCTTTTTTTACAGCTGTATGATATTCCATTATGTAAATGTGCTACAGCTTTTTTATCCATTCACCTACTGATGGGCACTTGGGCTGTTTCCAAATCTTACCTGTTATAAATAGCGTGGCTATGAACATAAGGGTGCCTTTATTCTTTCTGATTGATGTTTCTGGGTTTTTAATAGTAGGTTATATTAGTATTCCCAGAAGTGGGATCACTGTGTCAAATGGGAGTTCCATTTTTATTTTTTTGAGGAAACTCCATACTGTTTTCCATAGTGGCTACACCAATCTGCATTCCCACCAGCAGTGAACTAGTGTTCCCTTTACTCCACATCTTTGCCAACACTTGTTTATTGATTTTGGTATCATGTGATATCTTATTGTGGTTTTAATTTGCATTTCTCTGATGATTAGTGACTTTGAGCATTTTTTCATATGTCTATTAACCATCTGCTTGTCCTCTTTGGAGAAGTACTATAGTATCTATTCAGGGGTCTTCCCATTTTTCAATTGGATTGTATGTATTTTTATGTTGAGTTGTATGAGTACTTTATATATTTTGGAGATTAACCCTTTATCAGATGTATCATTGATGAATATACAAGTGGGTTCCCTTTTCATCTTGATGGTGGTTTCTTCTGCTGTGCAGAAGCTTTTATTTTGATGTAGTCTCATTTGTTTATTCTTTCTTTGGTTTCTCTTGCCCTGGGCAGATGTATTGGCGAAAATACTGCTACATGAGATGGCTGACATTTTGCTGCCTATGTTTCCTTCTAGGACTTTTATGGTTTCACAACTTACATTTAAGTGTGTGTGTGTGTTTTATTTATTTAAAATTTTTATTGTTTAAAGTATTACTTAAGTCTCCTTTTTTCTCCTTTTTTTGGCTGGCAATAGAACCCACATGGGAAAATCCCCCTTTGTGAAGTTAGCCCCACAGAGCAGCTTATATGCTGTGGTCATGGCCAATCTTCACAGCAAGATCATCTGAGAGTGAATCCCAGCCACTGATGTGGCAACAGATCAGCTACAACAGGAGGGCACAAATAAATAAAACAAAGGACTCTTTTGGAGCACCCAGCTAAAGAAATCAGGAAGATGGTGCCACTGGGCCCCACTGGACACCTACTACATAAAGCCACCCTACCAAGACAGGGAGAAGTAGCAGATCTGACTAATGCATAGAAACAAACATAAAGAGGCAGCCAAAATGGAGAGACAAAGAAATGTGTCCCAAATGAAAGAATAGGAGAAATCTCCAGAAAAAAAGGTAAACAAAATGGAGGCAAACTATCTACTAGACACACAATTTAAAACACTGATTATAAGGATGCTCAAAGAACTTAGGAGAAGAATGAATGAACTCAGTGAGAACTTCAAAAGAGATAGTAATAATAAAAACAAAACATAGAAAGAATTAAAAAAACAACAGTCAGAACAGAAGAATGTGATAACAAATGAACAATGCACTAGAAGGAATCAACAGATTAGATGAAGGAAATGATCTAATCAGCATTTTGGAAGATAAGGAAGCAGCAAATACCCAATCAGAG
This sequence comes from Cnephaeus nilssonii, assembly GCF_951640355.1. Taxonomy (NCBI): domain Eukaryota; kingdom Metazoa; phylum Chordata; class Mammalia; order Chiroptera; family Vespertilionidae; genus Cnephaeus; species Cnephaeus nilssonii. Next base: position 9,468,076 of record NC_137075.1, on the reverse strand, counting down.
CAGCAAAGAAAAAAAAAGAATTTAAAAAATTAGGATAGTATAAGGGACTTTTGGGACAATATCAACCATTAAATGATTTTCATTATAGAGGTGCCAGAAAGAAAAGAGAGAGGGTAAGGGATTAAGAATATATTTGAAGAAATAATGACTGAAAACTTCTCTAACCTGTTGAAGGAAAAAGACAGAAGTCCAAGAACCTAGAGGGTTCTAAACAAGATGAACCCAAAAAGACCTTCACAAAGACACATCAGACTTAAAATGACAAAGGTTATAAACAAAAAAGAGAATCTCAAAAGAAGCAAGAGAGAGACAGTTAATTACCTACAAGGGAGCACCTATAAGACTGTCAGTTGGTTTCTCAACATGAAATTTCAGGCCAGAAGGGAGTGGCACAACATATTCAAAGTGATGAAGAACAAAGACCTACAATCAAGTCCACTCTACTCAACAATACTATAATTTAATAGTAAAGGATAGATAGAGCCTCCCCCAAAAAATAGAGCTAAAGGAGTTCATTACCACCAAACCAGTATTACAAGAAATGTTAAAGTGTCTACTTTAAGAAGAGAAAAAAAGAGCATAAATAAGACTTAAGTATTATTAATAAAATGGCAATAACCACATAATATCAATAATCACTTTAAGTATAAATGGATTAAATCCTCCAATAAAAAGACATATGATAGCTGAATGAATAAGAAAACAAGATCATATATATATATATGATAATAAATTATATATATAAATTATATATATATCCTATCTAATAAAGAGGGAATATGCTAATTGACATCACATCCTCAAAAAGATGATGGCACCTACAGCCAATAAGGAGGGAATATGCTAATTGACTGCCACACCCTCAAAGATGGCAGCACCCACAGCCACAAGATGGCGGCATCCAGTCCCCTCAGCCCTGCTGGGGTGGCAGGCGTGCGGCATGGACAGACCCAGCCCCAGGCAGGTCCGGCCACTCTGCGAGCCTGCCTCTGGAGTCCCCCAGTCCCCTCAGCCCCCAGCCACCAAGGGCCGGCCCAAGGTGCAGGCAAGCCTCAGATGGCAGCTGCCCAGCCGCCCAGGACAGGCCCAAGATGTAGCAAGCCTCAGATCATGGCTGCCCAGCTGCCCAGGGCCAGCCCAAGGTGCAGCAAGCCACTGATGGTGGCTGCCCTGCTGCCCAGGGCTGGCCCAAGGCGCAGGCAAGCCTCGGATGGCAGCTGTTCAGCAGCTGCCCAGGGCCGCCCGAGGCTCAGGTAAGCAGGGCTGGCCAAGGCTTTCACTGCCGGCAGTGGCAGCAGCAGAGGTGTGATGGGGGCGTCGCCTTCCCTTGATTGCCGAGTTGCCTCCCACCCCTGAGGGCTCCCAGACTGTGAGAGGGGACAGGCTGGGCTGAGGGCCATATATATATATATACATACACACACACACATACACTAATAAAAGAGAAACATGCAAGTTAACCATCACTCCGCTACACCCACCAGCCAATCAGGAGCGAGTATGTAAATTAACCCAACAAAGATGTCGGCGGCCATGGAGCTGGAGTGAGCAGGAGGCTTGGGTTGCCCCTGGCAATGGAGGAAGCCAAGCTTCCTGCCCGTCCTGGCCCGCCCTGGCCTCCGCTCAAGGCTACAAAGTTTCAATTATCTTACCTAATAATAGACAAACATGTAAATTGACCGTACCTTAGCTACGCCCATAGCCAATCAGAGTGACTATGCAAATTAACCAAAAAAAAGATGGCAGTTAATTTGCATACATAGGCATCCAGCGCCTGTGTCCTAGGAACATCCTGGCACCCAGGTCACTGTGAGGTAAGGCCTGGTGCAGGATCGGACCCCCTGTGATCGATCGCAGGAAGATGGGGCTCCGCTCCTGCTCCAGGCCGAAAGCGGACCCCCTGCAATCAATCGCAGGGAGATGGGGCTCTGCTCCTGCTCAAGTCCGAAAGCCTTCACTGGAGGCTTTCGGCCTGGTGCAGGAGCGAAACCCCTGTGATTGATCACAGGGAGCTGGGGCTCTGTTCCTGCTCAAGGCCAAAAGCCTCCCTGCGATCGGTCACAGGGAGCTGGGGCTCTGTTCCTGCTCAAGGCCAAAAGCCTCTGCCAAACTGGACCCCCTGAGATTGATCGCAGGGAGCTGGGGGTCCGCTCCTGCTCCAGGCGAAATCCGGAGGCTTTCGGCCTGGGGCAGGACTGGACCCCCTGAGATTGATTGCAGGGAGCTGGGGGTCTGCTCCTGCCCTAGAGGCTTTTGGCCTGGGCAGGCCTGGGCAGGGGTGGAGCCTGCGATCAGAGGGAGCTGGAGGGCCCCTGCCCAGCCCTCCATTGGTGTGAACTATAGAGGAAACACCGTTTCTGACTACACATTGGCTAAGCTTCCTGTATGCCACTGGTAATATTCTTAGTAACTTGGGTAATAAGAATCCAAAAAGGTGATCTAGGGTTTTTCCACCACACTTCTGGAGAAAAAAATGAAGGTCTGCTGCTGGAGGGCTAAGAAATGTCATATCCTGCCCTAGGCAGTTTGACTCAGTGGATAATGCCTTGGCCTGCCGACAGCAGGGTCTGGGTTCGATTCTGATCAAGGGCATGTACCTAAGTTGCAGGCTCCTCCCTGGCCGGGGCCCAGATCAGGGCTCATGCAGGAGGCAACCAATCAAAGTGTTCCTCTCACTTTGATGTTGCTCTCTGTCTTTCCCTTTCTCTTCCACATTCTCTAAAAGTCAATGGAAACATCCTCAGGTGAGGATAAAAAAAAAAAGAAAGAAAGAAATGCATATCCTATGGAAGACACATCTTGAAAATGCCTAAAGAAAGTTGTCATTTTTTCTTGGTGAAGGGACTGGAGTCCGTGTTGATGAAAACACCTTGGTGGCTGTGGTGACTGGCAGTGGCTGCAGCAGCAGGGCGATGGGGCTGGTGCCTTCCCCTGATCAGCCCGATTGCCTCCCACAAAGGGAGGCCAGACTGTGGCTTAAGTCGTCAGTAGGACATCCCCTAAGGGCTCCCAGTATGCGAGAGGGGGCAGGTTCATGCACTGGGCCCCTAGTAGAAGATAAATAAATCTCAGATACCTGCTTTCAGCCAGCCCTGGCCTCCGCTCAAGGAGGCGCTGAAAAAAAAAAAAAGAAAAGAAACAAAAGGAGGGGCTGGGAGCCTGGATCGCCAGGGGGCGTGGCCAGCCTGCAAACAACCATTAGCCCCTCACCCAGTCTGGCCAGGCACCCCAGTGGGGACCCCCACCCTGAAGGGGCTATGGCCAGCCTGAAAATGGCCCTCAGCCCCTCACCCAGGCTGGCCAGGCATCCCAGCGGGATCCCTACTCTGATCCGGGACACCCTTCTGGGCAAACCAGCCAGCCCCCACCCATGCACCAGGCCTCTATCTATACTAATAAAAGGGTAATATGCTAATTAGACTGGGAGACCTTCCGGATGTTCTTCTGGACAAAGCCATGGTGGCGGGGCTGAGGTAGAGGCAGTTAGAGGCCAAGAGGGGAAGGAAGTTGTGGGTGATCAGGCTGATGGGGTACGGGGCCGTTGAGGGTAAGCAGACCAGCAGGGAGGCCAGTTGGGGATGAGCAGGCTGTCAGTGGGGGTCAGTTGGAGGTGATCAGGACAGTGGTGGGGGGGTATTTTGGGGTGAAAAGGCCAGCAGGGGGGCAGTTGGGGGTGAGCAGGCCAGTGGGGAGGGAAGGTGGGGGTGAGCAGGCCAGCAGGGAGGGCAGTTGGGGGTAAGCACACTGGCATGGGGGACAGTTGGGGGTGATCAGGCTGGTGAGGGGGCATTTGGGGGTGAGCAGGCCAGCGGCAGGGGGCAGTTGGGGCAAGCTGGCCGGCAGGCAGAGTGGTTAGGGGCAATCAGGCAGGCAGGCAGGCAGGTGAGCAGTTAGGAGCCAGCAGTTCCAGATTGTGAGAGGGATGTCCGACTGCCGGTTTAGGCCCGATCCCTGTAAACCGGCAGTAGGACATCCTTCGAGGGGTCCCAGATTGGAAAGGGTGCAGACCTGGCTGAGGGACAACCCATCCCCCAGTGCACGAATTTCATGCATTGGGCCACTAGTGTGTGTGTGTGTGTGTGTGTGTGTGTGTGTGTGTGTGTGTGCATATAAATCCTAACCAATGGACACAGACACCAGGGGTGTGAGGGTATGAATGGGGGTGGGGGATGGGGGACAAGGGGGTATAAGGACACATATGTAATACCTTCATCAATAAAGAAAAAAAATACCAAAAGCATATTTGACAGAACTAGAAGACACATTCCAAAAATTCATATGGAACCAAAAAATATCCCAATAGCCATAACAATTCTGAGAAAAAATAACAAAGTTGGAGGGGTCACTGTACTGGATATCACACTATACTACCTCTATGATGAACAACATAGACTGATGAACAAGAACAGAACCAGAAACAAGGAGGCATCGATCGGACTATCGGGCCTCAGAGGGAGGATAGGGGAGGGTGGGGGGAGGGGGGAGAGATCAATCAAAGGTCTTGTGTGCATGCATATGAGCCTAACCAATGGTTAAGTTCAACAGGGGGTTGGGGCATCCGTGGGGAGGGGTGTGGGATGGGAATGGGGGGATGAGGACAAATATGTGACACCTTAATCAATAAAGAAATTAAAAAAAAAAAAAGGATTGGACTGCTCCAATCTGAACTTATAGATCTGTCTTTGCATCACTGGAAGTCTTTCAGCCAGACATGAACTTCTTTTTCTTCTTCTTTTTTAAAATATATTTTTATTGATTTCAGAGAGAAGGGGAGAGAGAGAGATAGAAACATCAAGGATGAGAGCGAATCACTGATCGGCTGCATCCTGCACTCCCCCTACTAGGGATGGTACCCCCAACCAGAGCATGAGCCCTTAATGGGAATCCTTCAGTCCACAGGCCAATGCTCTATCCACTGAAGCAAACCGGCTAGAGCCAGACATGAACTTCTTGATGTGATGCGTTTTGTGAAGTTCAAAATATAACCTGTAAGATGCAAAAATTAAAGTAGAATCTATTCCAGCATTTAGATCTTACTTTAAGTTAATAAGAAGTATAGGGGATAGAGGAATAATTTAAATGATACCATAAGAAAGCACCAGAAAACTCCAGAGTGTGGGCTAATCTGCAGTCCATTTAAATGATTTTTACAAGTAAGAACCTTGAAAAGAAAACATGAAGAGGCGAAGAGATTTAACCCTTTGCACTCATTTGCTTTTTTCTCGATTCCTTTATGCTACTCGGGATTTAATTTTTTAAATACCCCAGATTTTACAAAGCGCAGCAGTAGAATAAAAAACTGGAGTTTCTTTTCATACAAACTTATTTATTTGGATTTTTTTATATTTCAAATTATTGATACATTCAAAGAGTATAAAAAGAGCTGCTACTGATGCTAACCATGTTGAGTCACACTCGGCATCTGAGTGCAAAAGGTTAAGAGACATAATTATCAATTGCAGTGAGTGGAACTTTATTTTGGATTCTGGTTTGAACAAATCCTCTCTAATAAAAGACTAGTATGCAAATTAACCATCACTCTGCTACACAAGCTACTCCCACCAGCCACGTCCACCAGCCAAGCCACACCCACCAGCCAATCAGGGCGAGTATGCAAATTAACCCCAGCCAAGATGGCTACCAGAAGGGAGGCTTGGGTTTCCCCAGCAACAGAAGAAGCCAAGCTTTCCACACACTCTGGCGGGCCCAGGCCTCCACTCAAGGATACAAAGTTTCAATTATAGAAGGTAAACAAATCCAAATGGCAGCCACGGATCGAGCAGGAGGCTTGGCTCCACTCTAGGCTACAAAGTTTCAATTGTAGAAGGTAAATAAATTCCAGATACCAGAGCCTCTGCTTGGGTTGTGAGGGGCGTGGCTGGCCTGCAAACCACCACAGGTCCCTTGCCCAGGCTGACGCCCCAAAGGAACCCCACCCTGATCCAGGACACCCTTCAGGGCAAACCAACTGGCCCCCACCCGTGCACCAGGCCTCTATCTTCCTATCTAATAAAAGAGTAATATGCAGATTGACCATCAATCCAACACACAATATGGCTGCCCCCATGTGGTCAAAGATCCTGCCCCCATGTGGACACAAGATGGCCACCACAAGATGGCCAGCAGGGGAGGGCAGTTGGGAGGCACCAGGCCTGCAAGGGAGGGTAGTTGGAGGCAATCAACCCTGCAGGGGATGGCAGTTAGGGGTGACCAGGCTGGCAGATTAGGGAAGTTGGGGGCAAACAGGCTGGCAGGGGAGCAGTTAGACATCAATCAGGCTGGCATGGGAGTGGTTAGGGGGTGATCAGGCTGGCAGGCAGAAGTAATTTAGGGAAAATCAGGAAGTCAGACAGTCGAGCAGTTGGGAGCCAGCAGTCCTGGATTGTGAGAGGGATGTCCGACTGCCCGTTTAGGTGGGATTGGGCCTAAATGGGCAGTTGGACATCCCTCGAGGGGTCCCAGATTGGAGAGAGTGCAGGCTGGGCTGAGGGACACCCCCCCTCCGTGCACGAATTTCGTGCACCGGGCCTCTAGTGAAATATAAAAAGACATTTAAGAAACAATTGGGGGAACTTTTAATATGGACAGATATATTTTCAATGCTCACCAGAGGATATTCTTTTATTAAGTTATGAACATATTTTTAGATTATATTAAGAAATTATTACTTTCTAATGATTTGCTACTTGTATTGTGATTATGTAAGAAAACATCCCTTTTTTAGAGAAATATGTAAGGGTGATGTGAAATAAAAAATGATGACATTGAAAAATTGTGAATAGCCACAGCAATTCTGAGAAAGAAGAACAAAGTTGGAGGGACTACAATACCAGATATCAAGCTATATTACAAAGCCACTGTTCTCAAAACTGCCTGGTACTAGCACAAGAACAGACATAAAGACCAATTCAACAGAACCCAGAAATCAACACAAGCCATTATGCTCAATTAATATTAGACAAAGCAGACAAGAGCATACAATGGAGTCAAAACAGTCTCTTCAATAAATGGTGTTGGGAAAATTGGGCAGATACATGCAAAAAAATGAAACTAGACCAACAACTCACACCATACACAAAAACAAACTCAAAATAGATAAAGGACTTAAATGTAAGATGGGAAACCATAAAAATATTAGAAGAAGCCATAGGCAGCAAAGTAGCAGACATTTGTCATAGCAATATCTTTACTGATACAGCTACTAGGGCAATGGAAACTAAGGAGAAAGTAAACAAATGGGACTACATCAAAATTAAAAGCTTCTGCATGGCAAAAGAAACCATCAACAAAACAACAAGAAAGCCCATTGTATGGGAGAACATATTTGCCAATGTTATCTCAGATAAGGGTTTAATCTCCAACATTTACAGGGAACTCATACAACTTAACAAAAGGAAGATAAACAATCCATTCAAAAAATGGGCAAAGGACTTAAATAGACACTTTTTGAAAGAGGACATACAGAAGGCCAAGAGACATATGAAAACCTGCTCAAAGTCACTAATGATTTGAAAGATGCAAATCAAAAAGACAATGAGATACCATTTAACACCTGTTAGAATGGCTATCATCAACAAATCAACAAACAACAAGTGCTGGCGAGGATGTGGAGAAAAGGAACCCTCATGCACTGCTGGTGGGAATGCAAACTGGTGCAGCCACTGTGGAGAACAGTATGGAGTTTCTTCAAAAATTTAAAAATGGAACTCCCACTTGACCCAGTGATCCACTTCTAGGAATATATCCCAAGAACTCAGAAACACTAATCAGAAAGAATATATGCACCCCTATGTTCATAGAAGCACAATTTACAATAGCTAAGATTTGGAAACAACCTAAGTGCCCATCAGTAGATGAGTGGATTAGAAATCTGTGGTACATCTACACAATGGAATACTATGCTGCTGTAAAAAAGGAAGAACTCTTTCCATTCATAACAGCATGGATGGACCTGGAGAGCATTATGCTAAATGAAATAATCCAGTCAGAGAAGGATATGATCTCACTCATTTGTGGAATATAATGAACAACGTGAACTGATGTACAAAAATAGATTCAGAGACATAGAAACATCAAACAGACTGTCAAAACTCAGAGGGAATGTAGGGGAGGGTGGGACGTGGGGTAAGAGATCAACCAAAGGACTTGTATTCATGAATATAAGCATAACCAATGGATACAGACAGTAGGGGGTGGGGGGGTTTGGTGAGGGCATGTGCTGCGGGGTGGGAGCAGCCAGGGAGAGCTCAATGGGGGAAAAAAGGAGACATACGTAATATTTTCAAAGATAAAGAATTTAAGTTTAAAAAAGAGAAAAATTTTGAAATTAGGGGTTTGTTTAAAAATACAATAAGAATAAAGAAGATAAATTAAGCATGATCAAAATATTAATAACTCTTGAATCTAGGTGATAGACATACCATGGTTCATTATATTAGTCTGTACTTTTATATGTTTATAAATTTTCATATTATAGAGTTAAAATTATTATGTATTTCAAATACTACATTGGAACATACTCCATAATTTCACCATTTCAACAAATAAAATTCCCTTCATATATCAGAATTTCCTTTTATTCTTGCTCTACATTTAGGCCTTGAGTAGATTTGTTTAATCACATAATCTTTTCTATTGTTTTTTTAAATTGATGAAAATGCTAAGTAAGTGCTATATTTTAACCATAATCAGCATGAATAAATATTAATGAAAGTAATAAAGAAGGCAAGTTACATGCTTTAAATTTAGTTGTTACAATTACACATTTATATAAATACTAGAGACTCAGCGCGCATGTAGCTTGCTACCACTTGCCTCAGCTGGCCGCCCCGTCCATCGCCACTCATAGCTCACTGCCCCATCCTCCACCAAGCATAGATCTCTGCTGCTAGTAGCTTGCACCTTGCCCTGCCCCCTTCTGTAGCTCTGCGCTTCCCACTTGTAGTTCGCTGCCCCACCTTCCTGCAGATCCATGATCTGGTCCTTATGCAGTCGGTCATTACACCTCACAGCATAACAGATAATTAGCATATTCCTCTCTTATTATATAGGATAAGATGGAGAATGACATCACCAAGTTGTTGACATAGGTTGGTCCTGACTTGGTTCTCTTCACAACTAACAAATATTCATGAAGAAGACACAACTGAAAGTATCTTAGAATACAGGATGAAGCTGAAGCAACATCCCCCTTTCCTGCCATACTACAGAGACCAAGACAGACAGCATTAGAAAGGTAAGAGAAGCAGCTGCACATTGACCACATTGCTCCTCCCCCAGGCCAGTGTGGCACCACATGGGGAGATTTCCCTGTAGTCTGCAGTTTCTCCAGTGGAAAAAGAAAACCAAAGGGAGACAACCATCACCATGTCCTCCAGCATTGTGGATCACTTTGTGGGACCCCACAGGCATAGCAGGGAAATCTTCTGAGCTCATCTACTAGGAATCTGACTGACCTAAAAATGGGGTGGGGTTTGTAACAATCTTGGTAGACAGAGTTCATACTTACATTGCCCAAGTAGTAATCCCAACCAGCAGCTTTACTCATCTGCATAACCAGGTTGGCATACTCTGGCCCAGAGAACTCAGTATGGTACAGATCTGCCTTATTTTGATCCTCAAACAAGAGGTTTTACTGGTTCTAAGGCCTGGGTTGTTGAGGCCAGGCAAATCAGTCTTTCTCACTATAGAGACTGTCTCCCTGCCACATCTGATCAGAGGGGCTGGAAGGAACACCTGGAAGCTATGTAGCTCAACAATGCTTGATCCCTAGATGTGGGAAGGCAAAGCTGATCACCCCTGAAGCAAAGTCAGTACTATGCAGAGGGAGTTCTGTTACACATAGGCAGAAACAATTAATTTATAACCAAGGCTGAGCACAGTTGCAAGCCCTTCCCAAACAAAGAGCCTGTTGGGAAATTGAGAGTTTCCTGGAATGACCCCTTGCCTTCCTGCCCAGGCAAAGGAACTGAGACAAAGCTCCCACATTGTGGTTCCTGGCTCCATCTGACCAGAAGGGCTGGCAAAACAAAACAAAACAAAACAAAACAAAACAAAACAAAACACACACACAAAAAAACCCAACAAGCCTGAAAGCTGTGCAACAGTCTAGCTGTTGGGGCAGGCAGACATAATAGTTTGCAGAGCAAAGCCAGTGAATCTGTTTGGCCAGGGAAATTGGAGCCTGGGTCAGCTTTACCAGTTTTAGACCTGCTTCTCCCACTATGTCCAGACAGGGAAACTAATGCATAGTCCCCTTATTGCTGAATACAATATTAAGCCTGTCCAACCAGGAAACCTAAACAGAGAATACAAGAAACTGTGTATCCCATTCAACAGCCATGCTTATAGTGGCATGTACCTTTCCAATCTACAGAGCAAAACTGGTGGCTTTACCTGACCAGGAAATTCACTGTGCACTTTTGCCTGATTCAGGTTACCAAAGTGAGCCATACAGGCTCTAGAACTATCCTGATGCCTTCTAATAACTGATCTTAAATAGATATTTATGACTTGTCAGACAAAGAATTCAGAATAGTTCTCTTAAAGAAGTTTAATGAACTACAAAGTCACACAGACAGCAATGAATGAAAAAAATGAGAAATTTGACAAAGCAATAGATAAAACATAAAAGAAAACACTCAGGAAGCCTAGATTTGAAAAATACAATCATTTAACTGATGAGTTCAATAGAAAGTTTCAAAAGCAGACTTTATCATGCAGAAGGAATAAACGTCAGCAACCTGAAAGATAAAACATTAGAAATTACTTAGTGAACGAAGAGAACAAAAAAAGAAAAAGAGGGAAGAAACTTTATGCGACTTATGGGAAACAATGAAAAAAAAAAAAAAACAAAAAAACAAAACCCTACAATATTTTCATGAAAATTCCAGACGAAGAGAGAGAGGTACAAAAAGTATAGTAAGAGGAATTATGGCTAAAAACTTCCCAAACCTTGGGAGGGAAATGGACATCCAGATCATGAGGCCCCAAAGGCCCCAAATATGTTGAACCCAAAAAGGGCTACATTAAGAAATATTATAATTAAATTGTCAAAAGACAAAGAAAGAGTTTTAGAGGAAGCAAGAGGAGAGAGCGGTTACATACAAGGGAGCTCCCGTAAGACTATAGACAGGTTTTTCAACAGATACATTTTAGGTGAGGAAATAATGGCATAACATATTTAAAATATTGAAAGAAAAAACAAATCTGTCAACCAAGAATACTATATCCAGTGAAGCTGTTCTTCAGCAAAGAAAGTGGGATGAAAACTTTTCTGAACAAACAAAAGCGGAGGGAATTAATTACCACCAGACTTGTCTTACAAGAAATGCTAAAAGGTATTCTTTAATTAGAAGTAAAAGGATGCTAAGTAACAGCATAAAAACATTAAAAGGTAGTATAAAATTCACTGGTAGTAGTAAATATATAGTAAAAGATAGATTCTGAAATTTAGTAATGGTAGTGCATAATTCACTTATAATGTTAGTTTAAAAGTTACAAATAAATGTAGTAAAAATAACTATAATTACAATAATGTCATTAGTTACACAATATAAAAAATATGTATATTGTAACAGAAACAACCTAAAATGTGAAGGATAGTAGAAGTAAAAGTGTAAAGTTTAGGTATTCTATTGAAGTTAGGTCTTTAGCTGCAAAAATAGGATGTTATAATTTTAAGATGTTTTCTGTAAACATCATGGTAATCACAAAGAAAAAACCAGTAGCAATTACACAAAAGAACATGATAAAGAAGACAGAGGGGGGCAGTTGGGGCAGCCAGGCCAGCAGGGGGTCAGTAGTGGGGACCAGGCTGGCAGGGGTGGGCAGTTGGGGGCGACCAGGCTGGTGGGGTGAGGGGGGGAAGTTAGGGGCAATCATGCAGGCAGGCAGGTGAGCAGTTAGGAGCCAGCAGTCCCGGACTGTGAGAGGGATCTCCGTCTGCCGGTTTAGTCCCGATCCCCAGGATCGGGCCTAAACTGGCAGTCAGACACCCCCCGAGGAATCCTGGATTGAAGAGGTTGCAGGCTGGGCTGAGGGAACCCCCCCTCCACCCCGGGGCATGAATTTGTAGTCTATATATATAAAGAGCCAGGGTTGTAGCATCCACAATGACCGGAGGCTCGACTGAATGCCAGGCTCCGCGTGCAGCAGGCGAGTGGGCTGAACTGCTGACCTCTCAGAGAGAGAGACAGGTGGGGCTGATCATCAGCAGCAAGGCCAGAGAGAGAAGCAGGGTCTGGTCACCCTGCTTCTCTCTCCCGGCCTTGTCAACAGCCAAGCCTCTCTCTTTCCCAGAGGTCAGCAGTTCAGCCCGCTTGCCAGCAGCCTGGGGTGGCTGTTGATCAGCCCCGCCTCTATGATCAGGCCCGGAGATAGGCCCAGAGATGCTGACTGGCATAGAAACTGACCAATCAGAACCAAATCTGGGTGAATAGCGAGGAGCCAATGGCTGCCTGGGAGATGGAGCTTTTGACGCTGAATGGCATAGAAACCGGCCAATCAGAACCAAATCTGGGTGAACTGTGAAGGCAGAACCTAAGGTGGGGGCTGAGGAGGGGTTTTAAGTGCAACAGCTATTTGGTGTAAGGTGTAAGAAAGTGATTCAATTTTTTAATGACTGGTTTGGCAGTATAGTGCATATGGCTGGCTATCAGTCCAGATATGGAGATTATGTGTTTTTGTCTGCCAAGAGCATCTCCTCCTGCTGAAAAAGGCTTTCCTCCCCTTTTTGAGCAATCCGATCCTATATAATCTATCTACACTAATAAAAGGGTAATATGTTAATAAGGCTGGGTCGACCTGCCATCTTCCAGATGTCCGACTTCCTTCCAGACAAAGCCATGGTGGTGGGGGCCAAGGAAGAGGCAGTTAGGGGTGATCAGGCCAGCAGGAGAGGGTGGTTGGGGGTCAGATCAGGCCGGCAGGGGAGGGCAGTTGGAGGTGACCAGGCCAGCAGAGGGGCAAGGTAGTGGTGATCAGGCTGACAGGGGAGCAAGGTAGGGGTGATCAGGCCAGCAGGAGGGCAAGGTATAGGCAATCAGGCCAGCAGGCAGAGGGGTTAGGGGTGATCAGGCAGGCAGGCAGGCGAGTGGTTAGGAGCCAGTTGTCCCAGATTGTGAGAGGGATGTCAGTCAGACATCCCCTGAAGGGTCCCAGATTGGAGAGGGTGCAGGCCAGGCTGAGGAAACCCCTCTGTGCACAAATTTCATGCACCAGGACTCTAGTACAGTAATAGTTGGGTCCTTCAATACTATCAGCAATGTATAGATACTCCAGACAATCAATAAGGAGGCAATGAATCTGAACAACACTTGAAACCAAAATTAACCCTAGCAACATAACAGAACATTTTATCCAACAGCAGAATACACATTCTTTTCAAGAACATTTTCCAGAATAGACCATACATTATACCACAAAATAACTCTTAGCAAATTAAAGATATAAATCATACCAAGTATCTTCTTTGAGTACAATGGCATGAAACTAGAAATGAATAACAAGAAGAAAATTGGAAAATTCATGGATACATGGAAATTAAACACTTTCCTAAACACCAATGAATCAAGAAAGAAATTAAAGGGGAAATTTAAAAAAAACACCTGATACAAATTTAAATTGAACCACAACATACCAAAACTTATGGGATGTAGCAAAAACAGTTGTAAGAAAGAAATTCATAGTTCTAAGAAATAAACTCCTACATTAAGAAGCAAGAAAGATCCCCAAATAAAAAAATCTAACTCTACACCTGAAGGAACTAGAAAATGAGAATAAACTGAGCTCAAAGACAGCAGGAGAAAGGGAATTATAAAAATTTAAACTGAAATACATAAAATAGAAAACAAAAAAAATAAAAAGATTAACCAAACTAAGAATTTATTCTTTGAAATATTACACAAAAATGACAAGCCCTTAGTTAGACTAACCAAAGAAAAAAAGAGAAAGGACCCAAATCAACAAAATTTTATATGAAAAAGAAGATATTACAATGTATATCACAGAATTTCAAAGGCTCATAAGATGCTACTATGATCAGCCAACAAACTGGACAACTTAGAAAAAATGGAAAATTATTAGAAACATGTAACTTACCAAGCCCGAATAATAAAGAAATAGAAAATCTGAATAGACCAATTACTAATAAGGAGATTGAATCAGTCATCAAAATTCTCCCAACAAAGAAAAGCCCAGCACCAGAATGCTTTACTGGTAAGTTTTACCAAATATCTAAAGAAGAATTAACAGCAGTACTTCACAAAGTTACAAAAAATTAATGAGGAGGAAATACTCCCAAACTTATTTTATGAGGCCAATATTATCCTGATACCAAAACGAACAAAGTACACTACTAGAAAAGAAAACTACAGGCCAACATCCTTGATGAATGTAGACACATAAATTCTCAATAAAACATTAGCAAACCAAATTCAGCAGCATATTAAAAGGATCATTCGCCATGTGGGATTTATCCATGGGATGCAAGGATGATACAACATATACAAATCAATGTGATACATCACATTAATAGAATAAAAGAAAAGGATCATATGATCATTGCAATAGATGCAGCAAAGGCATTTGATGAAATTCAACATCCATTCATGATAAAAACTCCTAATAAATTAGGCATAGATGGGACACATCTCAAAATAATAAAGATCATATACAAGTCCACAGTTAACATCATACTCAATGGTGAAAATTTGGAAGCTTTTCCTCTAAGACCAAGAAGACAAAGGTGCCCACTCTCACTGTCCTATTCAACACAGTACCCCAAATCCTAACTAGAGCAGTCAAGCAAGAAAAAGAAATAAACAGTATCAAAATAAAAAAGGAACAAAGTTAAGTCATCTCTACAAATGACATGATGTCATATACAGTAGGTCCTCAGGTTACGTTGGAGATCCGTTCCTACAGCATGATGTAACACAATTTTCGCCGTAAGTTGGAACCCACCTACATAAGCACCTACGTCACTCACATGGAGCACATACACAGCAGTAATGAAGTGAAATAGTAAAAAAAAAAAAAAAAAAAAAAAAAAAATTAAAAGAAAGATAATTCCTGACCTTTACTTGTGGTAAATAAATAATAAAAAAAATAAAGCACATATGTACATATGTCAAAATGACAGGACTTTTTTTTTTTTTAATAAATAAACTAGTGGCCCGGTGCATGAAATTCATGCACATTAAAAGGGAATTAATTAGAGAAAATATTTTAATATTGCTATTTGTCAGGGACACAGGCAGGCAGCTTCACCTCAGCACTGGGCAGGGATGCACACAGACAGTGCCATGCAGGCAGGCAGCATGACATCAGTGCTGAACAGGCCTGCGCACTCCTCTGCTGGTGGCCACTTCCACCAGGGGCCGCTCCACCTCAGCACAGGGTGGGGACGCTGCGGCCCTGCTCACGACCCCTGGCTGGGTGGCCTCCAGGCTGGGGGGCGCCATGGGCCTGCATGCGCCCCTGCTGGTGGCCACTTCTGCTGTGGGCCGCTCCTAGGCCGTGCCTGAGCAGTCATGACTATTACGTGCCTGACTGGTTGTGACTGTTACGGCATCCGGGGTAAGTATGTCGAATCCAATGTAACCCGAGGACTGCCTGTATAAAAAATGCTAAAAATTCAGCCAAAATATTGTTAGATATAATCAATTAATACAGCAATGTTTTAGGATACATAATTAACATATAAAAATTGGTAGCATTTCTATACACTAACAACAAATTTTCTGAAAAAAATTAAAATAGCATTTGCAATACCATAAAAATCAATACAATAATTAGGAATACATTTCTCTAAGGAGGTGAAAGGTCTGTATGATCAAAACTACAATATATTGTAGTCCTGGTGCTGTTCAGTGGTTAGAGCACTGACCCATGCACCAAAAGGTCCCAGGTTAGATTCCAGTTAAGGGCACACACCTGAGTTGCATGTTTGATTCCCTGGCCCTGGTTGGGGCATGTGCAGGAGGCAACCAATCAATGTGTCTCTTTCACATTGATGTTTCTCTCTTTCTCCCTCTCTCTCTCTAAAAAATTAAGGGAAAAATATCCTTGGATAAATATTAACCAAAAAAAAAATAAAAAAACTATAATACATTGTTGAAAAAATTGAGCAATACAAAAATAAATGGATAGGTATCCCATGTTCATGGGTTGGAAGAATTAATGTTAAAATGTCCATACCACCAGGAGCCATCTATAAATTCAATGTAATCCCTATCAAGATTCCAATTACACTTTTAAAGAAGTAGAAAAAAACAATCCTAAAATTTATATGAAACCACAAAAAACCTTGAATAGCCAATTAAATCCTAAGGAAAAAGAACAAAGCAGAAGGCATCACACTTCCAATTTCAAGCTGTACTATAATACTATAGTAATCAAAACAACAAAGTATGTCATAAAAACAGACACATAGACCAATGAAACAGAATCCAGAGCCCAGAAGTAAACTCAAGAATATAAAGTCAACTAATATTTGACAAGGAAACCAAGAATACTCAATGGAGAAAAGTCAATCTTGTAATAAATGGTACTGGAATAAAACTGGAACCATATGGATTTAAGACTTGAATGTAAGATCTGAAACCATGAAACTTAGAAGAAAACATAAGAATAAAGTTCCTTAACATGAGTCTTAATAATGATTTTTTAAATATGACACCTAAAGCACAAGCAACAAAATAAACAATAAACAAGTGGGACTACATCAAACTAAAAAGCTGCATAGTGCCGAAACTGGTTTGGCTCAGTGGATAGAGTGTTGGCCTGCGGACTGAAAGGTCCCAGGTTCGATTCCAGTCAAGGGCATGTGCCTTGGTTGCGGGCACATACCCAGTGGGGAGTGTGCAGGAGGTAGCTGATCGATGTTTCTCTCTCATCGATGTTTCTAACTCTCTATCCTTCTCCCTTCCCTCTCTGTAAAAACTCAATTAAAAATAAAATAAAATAAAATAAAAAGCTGCATAGTGAAAGAAACCATCAACAAAGTGAAAGGACAGCCTATGGAATGGGAGAAATATTTGCAAACCCTATATCTGATAAGGGGTTAATAATCAAAATATATAAGGAACTCATACAACTCAATCGGAGAAAAAATAACCCAATTTTAAAAAATGGGCCTGAATAAATTTTTTTCCAAAGGAGATATTAAGAAAGCCAACAGGTACATGAAAAAAATGTTTAATATCACTAGTAAGTATCCTATATAATAAAAGCCTAATATGAGTGTTCAACTGTTCATTCGACCATTTGACCAGTCCCTATAATGCACACTGACTACCAGGGGGCAGACATTCCTACTGGTAGGTTAGCTTGCTACTGGGGTCCGGCCGATTGGGACTGCATGAGACGGGTCGGACACACCCTGGAGCTCTCCCATGGTTTGTCCCTGGCCAGCCAACCTCCTGTGGTCCCTCCTCAGCTGACCGGCCCTGATTGGCCTCAAGTGGGACTAGGAGAGATGGCCCCCATCAGCCCTGATCGGTACTGGGCGAGATGGGCCAGACACACCCTGGAGCCCTCCCACAGTCCCTCCCCAGCCCCGATTGTTCACTGGTGGAGTCCCTTAGCCTGGCGTGTGCCCTCTCACAAACTGGGACCCCTCAGGGATGTTGGAGAGCCGGTTTTAGCCCGATCCCACAGGCCAGGCTGGGGGACCACACCGGTGTACGAATCCATGCACCAGGCCTCTAGTGTAAATATAATTTAAAATGACAGTGAGATATCACTTCAGGTCTTTTCAAATGACCATCATTAGAGAGACAAGAGATAAATGTTGGTGTGGTAGGATTGTAAATTAGTACAGGTACTGTAAAAAACAGCATGTAAGTATTCTAAAAACATTTAAAAATACAACTACCATATTATCTAGCAATTCCACTTCTGGGGATATATCCAAAAGAAACAAAAAACACTAACTCAAAAAGGTATCTGCACAATTTCCCCCCCACTTCATAGCAGCATTACTTATGATAGCCAGGCATGGAAACAATATACATGTCCATCAGTGGATGAATGAGTGAAGAAGTTGTGATGTATACACACACACACACACACACACACACACACACACACACACACACACACATATACATACTAGGGGCCTGATGCTTGAAATTCGTGCATGGGGGGGTGGGTCCTTCAGGCCGAACTGCACCCTCTCCAATCTGGGAGCCCTCAGGGAATGTCCTACTGATGGCTTAGGCCCACTCCCCATGGTTCTCTGCTCTCTGCAGACCTGCCTCCTTCACACCACCATAGGCTCTGGTGTCTGCTCTCTGTGGAGGCCTGCTTGCCCTTTGCGGCCAGGTCCAGGGGCAAGCAGGACCCTGGTGTCTGCTCTCTGTGGGGGCCCTGTGTGGGACTGCTTGCCCCTCACTGCCACAGCCAGGGGCAAGCAGGCCCCTGCTGTCTGCTCGCTCACTGCAGGGGATGTTCCCGCCCTGCCCCCAGCTGCAGGGCACCTGCGAGTGTAGGCCCAGAGTGGCCGGGGGCGTTCCAGGCTCAGAGCGGGCCTACAGGCTCAGAGCGGCCTGGCTCCTGAGGATGCCTGTCCTTGGGACCCAGGCCACTTGGTGCCTGCATATGCAAATTAACCCATCTTTGATGGGTTAATCTGCATACTCACTCCTGATTGGCTGGTGGGTGTTGTGAAGTGACAGTTAATTTGCATCTTTCTCTTTTATTAGTGTAGATACCACAATGGCCTATTATTCAGCCACAAAAAATGAGGAAATCCTGCCATTTGTGACAACGTGGATGGACCTTGCAGGCATTATGCTAAGTGAATTAAGTCAGATAGAGAAAGACAAATACTATATCATCTCACTTATACGTATGTGAAATCTAAAATAACCCCCAACTCATAGAGAAAGAGGCTTGTGTTAATAGAGGCAGAGGGGAAAGTAGAATTGGAGAAGCTAGTCAAACGGTACAAACTTCCAGTTTTATGATAATTAAATACTAGGCATGTAATGTACACACGATGACTATAGCTAATACTGCTATATGCTATATAGAAAAGTTAAGATAGTAAATCTTATGAGTTCTCATCACAAGGGGGATTTTTTTCTTTTCTTATTTCTTTCCTTATGTTGTATCTATATGAGAAGATGAATATTAACTGAACCTATTGTGGTGATCATTTCACAATATATGTAAATCAAACTACCTTGTTATATACCTTAAACTTATACAGTGATGTATGCCAATTATCTATATACTAGAGGCCCGATGCACGAAGTTAGTGCAAGGGCCTTGTCCCCCGCCACCGCCTCTGCCTCCATCCCCGCCCGCCTCTGCCTCGGCCCCCGCCCACTGCGGCTTTGTCTGGAAGGAAGGGCGTCTGGAAGGATGTCCGGTCATATTACACTTTTATTATCTTACCTAGTAATAGACAAACATTCTAATTGACCATTCCTTCGCGACGCCCACAGTCAATCAGGAGCGAGTATGCAAATTAACCCAACAAAGATGGAAGTTAATTTTCATATGTGGCCGCCCAAGAGCCCCTGGCAGCTCTGGGCCTCTGAGCAGTGTAGGAAGTTGGAAAGGCGGCTCTGCCTAGAGCAAAAGCGATCCCGGCAGCCAGGGAAAGGAAGGCCCATTCTGGCACGAATCTTCCTGCATCGGGCTTCTAGTTATAGATATAAAAGGCTAAGTGTCTGTCCGTCTGACCAATAGCTATGATGTGCACTGACCACCAGGGGGAAGACGCTTAATGCAGGAGCTGCCATGATGTGCACTGGCTATTTAAAAATAAATAGTGCCACAGACCTGGTGCCGACAAACAAATACTCGGCTTCCCCCAAGTGGGACACAGGCTCTGCCACCACCCTGGAGTGACATCCCACCAAATCGCAGCCAATGCTGCCAAGACCCCATGGCACAAAATGCAGCCCACAGCCCAGCCCAGCCCATAAATGGTTGCTATGGGTTCCAGGTAATGACGTCACGTAGCAATGCCCGGCTTCCTCTCCCTAGCGACTAGCCTCCTTAGAATTTCTTCAGCCCAGGAACACGACTTGCTTCATAGCCAGGTGCAAACATTCAAACTTTAACCAAATGTTTGTGAAGCATTTTCCTGTGCCTCATCTCATTTGATCCTCACAGAAGTCCTGGAGTAGGTAGATAGGAGACTCTGTAGAATCCTATTTTCTTTTCATTAGCTGGAAAACAGAGATTTAGAAAGTTTACAAACTTGACCTGACTGAAAAGAAGTAAGAAATGGTGGAACTTGAAAATGACTTCAGGTTTTCTCACTGCTTAGAATATAGTCAAGCACTGCTGCAGTTAAATATTTTACCCTTTGTTCTCCCTGCGTGATCTACAATAATAATCTGCTTCATGTTGATATTTACTGCTGTGTTGCTGACAATTACCTGAAAGAGAAGTTGGGGTATTTCACTGGACTAGAAAAAGTTTAGCTAAATCAGAAAGTAGGTCTAATTAAGCAAGTTTATTCTCTCTATATAAAAGGCTAAGTTGACTCGTGCAAGTGCAACACATATAAAGCTCTCCCTGGCGCCAATCGCATGTGTGTGTTTCGATATGTCATTGTCGATCATGAATTTGGTTGACACTTCTGTGATAAAGGGCGAATAGCGATATTAAAATATTTCTTCTAATTAATTTCCTTTCAATGTGCATGAATCTGTGCACTGGAGCACTAGTTTCTCAATAAAACTGGAAAAAAATAATTGATCACTTTATATTTCTTCCCACCAAAACATAAACTTTTAATACCACACCAAAAATTTTGAGGCTATTTCTGAAAATAAGTACTTCAAAATAAATCTACTCTAAAATAATTCTCATTTTTCAAGCAAGTAAAATCATGTTTCTGGGAAAAGACTAATTTCCCCAAATACCCTGGCTTTTAGTACAAAGCAATCTAGTACAGCACCAATTGTACTCTTAAGGACATTAAATAATATTTGGTGATTATTATTATATCCTTATAAAATACACTTTTTTGGAAAAAAGGAGGCTATGTGGTATATAGGCTATGAGGTGTGCTCACCAATTAATTAGAAAATTTTCTTATAAAAATGTTCCATTTTCTTTAAATATTTGCTTTGAGTGGAGAGATATAGATATATTTTATGAGTCAATCCTAGGTAGTACTGAGGAAACTTGGTCATTTATAGGTAATCAATGTGGGTAGCTAACATTGTGGAAAACAAAATTAGTTTATTACCAAAATCATATTGATGTGTTGAAAAGTGAATCAGGAAAGAAAAATAATGAAAAGCTTGGAAAAAATAAATTAAAATAAGATAATTTACGTAAAGTTAAGATGGAGACCATTTGTCTATAGATTTGACAGAGATGGGTGAACAATGACAATGTAGAGCCATTGACAAATGTCATTCTGAAAATGGCATGCCTAATGACTACATTTATATAGAAATTCTGTTTTAAAACTGCATAGGCAAGTTATCATTAATTTGAGACGAGCCTCATAGAAATTCCATTCATGAATAAAAAAAAATTTATTTTCAAAAATACGTCTTTAGCCTGTTCAAGTAGCTCAGTTGGTTGGAACCTCATACCATGCACCAAAAGGTTGCAGGTTTGATTCCTGGTCAGGCACATACCTTGGTTTCGGGTTCAATTCCCTTGTCGGGATGTGTAAGAGAGGCAACCAATTGATGTTTCTTTCTCAAATTTATGTTTTGGTTTCTCTCTCTCTCTCTCTCTCTCTCTCTCTCTCTCTCTCTCTGCTTTTCTCTCTCTCTAAAAATCAGTAAAAACACATCCTTGGGTGAGGATTTATATATATATATATCTTTGGTACATAGCAGTTTTCTTCTGTTTCTATCTCCTTTTGCCACCCTTTTAAGTGATAATAAACTGGGAAAGTAGAGGTAAAATAAAAGCTGCTGGTTTCTGTAGAGTTATGAGGATTAATATGCAATTCTGATAATTTGAGTAGGACCTCCAAAGCACCCTGGTGAGCTGTTTCTGGGGCTGAAAAGTCTTTCCTTACTTACAATATTTTGCAAAACAGCATGATTTAGTACAAAAGCTTTCATTCTGAAGTCAGACAAACCTGGAATCTCATTCTGATTTTTAACACTCTCTCTCTGAGCCTTAGCTTTCTACCTGTAAAATAGAGATAGCAATGACTTCCTTCTCAGGGTTCTTATGGACAATAAAGTAAATGCAGCAATATATGCAATGTAAAAACTAAATGAAACACTATATATAATGAAAAAGTTAGTGCTGGTAGATATTTTAACTACTTTCCTTTAAAACATCTTGGAATACTACAAATATGAGCACCTTGGTTCCAGTCTCACTGGCCTGGGCTTTTACCTCTTAAAACTCAAGAGGTCTTAGCCTGGCCAGTGTAGTTCAGTGGTTGAGCATCAACCTATGATTCAGGAGGTCACAGTTTAATTATTGGTCAGGGCATATGCCGGGCTACGGGCTTGATCCCTAGTATGGGGCGTGCAAAAGGCAGCCGATCAATGATTCTCTCTCATCATTGATGTTTCCATCTTTCTCTCCCTCTCCCTTCCTCTCTGAAATCAATTAAAATATATTAAAAAACACACACACACAAAATCCTCAAGAAGTCTTTATTTTCTCTATCATGTAATTGCATAAATGGCCTTGTTGGAGCCTTCTAAGAATTCTATGGGTAGCACTGATTTCTTCTAAGCAAAGGGAACTGTTTTTTGTTTTTTTTAAAATATATATTTTATTGATTTTTTAGATAGGAAGGGAGAGGGTTAGAGAGTTAGAAACATCGATGAGAGAGAAACATCGATCAGCTGCCTCCTGCACACCCTCCACTGGGGATGTGCCCGCAACCAAGGTACATGCCCTTGACCGGAATCGAACCTGGGACCCTTCATTCCGCAGGCCGACGCTCTAACCACTGAGCAAAACCAGTTAGGTAAAACTTGGTAAAAGTTCAGAGAGGGGCCACAGAGAAGATTAAAGGACAGGAGCCTAAAAAATAAGAGAAAAAAATAGAGTAAGTGGGATTATTAAATGGAGAGGAGTGAAAGCTTTTTACTGGTAATAGCCTTCAAGGGCCAATGGGCTATTATATAGAGCAGGCCCCTCAACTATTTTCACCGGTGCACCTGAAACCCACATCCTACTGACCATGTTGGCATGGGAGGAGCAGGTGTTTAAAGAGATTACACATGAATATAATCAAGAAGCAAAATAATAGGAGGGAGAAGAAAAGAAGAGGGGAATACATTAAATTGGGGTCTAATATTTTTCTGCTGTTTAGAGCCCCTCTAAATTGTGAGGGGAATTTGAATCCACATATGTCAGAAGTCACTGATTGGTGTTCATAGTTTAACATGTACAGTTTTCCTTAATTTTAAACAACTGCCTTTGTTGAGGTGTGATTAGGATCCTTGCAGGCCAGTGCCAGGATTGAGTCACCAGCCACAGCTCTCCACAACCTGACTGTTCTGTTTTTGTCATTGAAAGCAGTAACTTGAATAAAAGTTACATTATTTTTATGTGAAAAATCTTCCATTTTTTAGGGGGAAAATGTTGACTTTCGGAGCCTATGATGAGAATGAAGAGGTCTCAAAGTAAGAAAATGGAAAGTTACAGTAAATTAAGTATCTAAATGTAAAATTGTTGGTGTGTGTGTGGTGGTGGTGTTGGGGCGGGGGGAACAGGGGGAGCATTCTGTATAGAAGTAAATAAAAGTGAGAGCTCAAGCCAGTGTAAAATTACTCAGCTGAGAGGTGAAGCTTCAGGATGGCTGAACTGCTCGTGATTTTATCTGTCCCTTCAGTGCTGCTGTAATATCCATACCATCACTCACATAAACCTTGTGAACATCATCTGCTACAGTAATGTTGAGGGTGATGTCAATTCTGCTTCATAGTGGAGCAAACTTAGTACTATACGTTTATCCCTTGGGTTCTGGTTTTAAAAAAAAATTATTGAGTAGAAATTAGTCACTGAAGTTGTGGAATAATCAGGAAATTTTTACAAAGATCTATGCTTCAATTTGTCACTTACAAGTTTAGTTAATTCATACTTTAAGCATAAGAAACATGCTACATGATTTCTCATTCCTCCCTAGATTTAGATTTTTAGGGTGTTGTTTTTCTGGTCTAGTAAAGAGAAATATTTGGCTAGCACTAGGATGACAAAGCAGAAAGCATTTTCTTTTCAGAAACACTTACTGGTATTATTATCAGAAACATTTGCATATATTCAGGGCTACAGCTTTTCAACAAGATGACAGTCCTGCAATGGAAAGGAGAACCTCCATGTCAAGCATGTTAAAAGTCTGGCAGCTGGTCAGTCAGGATGTTATGAAAAAATAGTTGGGAAGGAAATAGCTTTTGTTGCCATTCCATTTTGATTAGACTTTGATGTTTCCAGTGTCAAGTTGAATATCTGTAGTTATATTTTGAAATTTTTGAACTTTCTGTAACTCTCTGAAAATAAATTTCTTTTTTTAAATAATCACAATGTCATTTGTAAAATAAGAGAATATTGCCTCTATGTACAAGTAGATTTGCAGTTTGCTTTTGAGCTTGCTACATTGCCAGTGCAGAATTAAAAGAATATTCAACTCCAAATCTATATATATGAAAGCCTAAGTGACCATTACGACTGATCAACTGGAACAACAGGTTGCTATGATGCACACTGACCACCAGTGGGCAGACGCTCAATGCAGGAGCTGCCCCCTGGTGGTCAGTGCGCTCCCACAGTGGGCTCACAGCTGGCGAGCACAGTGTGGTGGCGGGAGCCTCTCCCGCCTCCACAGCAGCACTACTGAATGGCGGCGGTGGCAGGTGGTGGCTGCAGGCAGCAGCAGGTGGCAGGGCAGGAGGTGGCGGCAGGAGCAGTGGGAGTGGCAGTAGCAGGGTGCCCATCCCTGGCTGAGGCTTCCCCTGGCTGCCTGCTGCTTCGGCACTGCTACTTCCCTCAAGGGATGTCAGACTGCCGGTTTTGGCCAAAAATTGGAAGTCTGACATCCCCTGAAGGGTTCTGGATTGCAAGAAGGTGAAGGCCAGGCTGAGGGACCCCACCTGTGCAAAAATCCGTGAATCGGGCCTCTAATTTCATTATAAAAATCTTCAGTTGTGTTTTCCTAGTAAATATTGTTATACAATTACAAACTTTTTCAGCTTGCCACTCCACAGTGATTCTATTTTATTTATACAATTACTAGAGGCCTGGTGCACAAAATTCGTGCATGGCAGGGGGTTCCCTCAACCCAGCCTGCACTCTCTCCAATCCGGGACCCCGCAGGGGATGTCTGACTGCCGGTTTAGGCCCGACCAGGCTGGTGGTGGTGGTGGGGGGGGGGAGTTAGGGGCAATCAGGCAGGCAGGCAGGTGAGCAGTTAGAGGCCAGCAGTCCTGGATTGTGAGAGGGATGTCCGTCTGCCGGTTTAGGCCCGATCCCCAGGATGGGGCCTAAACTGGCAGTTGGACATCCCCTGCGGGGTCCCGGATTGGAGAGGGTGCAGGCTGGGCTGAGGGATTGGGCCTAAACCGGCAGTTGGACATCCCTTTCACAATCCGGGACCACTGGCTCCTAACTGCTCACCTGCCTGCCTGCCTGATCGCCCTAACTGCCCCCCCCCCACTGGCCTGGTCACCCCTTACTGCACCCCAACCAGCCTGGTTGCCACTTACTGCCCCCATTGCCAGCCTGATCGCCCCCAACTGTTCCCCCCACCCCCGCTGGCCTGGTCGCCCCTAACTGCCCCCTTGCTGGTCTGGTCACCCCTCACTGCCCCCCTCTGCTGGCCTGGTTGCCACTCACTGCCCCCCCTGCCGGCCTGGTTGCCCCCAACTGTCCCCCCTGCCGACCTGGTTGCCCCATGCAGCCTGTTTGGTTGTCCGTTTGGTTGTGATGGTCGCTTAGGCATATATATATATATATATATATATATATATATATATATATATATATATATTTTTTCCCCCCCCTAGATATTATCATCTCTTTATTTGGAAAGCACAACCTTCGGTATATTCTAGTTTTCTTCTCTTTAGAGAACCTCTGATAATGTTTCATTTCATCACTAGAAATATGCACTGATAATGTTTCTCTTTCCCAGTTTATGACACTTGGAAGATTTGAAAGCCAAATATGAGGAGCAGAGAAACTGTCCTTAAAGTGAGGCTGGAGAGGGGGGAAATGAGAATGTGAGCCATCCCAAGAGAGGAAATGAAAGTGACAAGCAAAACAGAAGGCAGAAAACACATACAGGATGGCTCAAAAGAAAAACAACTGGAAGGTGAAAGGTGATATTTCTACGTGAAAGGACCAAGGAAAAGGCAGAGCTTTAAAAGAGTCGCTCAGACTTGAGCTCTATGGATCTGAGGCCTCTTCAAGATGGAGCGGATGAAAGGGAGAGATGGGCCAGATTCAGATTAGAAGAAACACACACACACACACACACACACACACACACACACACACACCTGCACAAACAGAGAGGCAGAATCTAGCACATTTTAAATGTGTCCTTGACAATTTATTTCTGTGAGAGGACACTGGAATTAAAGTAAGAGTGTTGAGGAGTTTGTTCCCAGGCTCAGGTAAGGACCGTCCCTGAATTCTAAAACGAGAAAGGACTTTTAGGATCCTGGCTTTTAATTTCTTCTTTGCATCTTTTGATGCATGGATGCATAAAATAGATTTAATCTAAAAGAACTGAACAGACAGTCTAATTTCTTTTACTTTAAGCAAAAAGTCATCTATGTCATCATGAAGTAAATACCTTTAAACTTTTAGAATTTATCAGAGTACATAAGCTTCCTTAGCCACATTTCCCAATAATATTAGAGCTTCTGTCAAGTAGATTTTAAAAGGGAGAGGTTCTGACATTGTAAGTACTGTAAATTCCAAATCATTACATCATATTCCTCATGACATAATGCAGAGACATAGTATAATTTATCTGCTGGGGAAAAAATAGAGGTGAACATTAATAAATTGAATTTTCATTTCCAAGCATCCCCTTTTAAAAAAGTGAGAACATTAACTACCTGATGTTGAAGTGCTTTCATTTTAACTTATCATTTAAAATTTCAAGCATATTTATTTATTTTTTATTTTTATTTTTTTTCAAGCATATTTAAAGTAGAGAAAAGGAATACAGTAAACTTTCATAGTCTCATCACCAGAGTTACCTGTTAGCAGGCTTTTGCTGCTTTGCTTCATCCATCCAGGTTTTTCTTTTTTGGAAATATTTGGAAGCAAAACCCAGCCATCTAGAACCTTATTTCACATTTAACTTTCTTCAGTAAAATTTTTTAAAACTATGGGCACTTTTTTGCACAGTTGCAATGACATCATCGCACTCAGTAATAGTAACAATTTTTTTCTTAATATTATTTCATATTCACCCATAGTCAAATTTCTCTGGTAATTTAAAAAATGTATATTATTACAGTTAGTTTATTAAAACCAGAACCTTCAAGTCCACCATACAACCTGTCCCTATTTTACCCTCTAGCTACCAACTTGCTGAAAAAAAATCTGTTAGTTATCCAGCAGATATATTTAAAGTATGTAGTTTAAAGGCTAAATAGTAATGTAGTCTCACATAAACTACTCAGGATCTTACTAAATAAAGTAATTTAACCCCTAAAGGATTTCATGCTACCTCTCATGAAATTCACCTCAATTTATAAAAAAAATAAATTAGGCCCCTCATGAATTTGCCAAATTTATCTCTACTTTCCCTTTATAATGAGATTGTTTTCCCTTTAAGAGAGCTGTACAGATTTAGAAATAAGATATGTGATACTTTAATGTTTATATTTTGGGGGAATGGCAAGTTAAACAGTGGGTGAAGTAGCCCCTACCTATTGTTCTTACTTTATCATTATTGTTACTTTTAGCAATAGTTCTCATTTCTTTAAGCCATAGTATATGTTAGGAAGTAGCTAAGCACTTTTCTTATATCACCTTATTAAATCTTCAAGGAAGACATTGTTAACCCCATTTGATAGAAAGGTTCCAACCCAGATTTGTGTGACTGAAAGCTCATACTCGTAACCACTTCAAGTTGTCTACCTGCATGCTGCTTAGGTATCTGTTTCTTGTACTACTTTATGTGTTGTCCATTAATGTTCCTTTTTGTCTGTCCCAATTGTTTTAGGAGCCAGAACTTTTCTTCTTTCCATTTCTATAACACTACTTGATTCTTCTCTGATAATGAAGCTAACATTGAGACCCCTTAGACAATGTCAACTCAACTAGTGAAAGTGATCAGCTTTATATTTTCATTGTTTTAGAGCATACAACGTGGTCAGCTTTATATTTTCATTGTTTTAGAGCATACAACGTGGTCAGCTTTATATTTTCATTGTTTTAGAGCATACAACGTGTCAATGTACTGATTTTTCTTCCATACTGAACTGAATAGTTTCAACTTGTTATTTGACTTTCACACCTTTTTTTCTCTACCAGTTTATTTCCATTTGAGGCTTCATATGGGAGATTTTTTTGGTTGTTGTTTTGTTAATTCTCACCGGAGGATATTTTTTCCATTGTTGTTTTGTTTTGTTAAGAGAGAGAGAGATGTGAGAGACACATAGATTGGTTGCCTCTTGAATGCCTCCCCGACCCCCGGCTGGGGCCAGGGAATAGAACCTGCAACTCAGGCACATGCCCTTGATCAGGAGTTGAACCTGTGACCCTTTCCTGTGTGGTCTGACACTCTAACCACTGAGTCAACCGGCCAAGACCATATGGAAGATTTTTATGGTGTGTCCTATTTGACACAGATATTATCTTTCAAATGCTTTTCAGTATTGTATCTTTCCACGTCATAGCTGAAAGGCAAAATAATATTTACATTAGAAATCCTTTTTTTTTGGTTAATCCTCATCAGAGGATTTTTTTTTTTTTCATTGCTTTTCAGAGAAACTGAAAAGGAGGGAAGGGAGAGAGGGAGAGAGAGAAAGATAGAAACATTGATGTGAAAGAGATTCATTGACTGGTTGCCTGCTGCTTGCACCCCTACCGGGGGTGGAGAGTAAACCCACCACCCAAGTACGTGCTCTTGACTGGAAATCTAATCCACACACTTAGGTGCATGGACTGATGTTCTAACCACTGAGCCCACTGGCCAGGCTGCATTAGAATTTATCTGATATCTGATATAAATAATCTATGGGAATTATTTTATTTATGAATATAATTAGTATTATATTAAATAACTAGATGCCTGGTACATGAAATTGGTGCATGGGGCAGGGATCCCCTCAGCCCAACCTGCACCCTCTCCAATACGGAACCCCTTGGGGGATGTCCAACGGCCGGTTTAGGCCTGATCCCAGGGCCTAAATCAGCAGTTAGACATCCCTTTCACAATCCTGGACCTCTGGCTCCTAATTGCTCACCTGCCTGCCTGCCTGGTCACCCCTAACTGCCCCCCCCCCCCCCCGCCAGCCTGGTTGCCCCTAACTGCCCCCGCTACCAGCCAGGTCACTCCTAACTGCCCCCCTGCCAGCCTGGTTGCCCCCAACTGCCCCCCTGCTGGCCTGGTCACCCCCAACTGCCCCCCCACCAGCCTAATCGCCCCTCACTGCCCCCCCTAATCACCCCCAAGTGGCCCCCTTGCCAGCCTGGTTGCCCCCAACTGCACCCCCCTGGCCTGGTTGCCCCTAACTTCCCCCCATAATGGCCTGGTTGCCTCTTACTGCCCCCCTGCCAGCCTGGTTGCCCCCAACTGCCCCCCCCGCCAGCCTTTTCACCTCTTACTGCCCACCCCCCACTGGCCTGGTCACCCTCAACTGCCCCCCCCGCTGGCCTGGTCACACCTCACGGCCCCCCCACCGGCCTGGTCTCCCCACGCAACCTGCTTGTTCAGTTGTTTGGTCGTCCCTCACTAAACTCCCCACCGGCCTGGTCTCCCCACGCAGCCTGCTTGTTCAGTTGTTTGGTCGTCCCTCACTAACCCCCATGCCGGCCTGGTGGTAGGCAGTCATCTTGTGAGGGCTAATGGTCAATTTGATATATATAATAGTACATATAATATTTATATTGGGATATAGTTTGGTATAAATTTAAATTTGATATAAATCTGGACTCTGGGAGCTTAATTTCACTCTAATATTTAGGCATGCCTTAACTGCTGTTTTCATGAGGCCACTTTTCATTATCATTTTGAGGATATTACTGAGGGGTAGAGTCATTACATAAGTCTTGGAGATATTTGTCATATTTTTTTGTGCTTTCATTTCAGCTTGTGCCAGGTTCAGTTAAATATCTTGAGCAAGGAGACACATCCTGTTTTATGTTAGCAACACAATTTAAACACTTGGATGCTCAGAGAGTCTTTGATTGTTGCCTGGAGTTTGCTGACAATTATCACTGTGATTCGGCTGCATCTTCTGATCTTCTTTGTATTATGTATTGTTATATGAATTCTCCAGGTGGATAGCATTACAGGCCAGCACCAATCCCCTTTGGGACCTTTTCATTCCACTCCTAGAGCCAAAAGGATGACATACCAACAGAGCAAACACAAAGTCATTAAATGTATTACTTTAGCAGCGTTTCCTCAAATTAATTTAACTAAGCATTATAGGGAGAGCTCTTTGACTTCTGAGCCACAGTTGAAACACTGGTGATAATGCGCTTACTTCTTTGAAACAGGCAAATTGATGTCCTTACTGCTTATTTTTAGTGATGTTCTAGGTTTATGCTTATATTGAGCAAAACAGAATGGTGGACAGTTCAGAATGAACTTTGGTATGACTCGGGGCTTAGCTCAAACTAGTCACTTATCCATTCTAAAACATCATGAAAACACTAGAGTTCTGGGATGTATCTCCCAAGGAGCAATTCAGCTGCCCAAAGAGATGGGGAGAAGTGAACTTATAAGGGACTCAGCTATGAATAGTTGAGATCTCTACTATTTTTTTAAAACTTGTATTTATTTTTTAAATTTATCTTTATTTTTTAAAATATCACAGATGCTCCCCTCTCCTCACCTCCTCATTGAGATCGCTACTTTTTTTAGCTCTTTCTTCTATCTCTATAGCCCTGTTTCTGGCACAGGCTGGGAATAAGAGCTCCTAAAGGGCTCCAAGTTCTTCACTGCTCATAATATGCTAAGCACTTTATCTACATCATTTCACTTGATTTTTTACAACTACCATGTTAAATACGTATTTGTGTCCCACATTTATAGATTATGAAATAAAATCTTAAAGCAGGAAGACTTAAAGTGAGATCCACCAATTGTTAACTGTCTTCTTTGTATTATGTACTAGAGGCCCGGTGCACAAAATTCATGCATAGGGTAGTGGGGGAGTCCCTCAGCCTGGCCTGCACTCTCTCGCAATCTGGGACCCCTCGGGCAATGTCCGGCTGCTAGTTTTGGACCAGCAGTTGGACATCCTTCTCGCAATCTGGGACCGCTGGTTCCTAACTGCTTACCTGCCTGCCTGCCTGATCACCCCTAACTGCTTGCCTGCCTGCCCGATTGCCCCTAACCAGTCACCTGCCTGCCTGATCGCCCCTAACCGCCTCTGCCGCGGCTTCATCTGGAAGGACATCTGGAATGTCATACGGAAGGTGGTTCGGCTGTCTGGTCTAATTAGCATATTATGCTTTTATTATTATAGATTATTATATGAATTGTCCAGGTGGATAACATTGTAGGCAAGCACCGGCTCCCTTTGGGAGCTCTTCATTCCACTCCTGGAGCCAGGCAACAGTCAAAAACTCTCTGAGTATCCAAGGATATGTTTTTGGTGATTTTAGAGAAAGAAGAAAGGGACAGCAAGAGTGCATGTGAGAGAAACATCAGTGTGAAAGAGAAATACTGATGGTTGCTTTCCGTATGCTCCCTAACCCTAAGTATGTGCCCTGACC
Source organism: Cnephaeus nilssonii (assembly GCF_951640355.1). Classification (NCBI taxonomy): domain Eukaryota; kingdom Metazoa; phylum Chordata; class Mammalia; order Chiroptera; family Vespertilionidae; genus Cnephaeus; species Cnephaeus nilssonii. The sequence continues at coordinate 9,436,207 of NC_137075.1, read as the reverse complement.
AAGAATCAAACCTGCAACCTTTTGGTGTATGGGACGACACTCCAAGTGACTGAGCCACCTGGCCAGGACATCTGTAGCAATTTGACATAAGATTTTTCTATTGTATTTCGCAAAAGTATTTGTCTACAGTAAATTGGAAATGACAAAAATAGAAGGAAGAAAAGAAAGGAAGGAAGAAGGGAGGGAGGGAGGGGGGAAGGAAGAAAAATTGATCCTTCATCATAAACAGATGAGAAATGCAGGCTTATGACATTTAATGATTAGTCCAAGGCCACACATTAGTTATGTGTCAGAGCCAAGTTTCATACCCTATTCTGGCTTCAAAGCCCTATTCTTTAGTATGACAATTTCCTATCTCCCAATTTGATCATGGTGATGAGTCAAGAAAGAAACAAACCAGCAATCTGATGAAAATTTGTCATTATTCTAAGAGACTCAAGAACTCAAACTTCAGATTTTGGGGGATTAAAATTAGAAGAGAAGATTTCATACCAAAGCCAAGGTTCTAACTCCTGTATATCACTCCACTATTATATTGTTTACCATAGTTATTGTGGTTAACATTAATTGAGAGCTAAGAACCAAGAACTGTTCCATGTGCTTTACGTGGATTATCCTGTTATTCCCCAAGATGGTTCAGTGAGGCAGGCACTATTTGGCTTTGATACTAGGGAACTGGGGATCACACTAACTGGGTTTGAATTTAGTTCTAGAGCTGTGTAATCTTAGACATATTTATTAACCTCTGTGTGCTTCAATTATCATATCTATAGAATGGGAAAAACAAGATCTGCCTCAAAAGTTTATGGTAAGGATTAAATTTTTAAAAATTCATATTAGCACAATGCTTGGCACATAATATTGGTACTATTATTAAAATTATGTATCAATACCTTTTATGTTAACACAAGAGTAAAAAATGTGTACAATTATAGTTTGTGGGTTTTTATGGAGTCAAAATTTACTAAATTTTCCTTTACACAATAATGTATGGCTTTAAGGAATTTGTTTACCATGTTAGCCAGAGTGAAATTAACCTAATATGTCTTTCCTATTTGCGAGCATGCCACAATCTTTAGTTCCGGTATTTTCACTTGATTAAATTGCTGCTCTTTAAAAAAAAATATTGAAATAAGCAGACCTCAATAAATGACAGAAAGCTTTTACTCCAGAAAAAGGAAACCATAATTTATGCACCATTCATTAGCTACTAAGATATTTATGATTGCTATTCTAAGAATGTAAGCTCTAGAAACCAACCACAGAGAGCAGTACCTAGAGAGTATAGTAGGTGCTCAATAAATATCTTAAATTAATGCATGTTATTGGAGAACTCAGTCAAGGCAATTTATCCTCCTTTGACTAGTATTAAAGTCTGCCTTTTGAAAATGTATCATAAAAGAAGAAAAAAACAACAACCTTTGCTGTCTTTCTAAAAAAGCTGTATCATCGTGGAGCCTGGGGCTGGGGGAGGAGGATTTAACCACTTTCTATATTTGTCTGCATAGCGAAGAAAATGTGGCCCCAGGCTACTGGCCTGAGCTCAGTTCTAAGTGTGTCCCCAGATGCAAAGCTGGGGGCTTACTTGAGCCTGTATCTCTGTTACCATCTTGAGGGAGTGTGGGGCAGCATCCAGTCTGAGTCACTGTTACACTGTGGTGAGTCACTGTCTTGGCACCTGACTGATTAGTCAGATCCTTCTGCTGCATCAGGACTCCATGGTGTAGCAGCTCCTGCAGCGCTGCCTCCAGCGCCATAGTGCTGTGCAGGGGGGAGTGCGGCTGGGGCAAGGTTGTTCTGGAACAGGATGCACCTTGTCTCTCTTCAGATAACCCCTTGGGTTCCTTCTCTCATTACAGGATTCAAAAGGTTTGCAGCAGTGACTCTCCTCTGGCTTCACGGACCTTTTTAGGGTAATCGGTTAAAGAGAGAAGTTGATGTTTGAGGAAACAAAATGTATTATTCTCTTTGAAATAATCTGACTCTGTGACTCTAGACAAGTCTGTGGCCCCTATTTTCCTCATCTGTGAAATGAGAAGTTTTGGACCATTGTTTCTAGCACTGGGACCCTATACCCCTAGAATCTGACCAGTTGGTCTAGGTAGGGCCTGGAATCCATATTTTTAAAAACTCCTCATGTTCTTTGGATGGGCAGCTAAGTTTGCCCATCATAAAACTATATGATTTCCAAGGGCCCTTCTAAATATAAAATTCTATAAATCATTATCTATTTCCCAATCAAGTCCTTTTGAGCCAAAAAAAGAAATCTATTAATTGTTTAGAATTAGATGAACTATAAAAAGGTAAAAAGGTTCTTATAATTTTATTTTAGTAAAAATGAAATGTTTGTACCTTTTTAAAAAACTAAGTTCACCTCGGCAACTGCAAAACTGTTTACATTTAAATTCCCATTTGTAAAGATGAAATCCTATCCTGAAAAATTCCAGACTGAATAGAAGTCCTATGTCTGAGCCCAGTGCTTTGTGGGCTCTCACCAGTGGGTAAGTTCAGGGTCCCTGGAGAGAATAGGCCAGCTGGGTCAGCAGCATCTCAGTGTGGCCATATCATTCACAACCACAGCCAACAAAGTTCACTGTGAGCAGCACTTCCTGCCTTGTTTTAAGCCACAAAATGCATCAGGAAATAAAGCCTGTCAAATTTTATTTTCTGACCGAGCCCTCTGTTGAAATAACCACATTATCTATGGCATCAGTGACAAGGCCAAAGGTGAGAAAATGTACATGAATTTATTCCCTCAAAAGTAATCAGAAAAAGGCAGGGAGGCCAGATGTTTCCTCTTTAAGTGACAAAGGGCAGCCTGGAAACAAAAGGTAGGAGAATAATTTTGAAAGTTCCTCTTGGACTGCTTTCTCAGTACCTAAAGAAGCTTGCTAAGTCCCATGAGGGCATTGCACCCTGGATCCTAGAGCAGAGCATGCAAATAACAGGTAATCAATATATATTAAACAAATACATGAATCAGACAGTTCTGAAAATTTCAAGATCTTTATCTGTTAAGAGTTAACTCAGAAAAAACCCTACCAAATCATAAGCTCAAAAAGGCAGAAATTGGGTTGTACTCATCAAATGGTGTTGACAAAATTATCAGTAAATATTTATTGAAATGAGTTGGCCAAGAGCTTGTGTAGCTGGAGAAAAGTGAGATAATGTAGGAGCTGGTAATAAAGGTTAAAAAAAGTCTATATGCATTTTACAAATCAGCATTTCTTGAATAATCATTTACTGACTTATCGATGACAGTGAGAAAACATAACAGCATTTTTAACTGGCAACGATAATACTTATTTTAGTGAGAGAAACATTATTATTCAAGATTTATGAACATTAATGGATTAATGGACATTAATTTGACAGTTTTAAGACAAAACACCAAGTCACTGAAAATAGTAGAAAATTGAATTGTCCTAAATGTCTGACAATAGAGAACTTATTAAATAAACTATGATGCTGTCATGCAATTATGCTTTCAGTTAAAATCATGTTTTTGAAAATATTTATTGTCATGGGGAAATTTATGTAGGCTAAATCAAAAAGATATGGTAGCAGAAAATATTGGTTTTCTACCTAAACCCATTTTCTACAGTCTTCCTACCTGTTCCCTTCCTAACAACACAATTTTTGTTGAGGTTTCTATCTTCCTCTGCATAGCCATGTGCTTAGGGGAGGCAGGGGCCAGCTCTGCCCTAAGAAAGGAATCTGTGGTTGCCATGAGTTACCTTTATTAATATTAGATTGAGGCATGGGTAGGTATGTGGTTTATATCAGGCCAGTGAGATGGTTTGGGGGTAGTAAGGCTTCTGGAAAAAAATTTTCTCCATCTTGAAATAAGACACAAGGAACAAAGATTGGTCTTGCTTCTATTATTAGTAAATGTAGGTGGGTCTGCAGGTGATGTCTGCACCATGACAGCCACCATGCCACGAGGCCTGGAGCTGAGCTGACATGCAGGAGAATGCAGAAAGATGGCTGGCTGGTGCTGCTGATCTGCTGATCAGTCAACCTTGCAGTCATTGGTTGTAGGTCAGTGGCCAAAAGGCAATTCACCAAATGTCTACCACTGTAACCAATTCTCCATGTGGCCAGTTGGCTGTATGTACTCATTTATTTTAACTATTTAGATATAGTTGAGTGATTTTCATTTTCTCTTCATAATAGCACTCTTTAAGAAATATTAAACTTGTCTCAGTTCCTATTCCTTATTGCTGTAACTTGAGACTGAGTTTTGATGAATTGTTCTATTTAAGAAGTTATCACGCTGAAAAAAGAGATAGAGGAAGATATAAACAAATGGAAGAATATGCTGTGTTCATTGATTGGTAGAATCAACATCACTAAAATGTCTATACTACCCAAAACAATCTATAGATTCAATGCAATCCCCATTAAAATACAAATGGCATACTTCAAAGACATAGAACAAACTCTCCAAAAATTCATCTGGAATAAAAAAAGATACCTGAATAGCTGCAGCAATCTTGAGAAAGAAGAACAAAGTTGGAGGGATCACAATACCAGATATCAAGCTATACTACAAAGACACTGTTCTCAAAACTGCCTGGTACTGGCACAAGAACAGGCATATAGACCAATGGAACAGAACAGAGAACCCAGAAATCTACCCAAGCCATTATGCTCAATTAATATTTGACAAAGGAAGCAAGAGAATACAATAGAATCAAGACAGTCTCTTCAATAAATTCTGTTGGGGAAATTGGACAGATACATGCAAAAAAATGAAACTAGACCACCAACTCACACCATACACAGAAACAAACTCAAAATGGATAAAGGACTTAAACGTAAGATGGAAAACCATAAAAATCTTAGAAGAAGCCATAGGCAGCAAAGTAACAGACATTTGTCATAGCAGCATCTTTACTGATACAGCTCCTAGGGCAATGGAAACTAAGGAGAAAGTAAACAAATGGGACTACATCAAAATAAAAAGCTTCTGAACAGCAAAAGAAACCATAAACAAACAACAAGAAAGCCCACTGCATGGGAGAACATACTTGCCAATGATATCTCCGATAAGGGTTTAATCTCCAAAATTCATAGGGAACTCATACAACTTAACAAAAGGAAGATAAGCAATCCATTCAAAAAATGGGCAAAGGACCTAAATAGACACTTTTTGAAAGAGGACATACAGAAGGCCAAGAGACATATGAAAACCTGCTCAAAGTCACTAATCATCCGAGAGATGCAAATCAAAACAACAATGATATATCATCTCACACCTGTCAGAATGGCTATCATCAACAAATCAACAAATGACAAGTGCTGGCGATGATGTGGAGAAAAAGGAACCCTCGTGCACTGCTGGTAGGAATGCAGAGTGGTGCAGCCACTGTGGAAAACAGTATGGAGTTTCCTCAAAATATTAAAAATGGAACTCCCAATTGACCCAGTAATCCCACTTCTAGGAATATATCCCAAGAAATCAGATACACCAATCAGAAAGAACACATGCACCCCTATGTTCATAGCAGCACAATTCACCATAGCTAAGATTTGGAAACAGCCTAAATGCCATCAGCAGATGAGTGGATTAGAAATCTGTGGTACATCTACACAATGAAATTCTATGCTGCTGTAAAAAAGAAGGAATTCTTACCATTTGCTACAACATGGATGGAACTGGAGAGCATTATGCTAAGCTAAATAAGCCAGTCAGAGAAAAATAAATATCACATGATCTCATTCATTTGTGGAATATAATGAACAACATGAACTGATGAACAAAAACAGATCCAGAGACAGAGAAGCATCGATCAGACTGTCAAACCTCGGAGGGAAGGTAGGAGAGGGTGGGGGTAAGGGCGAGAGATCAACCAAAGGACTTGTATGCATGCATATAAGCCTAACCAATGGACACAGAATGGGAAAGTGGGGTGAGGGCATGTGCTGCGGGTGGGGCGGTCAGGGAGAGGTCAATGGGGAAAAAAGAAGACTTATGTATTACTTTAAACAATAAAGAATTTAAATTAAAAAAAAAAGAAGTGACCTTATCTCTGGATTAATGTAACTCAATTATTTCTTATTGTTTAAGCCAAATGAATATTGTGTCCTGATTTTTCCTGACTGGCAACCAAAAGCATTCTAATGCATGTAGGTAGAAGAGAGAGAGAGAGAGAGAGAGAGAGAGAGAGAGAGAGAGAGAGATATCTCTAATTTATTATTTCTGGATTGTAGGAATGGTAACATGGTGGATTTGTGCAGTTATTACATTCATCTTTGTACTTTTCCAGGTTTTAAAATAATCAACATGCATGCTATTATGAATAAGGTTGAGAGTTACTCTTTTATTAAATGTGTTCTTTTTAAAATTGATTTGAGAGAGAGGAAAGGAGAGGGAGAGAGGGATAGAAACATCAAGGATGAAAGAGAATCATTGATCAGCTGCCTCCTGCACACCCCCTACCGGGGATCGCGCCCACAACACAGGCATGTCTCTGACCAGGATTCGAACTGTGACCTCCTGGTTCATAGGTTGATGCTCAACCACACCGGCCAGGCAAAAGTTATTCTTAAAAACTGGTTTAAGTTCTATAATGTTGTCAGTGCTAATCTTAAAGGATTGTAAAATCACTGTGAATTATCATCTAGCTAAGCTTAGTAAAGTGGTTAGTGGGCAGAGAAAACTTCCCAAAGGAGAAACAGTTGAATTAATTCTAGAAGAGTGAGTATGTGTAGGATGAGTTGAAAGAGGTGAGGGTCAGGACTTCTTAATCCACTGTTTCTGTTTGGGTTGAGGAAGACCGGAGGAACACTATCATAATATTTTTTTTGTCTCTTCTGCCTTATGCTTTTCAAATATGTATTTTCCATCATTGCAACAATATTGAAAGCAGTTACTATAGTCTCCATTTTATAAAGGTAGGAATGGATGTCAAAAGCTCACACAATCAACAAGTAATTGGAGCTGTGATTCTAATGCAGGTCAGACATTAAACACCGTGAGTAGCAGGCCCCCACTGGTGAGCTTCTGGGGAATGAAAAATCATGGACCATTATCCCTGAGGGGATCAGACAGAGAAGTGTGTTATTGTAAGCGATCAAAACCCTACCTAAAGTCCTGAAGCAAAGACAGACTTTATTGCTTTATGTAGCTAGAAAATAATAGAGTGGGCACAACATCAGGCTTGGCAGCCTGTACAGCAGGTGTTAAAACATTCTTTCTACAAAAAAAGGAAGTGTCCCTACACTGCACAGGAAAGCACAGGAAATGCACCTCCAGGATACTGCTGCACACTTCCCGTAGTCTCCAAACCTCGGTCCCAAAGGCACAGCTTCTCAAAGTAAAAGTGTAAATAAGGTAAAGTTGGTCCAAAAACCCATCCAAAATTTTCTGAAAGGATCTGTACCATTTTGTTACTCTTTGTTTATATATCATTATTACTTGTATATTATTGTTGTTTGTCTTTAGAATGTCATATTGCCTAAACAATCTGGACACAGCTAGTTGTCCTCTAGAATAAGAGAGCTGGCCAGAGGCTGATCTTTCAGTGTAAGGCTTTAATTAGCATTAGGCTAAATGCCGGTTTTCCAACTCAGGGCAGAGTAGTTATATTTTAGATCTTACTGATTATACAATGACTTCAAGAAAGGGGAGCATTTATTTTCTTTTTTCTTTACTTAGTCCCTAGGTCTGGAGTGGGCACATTTTTTCTACAAAGGATCAAATAGGAAATATTTTTGGCTTTGCAAACCATATAATCTCTGTAGCAACTACTCCACTGTGGTTTTTCTCATAGTGCAAAAGCAGCCATGGATAATATGTAAACAGATGAGTATGGCTTTGTTCCAGAAAATTTTATTTTCAAAAACAGGAAACAAGCCAGATTTGGTGTGTAGGCCTTGGTTTGCCAATCCCTACCCTAGATCACTGAATTATTTTAAACTGCTCATTAAAAGCACCAGTTTTTTTTTTTTTTAAAGCAGACAGGAGGATTTCAGATTAAAAAAAAAATTCTGTTTTAGAGATTTTGTGGATTGCCAAAGGAATCATTCTGAAATAGGATTATTGTTATCTGTTTTGTGCTTGAATAACCTTATTAAGGCATGCAGCTTAGATATTTTAAGTTAATAAAACTATTTCAATAGAAAAGTAAATGTAGTGTCTTGAAATCCTGCATTTTAAATGTAAATTTGATTAAGGAAAGAGCTATGCAATCTGAACTGTGACTAGATGGAAGGACCATAAAATTGAGGAATCAGAAAATTATATTTTCCTTACTGTGGAGGGGAAACTGATGAAATAGAGTAGCCCCTATTTTAAGTCTCTAAGAACTTCTGTCCAATGACAGATGTGGAATTCAAAAGTTAATTACAGATTTTATGACTAGTTTGTTTTCTTTGGGGAGTGGGGTTGATACTTTAGTTTTATAAATTAAAAATATCTGGGCTAACATAAAATGTTGACTTTTTAAATATAGAGCATTAAATGTACATACCATCTTCTTTATACTTAAAAAACCTCATTTTTGGTGATAGCTATTATCATTTTTTATACCATGGCAAAACATTCTAAAAAATATAAGCTTAACTCACATACATGGTAACCTTGGAAACCGGATGTGTTGGGTATTATGATCCTTAGCTTCAGATGTAGTATAACAGAGAGAGAGATCAGGGAGGTTGCATGATTCTTTTCAAGTCCAGCAGAGCTAGAACCAGAAACTAGATTTTTGGGCTCCAAGTCCATACTCTTGTACTGTACGATATTTATTCAACTGCCCTCTTAGACGTGTAGACTTTTCCAATTCTCTCAATTGATTTATAGTTTTAAAATATTGTGAATAAAAGAACAAACTATTGCATTTTCAGTTGCAACTTAAAGTACTTTTTGAAAATCACAATGAAAAAATTATGTGTTTTACTTCAATTTGTAGAATCAAGGGGGAGAATTAGATAAGGATTTTTAGCTGTGCTCTGAGGATTCTTAAAAGCTCAGGTGAACCTCAGCAGTCAGAGGTCCTTGAATATGCTTAAGTTTTCCACAATTGACCCAATAATGGAAATTTAGACTGTTCAGGGAGACTATGTACCAGTTTTAATATTGTATTTTGCTATATTAGTTATTTCTGTAGAATTTAGTTGGAAAAATTGCTAGGCTAAGTAATATACTAGGCTAGATCATTTTTCTTATAGTTTTCAGTCTAGAACAGAGACACTAAGATTTAAGAATCAAATCTATATCCGCATGTCAAAAATCTGTAATATGGATAGCAAGAAATTATATTGTTTCAATAGAAAAATAACTTTGGTTAATCCCATTTATTGATAATTGTAATAAAATTGATCCTGCATCTAACCTATAATTAATAGTTTCCAAGCTATTCCATAGGGTTAGAGTAACTTACACACTTAATAAACATTAAACATTGGTTGAATGATTGAATGACTGTATGACTACAGACTTAAAGATTCTGGAAAGGAGGATTCAAAGATCCCAGAGATAAGTGTCATGCAAGAACATAGCCAGATGGAGCCAGGCTTCCATTCCTGCCCAATGTTCATTCCTTTAATGAATATTTTTTTATTGTGGCAAAATATACATAACATAAAGTTTACCATTTTAACTATGTGTAAGTGTACAGTTCAGTGGCATTAAGTACTTACACATTTGTGCAACCATCACCACTATCCACCACCAGAACTTTTTCTTCTTTTTTATTCATGGCAAAACATCCTAAAAAATATAAGCTTAATTTATATGTACATGATAACCTTGGAAACTAGAAGTCTTGAACATTATAATCAAACAATAATTCTCCATTTCCCCTCCCCTAACCCCTGGAAACCATTATTCTATTTTTTGTTTCTACTAGTATGATATACCTCATAAAAGTGGTACAGTATTTGCCATTTTCTACCTGGCTTATTTCATTTAGCATATAGTCTTCAAGGTTCATCTATATTGTAGTGTGTGTCAGAATTTCATTCCTTTTTAAGGCTGAATAATATTTCACTATATGCCATTTATATAATGGATGAATGGATAAACATATTTTGTTTATTAATCCATCATTCATCTATTACTGCACATTGGGTTGTTTCACCTTTTGATTACTGTGAATATTTCTATAAACCTGTCTGCTGTACAAATATGTGTTTATGCTTTCTTTCAATTCCTTTGGCTATGTATCCAGAGAGAATCTGAGGAGCCACTATACTGTTTTTTTTATAGCACAGTACCATTTTACATTTCCACCATCAATAAAGGAAGATTTGCCCCCTTTTTTCTTTACCTTCTCACCCAGTTGAAAACTAGTCAGGCCACACCCATTTAGAATGAATGGGTGAGCCATTAGAATTGTTCTTTGAGGGACATTGAAGCCCAAGGGAGTGTTTATAGAAAACAAAAAAGTAAACAAAATAAGTGCAGGTGAGAATGTGGAGGTATTGGGTTGGTCAGTTTCCTGATTGCATTATGTTTTATAAGACATTCTTGCAGCAGACCAGGAGACTGAAAGTCAGAGAAGTGTGCTTCCACTGGCCTGAAAGAATATAGCAACTTTATTGTGAACTGCTTTGAGGGCCATAGACAAGAGACTGCAAGTGGCCTTAGGAACTGAGAGTGGTTCCCAGCAAGAAAACAGGGACCTCAGTCATAGGCTACAAGGAACAGAATTATTTCAAAAACTTGAATCAACTTGGGAGAGGACTCAGAGCCCCATAAGAGAACTGCAGCCAGGGCGGACATTGTGATTGTGAGACTTGAGCAGAGGATCTAAGATTTGTCTAGACTCTGGAACATGGAAACTATAATAAACATGTGTTATTTCAAGCCGGTCCTTTGTAGTAATTTATTATGCAACAATACGAAACTAATGTACAGGTTATACAGGCAATAGGTTACAAGGATGATCATCTGGTCTTGCTCACCTCTCTAATGGGAAGCCCTTGGACTCCATGGTCACAAGAATTGTTTGATGGAGTCCTTTCATTCACTTAAATCTTTCCAGTCAGCCAGAAGAGTTGATCCAATCACAGTTTTCCCCTTGACCCACTGCTTCCTGTCTTATTGGGAGAAATGGGCATGCCCGACTCTTTTCTCCAGTGCACCTGCAAGGGTACGCACCACCAAGTCATCTAACAAAAGGCTCAGTCACTGCTAGTGGTCAACTCAGAGATGATTTCCTTGTGGGAAATTCCAGAGCCAGAGCTATATAAGTACTAAAGAGACTCACTTCAGCTAACAATACTAAATAAGCCAGTTGATAGCAGCAAATCACTAACAACATAAGTAGAATCTTCTGGTCAAAAATAGAGCACCACATTGACCATTTAGGACAAATGAGCCTCTATAAAAAAAGAACCAGGCCTGGCTTGCATAGCTTAGTGGTTGAGTGTTGACCTATGAACCAGGAATTCACAATTCTATTCCTAATTAGGGCATATGCCCAGGTTGTGGGCTCTATCTCCAGTGTGGGGCATGCAAGAGGCACCTGATCAACGATTCTTTCTCATTATTGATGTTTCTATCTCTCTCTCCCTCCTCCCTTCCTCTCTGAAATCAATACAAATATATTAAAAACAACAACAACAACAACAAACAAACCAGAAGAGAGTTTGGAGGAAACATTCTGATTCATATTCACAATAAAACTTGAGAAGATATTGTGTGAATTAGAAAAAATAAAGAAGAAACAAGAAAAGAAACCCAGGCTTTTGTGAAAAAGAAACACTCTGAAAATAAGAAATAATTCTTTGAAAAAAATTGTGAACCATACATGACAAAATAAAAATCTAAATAATGATAGTGAATAATAGACAATTTAACAAAACCAAATGATATGGAGAGGGAGCGACAGAGAGAGAACAAGAAAATATAAGTGTCATGGAGAACAGATTTGGAAGTCTAATATAAAAATAATCAAAGTTATGAAGGCAAACAATTTGTCAGATAAAGAATTCAGAGTAATGGTAATAAGGGTGCTCAAACAATTCCATGAGAACTACAAACAACTTAATGAGAATTATAAGGAAATTAATGAGAATGCTAAGGGACTTAATAAGAACTGCACCAACATGAAAAAAGAGATTGAAAGAATAAATAAGAATCAATTGGAAAAGAGGTATGACATAGCTGAAATAAAGAACACCCTTGAAGGATTTATCAGTAGACTAGAAGAAGCTGAGCATCAAATCAGTGAATCAGAAGACAAGGTAGAAAAAAACACACACCCACTCAGAGCAGCAAATGAGAAAAAAATTAAAAAGCAGGAAGAGAATTTAAGGAAACTTTGAGACAGCGTGAAATGTAACAACATTCGCATCATAGGGGTAACAGAAGGAGAAGAATATAAGCAAGGAATAAAGAACATTGGGGAAATAATGAAAGAAAATTTCCCTAACCTGGTGAAGGAAATAGTCACTCAAGTTCAGGAAACACAGAGAGTCCCAGCCAAGATGAACCCCAAAAGACCCACACCGAGGTGAATAATAATTCAAATGGCAAACATTAGAGACAAAGATACAATCTTAAAGACTGCAAGAGAGAGAGAGAGACAGAAAGTTACCTACAAGGGAAATCCCATTAGACTGTCAGCAGACTTCTCAATAGAAAATCTTCACGTCAGAAGGGAGTGGTATGAAGTATACAAGGTAATGAAAACCAAGGGACTGAAACCAAGACTACTCTATCCAGCAAGGCTGTCATTCAAAATTGAAGGTGAAATAAAGAGCTTCACAGACAAAAAAAAAAAAAAAGGCTAAAAGTATTTATTACCACCAGTACTGCAAGAAATGCTAAAGGGGTTGGTGTAAGAAGAAGAAATAGAGAGAAAGAGAAGAAAGCAGGCATAAAGAATAACAAATAAGTACCTATCATTAATAAGATTATATGTAAATGGCTTAAGTGTTCCAATAAAAAAACACATTGGGTGGCTGAATGAATGAGAAAACATGATCCACATATATGCTGTCTACAAGAGACCCACCTCAGAACAAAGGACTCATACAGAATGAAAGTGAAGAGATGGAAATAAAATTTCCAGGCAAATTGAAATGAAAACAAGCTGGAGTAGCAATACTCATACTTGACAAAATAGAATTCAAAGTGAAGGCCATAACAAGAGATAATGATGGCTACTTCATAATACTAAAAGGATCAAAACAACAAGAAGATATAACTCTGATAAACATAGGCACCAAATATAGGAACATCCAAATATATTTAAAAAACCTTCTGCAGGATATCAAAGGAGAGATTGACAGCAATGCCATCATAGTAGAGGACTTTAATACCTCACTGACATCACTGGATGGATCTTTTAGACAAAAATTCAACAAGGAAACTGCAATCTTAAATGACACAATAGATCACATGGAATTAATTGACATTTTCAAAACATTTCACTTCAAAGCTACAGTATATGCATTCTTCTCAAGTGCACATGGAGCATTTTCAAAGATAGACCACATGTTAGGGCACAAACTAAGCCTCTACAAGTTCAAGAAGATTGAAATCATATCAAGCATCTTCTCAGATCACAATGGAATAAAAATAGACATCAACTACAATAAAAACACTAAAAAATATTCAAATACAGGGAGGCTAACTAGAATGTTATTAAACAATGGATAGGTTACCAAAGAGATCAAAGAAGAAGTAAATAATATCTGGAAACAAATGCAAATGAACACACAACAACCCCAAATCTATGGGGCACAGTGAAAACAATTCTGAGAGGGAAGTTTCTAGCATTACAAGCCTACATCAAAATACATGAAAAACTTGTCATAAGTTAACTAACTCTACATTGTAGGGTACAACTTAAAAAATTACAAAATAACAAGAAAAGCCCAGAATAAGTAGAAGGAAGGAAATAATAAAGATCAGAGCAGGAATAAATGACATAGACACTATAAACAACAAAAAAGATCAATAAAACCAAGAGCTGGTTCTTTGGAAGGATAAACAAGATTGATGAACCTCTAGCTATACTCATCAAGAATCAAAGACAGAGGTGAACAAACATTGAGGTTTACAAAAAATTGAAAGAACTAACACCTATCTTCCTCAAACTATTTTTAAAAATTCAAGAGAAAGTAACACTTCCAAGCTTTCTATCAGGCCAGCACTATCCTAATTCCAATACCAGATAAAGACACTACAAAGAAAGAGAATTAAAGGCTAATATCCCTGATGAACATAGATGCTAAAATCTTCAACAAAATATTAGCAAATAGGATCCAGCAATGCATTAAAAAGATCATACACCATGACCAAGTGAGATTTATTCCTGGGATGCAAGGCTTGTACAATATTGGCAAACCAATAAATGTGATACATCACATAAACAGATTGCAAGACAAAAATCACATAATCATATCAACAGACACAGAAAAAGCATTCAACAAAATCCAACATCCTTTTTTGATAAAATCTCTCAGCAAAGTAGGAATAGAGGGATCATACCTCAACATAATAAAGATTAGATATGACAAACCTACAGCCAACATCATACTTAATGGAAAAAAAACTAAAAGCATTTCCATTAAGAACAGGAATAAGACAGGGATGTCTGTTTTCACCACTCTTTTTCAATATAGTACTGGAAGTCCTGGCAATAGTGATTAGAGAAGAAGAAAAATTAAACAGTATCCAAATTGGGAAGGAGGCTATAAAACTGTCATTATTCACAGATGATATGATATTGTACATAACAAATCCTAAAGAGTCCACCAAAAAAGCAACTAGATTTAATAAATGAATTTGGCAATGTAGAAGATACAAATTAACAACAAGAAATCTATGACATTTTTATACACCAATAATGAACTCTCAGAAAGTAAAACTAAACAAACAATTCCATTTACCACTGTAACAAAAAAAAATTAAGGTACTTGGGAATAAACATAATTAAGGAGGTAAAAGACCTGTACTAAGAAAATTACAGGACATTGAAGAAAGAGATAGAGGAAGATATAAACAAGTGGAAGAATAGCCCATGTTCATGTATTGAACACTCAACATCATTAAAATGTCCATGCTACCCAAATCAATCCATAGATTCAATGCAATCCCTATTAAAGTACCAATGGCATATTTCACAATCTAGAACAAACACTCCAAAATTTATATGGAATGGAAAAAGACCCCGAATAGCTGCAACAATCTTGAGAAACAAGAACAACGCTGGAGGAATCACAATACCAGATACCAAGCTATATTACAAAGCCACGACACTCAAAACAGCCCGGTACTGGCATAAGAACAAGAATATAGATCAATGGAGCAGAACAGAGAACCTAGAAATAGATCAAAGCCATTATGCTCAATTAATATTTGACAAAGGAGGCAAGAGCATACAATGGAGTCAAGACAGTCTCTTCAATAAATGGTGTTGGGAAAATTGGACAGATACATACAAAAAAAAAAAGAAAGAAACTAGACCACCAACTTACACCATACACAAAAATGAACTCAGAATAGATAAAAGATTTAAATATAAGTCTTGAAACCATAAAAATCTTAGAAGAAACCATAGGCAGCAAACTTGCAGACATCTCTTGTTGCAATATATTTGGGAATACATGTTCTAGGGCAGTGGTTGGCAAACTCATTAGTCCACAGAGCCAAATATCAACAGTACAACTATTGAAATTTCTTTTGAGAGCCAAATTTTTTAAACTTAAACTTCTTCTAACGCCACTTCTTCAAAATAGACTCGCCCAGGCCATGGTATTTTGTGGAAGAGCCACACTCAAGGGGCCAAAGAGCTGCATGTGGCTCGCGAGCCGCAGTTTGCCAACCACGGTTCTAGGGCAAAGGAAACTAAGGAGAAAATAAACAAATGGGACTACATCAAAATAAAAAGCTTCTGCACAGCAAAAGAAACCACCAAACAATGACAATAGCACCCACTAAATGGGAGAACATATTTGCTAATGATACATCCAGTAAGGGGTTAATTTAAAAAATATATAGGGAACTCATACAACTTAACAAAAGGAAGACAATCCAATTAAAAAACTAGCAAAGGACCTAAATACACACTTTTTCCAAAGTGGACCATACAGGAGGCCAAAAGACATGAAAAAAATGCTCAAAGTCACTAATCATTCGAGAGATGCAGGTCAAAATGACAATAAGTTATCACCTCACATCTGTCACAATGGCTATCATCAGCAAATCAACAAATGACAAGTGTTGGTGAGGATGTGGAGAAAAGGTATACTGCTGGTGGGAATGCAGATCGGTGCAGCCTCTATGGAAAACAGTATGGAGTTTCCTCAAAAAATTAAAAATGGAACTGCATTTTGACCTAGAGTTCCCACTTTTAGGAATTTATCTTAAGAAACCTGAAGCACCAATCAGAAATAATATATCCACCACTAGGTTCATAGCAGCACAACTTACAATAGTTAAGATTTGGAAGCAGCCCAAGTGCCCATCATCAGCAAATGATTGGATAAAACAGCTGTGGTACATTTACACCATTGAATACTATGCAACATTAAAAAGGAAGGATCTCTTACCATTTGAGACATCATAGATGGACCTGGAGAGTATCATACTAAGTGAAATAAGTCAGTCAGAGAACGACATGTATCACATGATCTCACTCATATGTGGAATCTAATGAACAAAATAAACTGATGAACAAAATATATCCAGAGGCATGGAAGCATGGAACAGACTGTCTAAACACAGAGGGAAGGAAGGCGGGGACAGTGGGTGCATGTGAAGAGATCAACCAAAGAACAATAGGGTGGTTGAGGCCTGGGGTGGTGGACAGGGATGGGCTACCAGTGGTCGGCAAACTCATTAGTCAACAGAACCAAATATCAACAGTACAACGATTGAAATTTCTTTTGAGAGCTAAATTTTTTAAACTTAAACTTTTTCTAATGCCACTTCTTCAAAATAGACTCGCCCAAGCTGTGGTATTTTGTGGAAGAGCCACACTCAAGGGGCCAAAGAGCCGCATGTGGCTCGCGAGCCGCAGTTTGCCGACCACGGGGCTAGATGAGGTCAATGGGGGAAAGAGAGGGTTCTATGTAATACTTTCAACAACAAAGATTTAAAAAATCAGGGTTCTAAATGCAAGAAAAGGAAACAATAAAGAATGAACAATTGATGAAATAATAGAAGATCATTCTTCAAAACTGGAGAAAAGATTTTGTTTGCAGGTTGAAAATGTTCACCAACTAAAGACAGTATTGTTTTTCAAAAGCCCACTTTTAATACCAGAATCACAAGTTAGTAAGGAAATGAATTATAATTCAGGATCCTAGATATTCGAGAATCAGAATATAATAGTGTACCAACTATGTACACTTTTGGGATAATTACTTCAGAAAATATTTAGTTAAATAAAAATGGAATCAGAGTAAATATCACAAAAAAGGAAAGAACATAATATATAGGAAAGAGTAATAAATAGTAAAATTTTGATAAAATTAAGAATTAATTTAAAATAAATTTTGGTAAATGAAGTGTGATGCAATTAAAAGTAGTCTTGAAAAAATAAGTCATATTGTAAGAAAATCATTATTAAAGCATCTGGAAAATTGGGCAGATTATTCAGTAAAACCTGGGAAAGGAAAGAGGGATGGAGAGAGGGAGGGCAAAGTAAAAGTTTGCAAAAAGTTCCAAGTGGAGTAGAAAAGAGCAATCAAAGTTATAATTTGATGATAGATTCGGATAGAGAAATGTAGGCTCAGATTTCTTTGTTAAAATATAATAATGACCACTTGTGGAATTAAAATAATATGTAGACTTGTCTAGTCAATTAAAAAAAAAAAGAACACACGAAAACTGTTCTAAGGGAGTATAAATAGAGAAAGAATCAGCAGTAGGGGAGGGAGAATTTCTGCAGAGTTCCTCACACCAACCTGCCTTTACTCATGCCCTTCCAAGCTTCCCTTCCAGAATAATCAGCTTTACCAAAGGCACTTGTGGACCGAAGCACTGGGTATTAAAAGAGGTGGACTCATGGTTAACTTTATCTCATCCATCTTTTTTATTTTCCTGCCTTTTGTAGGTAAACTGACTGGACAGGAGGCCCTGCCACCACTCTCGCTGCATGCTTCAGGATAGTTGAAAGAATCCCACCATTCAGATTTGGGCATGAGGGAAATGAGTGCACCTTCTATACTTCATGTTTTAACTGCATTCTGGATAGAGCTGTTCCAGAGCTCTGCATTAGGTCCATGTGTAGCTAACAGTAAAGTGGACACTTTTTTCATTTGCCTGCTGGGCAAAACCCATGAGAAAGGGGACTGATTGGCAGGATCAAATGATACATTTGGGGTTCTTTGATAATAATGTAATGGTTAAACTGTTAAGATTGCAATAATACCTTAACAAGAATGATTTCATCAGCAGAATCAACACCAACAGAAAATAGACATGCCTTAACATGTACAACAAAGTAGTAGTGCATTAAGTGCTTTTGAGGGGAGAGATAGCAATTGAAACTATCCCCAAATTTTGAAAGTGTACAGATTCTGACCCAGAAATTTCTCTTATAATTTACCTTTGTTGAAATACTTGATCTTGGGCATGCAAACATTCAAAGATGTAAACAGTTTAAGTAAACTGTGGTGTAGTCAGTCAGTGGCTGCAGCCAATCAAAAGAATGGTGCTGATCTATACATATTAATCTGTAAAGTTATATAAAATTAATTTCAGAATATTATATTATGATCATATAGATATGCATGGATGCACATGTGTGTGTGTGTGTGTGTGTGTGTGTGTGTGTTTATCCTTAGAAAGAGGCCTGGCAGGATATTATCTCTGTTCTCTGGGGAGAGTGGAACTAGGAAGTGGTATTCACATTTTTTTTTTTGCATTTCTGTATTGTTGAATTTTCCACAATGACAATGTTAACTTCTGTTAAAAATTGAAGATATTATATTAAGTGGAAAAGTATTTTTTAGAGGAAAATTTTTTTATCTCTCTATTTTATGCAAGGAAATGGTCACTGGGTAATTGTTTGGTTTCCTACATCATCTTGCTCATTTAGTCACAGCAGTGTTATAGAGGTAATTTCCTAGTTGATTTGTACTGACTAGATAATTCCTCTCTGCCATTTTTATGGACTCCGAGAATAATAAGCCCATGGGATCATTCCAGTTATTTAGTAATGTTTAAATTTCCCATGTTACAGATTTTTAAAAAAATTGATTTCAGAGAGGAAGGGAGAGAGAGAGAGAGAAAAACATCAATGATGAGAGAGAATCATTGATTGGCTTCTTCCTGCATACCCCCTCCTGGGGATCGAGCCCACATGTGCCCTGACCGGGAATTGAACCAGGACGTCCTGATTCATAGGTCGACGCTCAACCACTGAGCCACACCACCTGGGCAAATTTTTTATTTATTCTCATCTGATAATCAGTATAGCCATATTTATCTGTAAACTACATGTATGTTTAAAAACAAGAATTTATTGCCCCCAAGAAGTTTAAAAAGCTTTATGAGCATAATCACAGAAAATTTCATTAGACTACTAAAAACTAAGTAGAGACATGATACAACCATTTTTATGAGTGGAAAAGGAGATAGTATGAGCTATGCACACACTGGCAAAATTGAAGAATCAGGAATAGATGTACATTTTTTTTATTCTTTCCCAAATATTGATCCAAAAGTCCTTTCCTTCCTCTTGAAACTATTCTGGTCAAAATTCCTGGTAGTTCTATCTTTTAAACTGCAGTAACTATTATGTCACAAACAGCAAAAACAATTTCTGTACATGTGCAGAATTATTCTGACTTGTCAGCAAGGTTGCCTTATGTCTATTTTTACACTATTTTTAATCCTAATGCAATGCTTCAAAGTCACAACTGTTTCTATTTGGAATATACATTTTTAAATAAAAATAAGCAAATGTAGACATAAAGGTAGTAACAATTATCATTTTTAAAAATTAAGGCTGTGAAAATCTGCTTTGCATTAGTCCTCCAGAATTTTAATAAATGTTTGCACTCTCTTCTGCCAGTTAGATTTCTGTCAATGTGATGACATTTGCAGCACCTCCCTTTTCTGATCTGTCTTTGGAATCATCTGCAGACCTAACACGGTTAATAATAATGTCTGCTGAAGGGCAGATTTAGTCCTGACACTCCCAACAGTCACTCCTACCTAAGGCCACTGACTCAGCTTTCTCTCGGGTTCTTTTTTTCACCAGGCAGTTTTCTTTCTATATATGGAAATAACGCTCACACAGATCAGCCTCCCGCTTCCCTAGGAAAACTAGAAAGTGAAATCACATGAACAAAACTTTAGAATACTGTTGGCCAAGGTAGTTTCTGGGCTAGAGTGAGTCAATTATGAAAGCAGTTTTGTCTTTATAGAGTGATCTTACTCATCACCACTGACTTGAAGCAGTGTGTTTCACAGAGCAGTCCTCAGCTCACCACCCCCTCCTCCATGGCCGGCCACTTGTTGTCC
This sequence comes from Cnephaeus nilssonii, assembly GCF_951640355.1. Taxonomy (NCBI): domain Eukaryota; kingdom Metazoa; phylum Chordata; class Mammalia; order Chiroptera; family Vespertilionidae; genus Cnephaeus; species Cnephaeus nilssonii. The sequence continues at coordinate 9,415,770 of NC_137075.1, read as the reverse complement.
TCGCACCCCGTGCCTGAGTCCCAGGGGAAGTCAATGCAGAGTGCTTATCACTCCATGTGCCCTGTTATGGCTCCTTTAATAGGGCCAAACACCATCTGCCTTCATATAATTAAGTTGGTCCACTTTAAGTATATAGAAGAAGTTCAAGGGAGGATAAGAGTAAGCATATATAAGTCCTATTGTGTGAAACATAACTCAAAATAAGCTATAAGTTGTATTCTAATAAAGTGAGTCATGAAAAACCCCATTCAGAATGACCAGAGATTTAAAGGAAATGCACAAAAATAATGTCTTTTCAATAAGGTCTCTTTAGCTTTAAATAAGATTAGTTTTATTGTTGTTGAAAAAACTTATCCTTAAACTAGAAATATTAGACTTCATCAAGGGAATTAGAAGCAGAATCTTAACTCAGATTTCATATTCAAATAAAACATTTATTTTACTTTCTGGTTATAATTAGAAAACATGTAGGAGGACATTGAATGTTGTTAGAATATTTTGAAAAATCCTATATAATAAAAGGCTAATATGCCAATTGTCCCCTCAACCGGGAGTTCGACTAGTTCAACTGGGAGTTTGACCAGGGTGTTGGGCCGGCCGGCCAACTTCTTGTGGCCCCTCCTCCTGGCCAACCCTGCCCTATCAGCCCCGATTGGAGCAGGCCAGCTGGACCCCACCCATGCATGAATTCATGCACTGGGCCTCTAGAAATAAATAAGTCTCACAAGCTTCAGTAGCTTTAAATTCCTCTGGGGTAGATGTGAGAGCCATTACACAGCATAGGAGGACTATTCACTGCAGAGTGTTGCACACAGTAGACACTCAAAGGATGTTTTTTTACTCCACTTTTCAAAGTAATTCAATATTAGAGTCATATTTGAAGTCCACTGTTGGCTTCTTCCTATTAAGTTGATTTAAGTACAGTACTATCCAGAAACAGAAAGATAAACTAGATATCTCCTTAAAGTAACTTTTGGTAACATTTCTCAGACCTGGGGTGCCAGGGGGCAATTTTGAAAGAGTGTCAAAGGCTCTTTGGTAACGATGCTGTATGGCTTTGGGGAACAAGCTCAATCATCCTGACCATATCTTCTGTCTGTATGCTCCCATTGTGCTCTCCTGACCCTAACTCCCTCAACGCTGCTTTGCAAAATGAATGAATGAATGAATATATAATGCATTATAATCAATACAGTCTCACTTCATAATGTCCTTATTAACACTTTCATTATTATTTGTTCCCACCACCATTACCTTCCTAAGCAGAAAAACAGAACAAGAACAAACAAACAAGCAAAAATATGCCCCCAAAACAAAGTCAATGAAACAAAACACTTGGAAAAAAGCCCACAACAACTAAAAGAAGCAAAATACATGTACTGAAGTCTCAATATAGTGAAAACCCTTCCCTCCATTTTCTTAGCCTAATGCAGATAGCTGTTAGGGATAAAAGTGTGTGTGTGTGTGTGTGTGTGTGTGTGTGTGTGTGTGTGTGTGTGCTTGTGTGTATTTATATGAGGTTAGAGAACAAACAAATGTGTGAGCCAAATTATTTAGTTTTTCTATAACTAGCTTTCTTTCCTTTTTTTCTTTTAAAGAGAAAGTAGTGATTATCTGCCATCTAGTGTATTGAGATGGAATTGCGTCTTGCTACTAAGACCCAGAAGCTAACATTCATAAAAACAGTGTGCTGGTTAAAATAAGGATTGATGGATTCAATGAACAATTCTACTTTAAGCTTCAGAGATCTGCAAAAACAGTGAAAAGAACACAATGCTGAACATTTATTGCAAAACCAGAGAGTAGGAGTCGATGTTAAATGAAGATGGGAAGAATCAAGAAACTACTTACAGAACTATGTACTCATTAGCAGTGTTTGCTGAGGAAATACTATATAATAAAGAGGTAATATGCAAATTGACCACCATTCTAACACACAAGATGGCTGCCCTCATGTGGACACAAGATGGCCGCCACAAGATGGCCTGCAGGGGAGGGCAGTTGTGGGCAATCAGGCCAGCAGGGGAGGAAAGTTGGTGGCGATCAGGTCTGTAGGGGAGGACAGTTAGGGGGGACCGGGCCTGCAGGGGAGGGCAGTTGGGGGTGAACGGGCCAGCAGGGGAGGGCAGTTGGGGTGACTGGGCCTGCAGGGGAGGACAGTTAGGGGTGACCAGGCCAGCAGGGGAGGGCAGTTAGGGGCAATTGGGCTGGGAGGGGAGCAGTTAGGCTTCGATCAAGCTGGCAGAGGAGTGGTTAGGGGGTGATCAGGCTGGCAGGCAGATTGGTTAGGGGCAATCAGGCAGGCAGGCAGGTGAGTGGTTAGGAGACAGCAGTCCTGGATTGTGAGAGGGATGTCTGACTGCCTGTTTAGGCCATCCCTTGATCGGTCCCAGATTGGAGAGGGTGAAGGCTGGGTTGAGGGACTTCCCCTCCCCCCATGCATGAATTTCATGCACCAGGCCTCTAGTAAGTTCATAATTAATGAATCAATTGCATTTATAATATTTTGTAAAGCAGTTCTTAAAATGACCCCCACTAAAGCAAAGTAAAGCAGAATAAAAAAGTATCAGTGTGTGCTGTCTTTCAGACAGAGCAGACATTCTGGCAGTCACCAGCCTCAAACCTTGAATGAACTATTAGCATATCTCAATTTCCTCTTCAGTTTTTTTCCTCTGTAAAGTTTGATTTTTTTCTTCCATTATTTCTCCATATTTTTACCACTCCTACTAAGAGTGGGTAATTGATGCTTTTCCTTAATACGTTTCACCTTCTTAGCTCTGATCAGTCTACACACTGATTAACAAAATAATCTTCCTTAAACATGGAGTCACTATTGATTGAAAATATCTGAACCCTATCTCTCTCTCCCCCTCCCCCCCAAATCACCTTTACCTGGCTTCATTGTTGGTGTAATCTGGTCTCGTTCTACCTATATAATTTCATTCCCTACTCTTCTTTAAATGTTTTCCAGTCACTTCCTGGCCCCTTAAATAACCCTGTCATTGCTCCCTTGAAGCCTGAATTAATGCAGTTCCTCTCACAGGAATGCCTGTCCTTCCCTCCTTCACCAGCCCAATTGTCTTCAGCTTTCTGGATCCAGCCCAGCTGCTGGCCTGTCATGGACACCCTCCCTTGATTGTGAAATCTTAAAAAATTATAGGTTGCTGGAGGCCTGGTGCATGAATTCCTGCATGGGGTCCAGCCGGCCCACCCTGATCAGGGCCAATCCGGGCTGATTGGGGCCGATTGGGGCCAGGCTGGCTGGAGGGAGGGGTGGCAGGAGGTTGGTCAGCCAGTCCCAGCCCCGATCAGGGTGGGGGGGTGATCGGGGATGGGGTCAGCGGGGGAGAGGGGCCACGAGAGGTTGGCCAGCAGGCCACCCGCAATGGGGCTGGTTGGCCAGCTGCAGTGCACACCATTTATCCCCTCTATGCCCTCTTCCATTTCCATCCCCACTCCGCAATCACCACACTGCTATCCATGTCCACGAGTTCTCTCTCTCTTTTTTTGCTCAATCCCTCCACTCCCTTCCTCCTTCCTTCAGTAACATTCTCCCCACTGACCAGAACTATCTGCCTGCTTCCTATCTATGAGTCTGTCTCTATTTTGCTTGGTAGTTCAGTTTGTTCATTAAATGCCACATATGAATGAAATTATGTGGTCTTTGTGTTTCTCTGACTGGCTTATTTTACTCAGCATAATATTCTCCAGATCCATCCATACTGTTGCCAAGGGTAAAATTTCCTTCCTTTTTATGGCCGAGTAATATTCCATTGTGTAAATGTACCATAGTTGTTTTATCCACTCATCTACTGATGGACACTTGAGCTGCTTCCAAATCTTGGCTATCCTATCTAATAAAAGGGTAATATGCAAATTAACCATCACTTCATCACAAATATGGCGGTGCCCATCCTGGCCAGAGTGCTGGACGTTGATGGTGTAGTCCCAGTGACGAGCCCCAGTGTCCCGTGCGCCCCAGCCCGTGGAGGGAGGGCAGGTGGGCGGGCCTTTGGTCAGAGGCTGGCTGGGACGTGTGGGATGCTGGCATCATTGCAGGCCGGGCTGAGGGACCCTCCTTCTCCCCGCCACTCCCCCGTGCACAAACACTGGGCCTCTAGTTGTAAATAATGTTGCAATGAATATGGGGGTGCATATAGTCTTTTTAATTAGTGTTTCAGGTTTCTTTGGATAAATTCCCAGAAGTAGAATCCCTGGATCATAAGGTAATCCATTTTTAATTTTTTGAAGTAACTCCATACTGTTTTCCACAGTGGCTGCACCAGTCTGTATTCCACCAACTGTGCACAAGGGTTCCCTTTTCTCCACATCCTCACCAGCACTTGTTGTTTGTTGATTTATTGATAATAGCCTTTCTGGCAGGTGTGAGGTGATATCTCATTGTGGTTTTAATGTGAAACTCTCTGATGATTAGCGATATCGAGCATCTTTTCATATGTGTATTGGCCATCTGTGTCAGAAATTATTTCTTACCCCTTTTCAAGCCCACCTTTGGGTCTATACCTTTGTAAGCACTAGGAGCTTATAAATACTAGTTGCTTGGTTTTCTTTATCCTGAGCACAGTTTTGCAAGAAAAATACAGTTGGTATTGTTATTCTCTTTTAATAAAGGAGGGTGTCAAAGCTCAGAGCATTTGCACGATTTACTCTTGTCAGAGACACTCCCAAGGCAGGAGCTCTGCACTCTCCCCCTTGTCTGGAGCTCTTCTCTGCACACCCTGCTGCCATTAGACTGGCACTAATAGCTGCAGCCATGCACTAAGCCCTTCTTTATATTCAGATAGATAACTTTATTTTCTTAGATAACTGACATGGGCTCATATTGTAGGGAGGAGCCAGGCAACAGATCATAAACAAGGCATGTGGTTATGCCTTCTGCTTGGCAATTTCAGCTATTTCTAGGTGGTATGCCACATTTTCAGCCCACACCCTTTTATCCTGTTTGAAAACCACAAACTAGTTCTGTGGCAGTAGAACATTCTTCAGCATGGCCTCTGATTACATGACTAATTTAGCTCATTTAAACCTTTAAACAACTGTGAACGGGACTGACCCCTGCCCTTTCTTAGTTACTGAAAGGTATCCTGGGTCTCCCAAGATCAGCATTGAGCGATTAAAAACAACTACTATCAGGCTGCCTTCACCAGAGTCTTTAGGGAGTCAAAGATTTCTAGGTAGTTCCAACTCTGGCCACAGGATGGATTCATTTCCCATCCTGTGTGTATTTTGGGCGACTCCAGCACCAGCAGCAGGGTGACTTAGGCCTCGTTCATTCATGCAGATGTATGCCTTGGAATCCTCCACTGATGCCCTCATTCTCCTGGATCTGGCTCATGCCCCGAGGCCTTGGTTTGGTCTGCAGGAGGACTGGAGAGCAAAATGAAAACGTTACATCTGCATGCAGTTAGGCAGCTGAAATGTGTCCTGTTAACTTCCTAGAACATAAATGCTAATTAGATTGTTAAGCAGTTCTACTAAATTAGAATAATTATGTGTATTAATTGAACATAAAGCTGTAGAGAGGCTTAGATTGCTTAAAGAAAGTCTGAATATACTGTAACAAGTGACTTTTATAATTGCATGTCTAATGAAATTATCAGAATTTACCTAGCAGTGTCATGAAATGCAATATTATGACCTTAAAAAACATATAAAAAAGATTAGCTTCCAGCCAACCTATAAAAAGTTTCATAAGAGTGCCAGGGAATTTTAAATTAATAATTAGATCTAAAACTTTCAGTTATTCAAGATGAGTTAAGTCTTAGAGATCTATTGTACAACATAGAGCCTAGAGTTAACAGTACTATATTGTATGCTTACAATTTTGCTAAGAAGTTAAATCTTGCCTGACTGGTGTGGCTCAGTTGTTGAGTGGTGACCTATGAACCAGGAGGTCATGGTTTGATTCCTGCTCAGGGCACATGCCTGGGCTGGGGGCTCAATCCCCAGTGAGGGGCGTGCAGGAGGTTGCCAATCAATGATTGTCTCTCATCATTGATGTTTCTATCTCTCTCTCCCTGTTCCTTTCTCTCTCTGAAATATATAATTTTTTTTTTTTAAAAAAGAAGTTAAATCTTATGTTAAGTCCTCTTATCACTAAATAAATAAACAGGGTTAGAGGAAACTTTTTTGAGGTGATGGATATCTTTATGGCATAATTGTAGTGATGGTTTTATGGATGTACACTTATCTCCAAACTTATGAAGTTAGATACATTAAATATGTACAACTTTGGTATGCCAATTGTAGCTCAATAAAGTGTTCTTTTTAAAATGAGTCTGTTACAAATTTCTAATGTGGCACATTGAAAAAAAAATCCCTAAAACATGTCTTGTACTGCAAATTTCATTGTGTACATAACCTAGATTTTATGAGTCTTCCTATCACTTTTACTGGCCAACAACAGCTGCAAAGCCACTTACTGTTATGAGTAAGTAGACTCAGATCCTCATATGTCCTGGAATATTCAGCCAGTCAATCTTGCACACAGTAGTCAAAAACAATATTATCTGAGAAAAAATACTGAAAGCTATTGCTTATCCTTGGGTCTTCTCAAATTTATCAGAAACATTATCCCTTAATTCCTCCATTTAATGTGACAGATTGGTGCAGATAGATGGTGTTGGTATCTCATGATATATTGGAACATTAGATTTCCTGCTGACAAAATTCTGGGTAGGTTTGTGGTACCAAGTCAACTTAGTAGAAAAGACTATATTGACTTTTCATATTCAAGCCTCTAGTTTCTGATTTCTTTAGTTCCTAGGGAAGGTTAATTGCCATTGGAAGTGAGAGCTTGATTGATTAGAACAGGATGTGCCTTTGAAAAGTTCAAATTGCTGGCTTTAAAGGATCAAATTGAACTCTCAAGAGGGAGACTGCCCTTATATATTTTTTCTCTAATCAGTTGTGATTGGTTTTTTTTTTTTTAATGCCTTGAAATAACAAATTGTGGAAGGTTATACTGTGTGAGTAGTCTTGTGTAAAGTGTCTCTCTGATCTAGGTCTAGAGATTATACTCTATTAATAGAAAGGTAACAAAACCCACAAAGTACAGGCAAAGCAAGAATATTTTCTCATTTCCGATGAGCTTTGTAGGAGGGTGCTCTTAGTGGGAGTGGACATTTATTTAGAAAAGTTAAGAACTGAAGAACACTTAGCAACAGCCTTGCAGGCTGGGTTCCATGCCCCTGAACACACCATGCCTCTGCCTCTAACTGCAATCTGACTTCAATCTGACTTAATTCTGTTTCCTTGTGTGCAAGGGGCATGCCACAAATGGGCATTCTCTAGCCTTTTGTTGTTGTTGTTGTTAACTCTCACCCAAGGCTATTTTTTCCATTGATTTTTAGAGAGAGAGGAAGAGAGAGAGAAAGAGAGAAACATCGATGTGAGATAGACACATCTATTGTTGCCTCTTGCACTACTGGGCCAGGGAGGAGCCTGCAACCGAGGTACCTGCCCCTGACTGGAATCAAACCCGGGACCGTTGGGTCTGCAGGCTGACGCTCTACCCACTGAGCCAAACAGGCTAGGGCTAGCCTTCTTTTGAAGTAGGCATTGGCTACTGGTCTGGACCATTTCTATCTAGTTCAGATAGTGATCTCTGTGTTCAAATCCTTTCTAAGTCAAACTCTTAGTGGCTCCAAAGGCAAATTGAAACTTTATCTCTCAGTGGGATACAGAAGTAAATATGATTGCTAATAATAAAGTTAAAATTGTTCCAGGTCTTTTGATATTACAAACAATTTTGCAGTGGACATCTTTGTATATACATAATTCACACATATATGAATATATTTGTAGGATACATTTCTTGAGGCAGATCTTACTTTTGTTATAGTTAATGATGTACTTCTGGGTTTTATTGATGCTTTAATTTCTATCTTTTGCCATGTGGTCTATGTGTGTGTTTTTTGTTTGCTTGTTTTACTGATACTAAGAAAGATTTATAATTCTCTAAGGTTGTTTATTTTTATAAGTATCCTATATAATAAAACCATAATATGCAAATCGACTGAATGGTGGAATGACTGGTCTCTATGATGCACACTGACCACCAGGGGGCAGACGCTCAACGCAGGAGCTGCCCTCTGGGGGTCAGTGCGCTCCCACAAGGAGCCTGGCTCATGGCTGGCGAGTGCAGGGGCAGTGGCGGGAGCCTCTTCTGCCTCTGCAGCAGTGCTAAGGACCCCTTGGCAGTTGGACATCCGCTGAGGGGTCCCAGTCTGTGAGAGGGCGCAGACCAGGCTGAAGTCCCCCCTCCCGCCCGCAGTGCACGAATGTTGTGTACCAGGCCTCTAGTACTTTACATAAGACATCTATTTCAACATTGTTTAACTTCTTACTACTATAATGTTGATATCAATAATTTCCACTTCTTCTCCCAATATTCTTTCTGCTGCTTTTGTTTGATTTTTAATGCATATATTTATATATTTAAATAAACATATTAACTGCCTGACTATGAAAAATAAGGAACTCTCTCAACCTATGTTATCTCCTTCTTTATGTTCTCATTTTCCTCTGAATTTTGTTCCTATTGTTAGAAAATCTTTCTTTATCTTTGATATCTAGTAGCTTTCCTAGGATCTGTCTTAGTGTTGCTAATTTGATTTAAGTTTATTTTCTTAGAATAAGATATGCCATTTAAAATTTAGATTCAAGTCTCCTATTAATAATGGATTTCAGGAACATGTCTTCTATATTTACCTCCCTAATCTTCTCCAATTATTGTTTATTTCCATTTCTCACTTCCTCACTCTTGTCCATATTTCTTATTTTGTTCTCAGCAGTGTCTATTCTCCTTTGTGCTCCTTCCAAAGCCACCTTTACACTTCTGTGAGCATTTGTTTTATCTATTATTTCACTTTATCTTCCCTAGGCCCTTATAAACCAAATTTAAAAGGTTGTTTTATAAATCAATAGTTTTATCTCAATTTGCAAATTCATGGTGACATACTTGAATTTTTGCCTGTTCTGTGGTGTCACATTTCTGGTGATACTTTTTAATTTGTTCTGAACCCCCACTTCCTTTTTCTGTCTTTTCTTGTGTAGTATCTTTGTATACTAATCCCATTATGAGTCCATCTGGCCATCACTCATCCCCATTAGCATGGGTGCCTGGGACTAGCAATTGTGGGTGGTGCCTGTGAGTCAGGTGACAGAGCCTTGTAACTCATTAGGAAGTTCCTCCTAACAGGGTCACCTTTCTGCCTTTCCTCTCTTTGATCAACAGAGATTGGCAACTGCACCACTGTTCACCATGAACAGTCCCTCGCCTCCATCTTACCTCATGGATGAATGAAATAACTGTGATTCATTATTCAACTCTACCTGTCATGTTTCTGGAGGACAGATGAAAGGGCAGTTACATCTTTGTTGTCATTTAAATGTTGGAAGTTAGTTAGTATATTTTTATTGAGGTTTAATGATAGATTAAGGAACAATGGTCCTGAGGTAAAATGAGCCATCTCTTCCACTTAATAGCTATGCAACTTTGGGCAGCTCTTTCAACCTTTATGAATCTATATTTTTTTATCTGTTAAAAAGAGATGATACAGCCTGTGTACCCTGGTTCATACCTCATGAGAAGGCAGGGTTCTTTGGAAAAGACAACAATGCTGGAAAAAATAGAAGGCAGAAATAAAAGGAGAAGATCAAATTTGAGATGATTGACTCCACCAAAGAAGCCACAGGCATGAGTCTATGGAGATGAGCAGGACTATTGAGACAGGACATGATAGGTATTATTCATAGGGTCACCAGAAGTCAGAGCCAACTCATGGGGTTGCTGTGTAGAATAGTGACAAAATAGATGTGAAAGTACTTTAAATTAAATTTACTATATTAATGTTAAGTGATGTTATCATTAACAATAGTAATTTAAAAAATCATCAACTCATTTTTTAAAAATTTCTTTATTGATTAAGGTATTACATATTTGTCCTCATCCCCCCATTACCTTCCCAACCCCCCCCCCCATGTCCCCTCCCCCCTGTTGTCTGTGACCACTGGTTAGGCTTATATGCATGCATACAAGTCTTTTGGTTGATCTCTTCCCCTTACCCCCACCCTCTCCTACCTTCCCTCTGAGGTTTGACAGTCTGATCGATGCTTCCCTGTCTCCGGATCTGTTTTTGTTCATCAGTTTATGTTGTTCATTATTTCCCATAGGTGAGTGAGATCATGTGATATTTATCTTTCTATTACTGACTTATTTCACTTAGCATAATGCTCTCCAGTTCCATCCATGTTGTTGCAAATGGTAGGAATTACTTCTTTCTTAGCGCAGCATAGTATTCCATTGTGTAGATGTACCACAGTTTTTTAATCCACTCATCTGCTGATGGGCACTTAGGCTGTTTCCTGATCTTACCTATGGTAAATTGTGCTGCTATGAACATAGGGGTGCATATATCCTTTCTTATTGATGTTTCCAGCTTCTTGGGATATATTCCTAGAAGTGGGATCACTGGGTCAAATGGGAGTTCCATTTTTAGTTTTTTTTTTTTTATTAGTAGCAGCTTTATTTGCAATATGCAAAAACTAGAAACAACCCAAATGTCCATTAGGAATGAATAAACAAATTAAGGTATTTCCATACAATGGAATACTACTCAGAAATGAAAAGGAATGAACTATTGACAAAAGCAACAACATGGGTGAATTTCTAAATAATTATGTGGGATGGACAAAAGCCATGCAAAAAAGAGTGCATACTACATGATTATATTAATATAAAACTGTAGAAAAAGCAAACTAATCTATAGTAACAGAAAGCAAATCAATGATTGTCTGGGGGTGAGAGGTAGGAGAGGGGGAAAGAGAGGTGACCAAGGGGCACAAGAACACTTTTGGTGGTGATGAACATGCTCATTATCTTGGTTGTGATGTTTTCATGAGTTTAGAATGTCAACACATATCAAATTATACACTTTAAACATGAGCAATGTATGCTAATTATGTTTCCATAAAGCTGTTTAAAAAAGAATATTAGAAGAAGACACCATAAAGAAGACTTTAGTGGAATTGACTGGAGTTAAATTTTTAATTAATGCTGACCTTGTAGTCTAAACAGAATGGTTTAACCCTGGCTCACTTTAACATTTGTGCTTTACTGAAACAAACTACTTTTGTTTTTATTCCAATCCCCCCACCTGAAACAAACTACTTTTTTAAAAATTTCTTTATTGATTAAGGTATTACATATGTGTCCTCATCCCTCCATTAACCCCCACCCCCACCCCCCACTCATACCCTCACCCCCCTGGTATTCGTGTCCATTGGTTAGGCTTATATTCATGCATACAAGTCTTTTGGTTGATCTCTCCTCCTTTCCCCCACCCTCCCCTATCTTCCCTCTGAGGTTTGGCAGTCTGATCAATGCTTCTCTGTCTCTGGATCTGTTTTTGTTAATCAGTTTATGTTGTTCATTATATTCCACAAATGAGTGAGATAATGTGGTATTTACCTTTCTCTGACTGGCTTATTTCACTTAGCGTAATGCTCTCCAGTTCCATCCATGCTGTTGCAAATGGTAAGAACTCCTTTTTTACTGCAGCGTAGTATTCCATTGTGTAGATGTACCACAGTTTGTTAATCCACTCATCTGCTGATGGCACTTAGGCTGTTTCCAAATCTTAGCTATGGTAAATTGTGCTGCTATGAACATAGGGGTGCATATAGCCTTTCTGATTGGTGTTTCTAGTTTCTTGGGATATATTCCTAGAAGTGGGATCACTGGGTCAAATGGGAGTTCCATTTTTAGTTTTTTGAGGAAACTCCATACTGTTCTCCACAGTGGCTGCACCAGTTTGCATTCCCACCAGCAGTGCAAAAGAGTTCCTTTTTCTCCGCATCCTCACCAACACCTGTCATTTGTTGATTTGTTGATGATAGCCATTCTGACAGGTGTGAGATGATACCGCATTGTTGTTTTGATTTGCATCTCTCGGATAATTAGTGACTTTGAGCATGTTTTCATATGTCTCTTGGCCTTCCTTCTGTCCTCCTTCGAAAAGTGTCTATTTAGGTCCTTTGCCCATTTTTTGATTGGATTGTTTATCTTCCTTTTGTTAAGTTGTATGAGTTCCCTGTAAATGTTGGAGATTAAACCCTTATCGGTGATGACATTGGCAAATATGTTCTCCCATTTTTAGTTTTTTGAGGAAACTCCATACTGTTCTCCACAGTGGCTGTACCAATCTGCATTACCACCAGCAGTGCACAAGGGTTCCTTTTTCTCCGCATCCTCGCCAACACTTGTAATTTGTTGATTTGTTGAGTAGAGCCATTCTGACAGGTGTGAGATGGTACCGCATTGTTGTTTTGATTTGCATCTCTCCGATAATTAGTGACTTTGAGCATGTTTTATATGTTTCTTGGCCTTCATTCTTTCTTCTTTCAAAAAGTTTCTATTTAGGTCCATTGCCCATTTTTTTTATTGGGTTGTTTATCTTCCTTTTGTTAAGCTGTATGAGTTCCCTGTAAATGTTGGAGATTAAACCCTTATCGGTGATAACATTGGCAAATATGTTCTCCCATACACTGGGCTTTCTTGTTGTTTTGTTGATGGTTTCTTTTACTGTGCAAAAGCTTTTTATTTTGATGTAGTCCCATTTGTTTATTTTCTCTTTATTTTCCATTGCCTTAGGAGCAGTATCAGTGAAGAAGTTCCTTCGGCATACATCTGAGATTTTGCTGCCTGTGGATTCCTCAGTATTTTTATGGTTTCCTGTCTTATGTTTAAGTCTTTTATCCATTTTGAGTTTATTTTTGTGTATGGTGTAAGTTGGTGGTCTAGTTTCATTTTTTTGCATGTATCTGTCCAATTTCCACAACACCATTTATTGAAGAGACTGTCTTGACTGCATTGTATGTTCATGCCTCCTTTGTCAAATATTAATTGAGCATAGTGGTTTGGGTCAATTTCTGGGTTCTCTATTCTATTCCATTCATCTATATGTCTGTTCTTGTGCCAGTACCAGGCTGTTTTGAGAACAGTGGCTTTGTAATACAGCCTGATATCTGGTATTGAGATCCCACCTACTTTGTTCTTTTTTCTCAGGATTGCTGCAGCTATTCGGGGTCTTTTTTTATTCCAGATGAATTTTTGGAGAGTTCGTTCTAGGTCTGTGAAATATGCATTGGTATTTTAATGGGGATTGCATTAAACATATAGATTGCTTTGGGTAGTATGGAGATTTTAATGATGTTGATTCTACCAATACATGAACATGGTATGTTCTTCCATCTGTTTATGTCTTCCTCTATCTCTTTTTTCAGTGTCCTGTAGTTTTTTGCATATAGGTCTCTTACCTCCTTAGTTAACTTTATTCCTAGGTATCTTAATTTTTTTGGTGCAATTGTAAATGGGATTGCTTTTTTAGTCTCTCTTTCTGTAAATTCACTATTGGTGTATAGAAATGCTATAGATTTCTTGGCGTTAATTTTGTATCCTGCTACCTTATTGAATCCATTTATTAAATCTAATATTTTTTTGATAGAGTCTATAGGGTTTTCTATGTACAGTATCATGCCATCTGCAAATAAGGATGGTTTTACTTCTTCTTTTCCAATTTGGATGCCTTTTATTTCTTCTTCTTGTCTGATAGCAATGGCTAGTACATCCAGTACTATGTTGAACAGGAGTGGTGCGAGTAGGCATCCCTGTTTTTTTCCTGTTCTTAGGGAAATGGTTTTAGTTTTTGCCCATTGAGTATGATGTTGGCTGTGGGTTTGTCATATATGGCTTTTATTATGTTGAGGTATGATCCTTCTATTCGCACCTTGGTGAGAGTTTTTATCAAGAAAGGGTGTTGGGTTTTGTCAAATGCTTTTCTGCATCAATTGATATGACTATGTGATTTTTCTCCCTCAATTTGTTTATGTGATGTATCACGTTTATTGATTTGTGGATATTGTACCATCCTTGCATCCCTGGGATAAATCCTGCTTCGTCATGGTGTATGATCTTTCTGATGTACTGCTGGAGCCGATTTGCTAAAATTTTGTTGAGGATTTTGGCATCTATGTTCATGAGGGATATTGGCCTGTAATTCTCTTTCATTGTGTTGTCTTTATCTGATTTTGGTATTAGGGTGATGCTGGCTTCATAGAAGGAGCTTGGAAGTGTTCCTTCCTCTTGAATTTTTTGGAATAGTCTGAGGAGGATAGGTTTTAGTTCTTCCTTGAATGTTTGGTAAAACTCCCTTGTGAAGCCATCTAGCCCCTGGCTTTTGTTTGCTGGAAGCTTTTTGATGACTGCTTCAATTTCTTCCATAGTTATCACCCTATTGAGATTTTTAGATTCTTTATGATTGAGTTTTGGAAGGTTGTCTTTTTCTAGGAATATGTCCATTTCCTTCAGGTTGTCTAGTTTGTTGGAATAGAGTTGTTCATAGTATTTTTTTAAACAATCCTTTGTATTTCTGTGGGGTATGTTGTTATTTTGCCTCTATCATTTCTGATTTTGTTCAGTTGGGTCCTCTCTCTTTGGTTCTTGGTGAGCCTGGCTAGAGGTTCATCAATCTTGTGTATCCTTTCAAAGAATCAGCTCTTGGTTTCATTGATCTTTTGTATTTTTTTGGTCTCTATGTCACTTATTTCTGCTCTAATCTTTATTATCTCTTTCCTTCTGCTCACTGGGCTTTTCTTCTTGCACTCTTTCTAATTCTTTGAGTTGTAGAGTTAAATGATTTACTACCATTTTTTCTTGTTTTTTGAGGTAGGCCTGTAGAGCTATAAACTTCCCTCTCAGGACTTCTTTCATTGTGTCCCATAGTTTTTGAATTGTTGTGTTTTTATTGTCATTAGTTTCCAGGATGTTTTTAATTTCTTCTTTGATGTCATTGATGACCCAATCAATATTTAATAACATGCTATTCAAGTTCCAAGTGTTTGAGTGTTTTGGATTGTTTTTATTGTAGTGTATTTCTAATAGTATGCCATTGTGGTCTGAGAAGATGCTTGGTATGATTTCAATCTTCTTGAATTTGGGGAGACTTTGCTTGTGACACAATATGTGGTCTATTTTTGAAAATGTCCCATGTGCACTTGAGAAGAACGTATATTTCACGGCTTTGGGGTGAAATGTTCTGAAGATGTCAATTAAGTACATCTGATCTAGTGAGTCATTTAGGATTGCTATTTCTTTGCTGACTTTTTGTCTAGAGGATTTATCCAGTGATGTCAGTGGTGTATTAAAGTCCCCTACTATGATTGTCTTGTTGTTGATCTCTTCCTTGATATCTTCCAGGAGTATTTTTTATGTATTTGGGTGCTCCTGCATTGGTTGCATATATGTTTACCAGGGTTATATCCTCTTGTTGTATCGATTCCTTTAGTATTATGAAGTGGCTTTTCTTATCTCTTGTTATGGCCTTCACTTTGAGGTCTATTTTGTCTGAAATAAGTATTGCTACCCCAGCTTTTTTTTCATATCCATTTACCTGGAAGATATTTTTCCATCCCTTCACTTTCAGTCTGTGTGAATCCCTTGTTTTGAGGTGGGTCTCTTGTAGACAGCATATGTATGGGTCCTGTTTTTTTATCCATTCAGCCACTCGATATCTTTTGATTGGAGCATTTAATCCATTTACGTTTAAAGTTATTATTGAAAGGTACTTGTTTGTAGCCATTTTTATTTTTTTGAGCCTGTGTTCCCTCTTACCTTTTCACTTCTTCTTTTTACAGCATTCCCTTTAGCATTTCTTGCATTGGTGGCTTGGTAATGATTAACTCCCTTAGCCTTTTTTTGTCTGCGAAGCTCCTGATTTCCCCTTCAATTTTGATTGATAGTCTTGCTGGATAGAGTATTCTTGGATTCAGACCCTTGCTTTGCATCACTTTGTATATCTCCTTCCATTCCCTTCTAGCTTGATGTGTTTCTGTTGAGAAATCATTTGATAATCTGATGGGGGATCCTTTGTAGGTAACTCTCTGTCTCTCTCTTGTGGCCTTTAAGATTCTCTCTTTGTCGTTAACATTTGCCATTGTAGTTATGGCGTGTTTTGGTGTGGGTATTTTGGGATTCATCTTGCTTGGGATTCTCTGTACTTGTTTAACTTTTTTCTTCCCCATATCTGGGAAGTTTTCTGTCATTATTTCTTCAAATAAATTTTCGAATCCTTGCTGCTCCTCTTGTCCTTCTGGCAGCCCTATTATACGTATGTTATTTTGTTTTGCATTGTCACAATGCTCCCTTGGGCTCTCCTCCTGCTTTTTAATTTTTTTCTCTAGTTGCTGTTCAGATTGGACTTGTTTTTGTACTTTATCTTCTAATTCACTAATCTGGTCTTTTGCTTCTTCCAGTCTACTGTTGAAGCCTCCCATAGTGTTTTTGATGGTAGCTATATCATTTTTCATTTCTTCTTGATTTTTGCATAGGTTGTTGATTTTTTCGTCTATCTGGTGTATGAACTGTATGACCATTACTCTGAATTCTTTGTCTGTCATGTTGCATGCTTCCATTTCACTTATTTCCTTTCTTGGTGATTCCTCCTTTTCTTTCCTCTGGGCATTGTTTTGCTGTCTCCCCATTCTGACTATCACCAGAGGGTTCAAATGTCGAGTTGCGGGGGCCTGGGCCATGTGCAGTGGGAGTTTTGCACCCGCCCAAGTGTCAATGAAGAGATCAGACATATGACATACGGCTGCAATGGGGTGGTGGGAGCCTCGCTTGCCCCAGGTTAGAGTCACAGGTGCTTAGTGTGGCCTCGTGTGTGCACCTAGAATCTAGGGCCCTGAAACAGAGAACCTGCTGAGTTGTGCCAAAAATCAAAGTCCCCTAGTGCATGTCAGGAGTCAGATGCTCCCTGTGTCCACGTCAAGAATCGAGTATCAGAGGCTCTGTTGCTTGGTGCTACCTCACACTGAGAATCAGAGTCCCTGTGTGTGCATGTGCCAAGAATTGGAGTCGCTGGCTCTTAGTGTGAGCGTACTGGGAATCAGGGATCCCAGGCGCATGCAATGAGAAACAGTGTAGTCACTGGTGCTCATTGCTGCCTCTTACGTGGAGATTCAGGGACCCCGATCTGCTTGGGAGCCCGGGTTGCACAGTTGCACTGTGTTGGCAGGTGGTCCGCTCTTGCCCTGTGAAAAACAGCCTCTGTGTGTGCTTGCCCTGAATCAAAGTCAGGTGGCACTGCTGCTCAGTGTGGGTGTAGGGTCTGGTCCCGCGGGTGTGCATTGTAGGAAACAAACTCCCCGTGTCCATGCACCCAGACTCAAATTCAGCACTGCCCCCTTGTGTGTGCACGGGGTCTGGTCTTGGGGAACAAACTTCCCGAGTTCTCACTTTCAGGTTCAAATTCAGCACATCCTCCCTGCCTGGGCGTGGAGCCTGCGTGAGGGAAACAAACTCTCTGGGTTCGCACGTCCAGGTTCAAATTCAGCGCAGCCTCTCTGCTAGGGTGCAGGGTCTGGTCAGGGGAAACAAACTCCCCAGGTTTGCACCCCCAGGCTCAAATTCATCGCTGTCTCCCTGCGTGGGTGCAGGATCTGGTCACGGAAAACTATCTCCCCAAGGTCGTGCACCTATGCTCAAATTCAGCACAGCCCTCCTGCCTGGGCATGGAGCCTAGTTGCGGGAAACAAATTCCCCTAGTTTGCACATCCAGGTTCAAATTCAGCGCTGTCTTCCTGCCCTGTGTGGGCGCGGGATCTTGTTGCAGAAAACAGTCTCCCCAAGGATGCACGCCTATGGTCAAATTCAGCATGGTCTCCCTGCCTGGGCGTGGAGCCTAGTTGTGGGAGACAAATTTTCCTATTTCATGCATCCAGGCTCAAATTCAGCGCTGTCTCCCTGCCCTGCGTAGGTGCGGGATCTGGTTGCAGAAAACAGTCTCCTCAAGGATATGCGCCTAGGGTCAAATTCAGCAGTCTCCCTGCCTTGGCACAGAACCTGTTCGAGGGGAAACAAAATTCACCTAGTTCACATGCCCAGGCTCAAATTCAGCGCTGTTTCCCTGCCCTGCGTGGGCGCGGGATCCGGTCGCAGCAAACCCCCCAAAGATGCGCACTTAGGGTCAAATTCAGCAGTCTCCCTGCCTTGGCATGGAGCCTGCTCACTGGAAACAAACTTCCCATGTTGGACACCAAGGCTTAAAGTCAGGTAGAGCTGCCACTGCTGTGTGTATGCAGAAAGCCCTATTGTGAGGCCTGGGTCTGGCAGTTCCTATCCGCTGCTGTGGAGGCAGTGTGGAAGGGGGATTGGCTTTGTGACTCACAGAAATCTGCAGCCAGGGTGCCTGGAGTCTTGGTGTCTGGAACTGTGGTCATAGATCTTCTACCAGAGCAGCTGTAGGGTCCCAGTTTGCTACCGAAACCAGACTGGGTGGTGGCGAGGCTAGGATCCTAGTCTCAAGCAGTTCTGGTTTTCAAGATGGCGTGATCTTGTGCCGCCAGTGTTCTCCCCGGAGTGTTTGAGGCGGCAGTGGGATTTTGCCGTCTAAGACTGCCCGGATTGGCAGCCCCCTGGAAGAACTGCAGGGTCTAACTGTACCTATTTCACACACACACACACACACACACACACACACACACACACACTCAGGTCCACACACTGCTCTATCACTCCCTCACTCCCTCACACACTCTCCCTCCCTACCTTCCTTCTGGTCGCATCTTTTTCCCCCCAAACTCATTTTTTTTATTCCTCACACAAGGACATGGTTTTATTGATTTTAGAGAGAGTAGAAGGGAGAGGGAGAGAGAGGAAGAGAAACATACATTGATTACAGGGCACAGCATGTGCCCAGTGCCCTGATGGGGAATCAAACCAGTGACCTTTCAGTTTATCAGATGACATTCCATTCAACTTAACCATACAGGCCAGGGCAAAAATTGTCAACTCTTTCTATTTTTAAAAAGTATTTATTGTTTAAAGTATTACAAATAGTAGTACTTATGTCTCCTTTTTCCCCCCCATTGACCTTCCCCTGGCCTCCCCACCCCTTGGCACATGCCATCACCCCCACCCCCGTGTCTTGTGTCCATTGGTTAAGCTTATATGCATGCATACAAGTCCTTTGGTTGATCTCTTACCACGCCCCCCACCACAACACTCCCCAGACTTCCTGCTGTAATTTGACGGTCTGTTCAATGCTTCTCTGCCTCTGTATCTTTTTGTTCATCAGGTTATAATGTTCTTAATGATCTCCATAAATGAGTGACATCATATGGTATTTTTCTTTCACTGCCTGGCTTATTTCACTTAGCATAATGCTCTCCAGTTCCATCCATGCTGCTGCAAATGGTAAGAATTCAATCTTTTTTATAGCAGCATAGTGTTCCATTGTGTACATGTACCATAGTTTTCTAATCCACTTATCTGCTGATGGGCTTTTAGGCTGTTTCCAAATCCTAGCTATTGTAAATTGTACTGCTATGAGCATAGGAGTGCATATATCCTTTCTGATTGGTGTTTCTGTTTTCTTGGGATATATTCCTAGAAGTGGTATTACTGGATCAAATGGCAGTTCCATTTTTAAATTTTTGAAGAAACGCCATACTGTTTTCCACAATGGCTGCACCAGTCTGCATTCCTACCAGCAGTGCAAAAGAGTTCCTTTTTCTCCACATCCTGTCCAGCACTTTTCATTTGTTGATTTGTTGATGATAGCCATTCTGACAGGTGTGAGGTGATGCCTCATTGTTGTTTTGATTTGCATCTCTCAGATGATTAGTGACTTTGAGCATGTTTTCATGTGTCTCTTGGCTTTCTGAATGTCCTCTTTCGAAAAGTGTCTATTTAGGTTCTTTACTCATTTTTTGATTGGGTTGTTTATCTTTCTTTTGCTAAGTTGTATGAGTTTCCTGCAAATTTTGGAGATTAAAACCTTATTGGGCAAATATGTTCTCCCATGCACTAGGCTTTCTTGTTGTTTTGTTGATGGTTTCTCTTGCTGTGCAGAAGCTTTTTATTTTGATGTAGTCCCATTTGTTTATTTTCTTCTTAGTCTCTCTTGCCCTAGGATCTGTGCCTGTAAAGATATTGCTATGACATAAGTCTGCAATTTTGCTGCCTGTGTAGTCTTGAAAGATTTTTATGGTTTCTTATCTTACGTTCAAGTCCTTTAGCAATTTTGAGTTTGTTTTTGTGTATGGTGTAAGTTGGTGATTTAGTTTCATTGTTTTGCATGTATCTGACCAAATTTCCCAGCACCATTTATTAAAGAGGCTGTTTTAACTCCATTGTATCCTCTTGCCTCCTTTGTCAAATATTAATTGAGTATAATGCCTTGGGTACATTTCTGGGTCCTCTATTCTGTTCCATTGGTCTATATGTCCGTTCTTGTGCCAGTACCAGGCAGTTTTGAGAACAGTGGCTTTGTAATATAGTTTGATGTCTGGTATTATGATCTCTCCTACTTTGTTCTTCTTTCTCAGGATAGCTGTGGCTATTCGGGGTCTTTTTTTTTTTATTCCAGATGAATTTTTGGAGAGTTTGTTCTAGATCTTTGAAATATGCCATTGGTATTTTAATAGTTATTGCATTGAATCTATAGATTGCTTTAGGTAGTATGGACATTTTAATGATGTTGATCCTACCAATCCATAAACGTGGTATGTTCTTCCATTTGTTTATGTCTTCCTTTATCTCTTTTTTCAATGTCTTGTAGTTTTCCGAGTACAGGTCTTTTACATCCTTGGTTAAGTTTATTTCTAAGTATCTTAATTTTTTTTGGTGCAATGGTAAATGGGATTGTTTTTTTCATTTCTCTTTCTGTGAGTTCATTATTGGTGTATAAAAAAGCCATATATTTCTGGGTGTTAATTTTGTATCCTGCTACATTGCCAAATTCATTTATTAGGTCTAGTAGTTTTTTGATGGAGTCTTTGGGGTTTTCTATGTGTAATATCATGTCTTCTGTAAGGACAGTTTTACTTCTTTTTCAATTTGGATGCCTTTTATTTCTTCTTCTTGTCTGATCGCTATATCACTATTGCTAGTACTTCTAATACTATGTAGAACAGGAGTGGTGAAAGTGGCCATACTTGTCTTGTTCCTGTTCTTAGGGGAAATGAGTTTAGTTTTTGCCTACTGAGAATGATGTAGGCTGTAGGTTTGTCATATAGGGCTTTTATTATGTTGAGGTATGATCCCTCTATTCCCACTTGGCTGAGAGTTTTTATCAAGAAAGGGTGTTGGGCTTTGTCAAATGCTTTTTCTGCATCAGTTGATATGATTATGTGATTTTTGTCTCAGTTTGTTTATGTGATGTATCACATTAATTGATTTGTGGATATTGTACCATCCTTGCATCCCTGGGATAAATCCCACTTGGTCATGGTGTATGATCTTTCTAATGTATTGCTGAATCTGATTTGCTAAAATTTTGTTGAGGATTTTAGCATCTATGTTCATCAATGATATTGGCCTGTAGTTCTCTTTTTTTGTGGTGTCTTTATCTGTTTTGGGGATTTGGCTAATGCTGGCTTCATAGAAAGAGCTTGGAAGTGTTCCTTCCTCTTGTATTTGTTGGAATAGTCTGAGGAGGATAGGTTTTAGTTTTTCTTTGAATGCTTGGTAGAACTCCCCTATAAAGCCGTCTGGAACAGCGCTTTTGTTTGCTAGAAGATTTTTGATCACTGCTTCAATTTCTTCAGTAGTTATCAGCTTATTCAGGTTTTTTTATTCTTCTTGGTTGAGTTTTGGGAGCTTGTATTTTTCTAGGAATATGTCCATTTCATCTAGGTTGGGCTTCTCTACTTTTTGTTGGAATAGAGTTGTTCATAGTATTTTTTTCATAATAATGTGTATTTCTGTGGGATCAGTTGTTATTTCACCTCTTTCATTTTTTATTTTGTTTATTTGGGTGCTCTCTCTTTGCTTCTTGGTGAGCCTGGCTAGAGGTTCATCAATCTTGTTTATCCTTTCAAAGAACCAGCTCTTGGTTTTGTTGATCTTATGTATTGCTTTTTGGTCTCTATTTCATTTATCTCTGCTCTGATCTTTATTATTTCCTTTCTTCTGTTTACTCTGGGCTTTTCTTGTTGCTCTCTTTCTAACTCTGAGTTGTAGGGTTAGGTAATTTATTACCATTGTTTCTTGTTTTTTGCTGTAGACTTGTAGAGCTATGAACTTCTTTCTCAAGACTGCTTTCATTGTGTCCCATAGATTTTGGATTGTTGTGTTTTCATTGTTGTTTGTTGCCATGATTCTTTTTATTTCTTCTTTGATGTCTCTAGTAATCCATTGTTTAATAGCATGCTATTTAGTCTCCAAGGGTTTGATTTTTTTTATTGTTTTTATTGTAGTTGATTTCTAGTTTTATGCCATTGTGATCTGAGAAGATCCTTGATATGATTTCTATCTTCTTGAATTTGAAGAGACTCTGCCTGTTACCCAATATATGGTCTATCCTTGAAAATGACCCATGTGCACTTGAGAAGAATCTATATTCTGTATCTTTTGGGCGAAATGTTCTGAAGATGTCAATTAAGTCCATCTGATCTAATGAGTCATTTAGGATTGATGTTTC
Source organism: Cnephaeus nilssonii (assembly GCF_951640355.1). Classification (NCBI taxonomy): domain Eukaryota; kingdom Metazoa; phylum Chordata; class Mammalia; order Chiroptera; family Vespertilionidae; genus Cnephaeus; species Cnephaeus nilssonii. The sequence continues at coordinate 9,393,262 of NC_137075.1, read as the reverse complement.
TTTGTTGATTTTTTCTTTAGAGGATTTGTCCAATGTTGATAGTGGGGTATTAAAGTCCCCTACTATGACTATACTGCTGTCAATCTCTCCCTCGATATCCTCCAGAAGTTTTTCAATGTATTTGGGTGTTCCTGTATTGGGTGTTTATATGTTTACCAGTGTTATTTCTTCTTGTTGGATTTCTCCCATTAGTATTATGAGGTGGCTTCCTTATTTCTTGTTATGTACTTCACTTTGCGATCTAATTTGTCAGATATAAGTATTGCTACCCCAGCTTTTTTTTTTCATTTCTATTCATCAGAAAAACCTTTTTCCATCCCTTCACCATCAATCTGTGTGAGTCCTTTTTTCTGAGGTGAGTTTCCTGTAGACAGCAGATATATGGGTCATGTTTTCCTATCCACTCAGTTACCCTATGTCTTTTAATTAGGGCATTTAATCCATTTAAATTTGAAGTTATTATTGATAGGTACTTATTTGTCGCCATTTTTGTTCTTTACCCCTATGTTCCTTCTTTGCTTCCTATTTCTTCTTTTTACAGCAGACCCTTTAGCATTTCTTGTATTGCTGGTTTGGTGGCAATAAGCTCCCTTAGTCCTTTTTTTGTCTGTGAAGCTCCTGTTTTCCCCCTCAATTTTGATTGATAGCCTTGCTGGGTATGGTATTCTTGGATTCAGACCCTTCCTTTGAATGACTTTGTATATTTCATTCCATTCCCTTCTGGCCTGATGTGTTTCTGTTGAGAAATCAGTTGCTAGTCTGATGGGGAATCCTTCGTAGGTAACTTTCTGTCTCTCTCTGGCTGCTTTTAATACTCTTACTTTGTCGTTGGTGTTTGCCAATTTAATTATAAAGTGCCTTGGTATTGGTCTTTTGGGGTTCATTTTGTTTGGGACTCTGTGAGCTTCTTGGATTTGTGTGAGTTTTTTCTTCCTTATATCAGGGAATTTTTCTGTCATTATTTCTTCAAACAGGTTTTTTATCCCTTGCTCAGTTTCCTCTCCTTCTGGCACCCCTATTATGTGGATGTTGTTTCGTTTTGTGTTGTCCCAAAGTTCTCTTAAGCTCTCCTCCTGTTTTTTCAGTTTTTTACTAGATGCTGCTCTGCTTGGGTATTTTTTTCTACCTTGTCTTCTAGTTCACTGATGTGGTCCTCTGCCTTTTCTAGTCTACTGTTTTTGCTTTCTATTGAATTCTTTATAGCAGCGATGTCATTTTTCATTTCTTCTTGGTTCTTCTTCATTTCCTCTTGGTTCTTACACATATTGTTGAATTTTTCTTCCATTCTTTTCAGCGACCTTATGACCATTTCTCTGAATTCTTTCTCTTACATATTGCTCACCTCCAATTCATTTACTTCCTTTTCTGGTGATGCCTCCTTTTCTTTCATATGCGGGCTGTTTTTCTGTCTCCCCATGATCTCTCTTCTCCAGTTATCTGGTTAGGTGGTTCTCTCTCTCCTTTTCCTAGGAGAAATCTGACCTTTCCTTAGAAGGTGAAGAGCTCACCTGAGTCCACGTATTCATGCTGCTTGAGGTCTGGTGTTCCTGGGTTTGCAGCTGTTCCCTGGTTGTTATTGTTGTAGATTCCCAGGATTTTTAGGCTTCTGATAACAGCCAGTCTCCCCTTCAAGATTTCGCGGTCTCTGCATCAAAGCTGGTTGCTTTGGGAGAGATTTCAGCAGCAGTGGAAGCTGCCCGGTCAGGGGAACCCGGTCCGGCAATCCCCAACAGTCCCTTGGAGTATAGCTGTCCCTCAACCCACAAATATACACTCCCTGTGCGACCACACACTCTTCTTTCGTTCTCTCACTCACGCACTATCTTGCAGTCTACCTTCCCATTGGCAGCCATCTTCCTTCTCTCAAATTGTCAACGCTTAATGCCCATCTGAGCACTGGTTTAAAACTACAGGGCTCAGAACAAGGGATGTTCCAGAAACATTTCCTCACTTTGGGAATTCCTTTGATTTCCAAAGGGACATTTCAAGTTTTAAAAGCATCTCTCCTTCCAAGGACTCATCATTTTTAAAGAGCCCCAAATGAATCTCCCATAATTTTTATTATCCATTTTTAGTACTCTTCCTTCTTTGTTATTACAGCTTTAAAATGAGCTATCAATTATTTGTAGCAAACTTTTAAGGTCCAAAAATAAATTATTTTAGAGCTGATTAACAGAATTTCCAAACACCAGCATGGGGGACATTCTAAAAATCTAGGAATGAATGCTATATCCATGCCTTGGAATCGAGTGCTCATGGAGCCCCATTAATAAGAATCTGAGTCTCAAGGAGGTTTAATGAGTATTTGACACCAAACCAACTGATGAAAGTTTCTTATAGTTGCAGAAGCTGTTCATTCTAGAAAACTTTCCTCTCCTATTTCAGAAGAGAAAAAAAAATTGACCCAAAATATTAATTGGGTCTTTTTAAAACTATCATTCAGTATGTGCTTCCTTTCCCAGATATGTCACATAGAGATCAAACAAATATGTCCCTTACAACTTACAGGGTGTCTCCCTAGATTTTAGAAGGACTCTCTGTGAAGTACAACAACAGATATAGATTTTTTTTTTTTTTTACATTAGAACTGAGAATCAGCTGCAACTCTGTTGGTCTGTGCTGGACTCTACATGTCATCTCATTCTGAAAACAAAGTTGAAACCACTCTCTGGTTCAACAAAAGGGATGGTAGAAATTTGCAATGCCTCTAACATCATCTGTTTGGTCACGACAAACCTCCTATTCATTATTGTCCCATTGGCCACATAGTCATGGCCAAAACCAATGGGGCTAGCAAATATATTGCACCTATCAAGAAGGTTGGCAGAGAAAGGACAAATAATTGTAAACAAAAAATGTGATCTGGCCCAGCCAGGGTGGCTCAGTGGTTGAGTGTTGACCTATGAACCAGGAGATCATGGTTCAATTCCCAGTCAGGGCACATGCCCAGGTTGTGGGCTCGATAGCCAGTGCAAGCAAGGAGGCAGTCGATCAATGATTCTTTCTCATCATTGATGTTTCTATCTTTCTCTTCCTCTCTTCCTCTCTGAAGTCAATAAAAAAAATATATTTTTAAAAAGAATGTGATCTTCCCCAATTTGCTCTTCTGCCAACAAGATACTTTCACTTCTCCCCAAGATACTCAAAATTCCCAGCCACTGGGCACAAAAGTTCAGAATCTGGATATATACTTCATGGCTGCTTGCTGCTCTTCTTGATTCAGAGACCTATAAACTAAAATGACAGTTGTCCATCCAATTCTTCTCAAACACCCAATATAATACAATGGTGGGGTAGGGACATCATATTAAAAAGTCTCATGTACTCCCCAACAGAAAAGAAGAAGTAAAACTGTCATTGTTCACAGATGTCATGATATTGCACATAGAAAATCCTAAAGACTCCATCAAAAAACTACTAGATTTAATAAATGAATTTGGCAATGTTGCAGAATACAAAATTAACACCCAGAAATCTATGGCTTTTTTATACACCAATAATGAACTCACAGAAAGAGAAATTAAAAAACCACCACCAGCAAAAAACAATCCCATTTACCATTGAACCAAAAAAATTAAAATACCTAAGAATAAATTTAACTAAGGAGGTAAAAGACCTGAACTCAGAAGACTACAGGACATTGAAAAAAGAGATAGAGGAAGACATAAATAAATGGAAAAATATACTGTGTTCATGGACTGGCATTAAAATGTCCATACTACCTAAATCAATCTATAGATTTAATGCAATCCCTACTAAAATACCAACAACACATTTGACACATTGAACAAACTATGAAAAAATTCATCTGCAATAAAAAAAGACCTTGAATAGCTGCAGCAATCTTGAGAAAGAAGAACAAAGTTGGAGGGATCACAATACCAGATATTAAGCTATATTACAAAGCCACTGTTCTCTAAACTGCCTGGTACTAGCAAAAGAACAGGCATATAGACCAATGGAACAGAACAGAGAACCAAGAAATCAACCCAAGCTATTACGCTCAATTAATATTTGACAAAGGAGGCAAAAGCATACAATGGAGTCAACACAGTCTCTTCAATATATGGTGTTGGGAAAATTGGACAGATACTTGCAAAAAAAAAATTACACCATACACAAAAATAAACTCAAATTGAGTAAAGGACTTAAGCATAAGATGGGAAACCATAAAAATCTTAGAAGAATCCACAGGCAGAAAAATGTCAGCCATATGTAGTAGCAATATGTTTACTGATATAGCTCCTAGGGCAATGGAAACTAAGGAGAAAATAAACAAATGGGACTACATCAAAATAAAAAGCTTCTTCACAGCAAAAGAAACCATCAGCAAAACAACAAGAAAGTCCACTGCATGAGAGAACATATTTGTCAATGTTATATCCGATAAGGGCCTAATCTTCAAAATTTCTAGGGAACTCATACATCTTAACAAAAGGAAGATAAACAATCCAATCAAAAATCGGGCAAAGGACCTAACTAGACACTTTTCAAAAGTGGACATACAGAAGGCCAAGAGACATATGAAAACACTAGAGGCCCGGTGCACGAAATTCGTGCATGGGGGGGGGGTCCTGTCAACCCAGCCTGAACCCTCTCTAATCCAGGACCCCTTGGGGGATGTCTGACTGCCAGTCTAGACAGGCAGGTGGACATCCTTCTCACAATCCTGGACCACTGGCTCCTAATCACTCACCTGCCTGCCTGCCGGGTCGCCCCTAACTTACCCCCCCTTCTGGCCTGATTTCTCCTAACTGCCCCCCGCTGCTGGCCAGGTTGCCCCCAACTTCCCCCTTTCTACCAGCCTGTTTGCTCCTAACTGCCCCCCCCCCCCCCGCTGGCCTGGTCACCCCTTACTGCCTCCACCTGCTGGTCTAGGCACCCCTCACTGCCTCCTCTGCCAGCCTAATTTCCCCCAAATGCACCTCCTGCTGGCCTGGTTGCCCCCAACTGCACCCCTCCGCTGTCCTGGTTGCCCCCATCTGACCCCCCACTGGCCTGGTCACTCTTACTGCTCCCCCCCTGCTGGCCTGGTCACCCCCCACTGCCCTTTCTGCTGGCCTGGTTGTCCCCAACTGCCCCCCCTGCCATCCTGGTCACCCCTCACGGCCCCCCCACTGGTCTGGTCGCCCCATGCAGCCTGCTTGTTCAGTAGTTTGGTCATCCTTCACTATCCCCCCTGCCGGCCTGGTCATCCCATGCAGCCTGCTTGTTCAGTCATTTTGTCATCCCTAGGGCTGGCCCTGGGCAGCTGGGCAGCTGCCATCTGAGGCTTGCCTGCACCTCGGGCTGGCCCTAGGTGTCTGGGAGCTGAGGGAACTGGGAGACTCTGGAGGCAGTCATGCGGAGCGGCCGGACTCGCCTGGGTGCGGGCCAAACCATGCTGAGTGCCTGCTGCCCCAGCAGGGCTGAGGGAACTGGGTGCCACCATCTTGTGGCTGTGGGTACTGCCATCTTTGAGGGTGTGGCGGTCAATTAGCATATCCCCTCCTTATTGGCTGTGGGCACCACTACCTTTGTGTGGGCATGAGGGTCAATTAGCATATTCTCTCTTTATTAGATAGGATGCTCAAAGTCACTAATGATCTGAGAGATGCAAATTAAAAAGACAATGAGATACCATTTCACACCTGTCAGAATGACTATCATCAACAAATCAACAAATGACAAGTGCTGGCGAGGATGCGGAGAAAAAGGAACCCTTGTGCACTGCAGGTGGGAATGCAGACTGGTGCAGCCACTGTGGAAAACAGTATGGAGTTTTCTCAAATAATTAAAAATGGAACTTCCATTTGACCCAATAATCCCACTTCTAGGAATATATCCCAAGAAATCATAAACACCAATCAGAAAGGATATATGCACCCCTATGTTAATAGCAGTACAATTTACAATAGCTAAGAATTGGCAACAGCTTAAGTGCCCATCAGCAGATGATTGGATTAAAAGACTGTGGTACATCTACACAATGGAATACTATGCTGCTGTAAAAAAGAAAGGACTCTTACCATTTGCAACAGAGTGGACCGACCTGGACAGCATTATGCTAAGTGAAATAAGCCAGAGAAACATATATATTACACGATCTCACTCATTTGTGGAATATAATGAACAACATAAACTGATGAACAAAAACTGATCCAGAGACAGAGAAGCATCACACAGACCATCAAACTTCAGAGGGAAGGCAATGGGGGTTTGGGTGGAGTGGGGGGAAGAAGGGAGAGGGAAAGGGTAAAAGATCAACCAAAGGACTTGTATGCATGCATATAAGCATACCCAATGGACACAGACACTAGGGGAGTGAGGGCTTGTGCTGGGTGGTGGGGGTGGCTGGGGAGAGGTCAATGGGGGAAAAGGAGACATATGTAATACCATATGTAATACTTTACACAATAAAGAATTGAAACAAAATAAAACAAAACAAAAACAGAAATTAAAAAAAGTAATTGATTTCTGGATATTAATTTTGTATCCTGCTATTTTGTCAAATTCAGTTATTAAATCTAGTAGTTTTTTGGTGGAGCCTTTGGGGTTTTCTATATACAATACCATGTCATCTGTGAATAATGATAGCTTTACTTCCTCCTTCCCAAATTGTGTGCCTTCTATTTTTTCTTCTTGTGTGGTTGCTATGTCTAGGAATTCAGTAATACTAGTATGTTGAATAAGAGTGGTGAAAGAAGACATTCCTGTCTTGTTCCTTTTCTTAAGTGAAATGCTTTTAGCTTTTGCCCATTGATTATGATATTGGCTGTGGTTTTGTCAAATATGGCCTTTATTATGTTGGGGTATGGTTCCTCTATTCCCACTTTGCTGAGAGATTTTATAAAAAATGGGTGCTGATTTTGTCAAATGCTCTATTGATATGATCATGAGATTTTTATCCTTTATTGTATTTATGTAATCTATTACACTTATTGAATTGCAAATATTATATCATCCTTGTTTCACTGGGATAAATTTCTGAGCTTATTTATTTCGGTCTTCTCTCTTTGTTTCTTAATGAGTCTGGCTAACAGTTCATCAACCTTTTTTTATCCTTTTGATGAACCAGCTCTTGGTATCATTAATCTTTTGCATTTTCTTTTTTTAGTATCTATGTCATTTATTTATGCTCTGATATTTATTATTTTCTGCCTTCTTCCTCTGGGCTTTTCCTGTTGTTCCCTAAGTCTTTTAATTGTAGGGTTAAATAGTTATTTTATCTTTTTCTTGTTTCTTGATGTAGGTCTATAAGCTATGAACTTCGCTCTCAGGATTGCTTTCACTGTCCCATAAATTTTGAGTTTCTGTGTGTTAATTTTCAATTGTTTACAGGAAGTTTTTGATTTCTTTCTTGATCTTCTGGGTAACCCATTCATTGTTTAATAACAGGCTATTTAGCCTTCATGTGTTTGAATGTCTTTTAGAATTGATTGTAATAGATTTTTTTATTGTAATTGATTTTTTATAACTTCATGCCATTGTGATCCAAAGAGATCCTTGATATGATTTCAGTATTATTAAAATTGTAGAGACTTAACCTTGTATCCTAACATATGGTCTATCTTTGAGAATGCTCCATGTGCATTTGAGAAGAATGTATATTTTGTAGCTTTGGAATGTATTATTTTGTAAATATCAATTAAATTAATCTGATCTAGTGTGTTGTTTAAGGTCGCAATTTCCTGTTGATTTTTTGTCTAGAAGTTCTATCCAGTGATGTCAGTGGAGTGTTATAGTTACCTACTATGACTATATTGCTGTCTTTCTCTCCCTTTTAGTCCAGGAGTTTTAAAAATATATTTAAGTGCCTTTAAATTGGGCATGTTTACTAGTGTTATAGCCTCTAGTTGACATGATCCCTTTAGTATTATGTAGTGACTTTCTTTGTCTCTTGTTATGACCTTTGTTCTGAAGTCTATTTTTATCAGATATGAGTATTGCTACCCCAGCTTATTTTTTATTGTTGCTGTTTCTATTTTCTTGGAATTTTTCCCCATCTCTTCATTTTCAACATGTATGAGTCTTTTACTATGAAATGGGTCTCCTGTAGACAGCATATATAAGGCTCATGTTTTCTTACACATTCAGTTACCCTATATCAGGGGTCCTCAAACTTTTTAAACAGGGGGACAGTTCACTGTCCCTCAGACCGTTGGAGGGCCGGACTATAGTTTAAAAAAATCTATGAACAAATTCCTATGCACACTGCACATAGCTTATTTTGAAGTAAAAAAACAAAACGGCACAAACACCAGCATGTGGCCTGCAGGCCGTAGTTTGAGAAATCAGCAATCAGCCATATGGAGCTCCCTTGTAGGTAACTCACTATCTCTCTCTTACTTCCCTTAAGATTCTCTTTTTGTCTTTAATGTTTGCTATTTTAATTATGATGTGTCTTGGTGTGGCTTTCTTTGTATTCCTCTTGACTAGGACTCTCTGCACTTCCTAAACTGGTGTGATTTTTTTCTTTCACCAGTTTAGGGAAGTTTTCCTTCATCAAGTCTTCAAATAGGTTCTCTATTTTTTGCTCACTTTCTTCTTCTTCTGGGACACCCTATGATGTGGACATTATTCCATTTCATGTTGTCCAATAATTCCCTTAAACTCTCATATGTTTTTAAAGTTTTTTTTTCCCCTGCTCTAATTGAGTGTTTTTTTTCCTAATTTGTCTTCCAAATCACTGATTTGATCTTCTGCTTTGTCAATCCTGCTTTTAATTTCTTCTAGTTTATTCTTGATGTCATATATAGTATTCTTCATTTCTGACTAGTTCATATTCATGGTTTTTATGTCATTTTTCATGCTGATGTTGTTTCCATTAAGTTCCTTGTAGTTATCACCAAGTTCCTTGAGTATCTTTGTAACCATTACTCTGAACTCTATGTCTGATATATTGCTTACCTCCATCTCATTTAGGCTTTTTTCTGGAGATTCTTTCTTTCCTTTAATTTGGGTGTTCTTTCTCCACATTTTAGTTGTCTCTTTGTGTTTGATTCTATGTATTAGATATACCTGATCTGACTCCTACTCTATGTGGGGTGGCTTTTGTAGTGAATGTCCTATGGAACCCAGTGGTGTGGTGTCATTCAACTCCTGAGCTGGATGCACTAAGAATAAGCTTTTGTGGATTATTCAGGCTCTCCTGTTGTAATTGGGTCTTGATTGTTGTCCCATTTGTGTTTGGTATATCTTGTCATGATGGCTAACTATGAAGTTCAACTCCGACCATGTTGTGTGAGCTGCTGTACATGTGCTTACAAAACAAAACAAAACAGAAAACAAACAAAAATACAAAAGATTCGAACAACAACAGCAAGAACAAACACAAAAACCACAAGAACAGATAATTAGGAAAGAGAAAAGAGAACAAGAATAAACAATAACAACAAAAAGAAATAAAAAGATAATATTACTAATAATAAGATAAAAGGAATACTAGAAGAAAAATGGGGCAGAAAATGATTCTGGAAAAAAAAGAAGGTAGAGAAAAAAGAATAAAAATAGGAAAAGGAAAATGGTAAAAAAGACAAGAAGAAAGAGAAAGAAAAAAAATTATGAAAAGGTAAAAAGAAGAGAAAGAAAAATAAAGCAAAGGATAGAAAAGAAGAGAAAAATAGAATAAGAAAAGGAAAGAGGCATATAAGAAATCTGAAAGAAGCAAGAGAGAAAAGAGAAAAAATAATAATAAAGCAGTAGAAAAGAAAAAATAAAGAATATATTGAACACCACCTCCCCCCCCTCCACACACACCCCCAAAGGCAACCAAGTGAAATTCTTCTTGGCAGATTTTATTGCCTGCTAGTATTTCCCTTTGGATCCTGCTCTTTACGTTGTTTGTTTTATATGCTGATTTTGGGCCTCCTAGGAGGTACTTTTGTGCTAGGCAATGTCATAAGCTGTCCAAGTTTGATTCTTGACACCCTATTTGAAGCTTTAAGTGATCTACTGCTTGTGACTGCTTTCATTCAGCTTGTCTGAACAAGGGAGGGGACAAGTTGAGCTCGTAGGTTGGCATTTTAGTAGCATGGGGCCCAAAGGCAGGTGAAAGGTTTGTACCAAGACTATTTCTCTGTCCTCAGCTAGGCAGAGTCCCTTTTAGGCAGTCCAGTTGGGTTTGCTGGAAGCCAAGAGTTTCTATCAGCTCTCCCATGAGAGGCAAGTGTCAGCCAGATTCTGGGGAATGTGTGGGGGAGTCCTCGCCCCGAAACCAACCATTGATGCTCCCTGAAACTACTGTTCCCTGAGATAGCTGCCTGGTGCAGGGTGGGTTGTGCTGGATTTTAGAGGGTGTGGTGAGTGGGATTCCTTGGGGGAGCAGGGTATTTGTCTTTTTCTAGTCATCTTCTACTGAGAGGGGCTTGTGTCTCTCAGGAGAAATGGCCACTTTAATATCAAGGGGTGGGGGAGATGAAACAGCATGGGTATCCTTGCTTCATCCTCTTTGCCATTCTCCCCAACTCCTTCCACCCTTGTTTCTCTTCAAGCGACTCCAGTCCCCACCATCCTACTTCTGCCAAAACCCAGCATGAGTGTCTGGGAATAAAAATCCTTGTGTGCCAGCCCCCACAAAAGGTGGCTTTGCTTCCTGGTGGCACAGCTCTCTGGCTACTAGAAGTCCCAGAACTGGTTGCTGTGTGGGCATCTGTTGCCTGCTCTGGCTGTCCCAACTGGCATGCCCTGCCTGTGGCCCTGGCCTCTCTCCTCTCTGGGGGAACCCTCCTCACCCTTGATTTGTCATTGTTCCTGAAAGCTTGGCTAGTACCTCTTGCAATATTGCCTTTCCTACCAGTCTTAAGGTCATTTCTGTCCCTCCTTGTTTAAAAGTCTCCTCTTCATTCAGTCTTACGCTGATATTTCAGGGTGTATATTCCCCAATTTCCAATCTTTGTCTTGATTTGAGACTCTTTTACCTGTTAGAAATGAGAAACAGTTTAAATTTTCAAACCTAAAAGTTCGAGAATTTCTGGATGATTACAGCTCTGCTGGTGTCACCTTGTCTCTCTTCCATATGTCTTCTCATTCCATAACCCAGGCTGCAGAAGTGGCCACAACATGAGACTTGATGGTCTCAGGGTGGAGGTCAGAACATGAAAACTGATGGGCACATGCAATGTCTCTAAAAACTTCTGCTCAGATGTGGCAAATGGTTCATCTACTTATGGCCCACCCATCTCATCAAGACACATGGCCAAGCATACTCAGTGGGATAAGGCTGTATACAGGGAAAACTGTAAAAGAGAGAAGGAAATAGATAACTGTGAACAAATTATATAATCTCCATCTCATGAGGTAGATGCTGTTATAACTCTCTTTCTAGAGAAGGAAATTGAGGAAAAGAGAGATAGAATACCTTGCCTAAGGTCCTACAGATCCTTAATGGTAAAGCCAAGATTTAATCCTTGGGAGTCTGATTCCATGATTATGAGTCATTTTCTAGATTCCTCCTTGGAGAATTCTCATTTTTGTAAAAGTACCTGTACCATCTTGTCTAAATTTTCTGCAGGCTTTAATAAAAATAATTTTAGCAAAAGACTCAAATATGGTAAAAATAAAGCTTTATGAAATGATGTTATGGATTTCTTCAATAAATAATTCATTAGATTGATACCAGTTGTAGCTTATGAGATCAGAAAACTCAATACAGGAATACTAAAAACACAAATGTAATCCAATTACCGTGTGTTCAACAATTGGATCCCTTCAGAGGAGCTCTTAGCTTCCTCTCTCAATTGAACCTGAGAGTATAAAAACTTAAGGATAAGATCATAAAAGGAGTTCAAATTCCTGAATCTTACAACCAGATAAGGAAATCTTTTAGGACAAATCCTTTAAAAATTGTCATTATCAGCTCAAGTCTCTGAATTCAAAAGGAATTCAGCTCTTGTTAAATAACATGGTTAGGAAAACAGTAATTAAAGCCACATGTTGCAAGCCCTTCCCATGCAAAATATTCAAATTGCAAATGCAATTTCCTCATCAACCTTGGTTATGCTTATATGCATGCATGCAAGGTCTTTGGTTGATTTCTCCCTATTACCCCCACCCTCTCCTACCTTCCTTCTGAGTTTTGAGCATCTGGTCAATGCTTCTGTGTCTATGGATCGGTTTTTGTTCATCAGTTTATGTTGTTCATTATAATCCACAAATGAGTGAGATCATATAATATTTAACTTTCTCTGACTGACTTATTTTGTTTAGCATAATGTTCTCCAGCTCCATCCATGCTGTTGCAAATGGTAGGAGATCTTTCCTTTTTACAGCAGCATTGTGTAGATGTACCATAGTTTTTTAATCCACTCATCTGCTAATGGGCACTTAGGCTGTTTCCAAATCTTAGCTATTGTAAATTGTGCTGCTATGAACATAGGGGTGCATATATCCTTTCTGATTTGTGTTTCTGGTTTCTTGGGACATATTCCTAGAAGTGGGATTATTGGGTCAAATGGGAGTTCCATTTTTAGGAAACTCCATACTGTTTTCCACAGTGGCTGCACCAGTCTGCATTTTCACCAGCAGTGCACAAGGGTTCCTTTTTATCCACATCCTCGCCAGCACTTGTCATTTGTTGATTTGATGATAGCCTTCTGACAGGTGTGAGATGGTACCTCATTGATGTTTTGATTTGCATCTCTCAGATGATTAGTGATTTTGAGAATGTTTTCATATGTCTCTTGGCCTTCCTTATGTCTTCTTTCGAAAAATATCTCTTTAGGTCCGTAGCCCATTTTTTGATTGGGTTATATTCCTTTTGTTCAATTATATGAGTTCCCTGTAAATGTTGGAGATTAAACCCTTATCAGAGATAACACTGGCAAATATATTCTCCAATGCAGTGGGCTTTCTTATTGTTTTGTTGATGCTTTCTTTTGCTGTGAAGAAATTTTTTTTTTTTATTTTGATGTAGTCCCATTTGTTTATTTTCTCTTTACTTTCCATTGCCCTAGGAGCTGTATTGGTGAAGATACTACTTCGGCATATGTCTGAGATTTTGCTGTCTGTGGATTCCTCTAAGATTTTTATGGTTTCATGTCCTACATTTAAGTCCTTTATCCATTTTGAGTTTATTTGTGTGTGTGGTGTAAGTTGGTGGTCTAGTTTCATTTTTTTTTTTGCATGTATCTGTCTTGACTCCATTTGCAAGAGACTGTCTTGACTCCATTGTATGTTCTTGCCTACTTTGTCAAATATTAATTGAGCATAGTGGTTTGGGTCGATTTCTGGGTTCTCTATTCTATTCCATTGGTCTATATGTCTGTTCTTGTGCCAGTACCAGGCAATTTTGAGAACAGTGGCTTTGTAACACAGCATGATATCTGGTATTCAGATCCCACTTACTTTGTTCTTCTTTCTTAGGATTGTTGCAGCTATTATGGGTCTTTATTTTTATTCCAGATGAAGTTTTGGAATGTTCGTTCTAGGTCTGTGAAATATGCCATTGGTATTTTAATGGGGAGTGCATTGAATCTATAGATTTCTTTGGTTAGTATAGACATTTTAATGATGTTTATTCCAGCAATCCATGAACACAGTATGTTCTTCTGCTTGTTTATATCTTCCTCTACTTCTTTTATCAATGTTGTGTAGTTTTCTGAGTACCAGTCTTTTACCGCCTTAGTTAAGTTTATTTCTCTAGGTATCTTAATTTTTTTTGGTGCAATGTTAAATGATATTGTTTTTCTAATCTCGCTTTCTGTAAGTTCACTATTGGTGTATAAAAATGCCATAGATTTCTTTGCGTTAATTTTGTATCCTGCTACATTGCCAAATTCATTTATTAAGTCTAATATTTTTTTATGGAGTCTTTAGGGTTTTCTATGTATAGTATCATGTCATCTGTGAATAATGACAATTTTACTTCTTCTTTTCCAATTTAGATGCATTTTATTTCTCTTTCTTGTCTGATAACTGTGGCTAGCACTTCCAGTACTATGTTGAACAGGAGTGGTGAAAGCGGGCATCCCTGTCTTGTTCCTGTTCTTAGGGGAAATGAGTTTAGTTTTTGCCCATTGAGTATGATGTTGGCTGTAGGTTTGTCATATAAGGCTTTTATTATGTTGAGGTATGATCCCTCTATTCCCACTTTGCTGAGCATTTTTATCAGAAAAGGATGTTGGATTTTGTCAAATGCTTTTTCTGCATCAATTGATATTATTATGTGATTTTTGTCTCTCAATTTGTTTATGTGATGTTTTTTGATGTTTATTGATTTGTGGATATTGTGTCAGCCTTGCACCCCTGGAATAAATCCCACTTGGTCATGGTGTATGTTCTTTCTAATGTAATGCTGGATCCAGTTTGCTTGAATTTTTGTTGACAATTTTAGCATCTTTGTGCATGAGGGATATTGGCCTGTAATTCTCTTTCTTTTTAGTGTCTTTATCTGGTTTGGGATTAGGGTAATGCTGGCTTCATGGAATGGTCTTGGAAGTGTTCCTTCCTCTGGAATTTTTTGGAATAGTCTGAGAAGGATTGGTTTTAGTTCTTCTTTGAATATTTGGTAAAAACTCCCTGTGAAGCCATCTGGTCCAGGGCTTTTGTTTGCTGGAAGCTTTTTGATTATTGTTTCAATTTCATAAGTAGTTATCAGTCTATTCAGGTTTTTTTATTCTTCCTGATTGAGTTTTGGAAACTTGTACTTTTCTAGGTCTACGTCCATTTTGTGGAGGTTGTCCATTTTGTTGGAGTAGAGTTTTTCGTAGTATTTTTTTATAATCCTTTGTATATCTGTGGAGTTGGTTGTTACATCACCTCTTTCATTTCTGATTTTGTTTATTTGGTTCCTCTTTGTTTCTTGGTGAGCCTGGCTAGAGGTTCATCAATCTTGTTTATCCTTTCAAAAAACCAGCTCTCGGTTTCATTGATCTTTTTTTTTTTTTGTCTCTATGTCATTTATTTCTGCTCTGATCGTTATTATTTCCTCCCTCCTGTTCACTGTGGACTTTTCTGTCGCTCTCTTTCTACTCCTTTAAGTTGTAGGGTTAGATAATTTATTACCATTTTTTCTTTTTTTGAGGTAGGCCTATAGAGCTATGAACTTCCCTCTCAGGACTGCTTTCATTGTGTCCTATAGATTTCAGATTGTTGTGTTTTCACTGTCATTTGTTTTCAGCATGGTTTTATTTCTTCTTTGCTCTCTTTGGTAACCCAATAATTGTTTAATTGCATGCTATTTAGCCTCCAAGTGTTTGATTTTTTTCATTGTTTTTATTGTGGTTGGTTTCTAATTTTATGCCATTGTGATCTGAGAAGATGCTTGTTATGATTTCTATCTTCTCGAATTTGAAGAGGCTTTGCCTGTGTCCTATCTTTGAAAATGTCCCATGTGCACTTGAGGATAATGTATATTCTGTGTCTTTTGGGTGAAATGTTCTGAAGATGTCAATTAAGTCCATCTGATCTAGTGAGTCATGCTGAATTACTGTTTCTTTGCCGATTTTCTGTTCAGAGGATTTATCCAGTGATGTCAGTGGGGTATTAAAGTCCCCTACCATCATTGTGCTGCTGTCGATCTCTCCCTTGATATCTTCCAGAAGTTGTTTTATGTATTTGGGTGTTCCTGTATTGGGTACATATATGTTTACCAGAGTTATATCTTCTTGTTGAATTGCTCCCTTAGTATTATGAAGTTTCCTTCCTTATTTTTTATTATGGCCTTTACTTTGAGGTCTATTTTGTCAGATATAAGTATTGCAACTCAAGCTTTTTTCTCATTTCCATTTGCCTGAAAATCTTTTTTCCCATCCCTTCACTATCAGTCTGTGTGAATCCTTTGTTCTGAGGTGGGTCTCTTGCAGATGCAAATATATGGGTTATGTTTTCTTATCCATTCAGCTACCCTATGTCTTTTGATTGGAGCATTTAATCCATTTGTGTTTAATGTTATTATTGATAAGTACTTGTTTGTTGCCATTTTTATTCTTTGTGTTTGTGTTCCTTCTTGCTTTTCGGTTTCTTCTTTTTACAGAAGTCCCTTTAGAATTTCTTGTATTGCTGATTTGGTGGTAATAAACTGCCTTAGTCCTTTTTTGTCTGTGAAGCTCCTGATTCCACCTTCAATTTTGAATGATAGCCTTGCTGGGTATAGTATTCTTGGATTTAGTCCCTTGCTTTGCATCACTTTGTATATTTCATTCCATTCCCTTCTGGCCTGGTGTGTTTCTGTTGAGAAATCAGTTGATATTTTAATGGGAGATCCCATGTAGGTAACTTTCTGTCTCTCTCTGGCAGCCTTTATGATTCTTACTTTGTCATTGATGTTTGCTAATTTAATTATGATGTGTCTTGGTGTTGGTCTTTTTGGATTCATCTTGTTTGGGACTCTATGTACTTCTTGGACTTGTGTGGTTTTTTTCTTGCCAACATCCAGGAAGTTTTCTGTCATTGTTTCTTCAAACAGGTTTTCTATTCCTTGTTCCACTTCCTCTCTTTTTGGTACCCCTATTATGTGGATGTTGTTTTGTTTTGTGTTGTCCCAAAGATCCTTAGGCTCTCCTCCTGCTTTTTAACTTTTCTTTCATGTTTCTGTTGTGTTTTTATGCTTTTCCTACCTTGCCTTCCAATTCACTGATGTGGTCCTCAGCCTCTTCTAGTCTACTGTTTAAGCCTTCCTTTGCATTCTTTATTGCAGCTATGTCATTCTTCATTTTCTCTTGGTTTCTTTTCATGTAGGTGACATTCTCATTCAGCTCCTTGTAATTCTCATTGAGTTGCATGTATTTGTCATACAGCCATTTGAGCATCCTTATAACCATTACTCTGAATTATTTTTCTGACATGTTACTTGCCTCCATTTCATTTAATTCCCTTTCTGTTGATTCCTCTTTTTCTTTCCTTCGGGGAAGTTTTTGTCTCCCCATTTTTTTGCTGTAATGTTTTAATTGTTTCTGTGTCCTAGATTCAACAGCTTTGATACCCAGGTTCTTTTGGCGGTGGTGCTACTGGTGCAGTCTCTCAGGTCTTCTGGGCTTGGTGATCTAGCGGAGCTCCTTACCTGAGTTATTTGGGTTCTCTTGATGTAGTTGGATCTTGAATGTTAGTTTCTTATTCGTGGATGAAGTCTTGTCATAGGTTGGCATTGTGACTCACCCCCAGCTTCATTGTACAGGCTGTTTTGGATATGATTGTGGTTCCAGCTCTTATGGAAAAGGTTGTCTGAGATTTCACTGGTATGTGCTCACTGTGGGTTCCCAGAGTCCACGGCCTGGGAGGAAGGAATCTCGGGGCCTGAGGCTCAGGTACTGTGACTTTGGCTGGTGTCGTGTGACTCTTGTTGGATAAGCGTCACTGTGCAACTCACTATGAGGGTACTGGAGCCCTTGACAGTGGGGGGTGGGTGTCTCATAGTCTGTTGTTGAGGCAGTGGGACTCTGGCCAAAGTGATTTCCCTCTCTGAATCAGGAGGGTGTTCAGGATCCAGCAGCTGGGGATGTGGGAATCTTGGAGACTGGGGCTGAAACAATGTGACCCTGTCCAGGGAGGCAAGTCTGCAGTAACTCACCAAGCTGTCCAGAGGTAGGTAGCCAGGAGGGGAATGTGTGGATCCTGCTGAAGGAGCTATGCTCCCTTGGTTGGAGAGGCACATGTCCAGTGGCAGCTCACAGAGGGGCCCAGGAGCTGTCTGCAAGGCATGTGTGCTCATGGGGCCCACATGCTGGATTGGAGTAATTGTGGTGTGGCACCGGCCCCATGAAGGGAGAAGTTACAGTTTCTGCTTCAGGGGTTGTGCACCCTTGGTTGGATATGCGTGTCCAGTGGCTGCTCACAGAGGCACCCAGGAGCTGTATGTGGGGGCAGTAGGCTCAGGGAACTCATGTGCTGGAGTGGCGCTACTGCAGGGACTGGATGCAAACAGCCAGGGGATTCCTGCTGGGGCAGCAGGCTCAGGGGGCTTGAGCGCTGGATCGGTATGACTTCAGTGACTGAAGGTTGGCAGCTGAGGAAGGGGAAGTCCGAGTTTCTGCTGCTGGGGCCTTGCACCTCTGGTTGGATATGAGTGCACCTAGTGGCAGCTCACAGAGGCACACAGAGACTGCCTGTTGGGGTGGTGGCCTCAGGGGGCCTGTGTGCTGAAACCACGTGACTGGGGTGTCTGTGGGTAGGCAGCTGGGAAGGGGGAAGTCTGAATTTCTACTGCCAGGGCTGTGTGTCCTAGCCTGTATACAAGTGCGCCCAGTGAGGGCTCAAGGAGGCACCCAGGAGACACCTACAGGGGCAGTGGGCTCAGTAGGCCTGCCTGCTGGAAAGGTATAACTGTGGTGTCCAGAGGCTGGTAGTCGGGGAGGGGGAAGTCCCAATTTTTGCTGCCTTGTGCCCTTGGTTGAATTCTTGCGTGCCCAGCGGGGGCTCACAGAGGCACCCAGGAACCACCTGTTGGGGTGGTGGGGCTCAGGAGGCTTGCGCACTGGGAAGGCATGACTGCGGTGTCTGGCAGTAGGCAGATGTGGAGGAGGAAGACTCAGTTTTTGCTGTCCGGGCCTTGTGCTCTTAGTTGGATTCATGCACGCCCAGTGGCAGCTCACAGAGGCACCCGGAAGCCGTTTGCCAGGGCGGCGCACTCAGAGGGGCCCTCACACTGAAGCCACATGACCACGGTGTCTGTGCGTAGGCAGGTGGGAAGGTTGAAGACCAAGTTTCTGTTGCTGGGGCTGTGCGCCCTTGTTTGGATATGAGCGTGCCCAGCCGGGGCTCACAGAGGCACCCAAGAGCTGCCCTTGGGGCGGTGGGCTCTGGAGGCCTGCACACTGGAAAGGCACGACCATGGCATCCGGAGGTTGGCAGCTGTGGAGTGGGAAGACTCGGTTTTTGCTGCCAGGGCCTTGCGCCATTGTTTGGATTCAGGTGCACCCAGCTGTGGCTCAAAGAGGCACCTGGGGGCTGTTTGCCAGGGTGGTGCACTCAGAGGGGCCCTTGTGCTGAAGCTGCATGACCGTGTTATCTGTGGGCAGGCATCCTGGAGTGGGGGAAGTTCAAATTTCTACTGCCGGGGCCATGCGCCCTTGTTTGGATATGAGCGTGCCCAGCGAGGGCTCACAGAGGCACCCAAGAGCTGTCTTTGGGGCGGTGGGCTCAGGAGGCCTGCATGCTGGAAAAGTGTGACTGTGGTGTCTGGATGTTGGCAGTGCTATGGGAGCCGTGCATCCTTGGAGGTGGACGTCCTAGGGTCTGCAGGTCTGCGGGTGGGGCAGCAGGATTTTGGCTGGAGTGGCTGCAGGGTCATGGGCAGTGTCCAAGGCCAGTCTGGATGGTGGTGCTGATGAGTTCCTAGAAGAGGCCATTCTCTCCTTTAAGATGGAGTGGGCTCCATGCCAGAGCCCCACAGCCCGGGGAGTGCCTGCTGCAGTGGTAGGTGCTCCTTGTCCAGGAGAGCCTGGTCTGCCAGTCCCTGGTACTCCTGCTGGATTTAACTGTCCCTCACTCACACACACACACACACACACACACACCACACATCCACACACTCTGCTTTCACCCCCTCACTCATTCACACCCTCTCCCTCACCCCTGTCCTGCTAGCCGCCATCTTCTGCTCCTGTCTTAATATTTTTTAATTGTGAAAGACTTTGTGGGAATGTGTGTGTATGCATCTGTCTGAGTTCTGTGTTGGTGAAGAGTGTTCTATTCATATTTGAAAGCCTTAAACAACCAAATAATTCCATTGTGTTTAGGAGACTAATAACCAGAGGATCAGCCATGAAGAAACATAGTACTTTTCTTTATATCATTAATTGTTTATTTTCTTCAAATTACCCACCCCAACACACACACACACACACACACACACACACACACACACACGCGCGCGCGCGCGCGCGCGTGCAGACACATTTCGTTTTTGGGATCTGGGGAGAACTCCTGCACACCAGGGCACTGTTGTACAATAGGCCTCTAACACCAAAGCTCTATTGATATCTATGAGGAAAGCCATGGTCTTCTAGGGGAAGTTGGGGATAGTTGACAGGAGAATGGGGAGTATACCAGATTGCAGAGGAGGCTAAACTGGAGCAGGAGCCCAAACAGTAGGGGAGCAGCTTTGATTTCTCAAGCCAGTAGACATTTTATAGCTTTAGAAACACCCCAAGCAAGATTCTCAAGGCTGCCTCCTCTTTCTAGGGTTTGGGAGTATTTTGGTGTTTGCTCTCTAATGTGCATTGAGCAAAATCAATATTTCTTTGAACATAGGCTTTTGCAAAGTTTACTTTTCCTCAGCCTGGTTATCTGAACTTAGATATGCTATAAATTTTCCTATATGCTTGTTTCAAATCCTATATAATAAAAGGCCAGAGGCATCATGACAGAAACGACCAGAGACCAGGCCACCATGGCCCCTCACAGGCTGGCCCTGCCCCTAAGCAAGCAGTTAGGGGCACTCAGGCAGGCAGGCAGGCAGAGTAGTTAGGGGTGATCAGGTAGGCAGACCAGCAGTTAGGAGTGATCAGGTAGGCAGGCCAGTGGTTAGGGGTGATCAGGTAGGCAGGCCAGTGGTTAGGGGTGATCAGGTAGGCAGGCCAGCGGTTAGGAGAGATCAGGTAGGCAGATGGTCCCTTACTGGGCTGACCCCACCCCCAAGCAAGCGGTTAGGGGTAATCAGGCAGGCAGACAGAGTGGTTAGGAGTGATCAGGTAGGAAGACCAGTGGTTAAGGGTGATCAGGTAGGCAGGCCAGCAGTAGGAGCGATGAGGTAGGCAGGCCAGCAGATGGCCCCTCACCAGGCTGGCCCTGCCCCCAAGCAAGTGGTTAGGGGCAATCAGGCAGGCAAGCAAGTGGTTAGGGGTGATCAGGTAGGCAGGCCTGCAATTAGGGATGATCAGGTAGGCAGGCCAGCAGTTAGCGGCAATCAGGTAGGCAGACAGCTACTTGCAGGGCTGGCCCTGACCCCCCCAGCAAAGAAAGAGGGAGACCCAGGCCAGCCAAGCCACCGCACCCCAGCCTGTCACCTGCAGGGAAAGGCCACCGGTGGCATGGTAGGGGGGGCTCTGCTGCACAGATGGCAAGCAGTGGCAACAGCGGGGGTGGGGCCAGCTGCCTGCAGCCGGGAGAAGGAAAGCCCGATAGGCCCTGATCTCAGGCCAGGTCTAGGGACCATACCCGAGGGGTCCCGGATTGTGAGAGGGTGCAGGCCGGGCTGAGGGACCCTTTCGAGTGCATGAATTTTCATGCACTGGGCCTCTAGTAATAGGTATTATTATTCTTTAGTTTAACTTTTATAAAAAATAGACAAACAAATAAAACAATAATTTCAAATGGAATTAAAAAAGTAACATCCCATTGCATAGATTCAATATAATGCTTGAATTATCTATGCTACTGGACTAGTATCAATGTTTACTTATCTTTAGCTGATTTGTACATGTGTGCCCAGCAGAGCACTATTTAAGAATATAAAGTAAAGTTGAGCTTTTTGCTCAGCTGATGCAAGTGCTGAGAATGCTACCTGGTGAACTGGGAATGTGCTCATTAGCAGTCTATGAGCTTGAGGTACTGAGGGCTCCTGGAAGCAAACCCAGCCTAAGAGAATAAGCATTCTTACCTAATAATAGACAAACATGTAAATTGACTGTACCTTTCGCTACACCTATAGCCAATCAGAGTGACTATGCAAATTAACCCCAAAAAAGATGGCGGTTAATTTGCATACAGAGGTGCCCAGTGCCTGTGTCCCAGGAACATCCTGGCACCCAGGTCACTCTGAGGTAAGGCCTGGTGCAGGAGTGGACCCCCTGCGATCGATCGCAGGGAGCTGGGGCTCCATTCCTGCACAAGGCCGAAAGCAGACCCCCTGTGATCGATCAGTCTGGTGCAGGAGCAGACCCCCTGAAATTGATCGCAGAAAGCTAGGGGTCCGCTCCTGCTCCAGGCGAAATCTGGAGGCTTTCGGCCTGGGGCAGGAGTGGAGCCCCTGCAATCAATCACCTGGGCACAAGCGGACCCCCTGTGATCGATGGCAGGGAGCTTGGGCTCCGCTCCTGCCCTAGAGGCTTTTGGCCTGGGCAGGCCTGGGCAGGGGCGGAACCCGTGATCAGAGGGAGCTGGAGGGCCCCTGCCCAGGCCTAAAGCTTTGGCCAGAGGCTTTAGGCCTGGGCAGGGCCCAGCCCACGATTGGTGTGAACTATAGAGGAAACACCTTTTCTGACTGCACATTGGCTAAACTCCCTGTATGCCACTGGTAATATTCTTAGTAACTTGGGTAATAAGAATCCAAAAAGGTGATCTAGGGATTTTCCACCACACTTCTAGAGAAAAAAACGAAGGTCTGCTGCTGGAGGGCTAAGAAATGTCATATCCTGCCCTAGCTGGTTTGACTCAGTGGATAATGCCTTGGTTTGCTGACAGCAGGGTCTGGGTTCGATTCTGATCAAGGGCATGTACCTAGATTGCAGGCTCCTCCCTGGCCGGGGCCCAGATCAGGGCTCATGCAGGAGGCAACCAATCAAAGTGTTCCTCTCACTTTGATGTTGCTCTCTGCCTTTCCCTTTCTCTTCCACATTCTCTAAAAGTCAATGGAAACATATCTTCAGGTGAGGATAAAAAAAAAAAAAATAAAGAAAGAAATGCATATCCTATGGAAGACACATCTTGAAAATGCCTAAAGAAAGTTGTCATTTTTTCTTGGTGAAGGGACTGGAGTCCATGTTGATGAAAACACCTTGGTGGCTGCGGTGACTGGCAGTGGCTGAAGCAGTGGGGTGATGGGGCTGGTGCCTTCCCCTGATCAGCCTGGTTGCCTCCCACAAAGGGAGGCCAGACTGCGGCTTAGACCCGCTCCCCATGGGGAGCGGGCCTAAGCCGTCAGTAGGACATCCTCTGAGGGCTCCCAGTATGTGAGAGGGGGCAGGATGGGCTGAGGGGCCCCCCACCCCCAATGCACGAATTTCATGCACCAGGCCCCTAGTCCAGTAATAAAGCCTTATTTGCCAGTTGTATGGGGGGATTCTGAATCTACCACTCTGCTTTTTTTCCTGGCTGCTTTTCAATGTATTTAAATCCCAGGAAAAATGTTTTCCTAAGTAACGATCATTTTCCTAGAAACTCTCATAGGACATTGCAGGCACAAAGAACAGGATCCAGGGGCCTTAGTGCAATGAGATGATGATTGGTGGATGAAACAGCCATCAGGGAGGGCAGGATGTGTCTCAGCAGACATGACAGGGTGACAGGACCAACAGCAGAGGCAGAAGAGCCTGTGGTAATGCCTTGTGCAGGCAGTGTGGGACCCACGGACAAGGTTCTCTTTGACAGGCATTATTGTGCTCATCACAGGCTGGATACCACATAAAGGAAATATCAATGAACCCTGTAGACCAGAAATACTTGGGGAAAGGGAACACTGAGGGCAGGAGAATGTGAGGCCAAGAAATAGCAAACCATTAGTGACAGAGGATAAGATTTTAGCTTGCCCTCCTGAAGCTTATAATCTAGTTGGAAAGACAAAACTTTCACACCTAAAAAACTAGAAATGGTAAGACATAGGATATGATCAAGTATTACTGTACCTTGAGATTATATTTAGCTTAATCACAGTGGAATCTGAGTCTTCTAGAAATGGTAAGAACTGTAGGCCGGTAACAAAACCTTTTTACAAGCACACTGAACCCTTGCCATATGCCTTGGAACATGTAGGAATTTTCCACAATGCTTGACCAATCCTCACAAAAGCTGATAAGGAAGGTTTATTTTGTTGTTGTTGCTGTACAGAGGTGAAAAATGGAAGCTTGGCTAGGTTAAGTGCACAACAGTTAGTGAGGAGAGAGCTGAGTCAAGGGCAGATCACAGATCTAGCTGTTCCCTAAGAACAGCAGGAAGAAGGTGGTACGATAGTAGGCAACCTGGAGAGCCAAGGTAAGGAGTTGATATGCAGTTCTGTAGATGAGAGGATGCCACTGGTGATGATTTTGAGAGAAAACTAACATAATGTTCATTTGGTTGGGCTAATTCATCAGGAAATGAGACAGGGAAGACCCTGAAAATAAAGGCAATCTAGCTAAAGGGTGTTGGATAAGCTAGGCCTTATGGGAAATTGAACATTACTACAGGTCTTGGTGACTTGTTTCTAGTAAAAACCAGAAAGCCTAATGAGACTTGGAAGACTCTCCCAGGAAATGCTGCCTTCTATTTGGTGAGTCAGGTCCTGGCAAAACTGGGACAAACAATAAGTCCCGGTCAACACCAGAAGCCAGGGCTCTCCAAACTCACCAAAGTGCAATTGAAAGCCAACCTCAGAAACTGATTGATAGAAAAGGCCCATAAATAGGCATTGGGCAAGATCAGAAAGGCAGTAAAGATGTCTCAGGGATACTAGAGTCATCGACAAGTTAAAACAGGAGATTTCTTTAGACTGGAGCCAGGGCCTCAGAAAACGTAGGGAGCACAGAACTGAAACAAGTTCAGGAATTTTTATTTGTCCTTGCTCTAAGCAAGTAAATCAAAGCAAGCAATCAGTAGATTGAATTATAGTTTTAACTGAACTGTATTTTAGTCTGGTCTCAATCTTTAAAAGTGATTAGTCTCTATTTTACATATATGATATTCCTCAGCTGGAAGAGTAAGTTATAATGCCCTAATTTTTATTGTTATTCTGGAGTCTCTCTCTCTCTCTTTCCTTTCTCTCTCCCTCCCTCCCCCCTCTCCCTCCCTCCTCCTCTCTCTCCCCCTCCTTCCTTCCCCCTCTCTCTCTCTGTATGTAAAATTATCTAACATTAATTTATTTTCCAGTGTCAAGGTTATAATGTAACTATGTGATATATGTCAAATGAATTTCATGGCTACAGTCCAAATGGAACAAAGAAATCATTTAAAACTATCCATATATTGGTGATGTCAAATTTTTCATTTTCTTCTATTTTATAAATGCATCATATCTCACCTCAAAATCAATCTATTAACCTTGAAAACATTTTGAATTGAAATGAAGGTTAGCAGTGAACTTTGTGACCTTCACATGATATTAGTCATATTTAGCAATTAATATTGGCTTTGAGTAATAAGGAACCAGTTGAGACAGGAACAGTACTGTACCAGTTACCAATAAACCAGACTTCAGAGGCCATAGAAAAAATGAAGAGCATACAAAATCTGGTTTTTAAAACTTCAAGCTCGTCTGCCATAGAGCTTCTGCCTTTTAAAAACAAATGTGAACATCTTGGCAGCTATTCTGATAAATTAAACATAAAATACTCCAGTAAAATCTTTGTTATGAGATAAGAAATTCTGTTCAGTGAATTTGAAGGGCAAATGAAGACAAAAAAAACGACGTCTCTACCTCTTAAATCTCCAAAGGAATGAGTCTGATGGATTTCCCAAGAGCCAGTACTGTTGATTGCCATGAGACTGGAGGAATTAGGCAGGTAAAAGCTTACCAGTATTTGTTGTTAAATTAAAATCCAAATAAATGTCCCAACTAAAAATGCTGTAGGAATATATAAATATATTATCTTCAGATGAATTTTATGTTAAATTATATTGATTTTAACAAAATACAAAATATGACATAGATATTTTTGAATTCACAATAAGAAAGAAGAGTTAGTGATTTTCCCACATGGAGCATATGAAAATACTTCTTTCAAATTATTTTGCCGTATTTTATGAATATTATACCTCTATACCATTAACAGCATGGAAACTTGTTACCATAAATGGAATATTTTTCATCTCTATTATTTGTTAGACATTAAAATAAAAGAGTCACCTTTTCTATCAAAGAATCTAACTTTATACAATTTGAAAGTATTCTTAGTAGTAATATTTTATTAATTTAAAAGCATTTCACATGTGAACAATTTAATTTCATTAACATCCTTAAAAGATCTTATTTTTTTCTATAATACTACTCAAAGAAGTAAAAAAGTACTAGATTTACCTTGAATATCAAATGGCAAATGTCTTCCTCTTACAAATTGAATTGAGTTTTTAAAAAGTTAGTTTCCTAGCATCTTAGCTTATGTTAACTTAAAGAAGAAATACATTAATTAAAAAATTAATATAAAGTTATAAATAAAAGCAACTATAAGCTGTGAAATCTAGAAATTGGGGATTGGAGATGAACTATCTCTGTCAGAACAACAAATAAAGGAATGTTACTTGCAGTAAATATATTCAAGGACTTGTCCAGAGAAAGAAAGAAATTAGCCATGGCCTGCTTACCCTAGAACTTATTTCAAGAAACCTAGAATCATGACAATTTATCCATTTGACCTGGGAGAGGTAGTCCAATTATACAGGGAATTAGAAAATTTTCAACCAATTGCTTGGAGAATTTTAACAAAATTATTCCCTTTTCCTGTCTGTTTTCCTAGCTACCACATTGTATCACATGGAAAATGTTCTAAGTAGCTATAGCAAAGAGAATTGGTGGACCCAGCTGATATACTACTTTCCACGTATCCCACTGAACATTTAATACATCACTAGGTTCATTGTAGGTGACCGCCTCCTGAACTAAAAATCCCCAATCCAGTGGAACTGCTCAGAAAATGGAAGATGCCTCCACTCCAGAAAACAATTCAAATGAAGATCTTTGGGGGTGAGTATAGGAACGAACAATGGATGTAAGCTTTTGAGGTCATAAAACACATTGGTTTCTGTCCAGGAAAAGGGTCCAGAAAAAAGGGCAACAATAAGAATTTGCAAATAGCTTAGAGTCTTCACATATGAACAATCCCATTTTATCAGCAATCCTTAAAATATAAAATTTTATAATATTATTCAAAGAAGAAAAGAAACACTAGATTTTTTCTCTCATTATGATTATAAAAGAGGGTTAATCCTGGGATGCACTACAGGAGGACTGGCTTGATTTGGTTTTTTTTCCCTACAATTCTCAGATACAGCAATTGAGGATTAAACTATGAACTGGTCTTGAGGTGAGTGTTTTACCAGAAATATAAGAAATATTTATAAAGAAATATTAGTTTATAAAGAAATACTAGAATTTACTTTTAGTCTTCCTTTGTAGCAAGTAATAATGTACATGTGTTGTTTAACCTCTTGAGATATTTTGAAATGTTTTGATTTTAACTAGCAAGTACTTTATTAATGACAGTTCATCTCCTAGATTTCTAAATGACTTGGCCTAAGAACAAAATTAAACGTCCTGAATTTGATTTCTCTAAAACGTCACTAAATGCAATTGCCCTTTCTGTCAAATAAGCCCTTACTGGTTTGTAAGTCTGAAGTGATTTTTTTCCTCTATCATTATGGTTGTTCCAGGACTCTTGACATTCTCTAAATCATCTTTCACTGAGTACAAGAGGTCCATGAGGAAGTCAAGATCGATGATAGACTTCATCTCTCTTGAATTTTAATGCAAATGTCTGTTCCCCTAATCAAACAAAGGTTAAAAAGGAAATCAAATTAGTTTATTACAAAAGCTAGCATAACTGAACTGACAAAAAAATGCTTTCTGCATGAGAAGCCTTTAATCAATACTTTAAATAAGAGTCACTGGAAAGAAGGCTCATATGTGGTCAGTTATAATCTGCAAATCAAATATGTTCTATTTAAATAAATATTTGACCACACAGCTCAATAGGCATTGCCAATAAGAATTTTTTTTAAACCAAAATGAAACAAAATTACAGTATAAATATAGTGTTCAGGGCATAACCTAAACTTGTAAAAAATTCAAGGTTAGATCTATTTCATTTTTTAATAATTGGATATTAAATATTAGAGAGACTATCTAGTAAGTTGCCTCAATTTAGCTGTTCAACAGTAAAATGATGCTGGAAAATAGATCACTTACTAGAAATATATGTAGGTGCAATATTTCTATTATAGGTTTAGTTTGGCTAGCTGTAATTATTTAATCAAATATACATGCAATTTAGCTTCAACTTTGGCCAATTTTTAACTCAGTTCTGCAAAAATAGAGTCATGTGGATTTGACTTTTTATAAGTAAGTATACTGTCATTGTATTTCATAAAAACTGTAATAAGCTAATATTAGGTAAACACTTTCGGTACTCATAGTAGCACCCACACATGTTGACAGGTTGTTTGCATTGCCACATACATCACTTGGAATCTTCCACTTATTGGATGTGTGGCCTTGGGCATAATCACTCAATTTTCTGTATTAGAAAGTGTGCCTGTGAATGGTGTTCTACTTTTTTCTTTTCAAGCATTCCCCACTCCCTCCCCTTTGGCAACTTGTTCTCTGTATATATGGATCTGTTTCTGTTTTGCTTATTCATTTGTTTGGGTTTTTTTTTTTTTGATTCTGCATATAAGAGAAATCATATAGTAATTGTCTTTCTCTGTCTGACTTATTTATTATCAATGGCATCTACTTCAAAGGCCATTTTTGGGACTTAAGGACATCTAATCTAGTAATATAGTAATATGCAAATTTGTTCATTACAGTGTCATGGGTCATGACTGGATCAGCAGCCTGCATCACCGCCCTCTGCATAGGCAGCTGCAAGGCCAGGGATAGGATAGGATACAATAGGAGGGGAAGGAAACTGCACGCAGAAGGGGGTGGTGACCGTGAGGGGCGGGGCAGGTGCACCCGTTGAGGGGCGGGGTGCAGGCAGTGTGGAGTAGGGAGCTCCACCCAGACGCGGGAGGAGGGCAGTGGTGGCCGTTGGCTGGGAGGTGCCCATGGGTTCGGGACAGAGTGGAAGACGATCTGAGGCCTTCTGGGTGGAGGTGCTCCTACTTCGCGGCAGCAGCGCCCAGGCTGCGTGGACCTTGGCCACCCTCACTGGGCCGGTGTCCTGGGCAGGGAATGGGAGCAGGACAGTGGTGGGGAGTTTGGGGAAGGGGGGGTGGTGGCAAACGCCTGGCAGGGGCTGAGCCCAGGGCTGTGGGTTAATCCCCCCCCCCCCCAATGGAAGCTTTAAGAGGGGAAGGAGGGAGGGAAGAACTTTAGAAAGGAATCAGTAGAGAGCAGAGTTAAAGAAGGAAAGAGGATGTGTGAGTGAACTGTAGGAGCTATAATGAAAATCAAGCATAGTTGTGTACTAGGGACAGATTTTAAAAGTAGGAGTCAGAAAAGAAAATAAAGATAAATGATGGTGAATAATTAGGCAAGTAGATAGATATTAAAACAGTGGAAGTAAGTAGAGAAGAATGTGGATGAGAGAGAAAGAGGGAGGGAAGAAAAGTTTCAAAGGGGAGCTGGTAGAGCTTAAAAGGAGAATGGGAAGAAGGAAGAAATGTGGGAGGGAGCAAAGCAGGTCTGAGGGAGGTAGTAAAGAAAAAAATTAAGGTGGGAAGAAAGGAAAAGGGGAGGGGTAAAGATAAAGGAAAGAAGGAATGTGGGGAGGGAGGGTGGGTAGGAGAAAGATGGGAAGAAGGATGATGGAACAGAAGTAGGAAATAAGGAGGAAAGAAAAATTTATAAATGATGAGTCAGTAGGAAAAAGTGTTAAATAAAGGAGAAAGAAAAATTGTGTGACAGGGAGAAGCCAATAAGGAAGTCAAATACAATTGTGTGTGAAGGGGATAAGAGTAAATAAAAAGTTAATAGGGGTAATCAGGCTGGCAGGGGAGGGCAGTTAGGGGGATCAGGCCAGCAGGGGAGGACAACTAGGGGGATCAGGCTGGCAGGGCAGGGCAGATAGGGGGATCAGGCAGGTAGGCAGAGTGGTTAGGGCAGGCAGGCAGGTGAGCGGTTAGGAGCCAGAGGTCCCAGATTGCGAGAAGGATGTCCAACAGCAGGGATCGGTCCTAAACTGGCAGTTGGACATCTCCCGAGGGCTCCCAGATTGGAGAGCGTGCAGGTCCGGCTGAGGGACACCTCCCATGCATGAATTTCGTGCACCAGGTCTCTAGTAATGTATATAAAGATATTAACATAGTATATGACTAATTGTAAATGATAAATGGTAACTCATAATTGAATTCTGATGGTGGACATGTAAATGAATATAATTTAACATATCATTCTGGTTTTAACCCTATCCTATCTAACGAAGAGGGAATATGCTAATTGACCCTCATGCCATTGCAAAGATGGTGGCGCCCACAGCCAAAAAGGAGGGAATTTGCTAAATGACTGCCCCACCCTCAAAGATGGTGGCACCCACAGCCAATAAAAAGGGAATATGCTAATTGACTGCCCCACCCTCAAAGATGGCAGCACCCACAGCCAATAAGGCGGGAATATGCTAATTGACTGCCACACCTTCAAAGATGGCAGTGCCCACAGCCACAAGATGGTGGCACCCAGTCCCCTCAGTCCCGCTGAGGAGGCAGGTGCCCGGACACTCTGTGCACCTGTCTCCAGAGTCCCCCAGTCCCCTCAATCCCCCAGCTGCCCAGGGCCGGCCCAAGGTGCAGGCAAGCCTTGGATGGCAGCTGCCCAACCGCCCAGGGCCGGCCTGAGGCACAGGTAACCAGGGCAGGCCGAGTCTTGCGCTGCCAGCAGTGGCAGCAGCAGAGGTGTGATGGGGCATCGCCTTCCCCTGATCGCCGGGTTGCCTCCTGCCCCTGAGGGCTCCCTGACTGTGAGCGGGGGCAGGCTGGGCTGAGGGACCCCTCTCCAGTGCATGAATTTTAATGCACCAGGCCTCTAGTATAATAAAAGCCTAATATGCTAAGTGTCCAGTCATCAGTTGGCTGTTCAACCAATCAAAGCATAATATGCTAATGATATGCTAAGGCTGCTCAACTGCTCACTATGACATGCACTGACCACCAGGGGGAAGATGCTCCAACCGGTAGGTTAGCTTGCTGTTGGGGTCTGGCTGATGGGGACTGGGTGAGCCGGCCAGGACATACCCTGGAGCCCTCCCGCATTCCCTCCCCGGCTGGCCAACCTTCCATGTCCCTCCCAGGCCCTGGTCATGCACTGGTGGGGTCCTTTGGCCTGGCCTGCCCCCTCTTGCAATCTGGGATTCCTCGGGGGATGTTGGAGAGTCAGTTTCGGCCTGATCCTGCAGGCCAGGCTGAGGGACCCCACTCATGCATGAATTCATGCATCAGGCCTCTAGTAGCTCAATAATATTCAGTAGAAATAAATAAAGTATACATTTAAGCAACTTATCAGACCATTGGAGGTATCTAACCATAGTTTGTAATTTTACCATATATCTGATTTACCTTCTTTTTGCCATCCAATGAGATAGTGGCAAAAGGTTTTTCTTTAATTCTCCTTATCAAATATTAATTTTAGAAAGACTTCATAATAGCTTATCAGAGAAGTCCAAATAACCGAAAGATGCAAAGGTTATAGAAATTGTTCTTAAGTTTTGCATATAACAAAGTTCTTCTAAACACTGAATACAGAGCTTTTCTTTCTTTATCCTCATTCTTTGAGATGCAATTGTTTATTCTTTTAAGAAATTTCTGTTTTTCTTTTAAAAATCATTTTCATAAAAGTATCTTTATTGTTGAAAGTATTACAGATATTCCCACCCTTTTTTTCCCATTGACCCCCTTCACTCCTTCCCTGCCCTGTCCCCCCAGGCCTTCACCACACTACTGTCTGTGTCCATGGGCTATGCATATATGCATATAAGTACTCCAGTTAATCTCTCTCCACCCCACCTGCCCCCACCTTTCCTCTGAGATTCATCAATCTGTTCCATGCTTCTGTGTGTCTATTTTATTCATCTGTTTATTTTGTTCATTAGATTCCATATATGAGTGAGACCATGTGATACTTGTCTTTCTCTGACTGGCTTATTTTGATTGGCATAATACTCTCTAGGTTCCTCCATGCTGTCTCAAAGGGTAATAGATCATTCTTTTTCATAGCTGTGTTAGAGGCCCAATGCACAAAATTCATGCAAGAGTAAGCCTTCCTTCCCCTGGCTGCCGGCACCAGCTTCCCTCTGGCACCCGGGACCCGGGCTTCCCTCACAGCCCTGACTTCATCCAGAAGGTTGTCTGGAAGGATGTCTGGCCTAATTAGCATATTATGCTTTTATTATTATAGACTAAAGGCCTGCTGCACAAAATCGTGCATGGGTAGGGTCCCTAGGCCTGACTGGTGATCAGGGCCGAGCTGTGGGGCAATTGGGGGTCCCCCACTGGCACCCACCTTGGAGGTGACTGGCGGGGTGATCAGGGGGTGGTGCCACCTGCTCACCAGCTGGCCCTGCCCCGCAATCGCCCCACCATTGCTGCCAGTTGCTTCCCTCTGCAGGGCGATAGGCGGGGCAATCAGGGGGCCCTCGCTGGCACCTGCCTTGGCTGGCCTGGGGCCTACAGGCTGGGGGAAGCTCCTGCATTGAGCATCTGCCTCTGGTGGTCAGTGTGCATCACAGTGACCAGTTGTTCCACCAGTCATTCTGCCATTCGGTCGATTTGCATATTAGGCTTTTATTATATAGGATAGTATTCCATTGTGTAAATGTACCTCAGCTCTTTTATCCACTCATCTACTGATGGGCAGTTGGGCTGTTTCCTGATCTTAGCTATTGTAAATTGTGCTGCTATGAATATAGGCATGCATATACTCTTTGTGATTGGAGTTTCGGGTTTCTTAGGATATCCTACCTTATAATAGACAAATATGCAAATTGACCGCACCTTCGCTATGCCCAAGCCACTCCCACCAACCAAGCCACGCCCACCAACCAATCAGGATGAGTATGCAAATTACCCCAACAAAGATGGCGGCTAATTTGCATATCAAGACAGCGTAGAAAGAAGCCAAGAGATGCTGAAGGGAGCAAAGCTGAGGAGAAGCAAGCAAGCCGGTGGGAGGAGAAGGGAGGAGTGGAGGCGGGGCCGGGGGCGAAGGAAGGAGAGCGGGGCGGGCTGGCGGAGAAGGAGGCCAGGGGACAAGGGAGGAGCGGAGGCGGGGCTGGGGGAGAAGGAAGGAGAGCGGGGCGGGCTGGTGGAGAAGGCGGGCCGGGGGACAAGGGAGGAGCGGAGGCGGGGCGGGGTAGAGTGCAGCAGGAAACCCTATTGCAGGATTTTTCCTGCAACGGGAACGCTAGTATTCTTATAAGTGGGATTACAGGGTCAAATGGGAATTCCATTTTTAATTTTTTGAGGAAACTCCATACTGTTTTCCATAGAAGCTGCACCAGTCTGCATTTCCACCAGCAGTGTACTAGGGTTCCCCTTTCTCCATATCCTCACCAGCACTGGTCATTTGTTGATTTGTTGATGTTAGCCATTCTGATAGGTGTGAGGTGATACCTCATTGTAGTTCAAATTTGCATCTCTCTCTGATGATTAGTGACTTTGAGCATTTTTTCATATCTCTCTTAGCCTTCTGTGTGTCCATTTTGGAGAAGGGTCTATTTAGGTCGTTTGCCCATTTTTCAATTGGATTGTTTATCTTCCTTTTCGTTAAGTTGAATGAGTTCCTTATATATTTTGGAAATTAACCTCTTATCAGATGCAGCATTGACAAATTTGTTCTCCCATAGAGTGGGCTGCCTTTTCATTTTGTTGATCATTTACTTTGCTGTGCAGAAGATTTTAAAAAATATATATTTTATTGATTTTTTACAGAGAGGAAGGGAGAGGGATAGAGAGTTAGAAATATCGATGAGAGAAACATCGATCAGCTGCCTCCTGCACACCCCCTACTGGGGATGTGCCTGCAACCAAGGTAAATGCCCTTGACCAGAATCAAACCTGGGACCCTTCAGTCCACAGGCCGACTCTCTATCCACTGATCCAAAGCGGTTAGGGCAGTGCAGAAGCTTTTTAGTTTGATGTAGTCCCATTTGTTTATTTTCTCTTTTGTTTCACTTGCCCTAGGAAATGTATCAGCATGAGAGATGTCTGAAATTTTGATGCATATGGTTTCATATAGGATTTTTATGGTTTCACAACTTACATTTTAGTCTTTTATCCATTTTGAGTTTATTCTTTTTGGTGGCCTAGTTTCATTTTCATTTTATTTTATTTTTTGCATGTACCTGTCCGATTTTCCCAACACCATTTATTGAAGAGACTGTCTTTACTCCATTGTATGCTCTTGTTTCCTTTGTCAAATATCAATAGAACATAATAGCTCGGGTAAATTTATGGATTCTCTGTTCTGTTCCATTGATCTATATGCCTGTTCTTGTGCCAGTACCAGGCTGTTTTGATTACAGTGGCTTTGTAGTATTACTTGATATCTGGTATTGTGATCCTTCTAACTTTGTTCTTCTTTCACAAGATTGCTAAGGCTATTTTGGGGTCTTTTTTGGAGTGTCTGTTCTAGATCAGTGAAATATGCCATTTTAATAGGGATTACCAGATTTTTTTCTGTGTATACGGCACTATTTTTTTCTAAAATTGTTAGACTGAAAATCCAGGGGCATCTTATACACAAGAGTCAGCCAAGGAGAGAGCTGCATGGGTGCATAGCTGCCCATACCTTGTCAAACAGGTTTCCTACTTTTATATTGTAAATCAGAAGATGGCTTAATCAATAAGCCAAATTTATTTGGAGTCCTGTTCACTAGCACTAGTGGGCCCAGAGGAAAATCTTGCTTCTCAAATTCTGGGGCCCAATATGGTGGAAGTCTCCCAAACTTATACGTTTTTCAGCTCTTTGTCTCCCAAATTTGGAATGTGACTTCCGGACCTTCTGAGGAAAAGTCCTGTGTGCTGGGACAGGCTGTGAGACCATATCTCAAGGCCTGGCCTGGCGCCAGCACTGACAACTCTGTCTGGGGCATAGTTTATGGCCTCTCTGGAATGGGAAGTAGTCTTATTTTTCCCTATTATTTAAGCAAGCAAACATTTACAGAAGCCAGAATAGCAGGGTTAAATTTTAAACAGCAGTTTTTACCCAAGATGGAAGTTACTATGCTTCACTCCAATCACCAGCCTTACTGTTACTGACATCAGCTGATGTCATAATTGGAGGTGGAGGCAGAGATTGTGCAGATGCAACAGGGACTGGAGCATTCTGAGCCCATAAAGATGTCAAAAAAAAAAAGATAAATACTGGTAAGCGATTTTCTTACTCTGCAAAATTCAAACTGAATGTAATCAGCTATGCAAAAGAGCATGGAAATAGAGCTGCAGAGAGACAATTTGGACCTCCTCCCACTGAGTGTCTGATCAGACAGTGGAGAAAAGAGGAAGAACAACTCCTTAAGATGCCATAAAAGAATAAGGCCTTAAGAGGAAAACCAGCAAACTTAAGAGGAAAAATAGGCAAACTTGGAGAAGAGGCTTAAGACTTGGATTATGGAGCAGTGCCAAAGTGGCTTATGTGTGTGAACCAAGCTTATTAAATGTCAAGCAAGAATGTTTGCAAATGAAATGAACATTGTTGATTTTACAGGAAAGGCAAAATGGTGCTTCAATTTCATGAGGAGAGAAGGGTTGGCCATGAGAACATGAACAAAGTTAGCTCAGAAAATGCCAACAGTTTATGAGGATGATCTCACATATATAGACAGTGACTCAGAAGACAGCAGTGATACAATAGAAGTTGAAGAAATTGATATGTCTGGAACTAGTAGTGATGAAGAAGAGAGCAATGATGCAACAGAAGCTGATAAGTGATATGCTGCATAATATGATAGTACTGTATGTAAACATTACCTGTAGTAATAAAAGGGTAATATGCTAATTAGACCATTAGACCGAATGTCCTTCTGGGCATCATTCTGGACGTCCTTCCGGATGAAGCCAGGGCAGGAGTGAAGCCACCTGGGTTCTGGTGCCTGGTAGTGGTGGCCGGAGAGAAGCAGCCCGGGTCCTGTGTGCCTGATGGTGGCGGCCAGAGTGAAGCCTGGTTCCGGGGTGCCGGAGGGAAGCTAGTACCGGTAGCCAGGGGAAGGAAGGCCTACTCTTGCATGAATTTCCTTGCATCGGGCCTCTAGTTACTAAACAAAAATGTGTTCGGTTTTATGTTTAAAATATTGATTTCTTAATTTTGGGTTGGAAAAGTGGGGGACATTTTATACATGGAAAAATATGGTACATTGAATCTATAGATTGCTTTGAGTAGTATGGACATTTTAATGATGTTGATTCCATCAATCCATGAATATGGTATATTTATATACTTGTTTATATCTCCCTCTATCTCTTTTTTTCAATGTCATAATTTCTGAGTACAAGTCTTTTACCTTCTTTGTTTAGTTTATTCCTAAGTATCTTAATTTTTTGTTGTTGTAATGGTAAATGGGATTGTTTATTTAGTTTCTTTTTCTGAGAGTTTGTTATTGGTGCATAAAAATGCCATCGATTTCTGGATGTTAATTTTGTATCCTGCTACTTTGTAGAATTCAGTTATTAAATCTAGTAGTTTTTGGTGGAATCTTTAGGGTTTTCTATGTCCAGTATCATGTTATCTGAAATTAATGACAGTTTTACTTCCTCTTTCCCAATTTGGATGCCTTTTATGTTTTCTTCTTATCTGATCACTGTTGCTAGGACTTCCAGTACTATGTTGAAAAAGAGTGGTGAAAGTGGACATCCTTGTCTTGTTCCTGTTCTTAAGGTAAATGGTTTTAGTTTTTTTCCATTGAGTATGCTGTTGGCTGTAGGCTTGTCATATATGGTCTTTATTATGTTAAGGTATGATTCCTCTATTCCTGCTTTTCTGAGAGTTTTTATCAAAAAAGAGTATCTGTTTATGTGCTGTATGACATTTATTGATTTGCGAATATTGTACCAGCCTCGCATCCCTGGAATAAACCCCACTTGGTCATGGTGTATGAACTTTTTAATGTATTGCTAGATACAATTTGCTAATATTTTGTTGAGGATTTTAGCATCTATGTTCATCAGGGATCTTGGGCTGTAATTTTCTTTGTAGTGTCTGTATCTTTGTTGAAATGAGGATAATACTGGCTTTGTAAAAAGAGCTTAGAAGTGTTCCTTCCTCTTGGATTTTTTGGAATAGTTTGAGGAGTATATGTGTTAGTTCAAGAATTTCTTTCTTAAAGTTTTACAAAGCAGATTCCCTAAAGCAGCTTGGATTGATTAGCCTTGATATGCATAATCAATGAAGATACAAAGTTTATTTTCCCCTACATTTGAAAAAATCTGCCACAGCTATCCTGTGAGCCAGGTATTATTATTCATGTTTTATAAATTAGGAAATGAATCTATGACAGTTCAAGTATATTTCCTAAGTTATACAGCTGGAAAATGATTAGAACAAGATTTTAAACTTTAGCTAAGCATTTAACTCAAAATGTTTAATTCTTTCCCATGTCATAACATTGATGAAAATTTCTGAATTTTTTTCTACTCTGTATTTGAGAAGGCTAAAGATAATAGAAGTGAAGACCAAAGTGGTTGATACAAATGAGTTTTCAAGTAACAGTATTTTAAACTTTTATGTACTATATAAGGCCAACATGCTTCATGGTATTGGCAGTTGAAGTTCATATAGTTACAGATTTTCTATTTCTACTTTGAGACTACAGAGTTTAGGGGTATGAATAGAAACTTTCAAATTATTCAGGAGTAAATTTCATATATAATTAAGTATTGTGAGTCATCATGATGTTCAGGGCTTCAGCATTGTCAATTGTGTTGTAAATAATAAAGGGTGACCTATTGAGTTTGGCAGATATCAAGTAATTAGATTTGTTCAAGAGCTTATCTTGTTCTGAGCAATAGTTGTGAGCTTCATTCTATTTGGGATGAGTCTTGTGTGCTTGCTGTCTGCTAATTGGGTTAAGTCAAGCTCATTCACTCAGCCTAGCTTTTTAAAAACACATACGCCTTCCAGGAGGACACTGCTTTCTTTAGCACAAGGCACAATAAATGAATTGTTACTAGTGGGTTCTCTTTATGAGATGCCAGAGAAGGGCACAGATTCACAGATTTGGCTGTAGAAATGAAGCTGTTCTGATGTCCAGGATAGAATTTCCTAGTGCTTCAAATATCTTGGTGGTGGGCATAATGCTGAGAAATCAGAAAGGCAATGAATGAGCTGACTTCTACTGGCCGAGGGGCATTCAAACAATTGTGACTTGTGCAATTAGTTGATGGCCTTAATCAATCAACAAACAATAAATAACTGTTGATTCCCTGGTATGTGAATAATATCATGTTCAAGGTTATGAGAGATATACATGATAATAAGACAAAAACGCCTACCCTCAAGGAATGTGTAATCTAATTGAAGACATTTCAAAATATTAGAGAGCCATCTATGATATGTTCCAAATTAATGGTGTTTGAATCCTTGCTTTAGGAACTCAAGGGACAGAAAGGGCAATCCCAGTGGGATTCCAGATCAGCTTTGAGTGCTGAGTGGTGAGCAGGGGATTCAAGGTCACACATTGGTTGTAGCTCTATCCTGTCCTCTTGCTCCCATTCTCAAGAAGCTTTGTGAAGAACCCAGACTGAGGTCTCTAGAAACAAAGCTTAAGGCCAATTTGAGCTTCTTTCCCCCAGTCTCAGGGCCCCTGTGCAGTGTGAGTCTGTAGGTTCTTAGTGTCATTACACTGGGCATCACCTCTCAGGGTCTTGGTTGGGGCCTCAGAATATTGTTTGTAGGAGGTCTGATTTCCATTCCTCAGGCCGTTTCCTCCACTCTTGCACCAGGGTAAGCAAGAACCCTCTTTGCACCAGGTTCTATATAGTGTTACACATAACAACAAAGACATTTTTATGGTGTTGAAAAACATAAATAGTGGTCATGCCACTTCATTTAGCAGAGAGAACTAAATCAATGTTTTATTTATTTTCAGGGAACCATTTCTTTGATCTATTTTTCTGACTGCAAAGCATCAAGCTTTGTTAAGGAATTATAAATAGCCATGTGACTCAATCTGTGGCATTGCCTGCTTACACAGGTTCTTTAAATTCCAGTAATGATTTAATACCCAAATATGTCCAGTGCACCTGCCTCAGTGAAATGCAGTGCTTTCCCCTGCTGAGTGGTGTGGGATTCTTTCCCCTCCTCCAACTGGGCTGTGCTTTCTTTCTTTCCCCCCTCTTCTTGTTACTTATCCTACATGCCTTTCCAGTAGCTTATGTTTATCTTGTGCATTAGATATGCCTCCAAGTGATTTTCTCTTCTGTCTATTTTGCCGGGGTGGTGTCTGGAAATATGATTAGGCAAAGGGTAAGCAACCTTATAGAATTGTCCTTCCTCCCAACCAAGCTAAGGATTTGGAGATCTCATGGGCTTCCTCTAAGAATAAAGCACAGAGCCAGTTTTGCTACTAAAACATAACTCAGGACTAAATTTATACTGGAGAAATAATTTGTATCTGGTGAATAAATATTATGACTGGACTTAATGCCAAACATTTTCCCCTTTCTTATTCTAAGTGTTAAAAGGCAGAATTTAGGGAAAACATATTTTAAAAGCAAACATCAAAACTCCAGGTTTGTTCACTGGGTGGGCTGGTATGGAATGCCAGGTTTGGCTGAATAAATACACAAGGGTTATATTTTGTTCAAGTTCTGCTCTTTACAATTGGTTTGGAACTATTTTTAACCAAGTCAGTTGAGATAAGCATGGTTAGGAAAATGATTCATGTGTAAACAAAATATCCAGCCTAAGCAGTCTATGAGTATATAATGTGGTTAAATTCCTTTCATTACCCAAGTGTTATTGTCTTGAGCTTCACATATGCATGAAGAACCTAAGACTGTCTGATGTGTATTCTCGAATAGGTCATCCTGTTCTTATGCAGCACCTTCTCTAGGCAGAACCTCTAGACCACTGCCTCTATTGCTTCCGGCCATTACTCTGGGCACTGTGATTCTTCATGAGCTTCATCTGTGCCACCTCCACTGTTGCTTCAGAAGAGATCTTCTTCCATGAATTACCTGTAGGATGGTTGATGCCAGGCTATCATCAAACACAGGTAAAGAAGAAATATTTTGCCTGCAGCCCAAGACCAAACCAAGTCTTTGGTTCCCAGAATTTACTTTTTCCTTCAATAATTGATAAGAGAAAGATCTACTTTCCTACAGAGATGCCACTCCTACACACAGATGTGTAACAGCTTGATATAATTATATTCTGCATTATTAATTAATTAATAATGCAATTTCCAGAGCAGGATCAGCAATGTGCATAATGTGGTCTAAACTTACAAAGAGCAAAGGAACATCCCAAGTACCCTTCCTCCAACCCATCCCATTACCAAAAGACAAGAAATTCTTAAATGGCTTTGGCTCATTAATTCTAGCAAAGTTTCAATTCTTTAAACCAATTATCTTCTCAGTGTTAAATGCTGCTTTCAGGTCAATGTCACCTTGAAGTACTAGGAACAATA
Organism: Cnephaeus nilssonii; assembly: GCF_951640355.1. Taxonomy (NCBI): domain Eukaryota; kingdom Metazoa; phylum Chordata; class Mammalia; order Chiroptera; family Vespertilionidae; genus Cnephaeus; species Cnephaeus nilssonii. The sequence continues at coordinate 9,353,165 of NC_137075.1, read as the reverse complement.
ATAGATCACCTTCCTTCTGATCCATACAATTAAAGGAGCACTTAAAGATTTTTCCAAAACAAAGGTGAAGGCATTCCTCCAAACTCTTTCTAGATAGAAACTCTTGTACCTTAGAATGGCTCCTTTTTCCAGATTCTAAATTTCAAGTTTCCAAAACAAATAATATTACAAACTTTGATTTATAAATCACTATGTAATAAACTTAATAAGAGAACATATATTCCTTGTAGGTTGTTGTTAAACATTATTTTATATTTGTGGTGTTTTTGTTTTTTTTAAATTAAAATCTGAATTAAAATAAAAGGATTCAGAGCCAAAGGGCTACTGTGTAGGAATGAGATGGGAGGAAAACGTGAACATTTTGAACACCTACTATGTTCAGTGCTGGGCTAGGCAATTTACACATGATATTTTATTCTACTCTTCAACCATCCTTTGAATTAGCCATTATTATAGCCACCTGTTGGATGAGAATAAACTATAGGGGTAGGCAAAAGTAGGTTTACATTTGTGAGTGCATGAAACAGAGTTTTTTCTTGTATTATATATTTTTCTATATAAACGTCAACCTGCTTTTACCCACTCCTATATAGACTCTGAAATATTAGATATCTTGTTCAAGGTCACATAGCTGATTTGTAAATGTGGAGTTGTATTTAAGCAGGTCTGTAAGACTCCAAACTTCCTTTTTTTCCATGACTACTTTAAGCTTAAAGGGTCTGGTCATTAAACTATGGAAGCCTAGTGGGATCTCTTTCTCCATCCTGGACCTTTGCATACCCTTTGTTGGACAAAATAAATGTGATTCTGTACCTTAGCCAGTCAAAACTTCAGTAATTCATTCATTCGAGTCCTTACTGCGTGTCAAACACTGTGGGAATTACAGGCACAGAAGCTTGTGTTGGTGAGGAAGTCATCAGCATAATGAACTTCTAACTCTTCTTGAATTACACTTCATCCCTGTTGCTGCTTGCACCTCCACATGAATCATCCTGAGAAAAGGGTTTCAGCCTTGCATCATTTGGGCATTCAGAGAACTTGAATGTTCAGAAGACTCACTCCCGTGATTCTTTGCTGTTTTCCACTTTCTTACCATCTTTCTGTAACTGTAACTGAGGGTGGATTTTTAATTGTAGAAGAGTAAATTTTTAATTAAAAGAAAATAGTCATGGATAAAAGTTGATAAAGGAAGAGATTTATGAGGCTTTTAGGAAACTTACAGGAAAATCCCCTAAAAAGTCATCATTTCTTATCCTTAGTATTGACTTGTTAAAAGTGAATCTCATTACCTTTGTTTTATCTGGCATATTTATGGAATATGTTTATTTATTAATGAATTTTTCTAAAGCAAATTTAACAGGCACATAAAGGCATTCTCATAATCACTTAGCTATATGGCTGTGGATATTTATCACTGGTCTTCAGAGACTATTTAAAAATGGAGAGTTCCAGGAAAACAATAAAAAAAAATCAACTCCTTAAAATGCATGCATTTCATGAATCATTTATTCAAAGGATTAAGAAGAAATTACATTTCTGAGTTTGTGATGAAAAGTCCTTCCCAGAATTGTTCAGAACAGTTTTCCTTCAAATGAGTCTATGGTCCAAATCAGTCAGGGCTTGCCACAGAGGCTGCTCCTCATAGATGTGGTCAACAGGGCATGTGACGAAGCCACTATTATTGTCTTCTTTCCTAGACCTTTGCATCCCCTGTCACTTCTACTTTTGCAGCTGCTTGTGGGCTTTACTGAAGTCCATAAGTGACACCTGAAGAAGGAGCAGAGTCATACAATCAGAGACTATCATTGAGAGAGGGATCTGTAGACCATTTCATAACCAGCTCCCTTATTCTACAGAATGGAAAACTGAGGCCCAGAAATGGTGACCGGCTTGTCCATGGTCACCTGATAGTTACCAGAAAGGTTGAGACCCCGTCCAGGAGCTTTTCTCTATTCAATACTGAGGTGTAAGATCTCAGGAGTTTATCTAATCTAAATTTCCACCCGCTTAAGTCTACACTTAAAAGAGCAGCAACCACCTGCTGGGCCAGAAAATCTGAGAATACTCCAGGCAGCTGTAGGTGTGGATCTGTCACATTTTGTCATCCCAGGAAGTGAAGAATACATGTTTGAATAAAATATATCCTGAACAGCAAACATGTATTTGCCCATCAATTATGAAGATGAAGTATGGAGTATTGCCCATCAATTATTGCCCATCAATTATGAAGATGAAGTATCAATTATCAAGTATGAAGTATGGAGATAGTATACAGCAGCGCTTCCCACTTTTAACTGCAGGTTGAGGACTTAAGTAGAGTTCTAGCATCCACAATTGTCATTGGGCCCTGCTTGATAGATCAGCAGCACCTCAGAGAGGGCTACGTTTTCTGAGTACTGACATCTGATTGGAGGCTGAGCCTGTTCTAAGCTGTGATCTTTCTGCGTTCATTTTTCTTTTCTTTTAAAATTTAGAATGGTGCCAACATGGATATTCTAATTAAGCTGTGTTTTTTTGGGTGTGTGTGTAGGCTCCTGAAACTGCACTTCTCTTCTTCCCTCTTTATATTCTGATAAGCTAGCTATTCAAGGTTATTTCATTATCTACCTCTAACTGCCTGGGAACTAAAGAAGGCTGAAGAAGAGACAGCAAAATGGGGGCCTTTGGCTTGCTTGTCTGGCAGACATATTTTGATTGGCTTAAACAGTGTTTAAAATAATTTGAGACAATATTTAAAAACTGGTATTCTCATACAAAAACTTGTATTTTGGGTGTCTTTAAAAAAAAATCAGAAAATCTGGACACACTGGGCCCAAATTCCTTGTGGCAAGAATTGTTAGGATTTGACTGGCCTCTGATCCCTGTAGACCAGCCATGCATTCTTTTGTGGAGCCTGCTGTTACTGCAGGCCTCTGAGTTTGCAACCCTATTGAAGAGGAAATGATAAAAAGCCACTAAATCACATCTCTGCCAGATTCATTTATTCTTTTCTTTACCCACTCACAAATACTTGCTGAACCCTGAATGCCAGGGTCTATTCTAATACTGGGGGATTGCAGAGTGAATTAGATAGACAGTATTTCTGCGATGGAATTTACAATCTAGGCGGGGAAACATTAAACAAGTAGTAATCAAACAAGAGAAACAGAAGACACTGAATTAGAACAGGGTGTTCTGAAATCGACTTAAGATAGGAAACCTGGAAAGCTTCTCTGAGGAGCTGGCCTTTAAGCTGAAATCTGAATGACAAGGATGGGTTAACCACAGATTTATCAGAAAGGAAAGAGCTCCAGGCAGAAGCAGAGGTAGTGTAGAGCAAGCATGTCAAACTCAAAGGCTAACACTGGCCAAATAAACAAGGTTTAAGTTTATGTGGGCCACAAAAAAAAGAGCTTCAATTTTCATAGAAATGTAGGTTTATTTTGATAGAGATATACTAAATACAAAGGGCTAAAATAAATGAGTAATTGTTAACATAAAATAATAGAACACTCTAATAAAAATTACTTTTTTCATGAACATTAACTTACCAGACACTGAATAACTGCACAAATCAATAAGTGTAACACAAATAAATCTATTTTTCTTGTTCTCTGGGAAAGTGAAATACTGGTATTTCCTATTGCGCACACCAAACAAGTCAGTCCAAGACTAATGATGTGGCAATTGGCTACTAAAATATTTGTGCTAGTATTGGTGGAGAGAAATGATGTGCCTGCACTTAAGGTGCATAAGGGAAATGAATGCAACATGATTATAGTAATCAGTCATTAGCAAATGTTGTAGTTCATTATTAATAATTATTATAAAAGAATTTGTAAAAATTAAGTTATGAATTTTTATTAAAACTTTTCTTACATACCATTATATTGGCTGGGCAGCAAAAATATTCGTTGTGAGCGGTATATAGCCCAAAGGCTGAGAGTTTGACATGCTTGGTGTAGAGGCTCCAAGGCTTGTTGGAGGGTCTAAAACAGGCATCCTCAAACTACGGCCCGTGGGCCACATGCAGGTGTTTTTGCCGTTTTGTTTTTTTACTTCAAAATAAGATATGTGCAGTGTGCATAGGAATTTGTTCATAGCTTTTTTTTAAACTATAGTCCGGCCCTCCAACGGTCTGAGGGACAGTGAACTGGCCCCCTGTTTAAAAAGTTTGAGGACCCCTGATCTAAAAGAAGGCTGAGTAACAGGAGAGTGGCATTAGAGCAGAAGGTGGCCAGGCTGGCAGGTGCCACTTTGCAGCCCAATGAGGAAATTAAGATTTTATTCTAAACTAGAGGCCCAGTGCATAAAAATTTGTGCACTCGGGGGGGTCCCTCAGCCTGGCCTGCACCCTCTCACAATCTGGGACCCCTTAGGTAGGGCCCCTAGGCCTGGCCTGAGATCAGGGACTATCAGGGCTTTCTTTCCCCGGGCTGCAGGCAGCTGGCCCCACCCCCGCCGCTGCCACTGCTTGTCTCTGTGCAGCACTGCCCGCCCCCTCTTCTGCCACAGGTGGCCTCCCTCTGCAGGCAACAGGCTGGGGTGCAATGGCTTGGCTGGCCTGGGCTTTCCTCTTTCTTTGCTGGGGGGCAGGGCCAGCCCTGCGAGTGGCCATCTGCTTACCTGATTGCCCCTAACTGCTTGCCTACCTACCTGATCACCCCTAACCACTGGCCTGCCTACCTGATCTCTCCTAACCACTTGCCTGCCTACCTGATCACCCCTAACTGCTGGTCTGCCTACCTGATCACCTCTAACTGCTGGTCTGCCTACCTGATCACCCCTAACCACTTACCTGCCTGCCTGATTGCCCCTATCTACTTGCTTGGGGCGGGGCCAGCCCAGTGAGGGGCTTTCAGCCTACCTGATCTCCCCTAACTGTTTGCCTGCCTACTTGATCACCCCTAACCTCTGGTCTACCTACATGATCACCCCTAACAGCTGGTCTACCTACCTGATCACCCCTAACTCCTCTGCCTGCCTGCCTGATTGCCCCTTACTGCTTGCTTGGGGGCAGGGCCAGCACTGACTACAGGTTGGTCAGCCTCTGGTCCTTACTGGTCGTTATGACCCAGGGTTTTTATATACTAGGATTGAATGCAAATCACTGGAGGATTTTATACAGGAGAGTAAATGTTGTTTTGCTTTAAATAATTGTTTCAGAATGTGTAAATTTACATTTCACAAAAGAGAAATTAAATCTGAGAGGTCTAAAAGAGGTAAGCATGTTTCAAGATGCTTTGGTTTTACTACCAGGAATGACATACTGTATAAAATATTTTAGTTTCCTGGGGCTGCCATAACAAATTACCACAAATTTGGTTTCTTTAAACATCAGAAATGTGTTTGATCACAGGTCTGGAAGCTAGAGGTTCAATATCTGCTTCATTGGGCTCTAGAGGAGAATCTGTCCCTTGTCGCTTCCAGCTTCTGGTGGCTGCAGGTATGCCTTGACTTGCCGCCATAGGTGCAAGTCGGAGACAAAGATTCAATGCAGGCAATTTAGTTGTGAGGTGATTCCAGAAAGCACTTGGAGGGGAGAAAGTAAGGGGAAGTAAGACAGGGAAGGGAAGGAAACCAAGAATTGTGTTTATTGAGCAGATTACTGCTATGGCCATTGGAGTTCTATCCTATTGTGGAACACTGGAAAAATTACAGAACATATATGGAGCTACCTCATCCAAGAGGTGTGAGGGCTTAGGTTTTTATCCTAATTCTCCACAGCTATTGGCTCTGAGGGCTACTCCAGGGGTGTTAACTCTCTGGCATGCCTGTGATGCCCCTGCCAGTTGGTGGCCAGAGAAAGTCTTGAGCAAAGGTGAAAGGAGCATGCAGTTGAGAGGGAGTCTTGTGGGTGAGGTTGGCACACAGGAGTGAACACTGAGGTGCTATGGGAAGGGCACTAGCATCTGCTGTAATTGACAGGCCTTTCAACATTTCTCTTGAATCTGAATCATTTTATATTTAAAACTAGTGGATATATTTCCAAAAATATTTCCTAAAGAGACTAGTGAGAACATTTGTAAATATGCTTTTAAATAGATGATTTCTTTCAAATTGGCATTCATCTGTGGTAACAGAGACCATTTAATCTATAATTTATTAGTAGTCTGGCCATTATATGCATGTGAGCATACATTTAGTAGATTCTTATCTATTAGGTGCAGCTAAGCATGTACCTATTAGGCATACAGGAAAATGTAAAATAGAACAAGATTTGACCCCATTACTCAAGAATCTAGTTGTCAAGACAAAACTGCACACATCATTTTCATAATAGCCATCAAAGTATAGGTTTATAAAATTGAACACTTATTTTCACCCTCCATTAAACATTTATTATGGCAGCACTATTACAAGTATTGGTGATGCAGGAGTAAACACACAAAGGAGATCACTTATTTCATGGAACTCACATTTTTTTTGCATGGTATTCACTAGCATGACATTTCAGTTTTTTCACCCTCTGTTTCAACTGCCTAATTTCCTGACTTTCCCTTCAAAGTTTTGATGATTAAATCTGGACAATTCGTAAGTTTTTTGGGCCAAGCTTAGATAGTTGTGAACAGCAAAACCAGGTTAAATGGAACCTGTGTCATCCTGACACCCATATACTGGCCTTTACCACCACACTGACCAGAGACTGTTAATATACAGAGCTTCTGTTAATCTATTGAAAAAAAATATTTTCCATGTTTTTTTTATAACACTTTATCTTTTGACAGCATAGTAGGCTGAATAATGATCTCCCTTCTCCCACCAAGGATGTCTATGATCAGTCACTCCAAACTGGGAATATGTTACCTTTCACGGCAAAGAAATTTTGCAGATTTGACTAAGTTAAGGGTTTTAAGATGGGGAGGTTTTCCTGGGTTATCTGGGTGGACCCATGTAACCACAAGTGTCCTTATAAGAGGGAGGCAAGAGGTCTGAGGGGAGAGAAGATGCTACACTGTTGGCTTTAAAGATGAAGGAGGCAGACAAGAGCCAAGGATGTAGGCTAGAAGACGGAAAGGGAGAGGAAAGGAATTCTCTTCTGGAGGAACCCAGCCCTGTGGACCTATTTTTAGACTCCTGACTTCCAGAACTGTAAGATAATAAAACTGTGTTGTTTTTAAGTCACTAAGTTTGTGGAAGTTTTTCATAGTACCAATCAGAAATGAACACAGTCAGTGTAGCAGAAAGGTGTCCTCATATGTGAAGTGTAAACTTTGGACCAGTTTATCCCCGAGGCCCTTTCTGGTCTAAGCCCACTGTGTGTGGGTCCTCAGAAGGGGCTGATAGGATAATCAAGGCCCACAGTACGGACTCCATATGCTTCGAGTGTTGAGTGCTCACTCGTATGTTCCTTAGGTTAACTCCATACTAGGATCACAGGAGTTAACCTAAGGGACGAATGCTTTCAGTGATCAGTATAAAATGCAAGCAGTATTTTACTGGCAGCCGCTTAAAAGCACATGACTCATTCAGAAATACAACATTTAGTCGATGACTATGTCAGACTTTCCAGAAAATTTAATCATTGGATAACTACTATTTTATTTGTCTCCAAACCTGAATTTCATATTACATTTCATTCCATTAGCCTTGATATAAAGTGGCAGTTGATAGCAAGCCATATTGACAGGACCTCCTGAGCATAATGTAGTAGTTAGTTACCTTAAATCACTTATTCGCTGCTTGATTAATGGCACACAGAAAAACAGGTAGCCACTGAGTATCTATGTCTATAAAGACTAAAATGCTAAGTGTCCCTCCAAACATCTGACCAGTCACTATGATGTGTACTGACCACCAGCGGGTAGACGCTCAATGCAGGAGCTGCCGTGGGGCGCACTGGCCATTTACAAAGAAACGGCACCTTGGACCTAGCGCTGACAAAGCAACACTTGGCTTTGACCCCAATGCTGCCGAGACCCCATGGCACAAAATGCGGCCCACAGCCCAGCCCAGCCCAGCCTGGAAACAGTCACTGTGGGCACCGGGTAATGATGTCATGTAGCAACACCTGGCTTCCTCTCCCTAGCGACTAGCCTCCTTAGAGTTTCTTCAGCCCAGGAACATGGCTTGCTTTATAGCCAGGTGAAAACATTTTGCACTTTAACCAAATGTCTGTGAAGCATTTTCACATGTCTCATTTCATTTGATCCTCTCAGAAGTCCTGGAGTAGGTAGATAGGAGACTTGGTAGAATCCTATTTTCTTTTCATTAACTGGAAAATAGAGATTTAGAAAGTTTAGAAACTTGACCCGATTGAAAAGAAGTAAGAAATGGTGGAACTTGAAAATGACTTCAGGTTTTCTCACTGCGCAGAATATAGTCAAACACTGCTGCAATTAAATATTTCACCCTTTTTTCTCCCTGTGTGATCTACAGTAATAATCTGCTTCATGTTGATATTTACTGCTGTGTGGCTGACAATTACCTGCAAGAGAAGTTGGGGTGCTTCACTTGGCTGGAAAAAATTTAGCTAAATCAGAAAGCAGGTCTAATTACGCAAGTTTATCTACACACTAGTGACCCGGTGCACGAAATTCGTGCACAGGGGGCTGGGGGTGTCCCTCAGGGATCAGGCCTCCCCTGCCGGCCTGATCACCTCCAACTGCCCCCCCTGCTGCCTGCTCACCCACAACTGCCACCCCCTGCAGGCCTGATGGCCCCCAAATTCTCTCCCCACCGGCTTGCTTGACCCCAACTGCCCCCTCCTTCCGGCCTACTCTCCCCCAAGTGACACCCCAGGCCAGCCTGCTTTCCCCCAACTGCCCCCCTGCCAGCCTCCTTTCCTCCAACTGCCAACCCCCGCCGGCCTGATTGCCTCCAATTGCTCCCCCCACCCCCCGCTGGCCTGCTCGCTCCAACTGCCCTCCATGCCGGCCTGCTTGCCCCCAACAGCCTCCCTGCTAGCCTGCTCTTCCCCAACTGTCCCCGCTGCCAGCCTGCTTTCCCCCAACTATCCCCCCCCCCCCGCCGCTGGCCTGCTCACCCCAACTGCCCCTCCCCCCCTGCTGGCCTACTCACCTCCAACTTCCCCCCCGGCTGGCCTGCTTGTCCCCAACTGCCCCCCCCCGCCAGCCTACTCACCCCAACTGCCCTCCCCAGACTGGGCTGCTCACCCCCAACTTCCCCCCCCCACAGGCCTGCTAATCCCCAACTGGCACCCCCTGCCAGCCTGCTCATCCCTAACCGCCTCTGCCTCGACCCCACCACCATGGCTTTGTCCAGAAGGTCTCCTAGAAGGTCTCCCAGTCTAATTAGCATATTAACCTTTTATTAGTATAGATATAAAGCTCTCGCTGGTGCCAATTGCACATGTGTGTTTCTATCTGTCATTGTCGATCATGAATTTGGTTGACACTTCTATTATGGAGAAAGGGTGAATAGTGATATTAAAATATTTCTTTTAATTAATTTCCTTTCAATGTGCATGAATTCGTGCACCAGGCCTCTAGTCCTCTCTAATAAAATGGTAATATGCAAATTAACCATCACTCCGCTACATAAGCCACGCCCACCAGCCAAGCCACACCCACCAGCCAATCAGGGTGAGCATGCAAATTAACCCCATCCAAGATGGCTACAGCCACAGAGAGCAAGGTTTCCCAGGTAACAGAGCAAGCCAAGCTTTCCATGGCCGTTGCAGGCCTAAGCCTCCACTCAAGCTACAAAGTTTCAATTATAGAAGGTAAACAAATTCAAACAAATGGCGGCAGAATGGAGCTTGAGAGAGCAGGCCAGGGTTGCCGGTGGCAACAGGGGAAGCAAAGCTTTCCGCACACCCTGGCCGGGCTCACCCGCTTAAGGCTACAAAGTTTCAATTGTAGAAGGTGAATTAACTGCCACAGAAATGGCTGCCGCCCCAGAGGGAGCAGCAGGCTTGGCTCCGCTCCAAGCTACAAAGTTTCAATTGTAGAAGGAAAATAAATTCCAGATACCAGGGCCTCCGCTTGGGTTGCCAGGGTGCGTGGCCTGCCTGCAAACCACCACAGGCCCCTCGCTCAGGCCGCCCCACGCCCCAAGGGAACCCCACCCTGATCAGGGACACCCTTCAGGGCAAACCAGCTGGCCCCCACCCGTGCACCAGGCCTCTACCTATCTAATAAAAGAGTAATATACAGATTGATCATCACTGCAACACACAATATAGCTGCCCCCATGTGGTCAAAGATCCTGCCCCCATGTGGACACAAGATGGCCACTACAAGATGGCCAGCAGGAGAGGGCAGTTGGGAGGCACCCGGCCTGCAAGGGAGGGCAGTTGAGAGGGACCAAGCCTGCAAGGAAGGGCAGTTGGAGGTGATCAACCCTGCAGGAGAGGGCAGTTAGGGGTGACCAGGCCGGCAGAGGAGGGAAGTTGGGGGCAAACAGGCTGGCAGGGGATCAGTTAAGCATCAACCAGGCTGGCAGCAGAGTGGTTAGGGGGTGATCAGGCTGGCAGGCAGAAGCGGTTAGGGGCAGTCAGGAAGGCAGGCAGGCAAGCAGTTGGGAGCCAGCAGTCCTGGATTGTGAGAGGGATGTCTGACTGCCCGTGGGATCGGGTCTAAACAGGCAGCCGGACATCCCTTCAGGAGTCCCAGATTGGAGAGGGTACAGGCTGGGCTGAGGGACAACCCCCCGCCGTGCACGAATTTCGTGCACCAGGCTTCTAGTGTAAATATAAAGGTAAAATAGTAGAACACTCAAAATCTTTTATTTTGGTTTTTAATCCACCTTAATTAATTAGAAGGAAATTTTCTGTCTCTCAACATCTTAAATGTGGGATTTTTTCTTACTACAATACAGGGGGACAGACAGGTGATTCCTGGGGGTGGAAATGGATGGGTGACAGTGTCTGATTTTGGAAGTCACTGTCCTCAAAGGCAAGCCCCTGTAGTGAGCTTCCACTTGGAATAGTAGTCTTCCTTTGGTTTAGAAGATGATGCAAATCATTTTAGATCAACAAATGTTTCTTGATCATCTAGTAAATATCAGGGTAGTCATTAGGACTGTAAAGATTAATCAATCTGAGATCCTGCCTTACAGGGTCTTCAGCCTCAGAAAGAGGAACAGAAGTCCTAACTCTGGAAATGTGTCTGATATTTTTGAATTATTTCCCACTGATGAGTTAATTTGGTTTAGAAATATGGTGATGAGAAAACTAATAGTGACTTAAGAAGCTGGTTCTAGTGGTTCTTTACTTACAGGAGGTAACAAAATTGGTTTTGAGGTTGGAGAAGGAAGCAGAGGTGAGGTGTTGCCTGGCCAATGGAAGGCACTATATGAGGGGAACTGTAAAGATGGCTGAACCCAGGCACCTGAGGCCCAGGAGAATAGTTCTGGGTGGTCTTTTCATGATATTAGATTACTTTTGGGTCATTTAGCTCATGACAATGTGCAGTTTGAGCATCTGAAAAGAATTTTAATAAGATCAGTAGAAAATCCAGCCATGTATAAAAGATTGTATTGAGAACACATTGAGAGTGAAATTCAAACATATCACAAAGGAAAACGGAGCAGACTTCTGTCATCAACAGAGCAAAGGGAGTGGCTGAATTCCCCCAGATTTTGCTTTACTGAAGCACAAGATGCTATAGCAACTTAACCCGTTCTTATTATTATCATATGTGAACTCTGTGTTAGTGAGAACACTGAAATATGAAAAGATTACTGCGCCCCTCTTCTCTCACCCCCTTCTACAGCAGGAAGGGCAACATTGAGAACCGCTAGCAGGGTCGCCTTTTTTTATATGCCATTTTTTATATGCCATTCACTAATACCCTAAACTTATAGCTTCTAGGGAAATGACACCTCTCTCAATAAGTTAATGTGAATAAAACAGCACAGTCCTTGGCACCTGATAGAATTTTAATAAAGAAAATCTAGGACTTATTTTGCTTAAGAACAAGGAAGTTTGGCAGAATCAAAATTTGAGCAAATGTGCTGCATTTCAATATCAAGAAGACCAACATCTAGGAGGTGGCAGAGAGCATGCAGGACTTAGGCTGGTAATCAGGGTTACTCAGAGCTAATTGCAACTCTGCTAACAGTGAACTAGTTAGCAAGTAACTTAACTTCTCCAGGTCTCGGTTTCCTCATGTAAAACGAGAGGACTGGCACAAATGGTGGCCTAGAACACTTCAGGATTTAAGTCTGTGACACTGAGATTGTTCCTGCTCCTGGGTGATGGGATACACTGGGAGAAATTGCTTTCTTTATAAGTCAGCAAATTGGAATGGGAGTGCCTGTGATTCTCTGTAAAAGTTGGTGCTGCTGACGGTCACAATTCTCGTGAACTCAATAAACTGCAGTATTCTGCAAACAGCTGCCTCTCAGGAATGCTGTTTAAGTCATCCCATTGGGAAACCAGAGGACAAGAAATACTTATAAAATGCTCTCAGGAAGACTTAAGCTGACAGAAAAGAAGCCATGCTCTGTACAGAATCAAAAGCTACTGCACAATGATTTGTGCACGTTCTGTCTAAAGTGAGTAGTTTTACTGTTTAGGCCTTCCTTTTCTTTTCCTAAAAGGCCAGGAAAATAGTAAAGAAATAGGTTTCTTCAGAAGTCAAAGAGAAAGATTTCATTTTATTTGGGTTTTATTTTTCTCCAAACATGACCTTCCAAAATGCTTTAATGAATCTCAACTTTCTCCTCTTAATAATGGATCCCTTAGCTTCTCAGTCACGCCATTTACAAGAAAAGAAAAGACAAAGGAAAAAATTAAGCTGCGAAGGCAGCATGTCTGTACTTTCCCTTCAGCTACCCACACAATGTGACCCAATTTGCAAGCTCTTATGAGTTTGCAGGGGATACCCTGATGCTGTCTCTTCCCATTAGTTTCCTTGGAAGCAGGACTGGCTGGGACAAATCAGCTCAGTAGTACATCTGTGGTTATATTACACAACAGCTGTGGAAAATTATTAAACTAACAGAGAGACAAATGGCTTGGGAGAAAATAAAGTTAGCAACTCTGGAAACCTCAATAATAGGTCATCATGTTGTGTCTTCTCCCTTGATTACTATCCTGGTTCCTAAACGAGAATCCAAATTGCAGCAGACTTTTTACTTTGCTCACCTCCCTTTTGTTAAACTCTTATTTTTATTTTGTTAGTGAGATCTCACTTACATTGCATCATCCTATTCCATTTATTTTCTCTTTTCTCTGGCCATCAGCCAGAACACACACACACACACACACACACACACACACACACACACACACAACACACACACACACACACACACTCACACACACACTACTTATGTGCATTCCTTCACACTCACTCTCCAATATGCACACACTCTTCACACTCATATACACACACTCATGTGTGAACATATGCATACATTCATGAGATTCCCAGTTTAGTACCTTCTGTGTCTGGGCTCTGGTGATAAGGCTACTCTCTGAATTTCTTCCCACTTTGGAAATAGCTGGAACTGAGTATGTCCACTCTTCAATGCTGCGAGTTCACATTTGTAAGTGTAACTGGTTTACTAAATGGTATGAATTTGGTGAGAAATACATATGAAGTGGCTTTATTTTTCTCCAAACACGACCTTCCAACATGCTTTGTTGAATCTCTATTTTCTTCTCTTAATAATGGATCCCTTAGCTCCTTAGTTATTGTCAGGTATCCAAACATGCAGGCCAGATTAAAACAAGGTGTATTATCAGATTTAGACTATATGTCATGATTTAGGGGCTCCCCTTCCCTAAGAGCTGTCCTAGCAGCCAGCGTCTTGAGAGAATAGGGGGCGTAGTTTACCTTTTTGTTTCTATTATTTTCTGCCTCTAGCCTCTGTGTCGTTGAGATGAAAGGGGAGGGGCGATTACAGAAAAAGGGCCAACACCTTTATTTTGCTGCTGCTGTTGGAGTTCTCTCTCTTGGCTGGTGATGGCTCTGATCAGAGGGCTAACTCTGGAAGGGGTGCAGGTGGGTGCTTTGGGGATGATGTGCTTCCTCCCCAAGCATAGTCTCCTGATGTAGGTTGATGTCTTTGGACTGTACGTTCCAGCTCCTACACCCTCTGGCCCGCCCACAGCAATCAGGCTTCATGGATGGTGTCCCGGGAAGCCTGCTCTAACCTGAATGCATTTTGCCATGTTCACGGGCAGATCACACATTCCGGCCATGCCAAATGATGGGTGTGACCTTCACTATCACTGTCCTCGGGCCATCCTGCTGTCCCTCTCTGAAAGGGCAGATCAGCCAGTCTGCTGCATCAGAGGTTATTCAACTAAGGATTATCCACCAGTGATGCTTCTTGCATTCACTTTTATTTTCCCAAGTGAAACTTTTGGAGCCCCCTTGTGCCTGATTTTTGGAGGGAGTGACTGTGAGGCAGACTCACATCCTGCCCCTGGCGTGTACGTCCTGAATCAGCCCTGAAATTGTGAAGATAATAGGTTTTACTCCCATGGTTAGTTTGTGTCATATGGCACAGTTGATTTTAAGGGAGATTATTGGGCTGGTCCTGACCTAATCAGGAGAGTGCTTAAAAGGTACTGGGCTTTCCTGGAAAGGGACTCAAAGTGTGAGAGGGATTGGACAACAGCTCCCAGTTCCACATGGCAAGGAATATGGGTGGCCTCTCAGAATAGCTCCCAGCTGACAGCAAGAAAATTGCTGCAAAGAACTGAGTTCTGCCATCACCAGATGAGCTTGGAAGAGAACCCAGAGCCTACACTGTGCCTGCGCTTCTGACCTACAGAACAGTGAGCTAATGAACATGTGTAGTTTTAAGCCACTAAGTTTGTGTGATTTGTTACAAAACAATAGGAAACAAATACATTGCCCCTTTACCTGCTAGCAGGGAAGAGGGGGAACATACTCCAGTACTCATCATCTAAGTCAGCAGTCTCAGTTCTGACTGTTATTTTGCAAATACAGAATGGAGGCAGGTGGTGGGTGGATGGCAACAGGGTCAAATAGCCCTGGAGAAATAATCTGGCTGTCACTGGAGTCAGTTCTCTTTAGAATGTAGGGGCATATTTTCAACTTTGGATTTTATCTGCAATTCTCAGACAATAGAAAACAATCCTGACCAACTCAACATCCTGCTACCTAAGGGAAAAGCAGTGTCTCCAATATCTTTGTCCCTTTGTAACTATTATGTTGAATAAGTGCAAGTCCAGATTGTAATTATTAAGCAATTTTATTTTTGTCTTCCACTGATCCTTTCTTCTGTGGAGCTAATTAGCCTCTTGACCATGACTTTTATGGTTGCTTTTAGGTAATTAAAGGTCTTCTGGTCAGTAATTAGTAGGTCTAATTCAGAGTAATAGTCCAAACTTTCAACTTCACTCAAGGTTACAGTTGCACCTCTTTCCCAGCTGTTGTCTGCTGGTTATTTGCGGTGATGGTGGGGAGTCGGGAGGAGAAACTGGATTCTTGGTTTTTCTTCAACTTGTGCTTTGAGCCACCAGTTCCTTTGCCCCACCCGTTCTTACCCCTGTGAGGTTAGAGCAGAGAGGAAAAGGAAAGGAACATTCCAGGCTTGACTTTACTGCAGGTAAAAGACCCTCAATACAGAAGTGTATCCCTAAAGACTCCACAAAGACCTCATGAGAGAGTCATCTGTGAGCTTTGCAAGCCATGAGAGTGAGAGGCCGGCCCAAGAGAGATGTGGAATGTTTTCTTCCCTCTTGCCTTGCTTTCATTTACTTGACCCTGGCTTCCCAAGCTTTCCCACACTCCTGTCTTACATGCCTAATTTTTTTCCTCTTCCCCCTCAAGTGTGTCTCTCAACCTCTGCCTTTGACTTTCTCCTCTTGTTTTTCTCTAATCCGGCCATAGTTGATTATTCATTTTCAGGGCTGCAGCTCTAGCTCCCATGTGATGACTTCCCCATCTGCATGACTAGCCCTCTCCATTCTCTGAGCTCTGATTCTGCATCCCTGATTATCCACTGGGAATCTTAACCTGAAGGTGTATAGTCTCCTTGTCTCAGAGTAAAGTCAGACCTCCCCTGCTCCTAGTCTACCTTCCTCTGATGTTCTTATTTTATTAATGGCACCATCCAAACAGGCTACTTGTCACCTGCTGCTGCTCCTTCCTCCTTGCTCTCTGCATCAAATCCATTGCCAAGTCCTTGCATTCTGTTTTCATAGTAGCATTTGCATAGGTCTCTTCTCTATCACAGTTGCTTCTTCTCTAGTTCTACCAAGTTGAGGTAATAACTGTTGACATTTTGATGCATATTTCCCGTCCTTCTTTTCTAACCATGTATTAAATAAGTAAATAAATATTATACACGTATTTTCATAGGATAAGATCAAACTTTTCATATTATTTTGTAAACTCATTTTTTTTCACTTAACATGTTGTGAACCTTTCTAAATTATTTCATATTCATCCACAATATTTTTCAGATATAATAGCAACTGAGGATTTGGGGTTTTGCTTTCTGTTGTTCAGATAGAGCCCTCATAACCCCTTTCTCCTCTCCAGTGAATTCCTAAATTCCATGGGGAAAAAAGGAAAAGAAAACTGTGCTTCACATAGGGCATATATCCTGTCCATGGTGCACCACATGCATTAGGAACAGGGTGCAGTGTGAGGTGGACACGGGCATCGCCTGACTTAGAATAAGTGTTTAACAAGTATTTGTTGAATAGGGGAAAGGTGACATAGGATGCAAGACTTGATGCAGAGTCTGGTTGGGCTAAAAGAGCTGTCACCAGATCTGGCCCAAGACAGGTCAGAGGACCGCTCCCTAAAGGGCTGTGCAACTCTGACAAAGATCCCTTTTCTTCTTCCCTTGTCTTTCCCTTCACTGTGGAGGAACACTTGGTGATCCATGACAAACTGTCTCTCTCTGGAGTTTGCCCAGGAAATGGGACTTTCAAGGCTAAAACAGGACAGCTTCAGCAAACCAGGACAGTTGGTTACCCTACACAGTGAGTCTCACCCTGGGTTTATATAAAGGACATGGATTGATTCCAGAAGCTTTGGAACCACCATCTCACTCTTGCAGAAACATTCAGTGTAGTGTCTGAGAGATTTATATTTTCCGGCCAGAATCCTTTAATGGGTGAGAGAAGTAAATGAAAATAATTTTTATGCTTCTGTTATTTTGGATTTTCTGTTACTAGCAGCCAAACCTAATTCTTACTGATAAAAGTAATACTAATTGAAATCATTTGCCAAAACTCACCAATTTTATTATTAATCACTGTGATGTGCAATAATAAAATATGCACTGTAAGATTTATTTGATTACAGCATTAAACTCAGTGTGTAAATATGCTTGGCTTTTTTCAATAGTCTGTTGATTTTGTAGTATAGCCATCCTCTGACAACTTACAAAACATGGGTGGGCATATATTTTCTCTAGCATGTGAATGGAGGCCCAGGGCACTGGCCTGCTATTGAATTGGAGTAAGTAATGGAATCTCTTAGAAACATAGTCTTGAAGACAGCATTAACATATACCTCATGGCCAAAGTGCACTTTATTAAGCCTTTTTTTGCGTTAAGTTGTTTTTAGAGACATGGTATGACTGTTGGCATATCTGTATTTGTGAAATAATAAGCCATTCTTTAAACCAAGATTTTGCTGCCTTACAAATGCATGGAGAGTGTTTTCAAAATTATTATTCTAGTGCTGATCTGCTTCCCTTCTTTCTCTGAAATAATCTGCTTTAGGCATTCAAAGGGTCTACTCATCCCAGGACATGACTATAACCAATTTGCTGAGAGCCTGCTTAGGACATCTGCCCAGAACTTAAATCATTTTAAGTGGGGAAATTAGGCTAGTATTTTCTGCTAGGAAAAAGAACTGTGAATCTTGGTATTCGTCACAAGACTTTTAATGGTAGAAATGAATTATGCTGCAGATTTACAAAAGAAACATAAATCCATCTTGTTTCGTGAGGAACTTGACACTTTTATTTAGAAAAATTATATTTCTGAATGCTTCCTCATACATTACAGATGCATTTCAAATGTGACTCTGTTAGGTTAATAGTTTATGCCTTCCTATTTATATGTTTCACATTGAATGCTATTTTCTATGCACATAGGATAACTAGATAGTTGATGTTATTTGCTAGAGGCAAGGTGGAGAATTCTAGCTAAGGCAGCTAGGAGGTAGATTCTGACTGGATTTTCAATAATTCCTATAGTGGGACTCATGTTGCTGAGAGAGGTTTGGTTTTGAACTAAATAGGCAGAGTTGCCCATCCCTATTTACTCCCAGGCCTAAGAAAAGCCAGGTTACAGACACTATTATTCCCCTATATTTGTTATCTACCAACTCCATGCAATCTATTCTTCCAGGGAATAGCTGGGGAACGATGGGAGCCATCCACCTCTGGCTGCAGACTGCCTATCTTGCTCTGAGGAATTAAAAGATAAATCAATGTCTTTTAACAAAAAAGAAACCTGTTCTCACTGATTTGAATCTCAGTCTCTTGATATGAAATAACATAAACTGAGATAAATAAGTAAAACATTTGGAAAGTGTGTGTTCTCAAAAATGCATGTTCTTTAAGAAAGACATCTGGTAATTGACCTCTTTACATTGCCAGACAGTCAGGAGAAGTGGAGGGTGGGGGTGCCTGGCTTTTCCAGGCTGTAAGCTCTGATTAGAGTCCTAAAGGTATACATGGCCAGGAGGCCAGGTCCATGGATAAAACTCCATCCCTGCTGTGTCAGATTCTGGGACTGCTTAGGATAACTCTTAGCTCCTCTACAAAATAATGATTCAGAAATACTGTGAACTGCTAGCTGAGTCCTTTGTCATTGTGAATGAGCATCATGTTCTGCCTCTATGCCAGGTAGCATGATTGTGATTCTTAACCTCTAGCTGGGAAAGGAGGTGCTGAGGAGTTTCAATTTTGCTCTCACAGAGGGCACCACAGTGTGACAATGAGCTCATTTTTCCTGGGGTGACCTATCTTAGCATTTGCTTCCTAATCGTGATTCATGGTCCTGAATATCTATGACCCTGTGATACTCCTGCTGGCTGGATTCCTCTACTTGGCTAATTTAGAATGCAGAATTTCATCTTGAGAGAAAGATCAGCACTTGTCCTTTACTCACCCTCCCAAGGGTGACTGCGTGGGGCAGGCAAACAGGCTTCAGTGATTAGAGCTTGTTTGCACAGTTACTATATTTATCCAAAGAAGAATATAAAATTTGCAACCTCTTAGCCCCCGCCCTCTCCCACCAAAGAGCTATCAGAAAAAGTAAAGTTCATGTTACCCTTAGAAAGATATTCAATTGTTTTATTTTGTTTGTGGTTTCTCACTTCCTGAGACTTTGAGAAAGTTTGACATAGATTACTCTTTTTTTCCCCTTTTTAATATATTTCATTGCAAGGAGAGAAGGTGATGTTTTTGTCACTAAGCAACAGGAATAGGGAAGAGCCCCTATGGTTGTTTGTTATTTAAATAGTACAATAATGAAGAAACAGAACTTAAATCTTGACCTTTTTCTATTTCTTCATAAACCAGCCAGAAATGGCAGCACAGTGTCTGAACATGTTAATGTAATGGTTGAGACACCATTCACACTTGCAACCTTGATCTTCATAAGCAGAGTTCTTGTATGAGTTATGTTCATAAGCAGAGAACAGCCAACATGATTTTTATCAATAGGTTGGAGGCACAATATACATGTAATTTCCACATTTTTATCCACTCATCTACTGATGAGCATATAGGCTGCTTCCAAATCTTGGCTATTGTAAATAACACAGCAATGAACATAGGGGTACATATATTCTTTCAAATTAGTGTTTTGGGTTTTTTTAGATATATTCCCGGAAGTGGAGTTGCTGGGTTATGAGGCAGTTCCATTTTTAATTTTTTGAGGTAAATCCATACTATTTCCACAGTGATTGCACCAACCTGCATTCTCACCAACAGTGCACAAGGGTTACCTTTTCTCCACATCCTTGCCAACACTTGTTGTTTGTTGATTTGTTGATGATAGCCATCAACAAATATTCTGCTGCTTTGGGGTGAAATGCTTTGAAAATATCAACTAAATCCATCTGGTCTAGTGTGTAATTTAAAGGCCACCATGTCCTTGTTGATTTTCTGTCTGGAAAATCTGTTGATTGATGTCAATGGGGTGTTAAAATTTCCTACTGACTATATTATTGCCTATATCTCCTTTTGTATCCATCAAGACTTGCTTTACATATTTAGGTGCTCCTATGTTGGGTGCATAAATGCTTACAAGGGTTATATTCTCCTGTTGGATTACACCCTTTATTATTATGTAGCACCCTTCTCTTTCTCTTACTATAACCTTTGTTTTAAAGTCTATTTTGTCAGATATAAATATTGCTACCCCAGGTTTTTAAAAATGTCCATTTGCATAAAATATATTTTTCCATCTTTTTGCTTTTAGTCTGGGTGCATCTTTCCTTCTGAGGAGGGCCTCTTGTAGACAGCATATATATGGGTCTTCTTTCTTGTCTAATCAGCTACCCTATGTCTTTTGATTGGAGCTTTTAAGCTATTTACATTTAAAGTTTTTATCGATAGGTACATATATATTGCCACTTTATTCTTTTAACTATGTTCCTCTGTTTTTTGTTTTGTTTTTGTTGTTGTTTGTTCCTCCTTCTCCTATTTCCCTTTAAAATTTCTCATAATACTGGTTTGGTGGTAACAAACTCTTTGTTTCTTCTTCTGAGAATGTTCTTACTTTGCCTTTAATTTTATTTATTTACTTTTATTTTAATTTTTTTTAATATATTTTATTGATTTTTTACAGAGAGGAAGGGAGAGGGACAGAGAGCTAGAAACATCGATGAGAGAGAAACATCGACTAGCTGCCTCCTGCACACCCCCTACTGGGGATGTGCCCGCAACCAATATACATGCCCTTGACCGGAATCGAACCCGGGACCCTTCAGTCCGCAAGCCGACGCTCTATCCACTGAGCCAAACCGGTTTCGGCTGCCTTTAATTTTAAATGATAGCCTTGCTGGATAAAGTGGTTTTGTTTGTAAGTTTTTGATTTTCATCACTTTGAATATTTCATGCCAATCTCTTTGGCTTGAAGTGTTTCTATTGAGAAATCAGTGGACAGTCCTATGAAAGCTCCTTTGTAGGCAACTAACTGCTTTTCTCTAATTGCTCTTAAGGTTTTCTCTTTGTCTTTAACTTTTGCCATTTTAATTATGATGTGTCTTGGTGTGGTCCTCTTTGGTTCAGAGTCTTTGGGACTCTCTGTGCTATATGGACTTGTGTGTCTATTTTCTTCACCAGGCTAGAGATGTTTTCAGTCATTATTTATTCAAATAGGTTCTCAATCCCTTGCTCTCTCTCTTCTCCTTCAGGCACCCCGATGGTGTAGATGTGTTATGCTTCATGTTGTCCCAAAGGTCCTTTAAACTGTCCTCATTCTTTTAAATTTTTTTTCTTTTTGTTTCTTTGATTGGATTTTCCCCCCTATCTTGTCTTCCCAGTCGCTGATTTGAACCTCCACTTCATCCAACCTACTTTTAATTCTTTCTAGTGTATTCTTGATGTCAGATATGGTATTCTTCATTTTCACTGGTTCTTTTTCAGGGTGTCTATGTACTTTTACATGCTTTTGTAGTTCTCACTAAGTTCATTGAGCATCCTTATAACCATTACTTTGAACTCTATATCTGATAATTGCTTGCCTTCATTTCATTTAGCTCTTTTTCTGGAGAGTTCTGTTTTTTCATTTGAGGCCTGTTGCTTTGTTTCCCCATTTTTACTGCCTCTTTGTATTTGTTTATGTATTAGATCTGCTATGACTCCCAATCTTTGGGGTTGGCCTTATGTAGTAGGAATCCTGTGGGACCCTTTCAGTGAGTGATCCTAACAGGCAACAGACAGGCAGAGGCGAATCTCCTTGTGGTATCTTGGGACTTTTGCCGACCTTCCTCCATACCTGGTGCTGGTAAAAGCCAGCCTTGGTGCACAGCTTGGTCCTTCCTGCTTGCAACTAAGCCTAGAAGAAGCAGTCACAAACTATGGTTTTCCTGGAACTTCAAACAAGTTAGCATCTGACGTTGGCCTGCACCAGAGTGCCTCCCAAGAGGCCCAGAACCAACACAACCAGTGGCCAGCTTCAGACAACATCAGAGCAAGATCCAATAAGCTTCATAAATAGCATATCCAAAGGGATATCTCAGCAGGCACTAAAACCTGCTGAGGCAATTTCTGCTTCATGTGGTCAGCACCTGCACAGCAGTTTACACACCATGTTGGGAGTTGAGCCTCAAAGTCAGCCAGCCTGAGGATTGATTTCATGCTCAAATGGGCCAATAACAACCAAGACTCACTTGCCTCTTTCAGTTAAAAAGAGTATTTCTCTGGTAAATATTTTATATTGCAAAGTACAGATATAGTCTGAAGGATAGTTCTCTCATCTTAAGTGATTTCTCTCTCTCTCTCTCTCCCTTTCTTTCTCCATCTTTTTCAAATGGTGCCTAGAAGAAGAGAGAAGATTTAGGGATTGGGGGAGAGGAGGTTGGTATTTACTTTTGTTTTAGTGTGTATGTGTGGATTAGGGAGTGGTATGTAGACAGTGAATTCAGAAAGGGGTGTATTGAGTTGGAACTGTTTGTGAATAATGCAGGAGGCAGTTGATGTCTGAGTTTGATGTTCAACAAACTAATGAGATCTTATTATCTTGATTTATATGAGTAAAATAAAAAATTGTAATTAATGTAATTTTGATTATTTTGAGGGTTTATCAATGAAAAAATGAGGAAGCCATCTCTGTAGTGCAATTCATCTTGAAGGTACCAGAGTTTCTCCAGTTTCCAAATGGACCCCTCTTACTCTACTTTTTTAGCCCTCTTTTTTAGGTCACTGGTCCATATCCCAAAGCTTTAGAATAAATTTGTAATTGAAAGATGTTTTAAAAATAAAAATATTTTAGGTTAATACACATTAATAAATCAGCCCAGCAAGGTATTAATTCCTGGAGAAAACTGACTAAAGTGGGTAGCATTCAGTGTAGCTCGGGTACTGATAAGGATGTGTCAGTGAGTCTGGACACAGGCTTTGTTGGTGAGGAACTGCAAAAGGGACTACTCCATAGCCAGAAGTCAGAATTACTTGAAAATTAATTAGTTGAAAAGAGACAGTTTGATATAAGGAGAAAACTATGTGGAAGGAAAAGGCAGGAGTTGCCAGTTTTGTTGAGGTTCTGAAGATGGTGAAATTGGTAAGCTTTTTGGCAAGAAGATGAGTGCCCTTGTAATAGGGAATAAAAACTTTATCATATTATAGGAACCAGCAGTTCCTGCTGAATAAGAAATGGCCTTGATCACAAGACTTCATCTGATGCAGATTGCCCAACTACAGGAATTTGGCTGATGCTGACCAGCTTCAGTATGTTGATGTTAAAGATCCACATCCAGACCAGCAAGGACACTGCCTGCATGTCCATAGCCTCTCCCCTGATCTCTTTGTTCTGCTTTACCTCTCGCGCCCTATAAAATCCCATGCCTGCACTGAGATGTTAAGATGGGCTTTAGGACAAGAGTCTCCCATCTTTTCAGATGGCTGGCACTTGAATAACCCACTTTAATTCTTATCATCACCTGTCTCTTAAGTATTGGTTTTCAAAGAGGCAGGCAGCTGAATCTGCATTTAGTAACACCCTTGAGACAAAGAAGGAAGGTCCTAACTGATTAATACATCTGTAAAATGCCAACTCTTGGGTACATCCAAGCTCCATCACTTTCTTTTTTTTTTTAAATATATTTTATTGATTTTTTACAGAGAGGAAGGGAGAGGGATAGAGAGCTAGAAACATCGATGAGAGAGAAACATCGACCAGCTGCCTCCTGCACACCCCCCACCGGGGATGTGCCTGCAACCAATGTACATGCCCTTGACCGGAATCGAACCTGGGACCTTTCAGTCCGCAGACCGACACTCTATCCACTGAGCCAAACCGGTTTCGGCTCCATCACTTTCTTGAAGGAGCCATATTTGCTTACACTTTTAGCTACAATCTGAGTAAGACTCAGGTGTGAAATAGATTCAAGGAGCTCCAGAGAGGCAAAATTGAATGCCTTTGGTCTTTTGGCAAGTTGTTTCCATCAAGTCACAGAAAATATCACATCTTGAGCTATCATATGACAAGACATTCTGTGAGGAGTTTGCTCCTGACTTACTAAGCATGTCAAAATGTTGGCTGTTTCCAGGGCTCTCAGGGGAGCACAGATTTTCCAGAGTACCTCCATGGGAAACACAAACAAGAGATAAATTGCTACTCAATTTCAAGCTTGCTGCTGAGAACATATGTTCTGTCTGCTCCCTCTCCTGCTGAGGCTTCTGGGTACAGAAAAAAATACCATTAAAATAATTGTAACACAGGTATTCTAACCTGGTGACAGCTGTAGGCAGTGCAGTTTATGGAATAAAAATGGTCTCCTCTTTTATTTTTCAATGAATGACTTAAGTCCCCCACATATTGCATTAATAGGAAGTCTGATATCTTTCTCTCAAGCCTGAATTGTGACAGATTGCTTTTGATTCTCACTACCACACAGAGTTGCTTTCAAAAGCTTTTTCTCTGGAAGATGACCAGAAATGCTGGTCCATTTTGCAGTTATGTTCGAGTAGCCCAGATCCCTGTACAGGCTGCCTAGATCTTCTAGGACCATTATCTTATTATTTTCATGCCTGGGCCAAAGCTACCCTACACTTTAGTTCTTGAGGCTGTAATTCTTTCTATTTGGCACATTTAGTAATCAGCTCTCAGAGTGCCAGCTGCCTTAAGAGCACACGTCAGGACTGAGTTGAGCATCTGCCCTTTGTACACGTGGATCCACAGTATTCTTTACCTCTACCTTCAGGGCATTCACTAAACAAGAAGTTTAAGGTTCTGGGGATACAACAGTGCCTGAGACAGATATATCACTGTTACTTGAGACAATCTACTGAGTAGATGGAATAACAGAATTAGAGAGCAGAGAATGAGAAGATAAATGGGCCAAGAGTAGAGTAACCTGAGAAATGTCTATGTAGAAGAATGGGCAAAGGGACATAAATCTTCAAATGAGACTGAAATGGAGTGTAGGAGAAAATTTAATAAGATAAGGTATAAAAATTAAAAGAATATGATCTATATAAAGGAAATATGCTCTTCATGGAGGGACCTGGAAAGTATTATGCTAAGCAAAATAAGTCAGAGAAAGTCAATTATCACATGACCTACTTATATGTGGACTCTAATGAACAAAGTAAACTGATAAAAAAAATAGATCCAGAGACATGAAAGCATGGAACAGACTGACAAATCTCAGAGGGAAGCGGGGATGGGAGGTGGGAAGAGATTAACCAAAGAACTTATACCTAGTATGCATATACAGTATAACCCATGTTATATAATATAGTGCCATGTTATTTCCATGGGCACAGACAATAGTGCAGAGAAGGCCGGAGGATGGGGGAAAGGGTCAGTGGGGGAAAAAAATGGGGGTTTCTATAATACTTTCAACAATACAGATATATTAAAAAAAACTAGCTTAATAAAAAAAAAAAAACACGAAAGGAAATATGCTTTAAAAAGGAGGGATGGTCAACACTGATAAACACCCTGGTGAGAATGGTTCTCAAGTAGTGGAAGTGACAGCTACTCAAGGAGTAAGTATGTGGTGAGGAAGTAGACACAGTGAGGAGTAAGTGGAAAGTGAGGGTGTAGACAGAGTGAGGAGTAAGTGGAAGAAGAGGGTGTAGTCACAGTGAAGAGTAAATGGGAGGGGAGGAAATAGGCACAGTGTGCATTTCTTTGGTTTTCTGCAAAATTGAGAATAGAAATAGAATGACAGAATGAAGTGGATATGATGTTAACAGTTTTTGTTAGTTGTTTGCTCTATAAGATGGGAGTGTCTGCAACATTTTCAATGCTGATGGAAGGTAGTCAATTAAGGATGAGCAATATAGATACAGGAGAGAGAAAGTTTAATATAGGGCTCTAGCCCTGAGAAGGCAGATGATCTCACTTATATGTGGAATCTAATGAACACATATGGGAATACGTAGACAAGTTGGAGATTCATTTATGGAGTAGGAAGGTCAAGAGGTGGATGCTGTTGCAGGTAAGGTTGTACCTTTGTTATGTGGAAGTTGAGGCAGTGCCAACAAAGTTATGTGCTAAGAATGAGTGTTGGACAGAAGTAGGGGAAAGGATTGGGCTCCATTTAAGACACTAATACTAATATGGTTCATTCAGACACAAATGAAGAGGCCTGTTGGTGATCTTTCTCCAACAATTACAAGTTCCCTCACAATGTGAGATGATTTATTCTGAGGCATGTTTTTCAATTCCAAATCTCATGTTGTTCTCTGACTCACCCATGACACACATACACTTGATAAGAAACACTTTGGACTTTTTACTTAGTCAATTCAGCTCAAAAACTGTTCATAGGACATCCACAATGAGTCAGGATTTGGAGATACAAAGAGGAGTAATTAATATTTTTACCTTCAAGGATCTTATTCTCTAGTGACATCAAATGCATTTCAAAAGCTGACTTTTTAGAATTGACTTTTAGATGATATGCTTTCTTTGAATATCTAGTCCATGATTCCTTTAAAAAATATAAATAAGTAACAGCTTCTTTGGGAATACTGTGCTCTATTAAGATGAACAAATTAGGACAAAATTAATTTAATAATTTATATAATAATTAATAATGAAACTTTCCTCCTTCAAGTAGTGCTTTAGCTTTCAAAATGTTTATTATTTAATGTTATTTTTTATAGTATACAGGGCATTTTCAGATACATTATCTTAATATTTAAATTTATACATCATTTAATAACCACAACATTAATTCTTAAAATTTATTCATTTTGCAGCCATAACATGCGAGGCATCATATATAATTTTATTAATCTTCATAAAACTCCATGATGCTGGTATTACGCCATTTTACTGTGAGAGAAATAAATGCTCAGATTTTTGTTGTTGTTGTTAATCCTCACCCGAGGTTATTTCTTCAT
The DNA here is from genome assembly GCF_951640355.1 of Cnephaeus nilssonii. NCBI lineage: Eukaryota > Metazoa > Chordata > Mammalia > Chiroptera > Vespertilionidae > Cnephaeus > Cnephaeus nilssonii. The sequence goes on along the minus strand of NC_137075.1, from coordinate 9,326,240 downwards.
TAATTTTTAGAAAGAGTGGAGGGAGTGGGAGAGACAGAGAGAGAGAGAACATCAATGTGAGAGAGACACATGGATTGATTGCTTCCCCCACACACACTGACTGGGGCACGCGTCCTTGACCGGAATCAAACCTGCCACCCTTTAGTCTGCAGGCTGATGCTCTATACATTGAGCCTCAGATCTTGACTAAGGTCATTTAGCTGGGGGATGTCTGGAATTCAAACTCAGGTCTGCTGACATTATAGGCTTTATACTTTGCACTGTGAGATATTTTCTAAAAGAGGTATTAAAACAATCTCCTGCCCTGGCTGGTGTGACTCAGTTGAATGAGCATCTTCCAGTGCTGGTTGGATTCCCAGTCAGGGCACATGCCCAGGTTGCATGTTCCATCCCCAGTCAGGATGCATGCAGGAGGCAACCAATCCATGTCTCTCTCACCTTGATGTTTCTCCCTCTCCCTCCATATCTCTTTCTCTCAAATCAACAAAATCATATTAAAAAAAAAAATCTCCTGCACCTTTGCCTCTATCTTCTGAAATGCATCAGAACACTGAAAGATTAACAGTGTCATATTTGGGTGGTGGCCAGGCTGGCCTCTGGGTTCTATTGTGGTGCCTTTTCTATCCCCCCACACCCCATTGTGACTCCATGCTGCACATGACTGTCATCTGCTGAGTGTTACCCATAACCTGCTATAGAGTCTAGAGCACTCTCAGGAAGGCCTCATAGATCTGTCCTAAGGAGCAAGATAGTCCATGGGAGAATCTGGCTCAGTGGCTTGTTATGTTTATAGCATCTGAATTGATAGGTGAGTCAAGGGAAAAAAGAAATGACAGAGGTGTTTTAAAGGCTGGGGAAATATTCACAGATTGTGGCAAATTTCAGGAAGAGTTGAGAAATGAAAAATGCTCTGAAAGACAGATTCATAAAGGGAAAATGTAAAAACAACAATAATAGCAATAAACAAAACAAACCTAATCTCAACTATATATTTTTGACCAGTACAGAGAGTAAATGTGGTCCTTTCTGAGGCAAAGTGCCAGTGTATTTAAGTCACAACATAGAGACCTAAGCTATAAAATAAATAAGTATGAAATGATATTTAGACTGAATATTCAAAGAAGCTCAGCTAAAATACCTAAGGGGTTAGACGCATCTAATTCACTGCTCTTAAAATGTGAAATGGATTATACTCCTAAATATGAGGCTTATTATTAACTAGTGGCCTGGTGCACAAAATTTGTGCACATGGGGAGGGGTATCTCTCAGCCCTGCCTGCCCCCTCTCCAATCTGGGAACCCTCAGGGGATGTCTGACTGCTGGCAGTTGGACATCCCTCCCGCAATCCGGGACTGCTGGCTCCTAACCATTCACCTGCCTGCCTGCCTGATTGCCCCTAATCACTCTGCCTGCTGGCCTGATCATCCCCAACTTCCCCCCCTTCTGGTCTGATCACCCCCAACTACCCCCACCTGCTGGCCTGCTCGCCCCCAACTGCCCCCTCCTGCCAGCCTGCTCACCCCCAACTGCCCCCCCGCCGGCCTGATCACCCCCAACTGCCCTCCCCTCCTGGCCTGATTGCCCCTAACCACCTCTGCCTTGGCCCTGCCACCATGGCTTTGTCTGGAAGGACATTCGGAAGGTCTCCCAGTCTAATTAGCATATTACCCTTTTATTAGTATAGATTAGAGTTCCATCCAACCTGCCTTTGCTAGCCTTGGACAAAATAGTGAAAGTGAAGGTGGTCAAATTAGTCTTTCTGTCCTTCCACCCCCAACACTGGTTTCCCATCTCTCCTCATGTGTCTGGGGTCTTTATTCTGTCCTTGCAGGCCCCCAAGCTGGGACTGTCTCTTGGATAATTCCAGCACTCTTCTTTCAAACTGGATCCTTCTGTCCCATTTCCTCTTTTTTCCATAATGAATAGCAATCAAATTCCCTACTATTTCTAGTATATATCAGTGATCCAGGAATATTTGCTATTTTATACAAGCATCTCTCTGCTTCCCTTCTCCTTTGTAGAGGAATCAAAGCTTTTCTTAACCCAGAAAAATAGTTTGAAAGGGGAAACTATCTTGATTTTTCTCACATTGATTTTCTTAAAGATGAATCCCAGCCTCTGAGCTTCTGTTCACTGAATTAGTGTCACAAACAATATATGCCACAGGATAGTATAAATCTCCAAGATACCAAACTTCTAATACACAGCTCAGCCTTGAACAACACAGGTTTGAACTACAGTGGTCCACTTATACACATTTTGTTTTTAATAAATAGAGTAAATGTATTTTCTCTTCCTTATAATTTTTAAATAACACCTTCTTTTCCTTAGCTTACTTTATTGTAAGAATGCAGTATATAACCCATATAACATACAAAATATATATTAATCAACTGTTTATGTGATCAGTATAGCTTTTGGTTAACAGTAATCTATTAGTAATTAAGTTTTTGGGGAGTCAAATTATACAAGGAATTTTGACTGCACAAGGAGTAGCACCCCTAACCCCCAGGTTGCTCAAGAGTAAACTGTATTCTTAAAACCCTAAAAGTAGCACTTTATTAATGGGTAATTTATTTGCTAAACAAAATTCACTTTTAATGTATTTTTTACATAATTTTCTTTGAAGAACTAGAATAAGCTTATTCCAGTCATTTATTGCATTTAAAAAGAGTAATAATACATTTAGATAAACACACATAATTCAGTATTTTATTAGTTCAGGTACTGCCCCTACCTTTGAGTTATAATTTGTTCTACAAAGAATAAATGTTAATATGAAAACAAATAACTCATTGAAAGAAAACAAATTTGAGAAAAAGATGTATCTATGCTATACTTTCAGGGCTTTTGGTTTTACATAAGAGAACAAAATCTGCTTGTCTTAAGCCAGAGTGGAATTGGTTAGATGATGTTGGAGAGGTCTTATAATTAGTAGAAAATCTCAGGAACTAAATAACTAGGAATCAAAGGAATCTGGGGGGGCTGTAACCATGGCCAAGGCCACAGCCTAGCACAAACGGGGTGGGCTCCGTCTGGATGCCATTGCTGCCCCAGCACTGCCATCCCACCCTGGAGCCCCACCAGAACCATGCCAGTGGCCCTCTGCCTGCAAGTTGGTACTTCCTTCCTCTGATCGCTGACTTCAGTTTAAAAACTGATTGGCTGAGCTCAGGCCTCGTGCTTGTGGAGAAAGGGCACACCTGCCTCTTCCAGTTTCAGTAGTGGGAGCTGGCTCGCTTCCACCAGCACGTACTGGGAATTTCCCAAACACACGAAGGAGACATCTTAATTCTGGGTCTAAAAATACGCTGAAACTTAATTCTAACTCAAGCCAGAACCTCAACACCCTGGCAGGTAAAATTTTCAAGCAAGTGCAGCCAAAATTTGGCTTGTTTTAATAGTCAACCCAGGTTTCAACTTTCTTTACTACATGGAGATGATTCTGAACGTCCCACCATGTGTTTATTGAGGCATCTGGTTGTTTTCCCAAGGGAGGCAGTTCCATACCATACAGGCCCCACAGGAAATGGGGTGGATAGTTGGGAAAAGAGCAAGCAAGCTGTCCTAAGGGTAAAATCAAATTCTTCTTTTGAAAAATTATGCAAAATATCAAGTGATGTTATATAGAGCGAAGTAAAGATTTGTATTGAATGTACATAGAGCATAATTCCTTTATAATGATAGAACTTTTTATTACATCAATAGAGAACCATTCCAGAGCTTATATAGTTGTATACATGATTTTAATAAATCCATGAAACTCAATAAGAATCTTTATGATGGAGTAGTTTTGCTCAAGATTAAATTAATTAAGTAAATACAACACACACATTTGATACATAATTCAATTTATTCTATAGCATTGTATGTTATATATGTTACATGTTAATATATAATATATAAAATATAGTTATCTGTAATAATGTATTACAGATAACTATATGCAGAAGTACAATATAACATGAAAAATTATATATATTACATATATAAATCAGTGTTACTATTTTATAAATATAATTATATATTAGATGTAATATAGGATATATGATTATATAAAATACTAGAGGCCCAGTGCATGAAAATTCGTGCACTGGTGGGGTCCCTCTGCCCAGCCTGTGCCCTCTTGCAGTCCAGGACCCCTTGGGGGATGTCCACCTGCTGGCTTAGGGAGCGGGCCTAAGCCGTCAGGTGGACATCCTTAGAGTTGAGGAGGAGGCAGGAGAGGCTCCGGCTGCACTCGCAGCCATCAGCCTGGCTTGTGGCTGAGCAGAGCTCCCCCTGTAGGAGCGCACTGACCACCAGGGGGCAGCTCCTGTGTTGAACGTCTGCCCCCTGGTGGTCAGTGCGCGTCATAGAGACCATTCATTTCAGGTCATTCCACCATTAAGGTCAATTTGCATATTGCCTGTTTATTATATAGGATAATGTATATAAAATATCATAGCACAGTATAGCATATAGTTTGTCTTATTTCACTTTTTAAAATATTTCTCTCTGTATCTCTTACTCTTTGACCATTTTGAAACTCAAAACTTAAATAACAGTTTAATAGAATAAGTATTATTACTTGTTAAACAGGTGATTAGAGAAAGGATTATAGCAATACTTTAAATGATATATTTGGAGTCTCTTTTAGTAATTGGCTTCTCTGTTTCTGCCCAGGTAATGGGGAAATGAAAAGTTGACTGGATATCATTTTAAGCTACTATTCATTCTCATTTCCCCATTTTATTTTTATAAAACCATTTCATTGGTTAGCTCAAGACATTAGATACATATAATTAAATAATAAATGAGTGGTCAGTGTGAGAACAGTAGGAAGCAGAAGAGGGAGGTTGAAGAAGTTTTCAATAAAGAAGAGAAACAGAAGAATGGGTAGGAAAATGAATGGAAGAATGAAACAGAAAAGCCTCAATAAAGTACCTAATAAAACCAGGAGTCTGAGAAGGAAACCTTACTTCTCTGCCTTTCCCTATCCATCCAGCTGTACCCCAAGGGAGGCCAGTGAAAATGGCTACTATGGGTTTATGAATAAATATGCACACAGTATTACTTTTTTTTTTCATAAGAATAGCATCATTCTCTAGTCTGCCAGTGGAGATGGTCTCTACCCACCTACGTGTATTGGGAGGGAATTTGAAGAACTGCTTTATACCAGAGCTCCTTTCTGACATCATACTTCCACAGAGCTTGGGAAACCCAATACAGTGGGGAGGGGAATCTAGCCTTCCTGGGTGTGCATAAGTCATAGGAGAAGGCACTGTTTGAAGTGCTCATGACTAGGATCTATGTAGTCTGAGAGACCTGTGTGAGACTCATGTATTAGATATGTGCGCACACCAAATTATCTAGCCTCTCTAAACCTTTGTGTGCTCATCAACAGCATGGGAAAAATCACAGTACTGTTGGAAAGAGTGATGAGTGAAAAGTTCTTAGGATGCTGCTTGGCATGCAGTAATTATTATAATCAGAATATGGTTGTTAATTCGTACATGCTGTTTTGTTTTATAAAAACTTTCACACATTTTTTTCTCATTTGATCCTCACTATCACTATGTTGTAGACATTTTTAGTGTTACTAATTTATACATTTTATAAAAATTCTTTAAGCTCACAGATATTGAAATAATTTATTCAAGTCTCTCACACTAGTAATTGGTGGTAGTGGAGTTTTAAATCAGGTATTCTCAATTATGATTTCACAATTCAAGTGGGTATACATTGAGACTTTTGAATTAAAATAGAACTTTAGATCTTATTATAATTTAATAATGGAGAGTCTGAAGACATGGTCATTTTAAAAAAATGATAAATTGATGTACAATTGAAGCCCAATAAATTGCACATGTATCAAGTGTAAAATTTGATGAATTTGACATATACATACATTCATGAACCCATCAGCAAGGCCAGGATAAGGAATGTTTTAATCACCCACAGGTTTCCTGGTGACTCTGGTAACCCTTTCCTTTCACCTTCTCGTACCTCTTCCCTGTCTTCAGGCAACTGCTGATCTGCTTTATATCACTATAGATAAGTTTGTCGTTTCTATAATTTTGTATAAGTGAATCATACAGCATTGCTCTTCTTTGCCTGGTTTATTTTTGTCTTAACATATTTTTATTGATTTTAGAGAGGAAGGGAGAGGGAGCGAGAGATAGAAACATCAATGACGAGACAGAATCATTGATTGGCTGCCTCCTACATGCCACATACTGGGGATTGAGCCTGGAACCTGGCATGTCCCCTGACAGGGAATTGAACCATGACCTCCTGGTTCATAGGTCAACACTCAACCACTGAGCCACACCAGTAGGGCTTTGCCTGGTTTCTTTACTCAGCATAATTACTTCCATGTTGTCATGTGTCAATAGTCCATTCCTTCTTACTGTTGTTCAGGATACCACTGTAGAAATAGACTATACCACTGGTGGACACTTGAAATGTTTCTAGTTTGTGCTATTTTTAAAAAAACAACTATTATGAATATTGATCTACCAGTCTTTGTGTGGTTATATGATTATATATTTCTACCCAGGAGTCGAATGGTTACTAGGCTATATGGTTGGATAGGTGTATGTTTAACTATGTAAGAAATTGCTGAAATGTTTTCCAAAGTGTTTTTACCATTTTAAATTCCTAACTGCAGTGTATGACAGTTTCAGTTTCCCCATATTTTTGCCAACATTTTGTAAGCTAGTCTTTTTAATTTTAGCCATCCTAGTGGGTGGTGGCAGTTTCTCCTTGTGGTTTTAATTTGCATTTCCTGATGACTATCGAGTATCATCTCATGTACCTAAATGCCATTGGTATATCTTCTTTTTCAAATTGGGTCATTTGTCTTCTTATTGAATTATAAGAATGTTTTATATATTTCATTTATTGTACATATTTTATTATATATGTTTTGCAAATATTTTCCTTCTAGTCTATGATCTAGTTTCATATTCATGACAGTAAGGCATAGAAATTTTGCCCTGAGTTTCCTATTCTCAGTACACCCCCTTTCTGTCTTGAATCTCGTTACCAACTGCTTGACTAGACATTGCTTGTTGCTGAACTCTTTGTACACCACCTCTGATTCTTAGACCAAATGCTTTTTTAGTCCTTGCACAGTGGATATTATTCTGACTTTGTGTTCAATCCCCTTGGTGTCCTGTGTTCATCTGTAAGAAAAGAAGCCATGTCTGACTGGGTGCTTAGATAAGTGTCATATTCTTGGAGTTTTACCTCATATAATCATAGACTTCAGTAAAGTAACTGCATTCATTAGTACCTCAGCACATTCAAAGAAAAGACAGCCATCTAGAAATAAAACCAAATACTGACCAGTTTATGACATTGATGACAAATCTAGTCATTCATACTTATTTATCAAGCAGCCACTATGTGTAAGGCCTTTTCTATAATTATTTTTTTACGTTCAATATTATTTTGTATTAGTTTCAGTAGTTAATAAAGAGACTCTAAACAGCTTATGATAGATTTCTGGAAAACTGAGACTGCATGCTGATTCCATGACTTAGACAGAGTCTGGGTGAGTGTGGTTATAAAAGGTATCAGTGATATTCTTAGGTATCAGTGCTGTTCTTAAGAAGCCTCATATTTAGTTCAAGAGACTTTCTGAGATAAATGGCATCACCATGAGCTGTTTTCCACTAATCATGCTTTTTGCTCCTCTAATGAGAATATATGAGCTTCTTTCTATGATGTACATACCTTTCAATGCTCTGTTTTCCTTCTGAGTTAACACAATTATTACAGGGAAATTGTTTATGATACTTAAAGAATATCAATCTGCTGATTATTTTGTGTCACATTTTCAGTTGTCCTGATTATAGACAATGGCATCTCAAATGATGAGAATATACCTGAGTTCTGGGTCAATGCAACTGCACATTCAGTTAGTGTTTTAGCCACCCATTCCTCATGTTCAAGAATTTCTCATAATTCACTTCACAGCTTGTACCCCAAGCCCTGTTCTTCTGAATGTTCATTCTAAATGCGTCAGTTGCCTCATCAAGAGAGATTTCTAGTCTATTTAGTGATAGAAAAATTCCAAAAGAATAACTGAGAAGTATCAACTCTCTCTTTATCCCACCACCTGTCCTGGCAGCGATCAATGCTCCTGGAAGGCCCTTGGTGGTCCTGGGAGGGAAGTGCCTCCTTGTTTTCTAGATGGCCTCTAGCTGAGGACAGTCATTGTGGCCTTCCCTCGAGTCATGGGCTGACATGCTCATACTTGGCTTTCTTTTTGTACATAGTTAAACAGCCAATTGTTTTTTGCCAAGTGGATAACACTACCTAGCAAATTATGAAACAGACAAAATTTCTATTCCTAGTTTCTTATTTAAAAAGAAAAACCACATAGAACACCACTATAATAAAGTATAGTTTCTTTTTAAAACAAAAACTCTGTTCTTTCTACTTTCAACCAGTTTCCACAGATGTCTATTACCTTGATTGAATCAAGGTGAACTCTCTTTCTCTCTCTGAATATATAAAGAGATTTCAGAGAGGAAGGAGAGGGAGAGAGATACAAACATCAATGATGAGAGAGACTATTGATCGGTTGCCTCCTGCATGCCCCACACTGGGGATCAAGCCCACAACCTGGGCATATGCCCTTACGGGAATCGAACCATGACCTCTTGGTTCATAGGTTGATGCTCAACCACTGAGCCATGCCATTCGGATGAACTCTGTCTTATTTAATCCTATAGTAATCAGCTGGTTTTTGTTACAACTAAGCTGTGTATTTTATGGTGAATTTTAGATTCTAATGCAGGGCTTTCTAAAAATGAATAACTAAATAGAGAGAAACTTAAAGAAAAAGCTAGTGTTTGGCTTCCTGGAGGGAGAAAGCTAACCTTAGATGGGTGTGAATCTCAGGGAAGGCTGGTAATAAAATGAAAAGTCTGTAGGAAGGAGTCGTGGAAAGTTTTGAAGATAAATTCCAATTAGAAGATAAAAGGACAAGAAACCCATTGCTAAAACAAAGTTATGTGATGACATTTGCAGCTGGGAACATGATTAGAATGCAGATGTGATACTAAAACAGGAATGGAGAAGGGAAAATTTAAAGAATTAAGTGAACAAAGGGGTAAGGTAAATATTCTAAATCATGTTTAATGAGCTTGAGATAGAACAAAACAAAAAGAACCCCCCCCCCAAAAAAAAACTGAAAATAGCTGAGAAAAAAAATGTTAAGGTATTTAAATATATCTCTTCCCTATAATGAGGTGGGGAATGGAAAGTGATGTGAGGATCCATCTTAACAAGGGGGCTCTGGTGAGGGGAAGTCAAGGCAGTGTGCCCTGTCGGTGGGAGGTAGAAAGGAGTGGGGGCTCCCTCTTGCCTTGCCTGCCCTCCCTGCCTCATCATAGCTACTCTTCTGGGTTGATTATACACATCTGTGTCTCGAGTCATTTTAGCACTGTCTCCGTGCATAATGATTCATGTCACTGTGCAGTGAGGTGTAGCTGGCAGCCTGGTGTGCAGATTACCCACCTGCTATGACATTGATTGATCATCTTCTCATGTGGTACTTAATCATCCACTGCAGCATATGACACTTAATTTTTAAGGTGACTGTGTTTTGTTTCACCAGCCAGATTGTAAGCACTGTGAGGGCAAGGACTACAATCCATTCATCTTTGCTTTTCTCCTGGCACCCAACCAATTGCTAGAAAATTAAAAAGCAGCCTAGACATACCTGCAGGATGGAAACCTTTGTCCCATAGTTGTTAGGGTTTCTAGGAGGCTTTAAGAAAAGGGCCACCCAGATGTGGACAACCTCTGCAGTAATTCTGCAGCCCTTAGACTACAGTAATACCAATGGTCTGAGCATCCAGGGGCTAGAAGCAGTCGACACATTCTTGAGTTCTCATTTTTGTACTAAACCAATACTTCAATTGCTGCTGTTTTTCTTGGTGATGGAGGACTGAGAGTCTGCCTTGTTTAGTTCCATCTAACTGTGTACCGTTTGTTGTACCTGATGGCTTGGCATTGCAGATGGACTGATGGGGACACTGCATGTCATCACTTGACAGGGCATGCTGGGGCCAGTTATGCACCTCAGGTCTTCATACCTGGACTCCTCAAAAATGGGTTTTACCACCCTCAATATTTTGAATTCAAGGATTTTTCACTTAGTAATTTAGTAAATGTGTCTTTAGAAGAGCCAAGCATTTATCTGGTTAAACTATATAGGAACCTGTGGCTGATTACATATTAATGTTCAGATGTATATTCTTTTGTAACTAGCAGTTCATTGCAATTGCCATTAACCCCCTTCTCAATGATCCACATTTAACTCCAGGCCTACACCTCAGTCTTGGGCCTGAGTATTTGTTCTTGGATTTTTTGCTTTCCTAATTCAGGATTCTCCCCCAGCCTTCCCTGATTTTTGATATGAGGATCTCTCAGGCCCATAATTAGCTCAGTGTCTCTTCCAAATGGTATTGAACAGGCTGCCATTACTACATTATGGCCATTGTTGTTGCAGAAGTTAGGGCTTCTCTTTATTTTATTTCATTCCCTGTCTTGAGTCCTACTTTTGCAGTCTTTTTAATTTTGGAGTCCTCTAATCATAGCACAGACTTGAGTGATTGCTTGGACAATGGTAGTGATTGCCAGAGAGGAAGGAAGGAGGCTTGTGTTCATTTAAACTGAACTCAGAAGGATGGATAGGATTCAGACAGGTGGACAGGAAGGAAATACAGCAACATTCTTTTAGGGTTGCAGGTGGACCAGATAGACAGTGTCATGAAGAGATTGGAAAAACAGCCTGGGTTTGGGCTGTAGACGATTTAAGTGCCAGGCCAGAAATTTTGGTGAATTTATGGTGATAGCTGATCAAGATGAGCTGGGGATTGGTGTGATGAATGTTTGGTTTATGAGGAAGATGAGAATGAATTGGTATAAAACTTGCTTCTTAAATCCAATACCACACTGGAAAAGTGTTCAAAACTTAGCCAATTTACAGGTGATTTTCTGGCTCACATTCTGAACTAACTTGAAAAGTTTGCCATGACAATGTTTGAAACATTGAGTCTTGAAAACTTATACTGGTAATATCCTATTAAGATATTTTAAAAATATTTTCTTGTGACTAATGTTTGAACAGTGTCTATACATGTTTGTGTTCCTGAATCTCCACGGTAGTAGTCATTCTAACATGATCCTAAATGATCTCTATCTCTTATAGTCATACCTTCACATGATTCTCTCCCCTGGAGAATTCTCTCCCTGGGGCTAGACCAAGTGACTAACATCTAGTATATAGAATATGGTAAAAATTATGCTATGTCATTTTCTATATTAGGCTATAAAAAGATGGTGCTTTCCATTTTGGGTGCCCTCTCTCATATTCTCTCTTGCAACCCTTGCTCAAGGGGAAGCCAGTTACTAGACTGTGAATATGGAGAGGCCTACCTGGCAAGGAATTGGTATTTCTAGCTAAATTTAATAAGAACTTAAAACCTTGCAGTAGCCACATGAGTAAGCCTGGAAGCACATCTTTCTGTTTGAGCCTTGAGATGGCTGCATCTCCAGACAAGACTTAGATTATAGCCTTGTGAGAGGCCCTAAGGCAGAAGACCCAGCTAAGCCATGCCTGGATTTCTGACACACAGAAACTGTGAGATAATAAATTTTAGCTGTTTTAAGTCACTACGGTTTGTAACTAATACACCCACTAATAGTTAGCTTCTGTCCCTAACCAGTTTGGCTCAGTGGATAGAGCGTCGGCCTGAGGTCTCAAGGGTCCCAGGTTCGATTCCGGTCAAGGGCATGTACCTTGGTTGCAGGCACATCCCCAGTAGGAGGTGTGCAGGAAGCAGCTCATTGATGTTTCTCTCTCATCGATGTTTCTAACTCTTTATCCCTCTCCCTTCCTCTCTGTAAAAAATCAATAAAATATATTAAAAAAATAATTAGCTTCTGGTATGATAAAATATAGGTCAGTCATTAAAATGATGAAATAGAAGACTATTTGAAAACAATGGAAAATATTCACAATATACTCTTATTTTATTAATAGAATATTTTTATTATACAAACTTGTACTATGTGACCTAAGATATGTATGAAAAATACTGGAATTATATACAACAGCATATATGAATATGGCTGGTATATTTGTTATTTTACACATTTCTCTAGTGAATGTACCTTACTTTTAGAACAACATGCTCTTTTTAAAAAATATATTTTTATTGATTTCAGGAAGTGAGAGGGAGAGAGAATCATTGATCAGCTGCCTCCTGCATGCCCCACACTGGGGATTGAGCCTGCAACACAAGCATGTGCCCCAACCGGGAATTGAACCGTGACCTCTTGGTTCATAACTTGATGTTCAACCACTGAGCCATGCCAGCCTGGCAAAACAATGTACTTTTAAACTGCACACCCAGGCCAACCTCAAGCATGGTCTTAGTGGAACTGTACCAAGATATTTGAGAATGGATTTCTAATCAACTGGAGACAAACTGAATGGCTAGCACTGATTTAACTCAAGTTCAACATCTATGCTTCACTTGCGTTGATTATTATCCCAAGATTCAAGCATTGACACTGGCACCTGTTGGAAAGTTTGTGTTGCTCACATAAAAGGGCACTGAGACAACAGCTGGTTAGCCAGCAAAAATCAGAGAAAGTCTGTGAAGATTAAATGCTTAGGAGTTTAAGTGTTGGTTTTGAAACTTCTTCTTGCACCTGATAGAAACTTAACATTTTCTATGCAATTTTCATATTAGGTTTATCAAAGTAGCAAAACACTGGAACCTGTCTATTCTAGATGGAGATGAAATTTATGCACTGTAATTAAATAGCCATCATGGAAAAAGGCAATGACTCTTATAATTTGCTCCTGGGAAGATCTATTGGCGTGTGAAACAGTCATTATGGTGATTCCACTCAAACAGAAACAAACAAACAAACAAACAAACAAACAAAAACTTCTTTCTGAGGATTCTAGAATTTCCTTCAGTTTTGCATCTGTTTTAATTAAATATAGGTATAATTTAGAAGTGAAGTAACTTCATCTTCATCCCTTAGAAAAAAGTAACCAAAATAGTATTTGTCATGGTTTATTTTAGTTTATCTGAAACAGCAATACTGAGCCCACTCAAGCAGCAAAATGAGAAGCATGTTTTAGTAACTGCCTGGAGGATAGCAGAGCAAGTTCATGATCTGATATCAGATAGCCTGAGTTTATTCTACATCTTTCCATTAGGTGCTCCTGTATTACCTTCCAATCCTGTTTCCCTTATCTGCATCAAAAGTACGTGTTTCATGCCCATCAGCAGATGAGTGGATTAAAAAACCGTGGTACATCTACACAATGGAATACTATGCTGCTGTAAAAAGAAGAAATTCTTACCATTTGCAACAGCATGGGTGGAACTGGAGAGCATTATGCTAAGCGAAATAAGCCAGTCAGAGAAAGATAAATATCACATGATCTCACTAATTTATGGAATATAATGAACAACATGGACTGATGAACAAAAACAGATCTAGAGACCAAGAAGCATCGATCAGACTGTCAAACCTCAGAGGGAAGGTAGGGGAGGGTGGGGGTAAGGAGGAGAGATCAACCAAAGGACTTCTATGCATGCATATAAGCCTAACCAATGGACACAGACAACAGGGGGGTGAGGGCATGAATGGGAGGTGTGGGGGTAATGAGGCAATAAGAACACATATGTAATACCTTAATAACTTCACTGTTATGAACTATGTGTTTAATAAATATACCAATTACCTTGGCAACATCAATAAAGTTTTAATAGAGCCCTTCCTGAAGAAGGACTTGGTTTCAATGAGCAACTTAGTCAATGAGAAATATTTTATAGAAATAGCCAATTTAACAAATTCTCATACTATCGCATGGTGTGTGGTAAAGTGCAATTGGAATGCAAAGTATAATCTTGCTGGGTATTTGATAAAGCTAAAATTTCACAGCCTTCTGGAAATAAGAAGTGGGGTCCTTAAAGCACATTATCACAGATCAGGGAGGCTTTTAAAATTCCTAGGAAGGTTAAGAGGAGGAAATGACTATTACTGTACCTGACCGTAGGTGACCCTGGCCCAGGAAGTTTACAACATTCTTGCACATGTATCAGGTCAGAAGATCATTTGTTGAGAAAATGGGTAAAGCACTAATGTGGGAAATGGTTAGGAAGAGCATGTAGTCATTGTGATTTTGAATTCTTGTGGAATGAGAGAGCAGAACAATTGAATCACTTAAATGAGGGTTGCAAAATTCAGGAGCTAGAACAGTTTCTGCATCTTGGAACCCATGCAGAAAATCCAAGAAGTAGGAGAAAGAGGTCAGGCAGGTAGATGGAAAAACAGACTAACTGTTGATTTTTTTGCAGTCTATTATGTTAATGTTAGGATCTGTCCTTCCCTTTCTATTCTTGTGAGTCTTCTCTCCAGTTTGCTTCTAGGAGTCTCCATATAAGCTTGGGGTTGGGGCATGTCCTTATCTATAGACAAAGGACAAGAATAATACCATGTACCTGCTCTGCACCACATGCCTCATGTACATCATGGTAACCTTAGAAGGAAGAAACTAGAACACTTTCTTCTCACAGGAGGGGAAGGCAACATGTTTTATCAGAGAAGCTCAGTTGTCCAAAAAGTGAATTTGTTTTATTGCACTAATTCCTAAAGCCTGGCCTATTCACAGAGTGCTCTAAACACAGATAACTGGCTGTTACCGTCCTGTATAAGAATAATTAGAACAACTCTTCAAAAACACCTGAAATGTAAGGGACTTTAGGAATGGAAATTTGAAATGGCTTATGGTTACCAGGAAGCACAATAAATAAAACAGTGAATTTTATTAGTAGAGACAAGTTAGATAGCTTCTAAAACACAACTTTTGAGAGTTAGAAAGAGAAGCAGTCTAATTAGTTCCCTTGAGGATTTCATCAATCAATGCTTAGCTATAACATAATCAATTTTATTGAGGTTTCAAATGCCTGTGCATATGCACTTTTGAAAAAGCTAATTGGTTTGTCTACAAAAAGGCCCCAATTTACATATGGGCCAATTTCCATTTAAGGCTGAAATACTTAAATAGATATTACTACAATTTAGTTCATTCACTAAGTAGCAGAGCCTGCCTATTTCAAATTAGATGTTCAATTTTCATCTCCATTTTATCTTATTTCCTCCCAAAGACATATAACCAAAAGACCAAAAAAAAAAAAAGAAAGTAAGAAAGGAAGGAAGAAAGGAAGGAAGAGAGGAAGAAAGGAAGAAAGGGAGAGATTTTTCTCATTTCTGTATGTGCATTTTATCAGCAAAGCTTCAGCTTGAGCTCTCTTGAGAAAAGCCTTTCAAGTCAGGCAGAATGATGTCCTTCCTGCTACAATATACTTTTCCAGCTGCCAGGGGAAAACTACATATTTTACATTAAGCAATAATCAAGAGAGAACGGATAATCACTCCCCAAGGTGACTTGCTTCAGCTTTTCTCAGAAAGGGCTGTAGAAATTATCTTGAAGTAACTGTTAACCTTATGCTTTAAAAGAGACAAAATGATTTCTGTTCTTAATTATTGGAATGGCTATACTGCTTTTTTGCAGGTGGGTCTCCATATTTACTTCAAAGTATAGCACAACTGGTCTAAGACATGGGAACAGAGCGAGTGGGGCAGATCACATCTGGATTAAGATTAATCTTAGTGGGAAGAAGAGTTTGCAGAGGTGTTCAAATTTCTCTCTTGGTCCTCTTCCCAAGATGTTCTTGTAAGTGTAAAAATCCTGTGATGTCCACTGCCATATGTGTGAAAACCACATGCTCTGATGCAATCAACACAACTCCAAACCATTCTTATGTGGAAGCATCTAAGAAACATGGACAGTTTTCTTTGAAGCACCCGATTGAAACAGTTGTAACCTGGAAAGCCTTCTCTTGTGTTTCCTCAATAATCAGAATGCTGTGGATCAGCAGTGACCAAATTCCTCAAGTAGCTGCTATGTGAAAACTGAAATTTCCTTTTTTCTTTTTAAGAATCACATAGACCAACATCCTAAGGGCACACAGTGGCCCTGTCATCTCCTCTCATGCCTCCTTTAATGAAAAATTGGAGGCCTCATAACTGAGCTCTCTCAGGCACTGTCAAAGCCTCCCATTATCTCTGCCAGTAGGTTCTGCTAAAAACCCAGAAGTGGTTAACACTATTTTTTTTTTATCAAAAGCAAGTATGAAATAATAATTTCCTCAGGATATACATCTTCTCAGAAAAGAAAAAAAAATCTCATTTTGACAGGAAAAGGAAAGGTACCAACAAACTTAGTTAAGAGCCCTCTTCACTTTATATAATCTACTTCCCCCAAACAAAGCAGTGTAGAGATTCTTAGCTTGAAAGGGGTCTCTTAAGGTAGTTCAGTTCTCTCCCCAAAGCTTTGATTCCACAGCAGATAAGAATCTATCTAATTTCTAAACCTCTAAGAATGGAGACTGCCAACTTCCTGTTGCATCCTGTTCCAGTGTTTAACAGCCCTCACTGTCAGGAAATGCTTTTTGATGCCAATGCCAGCCTCCAAAATGCCAGTGCAGCTTGTGTCTACTTCTCCTGACATGTCCTCAGAGTGGTGGAGTACATCTCCCATCCCCTGTGTGTCAAAGTCCTTCACAAACTCTAAGACTCAGAGTCAATCACTCCTCACTCTTCCCTTTTCCAGACCAAAACCAGAAAATTCCTTTCTTTAACTTTTCCTTTTGGACCCTAGTTTCTTTGTCATGTTTTTGGCTTGTCTCTCAACCCTGGCCACATTCTAGGTCTTCCCATAATGGAAGATTCCTTGGGGCCCCAGGCTGCTTTTTTCAGGTTTATATTTAGGGTTTGGAAATAGCTCAGTTAACTCAGGGTCACAATGAAATTTTTTGACCAGCTCCTAAAAATAGTACTGGGAAAAATAGTTCTCAATTTTATGTATCTAAAATCTCCCCACAGAATATGTTAAAAACAAACAGAAGGCCCAAATAACTTATTTTCTGGTTTAAATTATGGCTGGATTTTTAAAGGTGAGGAATAATTATGATCAAATTAAGAACAGTCATAAAGAGCTCCATATCTTGTTCTGGTGATAGTAACACAAGAGACATAATTTATTGTCCTGAAATGTTAATATTTGACATAAATGGGTTACCACATAGAGTTAAATCAAACAAAAGGAAAGAAATCAAATAGTTACTAAGGAGCACAAACAGTTCATTTACCACCAGTTAAAGTCCAGTAGTTATATGCTGTATGCATATATGTCCTGGAGATGTGCCCACCCTTCACCCAGTTCTGAAATACATCAGGGTGTTCCTGACTTGAGAGTTTATATTCTACAAAATTTGGTTCTGTATGTGCTGAACAATTGCTTGGTATTAACTTTCATATGTGAAATATAAATTATTGCCATGCCAAAGAGACCCTTTGGTCATACTGTCTATTCAGCTCTTGGTTGAACATCTCCACTCTAGAAATGAACTTGTGAGACTATTCCAAATTTTTCAAGCATTCTAAAGGAAATTACAACTTACTGAGTGAAATCTTTTTGTAGAGAAGAGGAAGTGGCCCAAGCCATAAGAAATGACTCATTAAAAAATCCTACATAATAAAAGCCTAATATGCACATTGTCTCCTCCACCAGGAGTTTGATCACTCACTATGATGTGTGCTGACCACCAGGGACCGGTGCGGAACATGGTGGGTGTCGGCGACACAGCGCTCACAGCAGGTGGCAATGGAGGTGCTGCTGGCCCCGATGGGCCCTGAGGAGAGCGGGAGCAGGTGAGCGGTGGTGCCAGACCAAGGCACCCATAGCCACAAGGTGGGTGTGAGTGGGGCCCAATCTCCCTGCTGATCACCCTGCAGATGGCAACCAGTGGCCATGGTGGGGGGTGGGGCCATTGCCCGGCTCCCAGGCACTGAGGGAGACAGGCGGGGCCTGATGACTCAGGTGGAAGGGGCCATGTGGGGACCCGGGGGGCCCAGGTGCTGCCCAGAACCCAGAGGTCAGCTGGGACCTGTCCTTCCATGCCAGACGCTCGCGCTTTGGTTGCCAGCCAGGCCTAGGGACTGCACCCATGCACAAATTTTGTGCACTGGGCCTCCAGTATATATATATATATATATATATATATATATATATATATATATATATATATATATAATCTGAGAGGAAAGGAGAGGGAAAGAGAGAAAGAAATATAAATGATGAGAATCACTGATCAGCTGCCTCTTGCACACCCCAGACTGGGGATTGAGTCCACAACCCAGGCATATGTCCTGACTGGGTATTGAACTGTGACCTCCTGGTTCATAGATCAATGCTCAACTACTGAGCCACACCAGGTAGATGAAATGGCTCATTCTTTTTTTTTTTTCTTTATTGATTAAGGTATTATAAATTCAGAAAAAAATTAGAAGGATCGTGGTTATAAAGAAAAGTATTATTTAATTTATGAGTCAGAGGGCACTCAAGATATCCTTTTTGGAGGTGTAGCTTATACATGACAGCACAATAAGTTGCTTACATGTTATTTTTTACAAAATAAAATTAGTTACATTTTTAGGACATTTACTTCCAAGAAATAGAAAACCTAAGAGGTTATCTAATTAATTTTCATAAATGAAATCTGGTTGGGGGGGTTGGTCAGACAGGTTATTACCACTTATCCTATCTAATAAAGAGAAAGAAGGGAATATGCAAATTGACCGTCACGCTGTGACAAATAGGGCGGCACCCATAGCCACAAGATGGCAGCGCCCAGTTCACTCAGCCCTGCTGGAGTGCCCTAGTCCTTTCAGCCTAGCCAGGGGGGCGGCAGGCACATGGTGTGGCCAGACCCGCCCTCAGCCCCCCAGCTACCCAGGGCCAGCCCAAGGCGAAGGCAAGCCTTGGATGTTGGCTGCCCAGCCACCCAGGCAGGCCCAAGGCACAGGCAAGCCTCAGATGGCAGTTGCCCAGCTGCCCATGGCTGCCCGAGGCTCGGTAATCAGGGCCGGCCGAGGCTTGCACTGCTGGCAGTGGCAGCAACAGAGGTGTGATGGGGGCATCGCCTTCCCCTGATTTCCGGTCGCCTCCTGCCCCTGAAGGCTCCCAGACTGTGAGAGGGGGCAGGCTGGGCTGAGGGACACCCCTCCAGTGCATGAATTTGCATGCACTGGGCCTCTAGTGAGTAGATAACAGTGAAAGGAATTTAAGAGTCTCCTAAGGCCACAATGACTCAGTGCTGAGATGATTAATTCACACTGACATGGGGTGAGGGCCTGGCATCCTGTTTTCTCTCTGATATATATTTTCCAGGAGGGCTTCAATGGACCAAAGGCTTATGAGGGTTTTTTGCAGTCTTTTGTTCTGCACTGGTGTGTGGTGAAGTTATTCATTCAAGGAGATAAAATCAGAGAGCATGAGGACTGAATGAATCTTGGAGATAGTTTAATGTAGCTTTTCCCTTTCCTGATGAGGCAAATTAAACCTCAGCAAGATTATCCAAAATCAGGCACCCATGTTTCATTCATGACTACAGAGCGAGTCTTTTGGCTCTTCCATTCCACCAACTGAAAGCAACAGTGAACATGGCTTCATTTCTGGGGTGATAAAACAAATTCAAAGTCCGTTTAAGCCAGAATGGCTATTTCCTTCACATACTTGACACTTCTGGTGCCTATTTTGGGCTTACTGTTAAAAGTGTTCATAGAATGTACCACTTTTAAGAAACACATAGACTGTGTTTCTTCTGGTAAATAAGAAGTGGATTTTATGTTATATTTGGAGACAGATTTCATCTACTACCATAAAAGTTCCAATTCACCCCTCCCTTCCCCACCAAAGAATTTCATTCTGCATCTCATAGGTAACAGCTTTCCAGGAATAGCACATGTGAAAAAGTAATTACTTCATTGCTCAAGGAAGGAATTTGATTCTATCAGCTCGTCTAGGCTTTTGCAGATAAAAGAGAGCAAAGCCATGGCTTACTAAAGATACTTCAGTTTTTTAACCTTTTGAAAACTCATTCTTTTCTACTGCTTGTCATTCACTCAATAGAAACTCTGTAACATCACCTCTCCTAGTCTTCTTTACTCTAGAACAGGCGTCCTCAAACTACGGCCCGTGGGCCACATGCAGGTGTTTTTGCCATTTTGTTTTTTTACTTCAAAATAAGATATGTGCAGTGTGCATAGGAATTTGTTTATAGTTTTTTTTAAAACTATAGTCCGGCCCTCCAACGGTCTGAGAGACAGTGAACTGGCCCCCTGTTTAAAAAGTTTGAGGACCCCTGCTCTAGAACCAGTCATCTGTATCAACAGCTTCTCTCCCTCTTTAACAAGCTATAAATTGAGCAACATAACCCTTTCCATGACCAAGGCTAGACAGCCAAAATTCTGTCATCAGAAATTGGTTGGTTCTATGTTATAACCTGTCTGTCATTACTTCCTTTCATTACAGTCCTGTAGTTGGTTTTTGTAGACTTTAAGGACCCACTCCTAGCTTAACTTGGGTATATGCTACATGTTATGTGTACTTGTGTTAGACCAAAATGCCACATTCTGCAGCTGTATTCAGATGATCACTAAGCAGGTAAAAGGGTCAATTTGGGGCTTTACCAAGGCTACTTCTGTACAACTTCTCTTTTCACAATAATCTATCAACTTTTGTCTGTTTTGCTGTTGGCTTATTCTTGAGTCTTTGTCCTCTCTCCTTTTACTTGTGAATATATATATATATATATATATATATATATATATATATATATGTATATATTTAAAGATACAAAGTCCAGTGAAAGAAAGGCCCTTTCTTTTGTTTATCTTCTATTAAAGTTCTGCAGAAATGGAATGGACAACCGTTTAAAGAGAGGAATCTTTGTCAGAAGTATTTATATATATACTGTATATATAATATATTTCTGTCTTAACTGGGAGACTGGAATAGATACTTTCTAAAACTCCTTCTGAAGTTAAGATTTATTGAAATTATATTCAAGCACTTAGTTCAGAGATTTTCAACCTTTTTCATGTCATGGAACACATAGGCTAACTACTAAAATTATACAGCACACCAAAAAATATATTTTTTGCCAATCTGACAAAAAAAATAGGCATAATTTTGATTCATTCACACTGGTTAGCTATTGCTGTGTTGGCTATTGTCATTTTTTTTGTTTGACAATCTAAGGGAAAAGAAGTCTGCCCCTGACTAACTCGTCAGGTATTGTGTGTTTTAAAAATTCATGAGACACACTGGTTGAGAATTGCTGACTTAGTTCAATGTAGGGGAGCCAAGGGAAGCTTAATACATATAACTGGAAGTTTTTTGTTTTATTTTTATTATTACTAGTTTTTCTTTAAAAAGTAAAAATGTTTTGTTGTTGTTGTTGTTGTTAAGAGTCATATGGGATAGGTTGTTTTTCTAAAACAGGAGAAGAGCAGTTCAGTTTGTTTGGTGTGTGGAAAATGATCTTAAACTATAACAACGTGGAAGCCTCTTCTGCAGGAGCAGCCTGAGCCTGAAGGAAGGAGGTAACCCTGTATAATCCAAGGCAAGGGGAAAGTGGGCCAGATACACCGATCATCTCCCCATGTTTTTATGAGGTAACCCTTTTCTAAAGCCAGCAAAAACAGATAATCATTGTGCTCCTGACTGAGGTGGTAAACAACTCAAGTGTCGACCAGTAGAGCACATCTGTGGGCTAACAATTCAAGTCAACCGTGCAGGGAGGAGGGAAACAGAGGAAGCACAGTTTCATTTCCCAGTAACTCCCCTGACTTGCATTAAGGTGGGAACTGAAGAGGACATCTGTGAAAATAACAGCATGCAAACCTCAGAAGGACGGGCTGTGCCCATTTAAGAGCAGTTTGAGTCCTAAAGCCTTTCTGGTTATTGTACAACATGAAGGAAAAATCCTCAGGGGCGAATTATAGTTCTAGAGTTTTAGATAACCTCTGCATATGACAAAGAACAACAGCCATGCTCTGTCACACCAATTTAATAAAGCCCTGTGACATACCAACCTGAACACCAAATACATTGACAACTTAATGGAAAGAAAAAAAATTCCAAACGTTCATTCTCAGAGTATCATTATTTTATTGACTTTTTTTTTTTACTGTCAGCCAACTTCTGTATAATTACAGGACAACTTTGAACATATTGAAGACTCTCAGAATATCACCACTGAGATTTTCTCCAAGTCTTCATAAACATAGTGATTAATAAAGCAATTTCAAAGGACTATAATCTTGGGCTGTGATTCACATGAATGTGAATTATTAACACCAAATAACTAAAGTGATTTATGTATGTCCATGTGGTTACAGAAAAAGTGGTGGAGCCCTGCTTAGGTACCACAGAAGCTCTGAGATATCACAGCTTTCTTGTATTTATGTGGTCCTGGAACTGCAGGTATATCCCTCCCCATTCTGAGCATCAGTTTTCTGATCTGTAAAATGGAGGCACATTGTCTGCCCAGCTTCTTTTGGACGCTGGTGATAATGGTAGTCAGTTATTATGCGCATTCTTGCCTGTGGCTTGTAAGAAAGTCAGATAGGTAAGAGTTTCTGAGTGTTAAAGAGAATTACCAAGGATGCTTCTATGCGTGGTACCCACTCTCCCGGGATTTTACAGCCTGCAGAATGCCCTATGTCCATTGACCCATGGTCAACCCCACGGTGAGCAAGCCTATCAAATGCAAACATCCGGAGGTTTCTGACTCTCAAGTGTCTTACAGAAAATAGAGCCAGGAGCTCCATCCGGCACTCCATCTGGTAAATGTCCCATTGAAGTCAAATGCAAGGAAATGTGGCTGTTTAAAATCCTAGGGGATAAGATTTCCATTCAGAAGCTTTCTAATGGACATGCACCACATTCCACATTCGGTGAAGCAAAAGCTCTCCACTGCGTGGTCTAGTCACAGGCCCTCACACCCCCCATCTCTGATCCTCAGCTATGAAGTTCGAAGACATTTAGCTGAGAAAAAATGGGCTGTTCAGCCTCAGTGGCTTGTTAATACTCTGGATGCAGATAGAGGGCAGTGTTGAATATCTGCAAAAGCCCACCTCTACAGCCTAAGAAGACCACCAAAGCCTTACCACTGGCCTTTTTCCACACTCTGGCACCAGGTTAATAATGAACACAAGCAATTAAAGCAATTACCCATGAAACATATGCCTTCCGGTCAAAGCTCATTATTGCTTCATCACCACTTGGATATTACAAAGGGCTTCATAATAATTGTTAATCATTATTCCTTAACAGTACTTTTTTGCAGAAGGCCACATCCATTAGCTTCATGTTTTAGAAGACTGAGTGAGATACAGAGAGGTTTACGGGGTGGTTTGAGTCATTCAGTCCAGAACCAGACAGATCTAGAAAGAAAACTCAGAGTTTTTGTGATATATGCTGGGGAGTTCTCAAAATGGCCCTTTGCTACCTTTGAATGAAAACCTTCAGCAGCCTTCATTTGCTCTTGTTTAATTAGGGATGACTGTCTGGCTTGGTGATGAATTTAGACTTCCAGATGGGACCTCTTTCCCCACCATCTCCTAATTGCCTGTTTTCTCAGTTAAAGTTGGTAAGTGATGACCAAACCAGCTAATTAGGCCCATTACACAACCCAAGGAAGTAGTTAGGGAGGGATGGGAAACAGATACATAAAATGAGGCCAACTAGTGAAAGAAATCAAGCATTTAGGAGTATCAGTGTTTTATTTGTAGGTGAAATTTAGAACAGATTGTCCAGAGCTTAGGAGCTGTCAGATCTCTATCTTGCACTCTACCTCCATTGATCCCTAACAGCTACAGAATCTCATTTTGCATATTCTAAAGGCATTGAACATTTTTTGGTTAAGAACACATTGACTTTGTTATCACCTATGTACACAACCTTGCTGCTCTCTTTGAGGCCTGATGACACATTTTCTAAAGTAATGTGCTGGCAGCCAAGTAAGACTCAAACCCTCATTATCTCTAAAGTGGAGAATATTTCTTGAAATATAGCATTTATAAATGGAATCAAGTGGCAAACAGTCCCGTAACAATGCAGTTATCTCTAAAACACCATTAGACAAAAGAAGGCCTTATGGTCTAAGTAGTACTGTTATATATTTCGAATTGACAGATTAAGATTACAAGGATTTGCAGGCAGACCTTAACAATAAATGTGCACTTGTCACATGTTGCAATGCAGCCTGGTAGAGCTTAAGGGTTAGCTAGCGGAAGTGTCATTTTTGAGACTGTGAAAAATTCACCTCTCTCTAGTGGCAGCACTTTGTCTGGCACCTCAATCAAATAGCCTAGAAGAGACTGTTGGTCCCCAGATAGGCAAGTGTTACTTTCGCTCTTAGTAAGCCCTGTGCCAGTCTTGGGGCAGTCGGAAAGGGTGGAGAAAAGCATAGTGTTTTGATGGCTCAGGCCTGGTCTAATGCGACACACCCATGTCTGAAGGGTTTGTGCCCACATCCTCTCCACTGAAACTGGTTGCTGGTGGCAATCACCTTTGCAAGAACTGGCATATGCAGTGGTATGCATATGCATATATCTTCAATCAATCCAGTGGATTTAGAAACTGCTATAAAACCATTTGGCCCAAAGTCTGTACAAGTTTCTCTGATCCAAAATGGCACCTTGTGACTTGAATGCAGGTGACTTGGATGCAGCCAGCTAGTCCATCTCAAGTGAGACACAAAATAACTCAAGCTAATGTCCATACTCGCACTTCATGACCAAGGACACTGAGGCTCAGAGAAGTGGAAAGACTTGCCACGAGGTTATGGTGAATGTGTGGTAGAGAAGAGTCTACTTCAGTCATGGTTCAACAGAGCCTCTCTGATTCTTGCTATATTCTTTGCAACCTTTTGAATTGTTGTGAAGATGACAAGAATGATCACATACATTCTAGTATGCTTCAGAATTTTCTGGAATACTTGTTAAAAATGCAGATTCTGAACTTCATCCCACACTGCCGCAGAGATTTGGATTCAGGTTTCCATGGGTCACTTTTGTGGGCCCCCATGAAGACAAATATGAGTTTTTGCTGTCTCTTATAGGCACAGCCTCCAAGTCAGTGTCTATCTGTTTTCTAGTCCCAGGGCAGCTATTGAAAGGTCTGATTCTAAAAATGTAGCTTAACTTTACTAAGTGGAAACAACCATCCCATCACTCCTCTCTTCGGATCACATTTTTCTCCTCCTTTGGATTCAGTGAGGATATAGAAATACAGTTGATGCTTGAACAACATGGGGTTTAAACTGTGTGGATCCACTTATACACCAATTTTTAAAATAAATACTTGTACTGTTTTTGATCATGTTTGGGAGTCGGTGGATGCGAACACTCATTGTATGCATTGTTTTACACCATTTTATATAGGAAACTTGTGAATTCTGTATATTTTGGTGTCTTTGAAGGGTCCTCGAACCAATCTCAGGAAGATACTGAGGGATTGTTAAGTTTTTGGGGAGTCAAAAGTTATATAAGAATTTTCAACTGACCAGGGATTGATACCTCTAACACCTGCAGTGTTCAAGGGTCAACTGTACACATTCTGTCTCACTGTTTACTGTATTACACCTGCCAGAATATTGGACATGTGAATAAGTGTGAACCCATGCCTACTTTATAAAGCATAGGCCATATGTCTTAACTTTCTATATCCTGTCACTATTATAGGAATAGACAAAGCTCGGACTTTCATTTGAGTGGCTTGTTGATGAAGATGTTGCATGAGATCTAAAATATCCTGGTGCTTCTTTATGGTCTAATACAGTGGTCAGCAAACTGCGGCTCGTGAGCCACATGCGGCTCTTTGGCCCCTTGAGTGTGGCTCTACCACAAAATACCATAGCCTGGGTGAGTATATTTTGAAGAAGTGGCATTAGAAGAAATTTAAGTTTAAAAAATTTGGCTCTCAAAAGAAATTTCAATCGTTGTACTGTTGATATTTGGCTCTGTTGACTAATGAGTTTGCCGACCACTGGTCTAATACATTATTCATGTAACAGAACCCATTTAGAATTGGCACTTGAATACAAATGTAGAAACATTGTTTAGGCCAACCCAGTGGCACTCAATATATATTTACTAGTATTTCACTCTCACTACAACAAATTTTCTACCATTTTCTTAGAACTAAAAAAAAATAAAGTCAATGACAGCTATGAGAAGATAATTCACTATGTCATTTCTGTTGTCCCTATAATTTGAGTCATTTATGGTTAAAATTACAACTTCCAAATATTTCAATGTTATCCAAGCACTTTATAAAGGCTTAGGATTTCTTTTTAAAATTTTTCTGATTTTGTTTATTGAAAAGACAAAATTGTAATCAAGAAAAATTGAATAATTGAATAGAAAATAGTTTACTATTTGAACACATCAGCTGATTTTATTCTTTTCAATTTTCTTCCTGTCCTCCATATACTTGCAATTCAAAGTTTGTTTTCTAATCTCAGCTCAGCCATTAATAAGTATGATTCTGAGAAAGGAGGTTAACTTTAGTAAGTAGAAATAAATGTCCATCTTACTAATATCATTGGGTAGTTATAGGGATCTGGAGATAATGCAGGTGAAGATGGTTTGCATACTGTAAAGTGACTTAAATGCCAAAAGAATTGTTTTTTTTTTAATCTATGGTTCTCATTTCATGATGATATTCTTTATATCTCCAAAAGCTGTTGGATCTTTTTAAAGAGGGTGACAAATACAAGATAATATGAAGAAAGATAAAATCTGCAAAGTTTTCCATGCATTTGTCTCAAAGAAGGAAAAGCTGAAAAGCTACTTACTTAATGTAAAGGCCTATGATAAAGTGAGAGTAGGGACCAGCTGTTATCCATCTTTTCAGAGGCCAAATAACAAAGTTATGAGCTGTGCAGCTAGAATAACACAAGCTCACCTGCCCTGATTCTTTTTATTTTTTTTAAAGAAATTTCAAGCATTGTATTGTTTTTTTTAAAATATATTTTATTGATTTTTTTACAGAGAGGAAGAGAGAGGGATAGAGAGTTAGAAACATCGATCAGCTGCCTCTTGCACACCCCCTACTGGGGATGTGCCCGCAACCAAGGTACATGCCCTTGACCGGAATCGCACCTGGGACCCTTGAATCTGCAGGCTGACGCTCTATCCACTGAGCCAAACCAGTTTCGGCATGCCCTGATTCTTGAAGAATGGTACATTTTGTCTACTTTCATGTATAAACCACCCTAAAACTTCATTAGGTAAAATAAGAAATGGATTCTGTGGGTCAGGAATTCAGATAGGGCACAGCAAAAATGTCTTATTCCACTACCCAATGGATGAGGCTTCAGTTGGGAAGATTTGAAAGGCTGGGAGTAACTTACATGATAGGCCTGGATTCAACTGCAGGTTTCTTTACTCACATGTCAAATGCCTGGGGTCATGTTGGGCATCTCTATGGAGTGACCAGACCTTTCCATGATATCACTGCACATGGCTTCTCCAGCATGTCAGTCCCAGGGTGATTGGACAGCATATATGTGTCTTAGGGCTTAGGGTCCCCAAAACAAATGCAAAAGCTTTATGGCCTTTTATCACTTAGCTTTGGAATCACATAAGTATCACTTCTGTTCAACCAGGAAGTAATCAGAATGCTGTCCATATTCAAGGGGAGGGGATGCAGACATGACCTCTCAATGGAAGAGTGTCAAAGAATTTGTGGTCATGTTTGAAAATCACACAAAATACTGATTGAATTCACTTTCTCATTCAACCAAAGAGCATTTAAGCACAGATACCAGAACTAGGCTGGAAAAACTAAAAATAATTTAGCATGTCCCGCCGGCTTTGAGGAGCTCATGATCTGCTGGTGGAGGAGAAGGGAGCCCAGAGTTGAGGTGATAAATTTAGAGAGGGGCCTTGTGAAGTCAATTTGGGTTTCCTGTCACTAAAATCCTCCTCTTTGAGACTGAACACTCTAGGGGAAAATTCCTCATCCTTCTGAATTCAACTAAACCAGCAACAAGTACTTTTTCAATTTGTTTTTATTTCTACCCTTTGGCTTGTGCTTTCTGGATTGTGGGCTCTGAGATTTTTAATCCTTGGCAATGAGTCCCTTTCTAAATGTAAACAGATGAGGAAAGTGCCAGTATGGCCAAGTGTGATACATTCTAATACATTCAGTGCTGACACTGGTTGGGTGAATGGAGCTGCATTTAACAAGTGTGTTTGCTGAACACTTTTCAGGAGGGCCTGGAAGTTGCACATCAGGGAGGTGCACAGCTCATGCTCCTCTGGTCCACCCAGGACAGGCTGGCAGCACCATGTGAGTTCAGTAGACATTTATGGGCTCTCAGGGGGAATGTACCAGGATCGGCAGAGTGACTTCTGATAATTTCTTTTATGTTCTCCAGCTTTTACATTTTTCACAGGAAAGACAATACATTTAAGCAACCTCAGAACAGCCTCCTGCTGCTACCACTCAAAATAAATTCGTGACTAAAATTGGCCCTATTGTCAGGTTGACCACACTTGACTCAAAATGAGTTTTCTACTTGTTAATCTCTCCCCATCCTGCCTCCTTGGCAGAGTGAAGGGCTGAATGAGCTCAGTTCACCTTTCAGCTCAGTAGCAGGCCAGAGGGGGTAGCACCCCATCGTTGGCAGTGAATTGTTCTCTGTCCAGAGAATCAGTTATCCAAAAATCTCTTTCCTCTGACCTGAAGAAAATGCCCACCATTAATTGTTTTTCTAATAGTCTTGTGCCATGGCCTCTAGAAGATTTAGTACAAGTCAAACATTCTCTGGTTAAGTGCATTAACACAAGAACAATACCGGCAGTAATAATCAACATTTATTGAGCATTTAGTATATGCCAGGCACTTTATTTCTTTCCTTGCAATATCTCATAAAATCTCTACTTTATGAATGGTAATTTTATAAGTCCGTCACTATTATTATCTTCATTTCAAAAATAAGGGGGGGAAAAAGAGGCTTCTGGGGGTTAAGTAGCTTGCTTCATGTATAAGTATCAGAGCAAGGATTTAAACTCAAGTCTGTTTTAGTGCAAAACTTTTCTTTTTCAACCACTGTACAATCACATAGTTACAAAATTATACAGTGGGCAAAGAGCAGGGCTCTTGGAATTTGGGATACCTGACAGTTATGTTCTGATGGGGTTAGAAAGAGAACATGACATTCTTCCTTCGGGAAAACACTTGGGGCACTAAGAAGATGAAATATAGGAGATAGGAGGTGCTGAACATAAATCTATACTTTCAGGATTTATTGAACACCTACTATGTATAGGGAATTACACTAGGGACTAGAAGTATGTGGTCAGGCTAGTTATTCCACTGCCCAACATGCTTCCTATGCTCCTCCTTGCTGGATCTGGGCTAATGGCAGGAAGTATATAGGGGCATCCAGGCTGAGGCAGGAACAAAACTTTCAGCCAGTTCTCCTTGTTCCCTGGCTTTTAGCCCACTGTGTTCTCTGCCATCTGCCAGGAACATATTACTGTCATTGATGGCTGGGACTGATATTGCCTTGTCAAATAAACCTGACAACAATTACAACATTTACAATATTTACTGAGCACTTGCTAAGTGCCAGCCATTGTTTCAAGCTCTTTGCATCTATTAATTAGAACCATCTTTAATCACTCAGGATACTGACTAACTTTATTATCCCCAGGACTGAGGTTCAGAAGGGCTTAGTGACTTTTAGAACCCTACCTTTCCTTTGGTCAGTTAGGATTGGCGTCTCAGTCTATCTCCAGTGCTATTTTCTGCCCTTATATCAGCGAGTACGTTTGGAGGAATTACTGGTGCAGTGAAGTCAGGAGTATTGCATATGGACCAGCAAGGAGAGAGCAGTAGTCACTTAGGAGAGGCAAGAGGAAAACCTCAACCAGTCTCAAAAACAGCAATATGGGTGCTTTCCCCCTGGAAGACCTAACCACCTATCTAACTCAACTGATTCTGGAGGTCCCAGGAGAGCTCCATACCAGCCACACTCCCAATTGCCCTAACTTTGCCTCTGAGGTCACAGGAGACTCAAAGATATTAGTTACATTTGGGTGAAGCAGGAACACCTAAATGAAGAAAATAAGAAGGAAAGCAGGACCCAGAGCCTCAAGGAGCAGAGTGGCTTGGAAACCCAGGAGTGCTCCCCATTTGAGCAGCAGCAGCTCACTGGTGACCCAGTGGACCTGGAGCAGCTGGGCTCACTGAATGTTGTCATCCTGGCTTGTCTCTGATGGACGGGAAGTACTTTCCTCAGAGTGAGCACTTAGTGCCCACTGAGAGAATCGATGGGAGAGAGGGGGCTTGGAGGTGCCAGAGGAATCATAAATATTTTATAGTGTTGAATCAAATGGAGAAGGCAAAGAGATTTCTTTTTCAAATGGAAGTGGTGGAGACTTCATCCCATTCAAGATTAATAGGTACACTGCCCAGTCATCAAAGCTTGGAAACAAAGCCAAAAAAAAAAAAAAAAAAAAAAAAAAGAGCAGCAGAGATTGTGAAGCACCTACGTGGAGCTAGGACAGAGTGCTGGAGGGGAGTTAGGCCATGAGGTTGTCTTCCTTTTTATATCCCAGGAAAGTGTGGATAAGCTGGGCATTATTTCAAAGCATCAGGAAACTTTAAATCATGCTTATTAATTTACTTATCAAAGATGAATAATCATGCTCAAATAGAGTATGTGTCCCAGTGAGTCTGGCTAGAACAACAAAAAAAGACAGAGCTCTAGTGTGCAGTCCTGTGAGGGTGGCCTCATTTCTCTCCTGACCTCAGCCTGGGCCATCACGCCTCCAGTCCTTACACAGTGCTGACCATCTAGACTTTTTGTAGAGATGGACAGGGACAGTTAGCTCACCTCTTCCTTTGGGAATTTCCTTTTATGTTCAACTAGAGGCCACGAAATCTGTGCTGGGGCGGTGGGGGTGGGGTGGGTTCCTCAGTCCGGCTTGTGCCCTCTCGCAGTCCGGGACCCCTCGGGGAATGTCTGCCTGCCGGCTTAGGCCCGATTCCCTCGGGGATCGGGCCTAAGCCGGCAGTCAGACATCCTTCTTTCAGTCTGAGGCTCTCACAGTCCCAGACCCGTTGTTCCTTACTACCCACCCGCAGTGGAGGCAGGAGAGGCTCCCGACACCGCCACTGCCCTTGCCAGCCGTGAGCCCGGCTTCTGGCTGAGTGGCACTCCCCCTGTGGGAGCGCACTAACCAGGGGGCAGCTCCTGCTTTGCGCATCTGCCCCCTGGTGGTCAGTGCATGTCATAGTGACAGGTTTGGTCCACTGTTTGGTTGATTTGCATATTACGCTTTTATTATACAAGATAGCTTCTGAAGGCAAATGGAAGGTGATTTTCCAAGCCATTCCCTCCACTTAACTTACTTTCACAAATAAATGTGGAATATGGTAGTGCTTCCTTTTGCCCCCCCCCCCTTTTTTTTTTTTCCAGATCTGACATATTCTAGGAAGTCAACTCAGAATTTATAGTCAGGGCAAGAAGTGGATCGGCCAATTTTTGGTGAAAGAGGGGAAGAGTTGGGCATAGCTGACTGTTCTGGGGTTTTCTCTGGGCATGAGATAGGCTTTCAGGAAACACTGCCATTCTGCTCACCCTTTCTCCACCCTAACTATCCCCAAAGCTACTTTGGTCACATCATGTGTGTCATTCCTGCTAGAGGCTGTTTGAGGAATAGAAAATAGTGCACATGTCCTGCCTGCCAGGACATGCAGACATCCCTCCTGTCTCTTGTGCTCCTTCTCCTTAGCTGTGCCTGGATCTCTGCTCTTCTCATGCTCACTGTGGCAGGAGCTGGGTTTCTGCAACTGCCTTCTCCAGAAAGGAGGAGCATCTGCCAGGTGACTTTTGACCTCTGGGAGCACAACCTAGTTTGGGAGTTACAGAGAAGAATCAATTACCAAGCGAAGCAAGATGGAGTATTTCCTTTCATAGTCCCTCTTAACCATGATGCCAGGCTTGGCAAGAGTCAGCTGATACACTCTCTGGCAACTGCTTTCAGCTAGAAGCACAGTACTTTCTCTGTTTCATTTATATGTATTTGGAGGCAGTGGCAGGGGCAGCAGCATGGTGTCAGAGGCTCTGCTATTTCTGGTGCCTCATGCCCCTTTCCCTCTCCTCCATTTCACCAGCAAGTCCTGGTTGCGATTGGTGGGCGTGCACAGATGCAGAAAGGTTTAGACCCACAAAGTAGGGCCCTGACTCCACAAATTGACAAGGCGTAGGAGCAGTTTACTCTTTTGTAAAATGGGCATCGATTTTTCTTGAACGAGATCATGTATGCACAGTGCCTGGGATGGGATAGTGCTCAGTTCCTGGTGTTTCCATTCCGACAAGAGGTAGTGGCTGAGGTTTATGCTTCCCTTGAATGCCCTGAGCCACTTCCCATGGTACATGTTCCACATAATAGCAGTGAAGCTACATGTAGGCCACACATATGCACACAGGGTGGTCAGCAGGCTGAAGACCATGGTCAGGGACAAAAAAGCATCCTACACTTGCAACACTATATTTTCTCCTTCTGCTCTTCCCCCCATTTTTCTTTCTCTTTCTTTTCCTGCTTGCTTAATTTCATAGAACCAAGAGATATGGCTTGCTACCACTCCTTTTTGTGACCTTAAAAGAGACCCTGCACCCTTGTGGGATACACTTTCCTTATGCATAGAAGCAGGAGGTGGGGTTATGGCTTAGATGATGAAATCAGGGCTGATTTCTTTGAAACGATGACCAAGGGCCTGGAACCCTCTCAAAACTGCCCCATCAGCCCACAAAAGATGGCTTTTGGAGAGCTCCCAGGGACTCAGGACTCCAAATCACCGAACTGGCTTTCCACTGAGGTCAGCTCTAACAGTATTTTTTCTCTCCCACCAACAGTTGGCACCACAGGGACAGAAGGAAAGCAGTAGCGAGTCCTATGGCAAGCTGTGTGTGAGCCTGTGCCATCCTTTGAGAGGCACACCTCTGCCAGCACAGGGTGGTAACCTTGGCTGGCTCCCTGCTTTGCTCTAGCACCTGAACCCAGCCAAACAAGAACTGTGAAAGGGCTGTAAGGGCCAATGAAGTAATGTCTGAAAACATTTGTGAGATCTTTGGGTTTCTAAAGCATTTTTCTTTCTAATTCTAAAATGAGACTCTCTCTTAAAAAAAAAAAGGCCATTCATGTGGTGAATTTTTATATACTACATAATAAC
Organism: Cnephaeus nilssonii; assembly: GCF_951640355.1. Lineage (NCBI taxonomy): Eukaryota > Metazoa > Chordata > Mammalia > Chiroptera > Vespertilionidae > Cnephaeus > Cnephaeus nilssonii. The sequence continues at coordinate 9,293,044 of NC_137075.1, read as the reverse complement.
CCCATTGTCACACTGTGGTTGAGTCCATAATCCTGGGGTGAGGGGCAGAATCAAAATATAATTATTTAAATTATTTATAAAAATTGTTTTCCTCATCCCCACACGGATGTTGAAATGGTTCTCTAATACATTTTTAGAAATATGCTTGCTCGAGGTTCATGACCTCAGCCTTGGGGAATCATTACATGCTCATCAGCTGACAGCATCAGTAATCACTCAGATCAAAAAGCATGTGCTTCAAACAGTCTGACTCAGCCCCTACCTTTAGGTGATTCTCCTGTGGGATGCAGGCTGGGTTCAGACTGAGTTTTTCAACACTGGACAAGTTTCAGCAGCAAGGGCTGGGACCAGTGATTAATCTCCTCCATGAAACATTGAATAGGAAGTTAACATGGATCCACCAGAAGCTGCCCAGGTTTTAGTGAGAACTTTAGGTGCAAGACCTGTCAGGCAGGAACATTTGCCTTTTTCAGGAATGTGACCTAATCATATTGGTTTTCCTTTAATGTCCACAACCTGGGAATCTGGGGAATGAGATAGATGATACTGGTGAATTTCTTAAATTGCCCATAGGCATCCAACCATGTGAATTTGTTTTAGCAGAGAGAGTGGGTTCCATGAGTCCAGGTGAAGATGCTGACAATAATGGTTTGTGCTCCAGATTCTTTGAATGGAGGCCTCAGATCAAACAGGGTTATTCATTTGAACTATGTGAGATGGGCAGTATTCAACCTTTTTCTTTTAACCTATAAAAATTGCAGTTTCACATGTTGGACCTAATGTGTGCACTTGACGCTTAATTGTGACCTTTTATCTTCATGGTGGCAGAAATACCCCCTTGGGGAACTTAGAAAGAAATCCTTCTTGTGCTCAAAAGTCCATTTGATGCATGAAGCATCCTTAGCCTTGTGACCTTAGGCCCTCAAAGCCTCTCAAGATCCTACCACCCCAGTCAGAATTAATCTCTCCCACCCTAGGGTTGTTGATAGTTGGCTAACAGTATTTATGAAATACTAGAGGCCTGATGCACGAAATTAGTGCAGGAGTAGTTCTTCCTTCCTCCGGCTGCTGGCACCAGCTTCCCTCTGGCACCCAGGACCCAGGCTTCCCTCACAGCCCTTTCTTCGTCCTGAAGGACATCTGGTCTAATTAGCATATTATGCTTTTATTATTATAGATATGTCTTTCAGTATAGCTATTTACATTCATTTATAACTTAAAATTATAAATTATTTGAAAATGTGGGCCACCATGCATATCTTTGCATTTCTTACCTAGGTGCTTTTTCACATAGTAGGCATTGTTAATTATTGATTGGTTGGCTACCTGGATCTTGACTCTTTTATCAATGTAGTAAAATTAATTAGAATCAGTCAACTCTGGGCTATCATGGGACAAAAATGATTATTGTCTCTTATGTTAGGATTAAACAAAGTCATGAATTACATAACATTTCCATGGTGTGTACAAACATTTTCCTTTGTGTTGACATGATTCAGGGAATAGCTGACCAGTTTTCCCAGTCCTGCACTACTCTGCTCTACGGCTTGTCCTTCTGTGTCCCCACTGGGAGTGAGGGTGAAGCAGAATATGGGGCACCTAAACATGTGTAACTAGACCACATGCTGTATGCTGTCTATAGCTGGAAATTGAGGAGCACGGGAGCTTGCAGTTCAACATGTGTTCAGTGGAACTTACACTTCCTCCCCTGCTCCTCTTCCTGTGTGCTGGTCTCAGTGAATGGTTATGATGTTCTTCCAGATGCCCCAACCAGAGGCCTCAGAGGCCAGGTGCACCCTCCTGCTCCTCACCAGTTCACACATTTCACTGGCCATCTCTTTTTTAAAAATTTAAATTCTTTATTGTTTAAAGTATTGCATAAGTCTCCTTCCCCCCCTCCACTGACCTCTCCCCAACCGCTCCACCCCCAAGCACATGCCCTCACCACCCACATCTGTGTCCATTGGTTATGCTCATATCCATGCATACAAGTCCTTTGGCTGATCTCTTACCCTTACCCCCGCCTTTTCTCATAGGTTGGACAGTCTGTTTGATGATTCTATGACTCTGGTTCTATTTTTGCTCATCAGTTTATGTTGTTAATGATATTCCACAAATGAGTGAGATCATGTGATATTTATCTTTCTCTGACTGGCTTATTTTGCTTAGCATAATGCTCTCCAGTTCCACTCATGCTGTTGCAAATGGTAAGAGTTCTTTCTTTTTTACAGCAGCATAGTATTCCATTGTGTAGATGTCCCACAGTTTTCCAATCCACTCATCTGCTGATGGGCACTTAGGCTGCTTCCAAATCTTAGCTATTGTACATTGTGCTGCTATGAACATTCACTGGCCATCTTTTGTTCCTCTGTGTGTTTTTTGTTTATTTGTTTGTTTTGTTTTGTTTTCATCATTACCACCACTGCCAAGATTCTGAGTTACCCACCTTTCTTTCCTGGCTTCTCTTCTGACTCCTCTGTTCCCACTCTTGCCTCCTTCTGTCCCTCCACCAGAGTAAGTTTTAAGAGTTGTACTTTTTATCATGTTGCTCACCTGCTTAAAATCCTCATGCAAGTCACACAAGCCCTTATTGATGTAGTTCTGCTCCCCTCTCTAGAACCTAGTTCACTGCTCTCCACATCTGTAACTACTTAACTACCCTCAATTTCTTTTTCCTCTTAGCTTTCATGTTTGCTTCTCCCTCTGAATAGCAGGTTTACACCCTTCTCATGGTCAATTCTTATTGAACTTTGGGACTCAACTCTATCATTCATGCATCAGGCTGGGTGTGGATGACCCTCTTTGGCTCCCATAGCACCCTGATCTAGCAGAGCAACTGGAGCCTTTAATCAACTGGCAGCCCATCTTAGCTAGTGACAATGTGTTTCCTTTTCCAAAGTCCACCTTGCTTTGCTTATATGATGTTACATGACCTGCAGATCCTTGCCCTAGGTCTATTCAGTCACTTGCTTTCATTGGATAGGACAGTGACTTATATTGAAGATCAAGTTCTGGGTTCTTACATGCTAACCCTAATCTTAAATGTTCCTATACATGGCATGTTACAATGGACATTAACGTATAGATGATAGAGGTAGACACAGAGTCTTTTAGCTAATTAAATAAAAAAGGCACCATGGCATACCATCCTATACGCTTGGAAATAAAATACAAAAGGAGGAGAAAGAGGACATGATGACCATTGGAAGTAAATCTCCTGAGGTTTCAGAGTTGAGATCTAGTGACTCAATAAAGAAAGGAATGAATTCTCCAAGGGTCAGACAGGACTAATTTCAGGCTCTGAGCAAGGAGCAAAAGCACCCATAGACGTGCCAAAGCTTTATCAGTGATGAACAGAGTCAAGAACCCATATCCCCTGAGGGTAAAATTGTCATCACCTCATGCCTTGCTCAACTTAGTCACCTCTTTCCTAATGAGAAAGTAGGGATAGGCAACCCCATGAGTCCCAATTGGGTGAGGCCTGAACCATCAGTAAGGTAATAAAAAGCCAAACTTGTGCCCCTGCCTGAAAGTGGCAGTGCATGTGACTCATCCTACTCAGGGAAGTTTAGTCATTTCAAGGTAAAGTTGTGCCAGTTCAATACCCAGTAATATTTTCCAGTCAAGGATCATCAAACAGGAGTTCAACAGTCATCTCTAGATTCTGCTTAGAGCCCCAGCTCCGAGGGGCAGGCAGCTTAAAGGGATTGTATGATGGCAAAGTAGCCATGTTCACTTCCAGCTTACCTACCAGTTTACTGCCTCCCCCCGCCCCCCGCTGTCCCCCGCCATGGCTCATTTACCACCAGTGCAACTTCTTGGCACTAAACTAAACCTGGGGCCTTTTACACATTCAGTGTGTTTCAGAGTTTACAGAGTATTACATAACTGAAATAATACTTTAAAAAATCATGTGACTACTGTACTGGGTGAAGCTAAAAATAGAGGCCAGTATTTCACTGCAATATAAGCTACAGAAGTTATCAGAAGAGCGCTTCTCATTAAATGCAGTTCACAGCAGAGAGCTCAGCTCAGCCCAGACTCTCAGGGGCTCTCAAAGGTTGTGTCCACAGGGACAGCAGCCAGATAGGGTTTTAAAGTCCTGGCTTGGAACTTGGCCTGGCCACTATGGAGATTGTTCATGTTGCAAATTCAGGTATTCACGCAGGAACAGGAAGAAAAGTGGTGTGGAGGAGGTGGGTCTTGCCCATAATTGGTTTAGTTTAAGCTCAGATATAGCCTCCTTTGGTCAGCACAACTGTTACTGTGAAGAGAGACTGAAACTAAACAAAGCTATTTGTGTAAATATGCCAAGCCACAGAGACCAAACTCCCCTGCACAAGAGGGGGTCATGTAGGAACAAAATGGGAGTGTTTTGAGAGAAAGCCTGCTGATGTAAAATGAAGAGCTGAGTGAGATGCACCCTGACAGGAGAGGGTGGGTTTGCCACATGCATCCTTTCCATGGAAACTGCAGGCAGTGTGGCTAACTGGGCAGTCTGCAATGCACTCACAAATTTTCAACCCAGACATAACTACTCTACTTTCCATTAAATAATTTATTGGGATTTTAAAATAAGAATGCATGTTTCCTATGCATCCTTTCTTTTGGAAGATGCAGTAAAATGACTAAAGGGTTGGGTATGTGTGTGTTGGGAAGGTAACAAAGAAGGGAAGGAATACATAGATTAGTTAGCAACCATTAAAGGAGACGTGACTAGTTCTGGTTCATCTTTTTTGGTCAATGTTTACTTTGAACATTACATTTATATGTAATTCTAACAAAAATACTTGCAACGGGTTTTCCTAATTGGGAAAAACTGAGAAAAAGTGAGTGATGCTAGGCCACAAATCTAGTAAGAGATGGAAACAGATCTCAAGCCATGGTTACAGGTCTCCAAACCCAATGTTCTTGCTTCCAAAATATATAATTTTCTGTTTGAAAATGTACAAATGATAGGGACAAAACTTTTCCTTTTCAGGATTATTTGGTGCCACATGTACATGCTACCATAATGCTTCAGGGTCTCTAGGGTATTTGGCCTGAATGTTAGCTCCCCTACAGTTTGAGGTCCACTGTGTGGGAGAAGCTGTGAAAACAGGCTTTTGGATTAGGCCACTGGGGATGAGAAGATCCATAGATGTCAGGATTATAATATTCACACACCTACCCATTCTAAGCAATTGCTATGCACCAGACATTATGACATAAGTATTTATGAAACAAGTTCCCCAGCCAGGGGATGCAAATACCCATGGACATAATCCCGGTACTCAAGGAAGCCCCAGATCCATCAGTGAGATGAGCTGTAAACCCGAGCTTCTCCTACATGCCCCCAGCCCACACCTCACTGAGTATCTCTGGAACTGGGCCTCAGAACGTGTGTTGTTTGAGACCCCACAGATCATCCTGATGTTCACTCAGGGTTGCCAAGTCCTGGAAGGGCACATGGAATGTGATGGGATGACAAAGGAGGAGCAGTTTGCCATCCAGAAAGCAGAGAAGAGTGCAGAAACCACAAGAGTTAAGCAATGTAGTCATTCATTCATGCATGTATTGGTATTCTTGCATCCAGCAGATATTTATTGAGAGCATATAATGTGCCAGTCACACTTCTCACTTCTGAGACTGTAGTGGTGAAGAAAACAGATCAAGAAAATCCCTGTTCTCATGGACCTCCATCTCCTTGACTAGGATCAGTATGGTGAAAAGGTTGTACCGTAGATAGTCAAGAAGTGCCAGGGAGCCTCCCCCATTGGCCAAAATGGTGCAGTGGGAGGTTCTTATACTGAAAGCACCAAAAGCTAGAAAGATGAATAAACAGGGCCCCCATAAGCCAAAAGCTAGAAAGATAATTGTATAGATGCCCTAGCTGATTTGGCTCAATGGATAGAGCATTGGCCTGCAGACTGAAGGGTCCCAGGTTTGATTCCAGTCAAGGGCGCATGCCTGGATTGTGGGCTCGATCCCCAGTAGGGGGCATGTAAGAGGCAGCCGATCAATGATTCTCTCTCATCATTGATGTTTCTCTCTGTCTCTCCCTCTCCTTTCCTTTCTGAAATCAACAAAAAATATATAGTTTTTTTAAAAAAAGTCCTCCATTTCCTATCGCTATAAGGACCACAGGCTTGAGCAGAAATGGGAGAAGTCTTTGGGATGGGAGTCCACCATTCTCCCAGGTTGTAGCACATGAATAGACCTCTTTTCTTTTGTACCAGTACCTGTCTCACAAATTTGCTTTCATTGCAGCAGGCAGCTGAACCTGTGTTTCAGTTACAAGGTGGGGCAGGGTAGAGGCATTCTAAAGTTACAGAACAGCAGTACAGGATGAGAGAGGCTTAAATGATGGATGAACAGCTCTACTGAATAGGGATAGAGGAAAAAAATAATAGTTTGGAGGTAAAGGAGTCTAGAAATTAAGGCTTCGGCTGAAGATGATGAGAAGGACTATTGGGAGGAAGAAGAGGAAGAACTGAAGGAACAGCAGAGTTAAGATGGGGACTGCAGATGGGCTGCAGAGATGACAAGTTTGAGAAGATGTATTGAAGTGGAGGAAAGCTCATGGGAGCTAGTGATCACCAGCAGAGAAGGAAAGTCCATGGACCTTTTTCTACTGAAAAGGAGGTAATACATTGCCATGTTTTTGCATCTTCAACCTATGAAAGAAAAAAATATTATCAGCTGTGAAATAAAACTTTGTCTTCTTTCTCTTGGAATGGAAGTAGCCATGAGTAGGTATGTATGTGTATATCTCAGTTTCATTCTGAAAAGCAAGCTGTTCAGAATTTCTTTAACAAATTGTATTTTTTCTTGTAACCAGTATATAAGTAAAAGAAAGAAATTGCTGGAAAGTATCAATTTATTCTATACTTTACCCCTCTAGCTAACTGAGGTGGTGATTTTTTGTTACTAAAGGAAATTTCAGTCTTGGTCTGGAATAGCCTACCCATAAAACCTCCTGAATGTGCATGTCTCTTCTTATAGTTTGTTCTGAAAATAATCCTATATAATAAAAGGCTAATATGCAAATCAACTGAATGACCAGTCGCTATGACGCACACTGACCACTAGGGGACAGATGCTCAATGCAGGAGCTGCTCCCTGGTGGTCAGTGCGCTCCCACAGGGGAAGCACAGCTCAGCCAGAAGCCGGGCTCACTGCTGGCGAGCCCAGTGGTGGTGGGAGCCTTTCCTACCTCCGCAGCAGCGCTAAGGATGTCCGACTGCCGACATCCCCCAAGGGCTCCCAGACTGCAAGGGGGCACAGGTCATGCTGAGGGACCCCCACAGAGTGCATGAATTTCATGTACTGGGCCTCTAGTATACTATAAACTCCATGCCCTTTCCTAGTATTGTTGTCAATTTTTGGTTCTTAATTTCAGCTTTGCATACCAAAAAATGGTTTCACAACTTGTGTTTTTTTTAAAATATATTTTATTGATTTTTTTACAGAGAGGAAGGGAGAGGGATAGAGAGTTAGAAATATCGATGAGAGAATAACATCGATCAGCTGCCTCCTGCACACCCCATACTGGGGATATGCCTGCCTGCAACCAAAGTATATGCCCTTGACCAGAACCGAACGTGGGACCCTTCAGTCCACAGGCTGACACTCTATCCACTGAGCCAAACTGGTTAGGACACAATTTGTTTTGTTTTGGCATACTTTGCTTTGCTTTGGCTTGTTTTATAGACTTGATTGTGGTTTCCAAAATGTCTTTAATTTTTACCAGGAGTTATGTTATTTGTGTAGATAGATATCTCTACCCAATAGACCTGGAAACTGATAGTAAAAGTGCTGACCAAACCACAAATGCATTTGTAAACCTTGGCTCTCCAGAAAGTTCTTTTAGGAAAGGAAACAGATGGACCAAACTCACAGCCACAACGTGGGGTGCCAGTGTTAGAGCAGTTTTTGCCTGGGCTCTGTGACCCCTCCTTTTGCTGGTGTCGTGTGTAGAGGCACACAGAGGGATTAGAAAGGTATGCATTTCCACCTTAGGTCTGCAATTTTATAAGTGGTAAATTTTCGGTTTTCTCAATTTCACATTGAAAATATAATGCCCTTTCCATGTCACAGCTCTCCACCAAGCTGTTCCTAATCAAGGAGATTGAGGTCCATCATCTCCATGAGAACAGGGGTTTTCTTGATATGTTTTCTTCACCACCACAGTCTCAGCAGTGAGAAGTGTGACTGGCACAATATAAGCTCTCAACAAATATCTGCTGGATGCATGAATGCATGCATGAATGAATGACTTAACTCTTGTGGTTTCTGCACTCTTCTCTGCTTTCTGGAATGCAAACTGCTCCTCCTTTGTCCTCCCATCACATTCCATGTGCCCTTCCAGGACTTGGCAACTCTGAGTGAACATCAGGATGATCTGTGGGGTCTCAAACAACACACATTCTGAGGCCCAGTTCCAGAGATTCTCAGTGAGGTGTGGGCTGGTGGAATGTAGGAGAAGCCCAGGTTTACAGCTCATCTCACTGATGGGTCTGGAGCTTCCTTAAGGACAGGAATTGTGTTTGTGGGTGTTTGCATCCCCTGGCCGGGGCCCCTGTTTCATAAGTGCTTCTAAATCGAGTTACAGATGACTCCAAGGTGGCTTTGAACCAGTCCTACACTTGGGTGTGAGTTTCTGTCTGCATCTGCTCTGTTCCTCATTTCCTATGACACTCAGACTTTAATGCTTCTACGTGTGAAGTGTGCTAGTCAGGGTGTAGAGGGTCTGATCAGAAACCTGATCGTCACTTAAAGGCATAAATTAGTCACACAGCTGTGTGCCTGGGACCTGAGTGGTGCTGGGCCTAGAGCATGACATGCCTCGTTTCTGAATCCCTCCTCTGATTTGCTAGAGGAACTGCATTTGTCAAGGCTCTCAACTCTTGCTTCAGGCAAATGTTCTTATCCACCCAGAGAGTGGACAGGGCCTAGGTCTGTAGTAGAGGACTGTGCAGCACTGGTGGGTGGGGGGTGACCTAGGGACATCCTCATTCCCCTCATGTATTTTTAGGCCTACTGAAGTATCAGAAGTGGGGTAATGGCTTGACCTAGTCCTCAAGGTTTTGTGAGGCTACTGTCCAATCAGCACAAAAGCAGATCAGGTTTGGTTTCTTTTTTAAAAAATTTCTTCATTGATTATGGTATCACATAATTGTCCTCATCCCCCCATTCCCATCCCAAACCCCTCCCCACATATGCCCCCACCCCCTGTTGTCTGTGACCACTGGTTAGGCTTATATGCATGCATACAAGTCTTTTGGTTGATCTCTTCCCCTTACCCCCACCCTCTCCTACCTTCCCTCTGAGGTTTGACAGCCTGATCGATGCTTCCCTGTGTCCGGGTCTGTTTTTGTTCATCAGTTTATGTTGTTCATTATTTCCCCTAGATGCGTGAGATCATGTGATACAAGAAATACACTTATAAGAACCGAAAATGAGACAAGCCATGATGGTTATGCTGAGAGGCAAATGAATCTTTACTAAGAAGGAAGAATCTTGTCAACAGAGAGCAGGTCCTTTAGTGAGGGGATTCAAGGACAGGGATGGGTGAAAAGAGATTTTGTGGATTGAGAGAGCTTTTAAAACTCCCAAACCTTTAGAAGCTAGTGAAAGACGGGGGAAGTTGAGAATTAGAAATTGGCTTTTGGCACCTCTGAGTCTCCTCAGATGAGCACAGCCACCAAAGGTCTTCATCACTTCTCCAAGGTCAGCAGTGTGTGATGGAGCCAACAGGAAGGGAGCTGCTGATGGAGGAAGGGGAGAAGGGGAGGAGGGAATGATGGCGAGGAGGAGACTGACAAAACCCAGGCAAGTTTGCTCCCAGGGACTGAAGCTCTGTAAAACAAATTTGGAACATTATCCCAGAAGATCTCCATTGAAGATACTAAGCCCAGAGGCCCAAAGGGACCATTGAAGAAAAGAGGCAAGACTGAGGGATTTGAGAGGCTCTACTGTTCCAGTGAAATCAAAACAGCATGAAACAAACAGCTCGACGAAACTCAGAACCATGTAAACATGAGGGAATCTCTAACATTCTTGAGGTCCCCATAGAAAAGGGGTTTGTTCAACTTAGGAATGAACTGTGAAAAGCTGAATTCCAGTCTGTGGTCTCTGTTGAAGCATAAAAAGCCAAAATTTCTCCCGCAGGCCATTTGGGGAAATGGCATGAGATCCTGTTTCAGGGCTGGCAGCAGAGTGTGAGCCCCACAGGCCTGGCTGGTGATCGCACCCTGAAATGCCAAGCAGTGGTGAGTTCAGGGAACTCAGAATTCACTGATGAAGTAAGCTCTTATTGGGATTCAAAAAGTAAACATGAACTAGCTGTATTTTTATTATACTTTTTCATTTGGTAAAGCTTTTTCATCTTGGATTGGATTCCAATTGCTCCCTGGGCGGTTGCCATTCAATATTGAAAAAAAAATTAAAAATTAAGCAGAGAAGGCTTTAGGCAACTCTAAGTAATAGAGGTGAAAGATACCATCAGGAAGGAAGCTGTGGGGGGATGTGGGCAGGTCCCTGGGTGCTATCGGGAGGCACAGGTCAGATATCAGATCAGACACTGATGATTTATACCAAACATAATTTATGCTGAACATTAAAAAAGTTGCTTCCTGGAACAGCACTGTTCATACCATGTTTCCAGAGTGCCAGGGACACAATCTAAGCTCCCCAGAAGAACTTTTTCAAATATTTCAGGTTATGAAGTACATTTTAAGAATAGGCAGAGGGTAAGGCCTTTTGAGCTATTTCTAAATAATCCAGGAAAGCTGAAAGAGACCCACTAAAGCTCACCATCTACCTCCTATGGCACTGACTCTTGTTAACATGAGCAATCTGCTCTGATTTTGTCAGGAATGATGCTCTAGGGCATTGCATTATTATTTGGGAGGATTCAAGGGAAGTAAGAAGATTCTTGTCCATGGAGAGTTCAAAAAATGAGCACTAGACCCTGAGCCTTGTGAGTAAGACACTGTCACTGGAGTGCTGAAGCTGCCCTGAGCCTCTGATTTTTCATACTTCTATCTGGCACCAAAGCCCATGGGGGCCAAACCTTCACATGCCTTTTCTAAGCTGTTATGAAGTGTGGCAAGGACATCAATATGATCTCTTCCTAAAGGTCTGTGTGTGACAGTTTCACTGTACAAGGCTTTCTCTAGGATGAGCTTAGAGATCCAGTCTGCTGATCTACATTGGTTTATTTCTGTGGAGCATGGTGATTCCTTATCTTTTGTGTCCTGGGCTAGTGCAACCTTTGAGGTGTTGAGGAGGAGAGGTAAGAAGGGTGAGCTCCCGCCCTTCCTTTGCCCTCTGCCTAAACATCACCTAGGATATTCAAAGTTTGTAAGTATTGTCTTTTTGATAATACACAGGATTTGTCTGTTGGTGTGAGGATAATTGAACAGAAACCCAATTTGACAAACAGTTACTACTACTCAGACAACTGGGAAACTAAAGGAGGGGAAGATACTGGTAAGAATAGAAGATTTGGGGCAGATTAGAAAAATGAGTTGAATTAGGGTAATTCTAGATGCTGTAAAGTCATAAACTCTTAAATTTTAATATCTTAACACAATAGAAATTTATTTCTATCTCCTGAACAATCCGATGCTGGATTTTTGAGTGATAGAAGACTTGCCACAGTGGCAATCAGAATACCTGGCTCCTTCCATTTTATGGTTCAGCTGCCCTAGAGCATTGGGGAAAGAGACAGTATGGAGAGGTCATTCTTATTACTTAATGCCTTATATTGGAAGTGACATACATCATTTCCATTCACAGTTCTGTTCCTGTTCTTTACGATGCATAACAAATAACTACAATTTAGTGGCTTACAACAATGACAATATTTGTTTTGCTCATAAATTTGAAAATTGGACAGGGCTTGGTGGGGACAGCTTGTCTCTGCTCCATTTGGTGTCCCTTGGGATTGCTTGAAGACTGAGGGCTGGAGTCATTGACCCACTCACCCCCTATTGCTGCTGACTACTGGTACATCAGCTGTTTCTGTGAATAAAAAATCTTTACTGGACTTTCAGCTGCTGGATTGCCTCAGGGCATGGTGGCTGGGTTCTAAGGGTAAGTGTCCAAAGAGGACTTGGAAGAAGCTGTATCACCTTTTATAACTTGGCCTGATAAGCTTCCCAAGCCCCCTGGACCCTACCTAGACCCCACTGTGTGATACAAGAATGCAGCATTACATTATAAGACCCAGTGAAATGGGACCTATTGTTGTGGCCATCTTAGTAGGTCTCCTACAATTCAACTGGTGAGAACTAGTTGCATGAGACCACTAGATGCAAAATGAGCTTAGTAAATATATCCCTAGCTGGATAGCCACTTCAAAGTGACAATGATGGCAAGAAAGCTCACATTTTGCCTATAGCTAGCTTCCTCTGTCACATGCAATATAGAGCCTTTTGATGTCATGAATGGGCTCATTGTAATGCTCTCTGGTTAAATGGAGACATCTGCAAAGACACTTTGTAGGAAGTTGGCAGAAAAAGCAATATCATGCTGTGAGCAATTGAGGTTCTGTTTGATGGGCAAGTGGAGCATTTTGATGGTCTGTACCTTTAGCACATTCCAGTGAACCCAACCAGGCCAGACAGAACTTAGGCCCAGTTCTGTAGCTGCAGAAATGGGACAAGGTGGGACATGTGGTCATAGATTCTGCCGTCACCAGCTATTCTATCTGCATATCCTCTGGCCTTTTCACTCATAGAGCTTCTCTGATTTCCTGTGAAAGTAAAGCACTGTGGTGATAAAAATAAGGCTCTAGAACATGCATTCATCCATCCATCTATTTAACACATTTAATGAGCACCTATTACGTGCCAGGCACTGTACTGGAGAGGGCAGTGTTGCTCTGGTGCATGAGTGTATACGAGTGTGTTAGTCTGCATAGAGACAAGACAGATGGGTAACAAAGAGTCTAGTGACTTCAATAACATCCTTGTGGCTGCATTAGTTAACCTAATTAAACTGCCTAACTGGTAAACGGCATGCTCCCCAGATGTGTAAATCAGTGATGAAAGACAAAATGGTAGGGATATCCTTGCTGTACACTTCTCTGGGGGCAATCCTATATAATAAAAGCATAATATGAAAATTGTCCCCTCAGGTGGTCGTTTGACTGGGAGTTCGACCAGGATACTGGGAGTTTGACTGCTCGCTGTGATGTGCGCTGACCACCAGGGGGTGGCACGGAACATGGCAGGTGTGGGCGACCCAGCGCTGGCAGCAGGCAGCAAGCAGCATGGAGGCGCTGCTGGCCCCGATGGGGCCTGACAAGAGCGGGACCGCTGCTGGATGGTGGAGCAGGTGAGCGGGTGGTGCCAGGCCAAGGAGGGTGCGAGTGGGGGCCCAATTGCCCTGCCGATCGCCCCACAGACAGCGACCAGTGGTGGTGGCAGGGGGCAGGGCTGCCACCTGGCTCCCAGGCGCTGAGGGAGCTGGGCAGGGGGCCTGGCCCCAATCTATTGCCCCACAGGCGGGATGGTGGAGCAGGTGAAGGGGCGGCACCAGGCCAAGGTGGGGTGCCAGGCAGGGGTGTGAGCTGGGGCCCCAGGGACCCACCCCCCACCCCCATGCAAGAATTCATGCACTGGGCCTTTGGTTAATTATAACAGTCTGGAATGGCATTTGTGCCCTGCAATATGGAGGCAGCTGAAGAAATTATGTATGTACTAGAGGCCCGATGCATGAAATTCATGCAAGAGTAGGCCTTCGCAGCTCCAGCTGCCTCGGCCCTCACAGCCCCGGCTTCGTCTGGAAGGTTGTCTGGACAGTTGTTTCACTGTTACGTCTTTTGGTTGATTTGCATATTACACTTTTATTATTATAGATTGCTGCAACTAATTTGCATTTAATTGTAATCAGCATCATTCAGTTAGGGTCCTGGCATCCTGGCAGCTGAGCTTCATTGTGTGTCAGCCAGACACTTGAGCACATCACAAAGTTACCCTCTGAGTGTTTCAGGGACGCTGGCTGCATTTGTAACAGGTGGAATTTTGGCATACAAGAAGCATCCTTCCTCAGATAAAAGACAAATCATGAGAGAATGTCAAAACTGAGAATGGAGAAAATCGCTGGTGCTTTTGGCAGTGCTTCTCCCTACCCACTCCTGAAAAACAAAACCCTGGCCCTCTTTTATCCTCCCTTTCTGCTGAAAGAGCTAGAACTAAAGCATGTTTTTAATTTCACAAAGAACACATCAAATGTGGGACAACTTTGTAGGAAGAGCTTAACTGAAAAAAATAAAGAAAACAGCTCAAGCACTTGCTGGTTTTGATGCCTGTCAAGGGAGAGGACTTCATTGGTCACTGAGAGTGATCAACCCTTATTTTTGTAGGAAGTTGGAAGCCATCATACAGGATGTGCTTCATTTGAATATATGAGCTATGGACATAAAAAATCAAAGGACTTAAAATATTAATAAGCGGGGCTTCTGCATTTGGTTGCATACTGTTCCTTGCAAAGCACTTATTTTGGCTTGCTCTCTACTGAAGCTAACTATGCCATCACTCAAAATATGCTTGAAATTCCTCTTTAGAGACTGAAGCATATTTATTTGAATATTTTAGTCTAAAATAATTTAGAGCTAAATCTGGGGAATAAGATAGTTCTGTAAGCTGAGTCTAATATAGATGTGTGTGTGTGTGTGTGTGTGTGTGTGTGTGTGTGTGTGTATAATCACAAAGAGAATGTTTTTGTTTGTTTTTTTTAATCTGGATTTTAAGATAGCCTTGAAGGCATTTCTTGATGAATGCTACTCAACTTATATGAAAGATATTGGCATTGCAGAAAGATATCCTTGCATAATCTTTCCCATGATCCTTTGGGATTCTTTATATATTTTTTAATTAACAGCTCATGTAACCACTGTTCCTAAGAAATGTCCTTTGGGAAATGCTGAACATCCGCAATCATAGAGAAAAGGACATGCAGCAATACTCCGGAAGACAGTAGGATTTTCTTGTAAGACAAGGTAACTTGACCTCATATTTTTCTTTTTCCTCTCCCAAATGTGCAATTAAAGAAATAAAATAATATAAACTCTCAAAGGCAGTAGAAGACAATAGTGGGAAAAGGATTACAATAAACTCCTGGGAAATGAGAAGCCCATTTTGGAGGTAATGACTCAGGAAAATGGAGGAAACTAAAACTGTTTCTGGAAGAAGATACTGTGGAGAGGTGAGCCGATTTGCCCTCAGCACCCATGAAATCTCAGAACTGAGAGACACAGGTATTGCTTTGAAACATAGTTGGTTAGATGAGATGCTGTTATGGATTAAATATTTGTGTGCGCCCTCCCACCCCCAATTCATATGTTGAAACTAACCCACTGATGTGATGGTTTTAGGAGGTAGGACCTTTGGGAGGTAATTAAAATTACTAGTAGATGAGGTCATGAGGATGGAGTCCTCCTGATTGGAATCAGTGCCTTTATATGAATCAGGAGAGAGCTTTCTTCTCTCTGCTCTTGTCATGTGAGGATGCAGCAAGGAGTCAGAATTCTGCCTCTGGAAGAGGGCTCTCAATGGAACCCAAACATCCAGGCACCCTGTTCTTAATGTGAGAAATAAATTTCTGTTGCTTATAAGCCACAGACTATGGCATTCTGTATCAGCAGCCTGAGCTGACAAAGACAAGTGCTATAATAGGAAAGCCAGTAGAAAGTTTACATGAAGAAAGGCTAGGTCCCTCTCTTATATGCCCTTCTACCATTGAAAACTAGAAGTTCCTTTTTTAAAAAAAAATATATTTTATTGATTTTTTACAGAGAGGAAGGGAGAGGGATAGAGAGCTAGAAACATCGATGAGAGAGAAACATCGATCAGCCACCTCCTGCACACCCCCCACTGGGGATGTGCCCGCAGCCAAGGTACATGCCCTTGACTGGAATCGAACCTGGGACCCTTCAGTCTGCAGGCTGATGCTCTATCCACTGAACCAAACCGATTTCAGCCCCCTTTTTTTTTTCCTTTGGGGAAATTGAACCTGAGAGGCTCTGAATTTCAGGACATCAGACAAAGATATAGAAGGTGGGGAAAGGAAAAGGACACATCTGAAAAAAAGATTAAATAACATATTTATAATGAATTATGGGCTCAAATACGCCTCTTCCCCATCCTGCTTTCATAGTACTGGTAGCCAGGCTAATGCCTCAAAAGCAGAAGGTTAGATGATAGCTACTCTTCTGAGGAATTTCAGGACCCCAAATAAATGCTTGCATGCATTGACATTAGGGATTCTTCTCTTTAAAAGGTTGCATTGACATACTGTTGTCTTAGAGCAGTGATTTTCAACCTTTTTCATCTCATGGCAGACATAAACTAATCACTAAAATTCTGTGGCACAATCTTACAAAAAATAGGTATAATTTTTATTGGTTTACAAAAGAATAAAAATAACAAAAGTAATTATGTTCCCTTTTTGCTCCAGTGTTAAAAACTATCAGGTGCCTATACTTGTATATAAGGATTTCTGGTTCCATGAATTAAACAATATGATGCAACCTTATTGTGCAACGTGACCAATAAGATGCAACTCTATTGTATGACCTATACATTTATGGTTCAAGACAGGGCATCCACAATGGACAGCTATTGTTGTGTTGACTGTTGTCATTTTTTAATTTTATTTGAAAATCTAAGGAAGAGAGTTCTGACTAAATAGTAAGGTATTGCATGTTTTAAAAATTCTTGTGGCATACTAGTTAAAAATCATTGTGGTAAAGTAAAGCCCACTATTTTGTTCTGTCTATTATACCCATATTCAGTGAGTCCCAATCAGGCTTTTAGTACCTAACAGTAAAGGTTGAATAACTACCAAAGCTTAGCAAGCACTTAAGGAAAAACTCCATCATAAAAGAAAAAAGAAAAAAAAAAAAAAAACAGAGACAATGCAGAGAACAACAACAAAAAGTAAAAATCAAACAAACCTGCAATTAATGTACTTGCAAGATAAGTGATCCTATTGTATCCATGAAACTAGAACACATTACTATTGAAAGGGAAATAAGACATATGTTAAAATACAGGCAACAAAAAGGAAAATAGATAAGTTGAATTAAACTTCATGTTCTGTGAGGAAAGGGAGAGCAGCTCAGAATAGGGACATGCAAGGTAGGATATCCAAAACAGACCCAGCCTCTGGACTATAGAAGCAGGCCCGCCTGACTATTTAGGGCTCTGCCCTGCTGTGCTTCAGTGAAGTTGTCCAGGGCCAAGCAGGGACAGCAACTCACACCAGGGAAACTCCCAGAAGACCCAGGACAAACACACTAGGGGGACAGATTCAACAACTTCAGAGCAAATTTCATTGAGATCCATAAATAGCAGATCATATGTTTTTCTGCTTTTTTCTTCTTTTGTCTTTCTTCTATTTTATTTATTACCCGATTTCTTTATCTCCTTCTATTGTATTCTTTTTTTTTCTTTCCAATTTTTTTAATTAAGGTATTATATGTGTACATATCTTGCCATTGCCCCCCCCCCCCCACTCCCATATACTTCTATTGTATTCTTTTTTTCTCTTGTTCTTTTTGTTTTTGTTTCTCTTTCCTTTGTTCCCTTCTAATTCTTTTGGCTTTGTGTTTTAGTATTTTATTTTAATTTCTTTCCTTTCACTTTCTTTTCTTTTCTTTTCATATTTATTTTCTAAAGTTTTACATATGCCTCCTTTTTCCCCAATTGATGCCCCCCCCCCTAGTCATTCCTCAATTGCCAGGGAAACCCAAGCCTCCTGCTCTCTCCGTGGCCAAAGCCATCTTGGTTGGGTTAATTTGTATAATCGCTCCTGATTGGCCGGTTGGCATGGCTTGTGGTGTAGTAGAGGTATGGTCAATTTGCATATTACTCTTTTATTAGATAGGATAATATTCCATTGTGTAGATGTACCATGGCTTTTTAATCCACTCATCTGCTGATGGGCACTTAGATTGTTTCCAAATCTTAGCTATTGTAAATTGTGCTGCTCTGAACATAGGGGTTCATATATCCTTTCTGATTGGTGTTTCTGGTTTCTTGGGATATAGTCCTAAAAGTGGGATTACTAAGTCAAATGACAGTTCCATTCTCAATTTTTTGAGGAAACTCCATACTGTTCTCCACAGTGGCTGCACCAGTCTGTATTCCCATCAGCAGCGCAAGAGGGTTATTTTTTGTGCACATCCTCGTCAGCACTTGTTGTTTGTTGATTTGTTGATGATAGCCATTCTGACAAGTGTGAGATTGTACCTCATTGTTGTTTTGATTTGCATCTCTCAGATGATTAGTGACTTTGAGCATGTTTTCATACGTCTCTGGGCCTTCTGTAAGTCCTCTTTCGAAAAGTGTCAATTAGATCCTTTGCCCATTTTTTGATTGGATCGCTTATATTCCTTTTGTTAAGTTGTATGAGTTCTCTGTAAATTTTGGAGATTAAACCTTTATCAGAAACATCATTGGCAAATATGTTCTCCCATGCACTGGGCTTTTTGTTGTTTTGTCAATGTTTTTTTGTTTGTTTTTTGTTTTTTGCTGTGCAGAAGCTTTTTATTTTTATGTAGTCCCATTTGTTTATTTTCTCCTTAGTCTCTCTTGCCCTAGGATCTGTGTCTGTAAAGATATTGCTTCGGCATATGTCTGTAATTTTGCTGCCTATGGAATCTTGTAGGATTTTTATGGTTTCCTGTCTTACATTCAAGTCCTTTAGCCATTTTGAGTTTGTTTTTCTATATAGTATAAGTTGGTGATCTAGTTTCTTTCTCTTTTTTTGCATGTATCTGACCAAATTTCCCAGCACCATTTATTAAAGAGGCTATTTTGACTCCATTGTATGGTCTTGCCTACTTTGTCAAATATAAATTGAGCATAATAGCTTGGATCAATTTCTGGGTTCTCTGTTCTGTTCCATTGGTCTATTTGTCTGTTCTTGTGCCAGTACCAGGCAGTTTTGAGGACTGTGGCTTGGTAATATAGCTTGATATCTGGTATTGTGATCCCTCCAACTTTGTTTTCTTTCTCAGGATAGCTGTGGCTATTTGGGGTCTTTTGTTGTTCTAGATGAATTTTTGGAGTTTGTTCTAGATCTTTGAAATATGCCGTTGGTATTTTAATAGGGATTGCATTGAATCTGTAGATTGCTTTGGGTAGTATGGACATTTTAATGATGTTGATTCTACCCATCCATGAACATGGTATGTTCTTCCATTTGTTTATGTCTTCCTCTATCTCTTTTTTCAATGTCATGAAATTTTCTGAGTACAGGTCTTTTAGGTCCTTAGTTAAGTTTATTCCTAGGTATCTTAATTTTTTTGGCAAAATGGTAAATGGGATTTTTTTTTCATTTCTCATTCTGTGAGTTCATTATTGGTGTATAAAAAGGCCATCGATTTCTAGGTGTTGATTTTGTATTCTGCTACATTGCCAAATTCATTTCTTAGGCCTAGTAGTTTTTTGATGGAGTCTTTTGGATTTTCTATGTATAGTATCATGTATCTGCAAATAAGGACTATTTTACTTCTTATTTTTCAGTTTGGATGCCTTTTATTTCTTCTTCTTGTCTTATCACTATGGCTAGCACTTCCAGTACTATGTCAAACAAGAGTGGTGAAAGTGGGCATCCCGGCTTGTTCCTGTTCTTAGGAGAAATGAGTATAGTTTTTGCCCATTGAGTATGATGTGGGTTTGTCACATAAGGCTTTTATTATGATGAGGTATAATCCCTCTATTCCCACCTTGCTGAGATTTCTTATCAAGAAATGGTGTTGGATTTTGTCAAATGCTTTTACTGCATCGATGATATGATTATGTGATTTTTGTCTCTCAGATTGTTTATTTGATGTATCACATTTATTGACTTGCAGATATTGTACCATCCTTGTATCCGCAGAATAAATCCCACTCGGTCACAGTGTATGATCTTACTAATGTATTGCTGAATCTAATTTGCTAGAATTTTGTTGAGGATTTTAGCATCTATGTTCATCAAGGATATTGGCCTGTAGTTCTATCTTTTTGTGGTGTCTTTATCTGGTTTTGGGATTAGGGTACTGCTGGCTTCATAGAAAGAGCTTGGAAGTGTACCTTCCTCTTGAATTTTTTGGAATAGACTGAGGAGGATAGATTTTAGTTTTTATTTGAATGTTTGGTAGAACTCCCCTGTAAAGCTGTCCAGACCATGGCTTTTGTTTGCTGGAAGATTTTTGATCTCTGTTTCAATTTTTTTGATAGTTATCGGTCTATTCAGTTTTGTTTTTTTCTTGATTGAGTTTTGGGAGCTTGTATATTTCTAAGAATATGTCCATTTCATCTAGGTTGTCCATTTTGTTGGAATAGAGTTGTTCATAGTATTTTTCATTATCGTTTGTATTTCTGTGGGATTGGTTGTTACTTTACCTCTTTCATTTCTGATTTTATTTGGGTCCTCTCTCTTTGATTCTTGGTGAGCCTGGCTAAAGGTTCATCAATCTTGTTTATCCTTTCAAAGAACCAGCTCTTGGTTTTGTTGATCTTATGTATTGTTTTTTGGTCTCTATGTTGTTTATCTTTGCTCTGATCTTTATTATTTCCTTCCTTCTGCTTACTCAGAGCTTTTCTTATTGCTCTCTTTCTAACTCTTTGAGTTGTAGTGTTAGATAATTCATTACCATTGTTTCTTATTTTTTGAGGTAGGCCAGTAGAGCTATGAACTTCCCTCTCAAGACTGCTTTCACTGTGTCCCATAGATTTTGGATTGTTGTGTTTTCATAGCTGTTTGTTATCAGGATGCTTTTTATTTCTTCTTTGATCTCTTTGGCAACCCAATCATTGTTTGATAGCATGTTATCTAGCCTCCAGCTGTTTGATTTTTTTAATTGTTTTTATTGTAGTTGATTTCCAGTTTTATGCCATTGTGATTTGAAAAGATGCTTGATATGCTTTCTATCTTCTTGTATTTGAAGAGACTTTGCCTGTGTCCCAATATATGGTTTATCTTTGAAAATGACCCATCTGCACTTGGGAAGAATGTATATTCTGTGGCTTTGTGGTGAAATGTTCTGAAGATGTCAATTAATTCCATCTGATCTAGTGAGTCTATTAGGATTGATGTTTTTTTGCTGATTTTTTGTTTAGAGGATTTGTCCAGTGGTGTTAGTGGGGTATTAAAGTCCCCTACTATAACTGTATTGCTGTTAATCTCTCCCTTGATATCCTCCAGAAGTTTTTTTAAATGTATTTGGGTGCTCCTGCATTGGGTGCATATATGTTTAACAGATTTATATCTTCTTGTTGAATTGCTCCCTTTAGTATTATGAAGTGGCCTTTCTTATTTCTTGTTATGGCCTTTATTTTGAGGTCTAATTTGTCAGATATAAGTATTGCTACCTCAGCTGTTTTTTCATTGTCATTCTCCTGAGAAACCTTTTTCCATCCCTTCACCATCAGTCTGTGTGAATCCTTTTTTCTGAGGTGGGTTTCCTGTAGACAGCAGATAGGTGGGTCATGTTTTCTTAATCACTCAGCTACCCTGTGTCTTTTGATTGTTAAATGGATTGCTGTAATAATCCTATCTAATAAAAGGGTAATATGCAAATTAACCATCATGCTGTCACAAAGATGCTGGCACCCATAATCACAAGATGGCAGTGCCCAGTCCTCTCAGCCCCGCCAGAGTTCCCCAGTCCTGGGGGTGGGGGAGGGCGGCCACTGAGAGTGGGCAGCGTGAGTGGCCTGGCGGAATGTTTGCTTCATCGCCCTGGCAACAAGGCAAGCGTTCCACCCTGGCCGTGGAGGGCATCTGGGCAGCAGGCACAGAGCAGCCTGGGTGGGGAGGGAATGCTTTATTCATCACCCCAGTGACGAGGCAAGCATTCCACGCCTGGCTGCAGATGGGCCTCTGGGCCATAGAGAGCCTCTGGGCAGTGGGTGCGGAGTGGCCAGGCCCTGCAGAGAGCTACTGGTGCACAGATTCGTGTGCAGGGCTACTAGTAATAAGATATATATAGGGAGAGGAACATCGACATAAAGACTAAAAGTAGCAATAAATAAGTACCTATCAATAATAACCTTAAATGTAAATGGCTTAAGTCAATCAAAAGGCATAGGGTAGCTGAATGGATACAAAAACATAAGGCATACATATACTTTTTACAAGAGACCCAACTCACAATAAAAAACACTGGATGAAAGGAAAAGGATGGAAAACTTTTCTATGCAAATGGAAACAAACCAACAGAAAAAGCAGGAGTAGCAATTCTTATATCTGACAAAATAGACTTCAAAACAAAGGCCATAAGAAAAGAAAAGGAAGGCTACTACAAAATACTAAATGGATCATTCCAATAAGAGAATATAACCCTGGTAAACATATATGCACCTAATATAGGAGTGCTTAAATAGATATATAAACTTGGAAGACTTTAAGGAGGAGATTGACAGCAATATAGTCATAGTAGAGACTTTGACACCCCACTGACATCACTGGATAGATCTTTCAGACAAAAAAAAAATCAACAAGGAAACAGTGATCTTAAATGGCACATTAACTCAGATGGATGTAATTGACTTTTACAAAATATTTCATCCCAGAGCTACAGAATATACTTTCTTCTCAAGTGCACATGGTACATTTTCAAAGGTAGACCATATGTTAGGACACAAAACAAGTCTCTACAAGTTCAAGAAGATTGAAATCATATCAAGCATCTTCTCAGACCACAGTGGAATGAAACTAGAAATCAACTACAATAAAAACACTCAAAAAACATTAAAACACACAGAGGCTAAATAGCATTTTTTAAATAATGAATGGGTTACCAATTAGATAAAAGAAGAAATAAAAAATATCCTGGGGGAAAATGAAAATGAACACACAACAATCCAATATCTATGTGACACAGTGAAACAGTCCTGAGAGGGAAGTTCATAGCATTAAAACTCTACCTCAAGAAACAAGAAAAGTCTCTAATAAATTATATAACCCCACAGCTAAAAGAACTAGAAAGAGAACAGCAAGGGAAGACCAGAATAAGCAGAAGGAAGGAGATAATAAAGATCGGAACAGAAATAAATGACAGAGATGAAAAACAATAGAAAAGATCAATGAAAATAAGAGCTGTTTTTTTGAAAAGATAAACAAGATTGATGAACCTTTAACCAGACATATTAGGAAACAAAGAGAGGGAATCCAATAAATGAAATCAGAAATGAAAGAGGTGAAGTAACAACTGACACCATAGAGATATAAAGGATTGTAAAAAAATAAATACTATGAACAACTACATGCCAACAAACTGGACAACCTGCACAAAATTTTCTAGAAACACAATCTTCCAAACTGATTCAGAAAGAATCAGAAAACCTGAATAGACCAAAAACAACCAATGAAATTGAATCAATAATAAAAATTTCCCAGCAAACAAAAGTCCTGGACTGGATGGATTCATAGGAGAGTTTTACCAAACATTCAAAGAAGAACTAACACCTATCCTCCTCAAACAATTAAAAGGAAAAAAAAAAAGGAGGGCAACTTCCAAGCTCTTTGTATGAGGCTAACATTATCCTAATTTCAAAATTAGATAAAAATGGTACAAAAACAGAAAATTATAGGCCAATATTCCTGATGAACATAGATGCTAAAATTATCAACAAAATATTAGCAAACCAGATCTAGCAATACATTAAAAAGATCATACATCATGACTAAATTGGATTTATCCAAGATTGTAAAGTTGGTACAATATTTGCAAATCAGTAAATGTGATACATCTCAAAAACACAATGGATAAGAATCACATGATCATATCAATAGACAGAGAAAAATCATTTGACAAAATCCAGCACCCATTTTTGATAAAAAATTAGGAAAGTGGGAATAGAGGGATCATACCTCAACATAAGAAAGGGTGTATATGACAGACACACAGGCAAAATTATATTCAATGGCAAAAACTAAAAGCTTTTTCTTGAAGAATAGGAACAAGACAGGGATGTCCACTTTCACTACTCTTATTCAACATAGTACTCAAAGTCCTAGCCACAGCAATCATAGAAGAGAAAATAAAAGGACTTCAAATTGGAAAGGAGGAAGTAAACTGTCATTATTCGCAGATGACATCATATTGTACATAGAAAACCCTAAATACTCCACCAAAAAACTACTAGACCTAATAAATGAATTTGGCAAAGTAGCAATATATAAAATTAATACCCCAAAATCGATGGCATATTTATACACCAATAATGAACTCTCAGAGAAACTAAAAAAACAACCCCATTTACCACTGCAACAAAAAAATAAGATACCTAGTAAGAAACTTAACCAAGGAGGTAAAAGACCTGTACTCACAAAACCATAGGACATTGAAAAAGAAATAGATAATAATATGAGCAAGTGAAAGCATATAATGTGTTCATAGATTTGGAGAATTAACATCATTAAAATGTCCATACTACCCAAAGCAATATATAGATTCAATGCAATCCCTAGTAAAAGACCAATTGCATGTTTCACAGATCTAGAGCAAATACTCCAAAAATTCATATGGAACAAAAAAAGACCCCAAATAGCCACAGCAATGTTGAGAAGAACAAAGTTGGAAGGATCACAATACCAGATATCCAATTATCCTACAAAGCCACTGTAATGAAAACACACACACCTGTTTCTGGCACAAGAAGAGGCAAATGGATCAATGGAACAAAACAGAGAACCCAGATATTGACCCAAGCCATTACACTCAACTAATATTTGACAAAGGACTCTAGAGCATACAATGGAATAAGGATAATTTCTTCAATATGTGGTGTTGGGAAAATTGGTCAAGTACATAAAAAAAATGAAACTAGATCACCAACTTATACCATACACAAGTATAAACTCAAAATAATTGAAGGACTTAAACCTAAGTTATAAAACCATAAAAATCCTAGAAGAAAACATAAGCAGCAAAATCTCAGACATCTTACATAGCAGAACATTCATTGATACATTGCCTAGGGCACAAGAAACAAAGAAAAAAATAAATAAATGCGACTACATCAAACTAAAAAACTTCTGCACAGCAAAAGAAACAATCATCAAAATGAAAAGGGATCCCATAGTATGGGAGAACATATTTGTCAATGATACATCTAATAAGGGGTTAATTTCTAAAATATATAAAAAACTCATACAACTCAACAAAAGGAAGACAAAAAAAACAACTAAAAAATGGGTAAAGGACGTAAATAAATACTTCTCCAAAGAGGACATACAGATGGCCAATAGACATATGAAAAGATGTTCAATGTCACTAATCATCTGAGAAATCCAAATTAAACCCACAATTAGGTATCACTTCACAACTGCCAGAATGGCACCCATCAATAAATCAAATAGCAATTGCTGGTTATGATGTGGAGAAAAGAGAACGCTAGTACCCTGCTGGTTGGCATGCACATTGGTACAGCTACTATGGAAAACAGTATGGAGTTTCCTCAAAAATTAAAAAATGTGACTGCCATTTAACCCAGTGATCCCACTTCTAGGAATACATCCTAAGTATCCAAAAACACCAATGAGAAAGAATATATGCACACTTATGTTCACAGCAGCCTTATTTACAATAGCTAAGATTTAAAAACAGCCCAAGTACCCATCAGCAAGATCAGTGTATATATATATATAAAAAAAGTGATATCCTATATAATAAAAGGCTAATATGCAAATTGTCCCCTTGGTGGTTCAACCAACTGGGAGTTTGACTGCTTGCTATGATGTGTGCTGACCCCCATGGAGTGGTGCAGAATGAAGAAAGGCCCCAGTCGGCAGCTGGCAGCCAGGGGAAGGAAGGCCCTGATCACCAGCCAGGCCTAGGGAACCAACCCATGCCCTAATTTCATGCACTGGGCCTCTAGTATTTACATAATGGACTACTATACAGCTGTAAAACAAGAAGGAACTGTTACCCTTTGAGCCAGTATGGGGTAACTTGTAGAATATTATGCTATGCAAAATAAGCCAGTCAGAGAAAGACAAATATCATAATACCTCAGTTATCTGTAGAATCTAATGAACAAAATAAATTGATGAACAAAATAGGTCCAGAGATATGGAAGTATGTAACAGACTGACAAATCTCAGAGGGAAGGGCAGGGATGGGGGATGGTAAGACATTAACGAAAGAACTTATATGCATGTATGCATAACCCATGGACACAGATAATAGAGCAGTAATGGCCTGGGGTGGGATGGGAGCTGGGTGGAGGTGTGTAATGGGGGAAAATTGGGGGAACATCTGTAACGCTCTCAACAAACAAATGAAAAAACCTTATCAACAACAACAAAAAACCCAACATCCCAGTGTTTAAATGGGCAAAAGATTTCAATAGGCATTTCTTTAAAGAAGATATATAAATGACTAATGAGCACATGAAAAGTTACCTGACATCACTAAAGTAAGAATATGCGAATTTAAACCACAAGAAGGTAACATTTCACACCTGTTAGAATGATGATGATTATTTTTTAAAGTCAGAAACTAAATAGTGTTGGTAGCATGTGGAGAAATTGGAACTCTTATGAATTTAGGAAGGCAAAGTAGTGTAGCCTTATTTGGCAGTTTCCCTGCAAATTAAACAGAATTACCATATGCTACTGCAATCCTACTTTGGAGTGTATATCCCCCAAAATTAAAAGCAAGGACATGAACATGTTTGTACACCAATGTGTTCAAATATATTTGTACACCAATGTTCACAATAGCATTATTCACAATAGCAGAAAGGTGAAAACAACCCAAATGTCCATTAGTAGATTAGTTGGTAAACAAAATGTGGTATATACATACAGTGGAATATTATTCAGCCTTAGAAAGGCATGAAGTTCTGACACATGCTACAACATGGATAAACATTGAAAACAGTATGCTAAATCATATAAGGCAGATACACAAAGGCATAACTATTGTATGATTCCACTTGAATGAAGTACCTGGATAGTCAAATCCACAGAGACAGAAAGTAGAATGGTGGTTTCCAGGGGCTATTGGGGTTGGGGTAGGGGATAAATGGAGAGTTGTTTAATGGCTACAAAACTTCAGAATGGGATTATGAAAAAGTTCTAAAAATAGATAATAGTGGTGGTTGTTTATCATTGTAAATGTAGTTAATGCTACTGAAGTGCACATTATGGTTAAAATGGTTAAAATGGAAAATATTTGTGTAATATGTATTTTACTGTAATTTTTTAAAAGAAAGAAAGGAATAAACAGAGTACAAGAAGAAGAACATAAAAAGAGGATACCCCCTTTTCAACATTTTATTGGAAATTTTTGAAGAAAATATCCCACAGAAAAGAATTAAAGGACAAAGGGAGGAAAGGAAATGAAGAACTAGAAAAGTATAGACTGAATCAGGAAGTTGAACATCTGACTGACAGAATTTCCAGAAACAATAAATAGAGCAAGTGGAATGCATAGAATCATCAAAGGATGAATATAAGAAAACTTCCCAGAACTAAAGGACATGAGTGTCTAGACTGAAAGGGCAATGTTGTGCTCAGAACAATAGACTGAGAACTACAGAAAGGCTCACACAGAGGATGTGATAATAAAATAACCCCCCAAAATTTCAGAAAATGGTTCACTTATAAATGATTGGAAATGCAAAGAAATGGACTTCTCATTTTTTTTACTGGAAACCAGGAGACAATGGATTAAGGCTTTCAATATGCCCAGGGAAAATTACTTCCAATCTCTAATAATATGCTCAGCCAAAAGATCAGTAAGAATATGCTGCTCATCTTGCTGTAGCCTGCATTGAATTCTTGTAAGATTATTCCCTGGAGCCATGCTCTGTATACCAGGCAGACTAATAAATAATCTTTGCTATCAAACACTTTTTAAAAGTGTTTTCAACTCATTTGTTTGTTTTTTCAATTTCACTTTTTTTGAGGTATAATGAATGGGTGTATAAAATTATAAGATATTTAAAGTGTACATTGTGGTAATTTGATACATGTATATGTTGTGGCCATATGCTCTTAGGACAGCATTAGAGAGCTCTTGCTGTTTCAGAGAAGGAATTCACTGAAGTGACACAGTATTTTTTCCACTCTCTTGTTATTGAATCTGTGTCATTGGTCCTGTGCCATCCTGTCTCTTGGTTTACTCAGTTTGCAGGAGCACATTCTCCAATAGCTTACTAAGGAAATAGAAAATTTGAGTCACTGTATATCAGCAAATGTCTTTATTCTACACTTAAATTTATTGGACAGTAAATAATTTAAGAAATAGAGGACCCTAATTATGCACAAGGATGACAGGTGCACAATGAGGCAAGGTCTGAGGGCCCTCAAGCCCTGTTCAAACAGGATAGGGAACTGTGAATAGGAGGAAGTATGTATAACAGTATGACAGAGAAAAAATCATAGACATATGACAGAATTATTGGAGTATCTAGAGAGAAACTGGGAGACATACAAAGAAAAATAGGCAAATGAATTGAATGGAGTAATGATTAATCCCAGAGGGAAAATGTGTAGAAAAGGAGTATTAACCTGTGTGCTAATGGGCTCAGTAGTGAACAATAATTGTATAATAATATTCAATAGACTATTGATACAACTAAATCTGTGATAAACCTATGTTGTGATGGTGGTAGAAGGCTGCAGTGATATAAAGATTGTGAGAGGTAAGTTTTACATAGCATGGCGGGGTGTTAATACATAATGTCTAAAATTGACAAATTAAGAATTAGCAATAGCAATATATTATTAAGAAATGTGGCTATAAATACTTAAGGGAGCTGCTAAAAGAGCTAATTATAGTTAACTCCAGGACTATGCATATCTTTGAAATTGAAAGGGCAGAACACTGCATTTTAGAATGATTTGATTTTTTTAAAACCTTGGTGTATATATCTGTGTTTTTCTTTTTTATTGAATTTATTGGGGTGGCATTAGTTCACAAAACCGTACAAGTTTCAAGTGTACAACTCAACAAAATATCATCTGCTCACTGCATCATGTGCCCATCATCCCAAGCAAAATCTCTTTACATCCCCACTGCCCCCTTTTGCCCACCTCCACCTAGCACCCACACCCCTTGTGTGTGTGTGTGTGTGTGTGTGTGTGTGTGTGTGTGTTTGCTAACCTGTTCACCTTCTTTAATCCTGCAGCCCCAAACCCCTCCCATCTGACAGCTTCCAGCCTATTTCATATATCCATACCACTATTTCTATTTTGTTGGTCAGTTTATTTTCTTCACTAGATTAAACATACATGTGAGAGCATATGGCATTTGTCTTTTCTGAATGGCATATTTCACTTAGCATAATAATAACCACCAGGTCCATCAATGCTGTTGCAAAAAGTAAGATTTTCTTTTTCTTTTTAAGGCCCAGGAATACTCCATTGTGTAAAAGTACCACAGCATTTTATCCACTCATCCACTGATGGGCACTTGGGCTGTTTCCAGATCTTGGCTCTTGAAAATAATGCAGCAATGAACATAGAGGTGCATATATTCTTTCAAGTTAGTGTTTCAGGGTTCTTTGGATATATTCCCAGAAGTGGGATTGCTGGGTCAAAAGGCTGTTCCATTTTTAATATTTTGAGGAAACTTTATACTGTTTTCTGCAGTGGCTGCACCAGTCTGCATTCCCACCAGCAGTGCATGAGGGTTCCTTTTTCTCCGCATCCTCGCCAGCACTTGTCATTTGTTGATTTGTTGATGATAGGCATTCTGACAGGTGTGAGATGGTACTGCATTGTTGTTTTGATTTGCATCTCTCTGATAATTAGTGACTTTGAGCATGTTTTCATATGTCTCTTGGCCTTCCTTCTGTCTTATTTCAAAAAGTATCTATTTAGGTCCATGGCCCATTTTTTGATTGAGTTGTTTATCTTCCTTTTGTTAAGTTGTATGAGTTCCCTGTAAATGTTGGAGATTAAAACCTTATCGGAGATAACATTTGCAAATATGTTCTCCCATGCAGTGGGCTTTCTTGTTTTTTGTTTTTTTTTTTCTGTGCAAAAGCTTTTTATTTTGATGTAGTCCCATTTGTTTTCTCTTTAGTTTCCATTGCCCTAGGAGCAGTATCAGTGAAGAAATTGCTTTGGCATATGTCTGAGATTTTGCTGCCTTTGGATTCCTCTAGTATTTTTATGGTTTTTCGTCTTATGTTTAAGTCCTTTATCCATTTTGAGTTTATTTTTGTGTATGGTATAAGTTGGTCATCTAGTTTCATTTTTTTTGCAAGTATCTGTCCAGTTTTCCCAATACCATTTAATGAAGAGACTGTCTTGATTCCATTGTATGGTCTTGCCTCCTTTGTCAAATATTAATTCAGCATAATGGCTTGTGTCGATTTCTGGGTTCTCTGTTCTGTTCCACCGGTCTGTATGTCTGTTCTTATGCCAGTACCAGGCAGCTTTGAAAAAAATGGCTTTGTAGTATAGCTTGATATCTGGTATTGTGATCCCTCCCACATTGTTCTTCTTTCTCATGATTACTGCAGCTATTCGGGTTCTTTTTTATTCCAGACGAACCACAGTTTTTTAATCCACTCATCTGAGGATGGGCACTTAGGCCGTTTCCAAATCTTAGCTATGGTGAATTGTGCTGCTATGAACATAGGGGTGCATATATCTTTTCTGATTCATGTTTCTAGTTTCTTGGGATATATTCCTAGAAGTGGGATCACTGGGTCAAATGGGCATTCCATTTTTAGTTTTTTGAGGAAACTCCATACTGTTCACAGTGGCTGCACCAGTCTGCATTCCCACCAGCAGTGCATGAGGATTCCTTTTTCTCTGCATCCTCGCCAGCACTTGTCATTTGTTGATTTGTTGATAATAGCCATTCTGACAGGTGTGAGATGGTACTGCATTGTTGTTTTGATTTGCATCTCTCTGATGATTAGTGACTTTGAGCATGTTTTCATATGTCTCTTGGCCTTCCTCTGTCTTCTTTTGAAAAGTGTCTATTTAGATCAGTAGCCCATTTTTTGATTGGGTTGTTCATCTTCTTTTTGTTAAGCTGCATGAGTTCCCTGTAAATGTTGGAGATTAAACCCTTATTGTTGATATCATTGGCAAATATGTTCTCCCATGCAGTGGGCTTTCTTGTTGTTTTATTGATGGTCTCTCCTTTGCTGTGCACAGCTTTTTATTTTGATGTAGTCCCATTTGTTTATTTTCTCTTTAGTTTCCATTGCCCTAGGAGCAGTATCAGTGAAGAAATTGCTTCGGCATATGTCAGAGATTTTTCTGCCTGTGGATTCCTCTAGTATTTTTATGGTTTCTCATTGTATGTTTAAGTCCTTTAGCCATTTTGAGTTTATTTTTGTATATGGTGTAAGTTGGTGGTTTAGTTTCATTTTTTTCGCATGTATCCGTCCATTTTTCCCAACACCATTTATTGAAGAGACTGTCTTGACTCCATTGTATGTTCATGCCTCCTTTGTCAAATATTAATTGAGCATAGTGATTTGGGTAGATTTCTTGGGTCTCCATTCTATTCCATTGACCTATATGTCTGTTCTTGTGCCAGTACCAGGCAGTTTTGAGAACAGTGGCTTTGGAATACAGCTTGAAATCTGGTATTGAGATCCCACCTATTTTGTTCTTCTTTCTCAGGACTGCTGTGGCTATTTGGGGTCTTTTTTTATTCCAGATGAATTTTTGGAGAGTTCTTTCTAGGTCTGTGAAATATGCCATTGGTATTTTAATGGGGAGTGCATTGAATCTATCGTTTGCTTTGGGTAGTATGAACATTTTAATGATGTTGATTCTACCAATCCATGAACATGGTATGTTCTTCCATCTGTTTACGTCTTCCTGTATCTCTTTTTTCAGTGTCCTATAGTTTTCTGCATAAAGGTCTTGAACCTCCTTAGTTAAGTTTATTCCTAGGTATCTTAATTTTTTTGGTGCAATGGTAAATGGGATTGATTTTTTAGTCTCTCTTTCTGTAAGTTCACTTTGGTGTATAGAAATGCCATAGATTTCTTGGCATTAATTTTGTATCCTGCTACATTGCTGAATTCATTTATTAAGTGTATTAGTTTTTTGATGGAATCTTTCGGGTATTTTATGTACAATATTATGTCATCTGCAAATAAGGACAGCTTTACTTCTTCTTTTCCAATTTGAATGCCTTTTATTTCTTCTTCTTGTCTGATAGCAATGGCTAGTACTTCCAGTACTATGTTGAACAGGAGTGGTGCGA
Source organism: Cnephaeus nilssonii (assembly GCF_951640355.1). Classification (NCBI taxonomy): domain Eukaryota; kingdom Metazoa; phylum Chordata; class Mammalia; order Chiroptera; family Vespertilionidae; genus Cnephaeus; species Cnephaeus nilssonii. The sequence goes on along the minus strand of NC_137075.1, from coordinate 9,260,862 downwards.
GTAGACATCCCTGTTTTGTTCCTGTTCTTAGGGAAATGGTTTTAGTTTTTGCCCATTGAGTATGATGTTAGCTGTGGGTTTATCATATATAGCTTTTATTATGTTGAGGTATGATCCTTCTATTCCCACCTTGCTGAGAGTTTTTATCAAGAAAGGGTGTTGGATTTTGTCAGATGCTTTTTCTGCATCAATTGATATGACTATGTTATTTTTATACCTCAATTTGTTTATGTGATGTATCACATTTATTGATTTGTGGATATTGTACCATACTTGCATCTCTGGGATAAATCCTACTTAGTCAAGGTGTATTATCTTTCTGATGTACTGCTGGATCCAATTTGCTAGAATTTTTTGAGGATTTTGGCATCTTTGTTCATGAGGGATATTGGCCTGTAATTCTCTTTCATTGTATTGTCTTTATCTGGTTTTGGTATTAGGGTGATGCTGGCTTCATAGAAGGAGCTTGGAAGTGTTCCTTCCTCTTGAATTTTTTGGAATAGTCTGAGGAGGATAGGTTTTAGTTCTTCCTTGAATGTTTGGTAAAACTCCCCTGTGAAGCCGTCTGGCCCCAGACTTTTGTTTGCTGGAAGCTTTTTGATGACTACTTCAATTTCTTCCATAGTTATTGGCCTATTGAGATGTTTAGATTCTTCCTGATTGAGTTTTAGAAGGTTATATATTTCTAGTAATATGTCCATTTCCTCCAGATTGTCCAGTTTGTTGGAATAGAGTTGTTCATAGTATTTTTTAACAATCCTTTGTATTTCGGTGGGGTCTGTTGTTATTTTACCTTTTTCATTTCTGATTTTGTTCTGTAGGGTCCTCTCTCTTTGCTTCTTGGTGAGCCTGGCTAGAGGTTCATCAATCTTGTTTATCCTTTCAAAGAACCAGTTCTTGGTTTCATTGACCTTTAGTATATATATATTTGGTCTCTATGTCATTTATTTCCACTCTGATCTTTATTATTTCCTTCCTTCTGCTCCCACTGGGATTTTCTTGTTGCTCTCTTTCTAATTCTTCAAGTTGCAGAGTTAGGTGGATTATTACCAGTTTTTCTTGTTTTTTGAGGTAGGCCTGTAATGCTATGAACTTCCCTCTCAGGATTGCTTTCACCAATATGTTTTATATTTCTTCTTTGATCTCTTTGGTAACCCACTCATTGTTTAATAGTATGCTATTCAGCCTCCAAATGTTTGAATTTTTGTGATTGTTTTTACTGTCGTTGATTTCCTATTTTATGCCATTGTGATCTGAGAAGATGCTTGATATGATTTCAATACTCTTGAAATTGGAGAGACTTTGCCTGTGTCCCAATATGTGGTCTATCTTTGAAAATGTCCCCTGGGTACTTGAGAAGAATGTATATTCTTTAGTTTTGGGCTGTAATGTCCTGAAGATGTCGTGTAAGTCCATCTGATCTAATGAGTCGTTTATGATTGAAGTTTCTTTGCTAATTTTTTGTCTAGAGGATTTATCCAGTGATGTTAATGGGGTATTAAAGTCTCCTACTATGATTGTGTTGCTATCAATCTCTTCCCTAATATCTTGTAGAAGTTTTTTTATGTATTTGGGTGCTCCTGCATTGGGCACATAAATGTTTACCAGAGTTATATCCTCTTGTTGTATTGATCCCTTAAGAATTATGAAGTGGCCTTCCTTGTCTCTTGTTATGGTCTTCACTTTGAGGTCTATTTTGTCAGATAAAAATATTGCTACCCCAGCTTTTTTTTCATTTCCATTTTCCTCATAGATATTTTTCTATCCCTTCACTTTCAGTCTGTGTGAGTCCTTTGTTCTGAGGTGAGTCTCCTGTAGACAGCATATATATGGTTTATGTTTTCTTATCCATTCAGTCACTCTATGTCTTTTGATTGGACCATTTAATCCATTTATGTTTAATGTTATTATTGATAGGTACTTGTTTGTAGGCTTTTTTATTCTTTATTCCTGTGTTCTTTCCTCCCTTTCTATGTATTCTTTTTCAGCATTTTCTTTAGCATTTCTTGCATTGCTAGCTTGGTAGTGATAAATTCCCTTAGGCTTTTTTTTTGTCTGCAAAGCTCGTGATTTCCCCTTCAATTTTGATTGATAGTCTTGCTGGTCAGAGTATTCGTGGATTCACTTCTTTGTTTTGCATCACTTTGTATACTTCCTTCATTTCCCTTCTAGCTTGATGTGCTTCTGTTGAGAAATCATTTGATAATCTGATGGGGGATCCTTTGTAGGTAACTCTCTGTCTCTCTCTTGCAGCCTTTAAGATTCTTTCTTTGTCATTAACATTTACCATTGTAATTATGACTTGTCTTTGTGTGGGTCTTTAAGGATTCATCTTGCATGGGACTCTCTGTACTTGTGTAACTTTTTTCTTCCCCATATCAGGGAAGTTTTTTATCATTATTTCTTCAAATAGATTCTCTAATCCTTGCTGCTCTTCTTGTCCTTCTGGCAGCCCTATTATACATACATTACTTGTTTCAAGTTGTCCAAAAGCTCCCTTAGGCTCTCCTCCTGCTTTTTAATTTTTTTCTCCAGTTTCTGTTCAGATTGGGCTTGTTTCTCTACCTTATCTTCCAACTCACTAATTCAGTCCTCTGCTTATTCTAGTCTACTGTTGAAACCTTCCATGGCATTTTTTATTGTAGCTATATCACTTTTGATTTCTTCCTTGTTTTTGCATACGTTGTTGATTTTCTTGTCCATCCGGTTTATGAACTGTATGACCATTACTCTGAATTCTTTTTCTGTCATGTTTCATGCCTCAGTTTCACTTATTTCCTTTCTTGGTGATTCCTCTTTTTCTTTCCTCTGGGGATTATTTCATTGTCTCCCCATTCCAACTATCACCAGAAGGTCCAATCACCGAGTTGTGGTGGCCTGGGCCATGTGCTGTGGGAGCTTCACAGCACCTAAGTGTCACTGAAGAGCTCTGACACCCAGACTTGTGGCTGCTGTGGGTCTGTGGGAGCCCCGCTCACACAAGATCAGAGTCACTGGCACTCAGTGTGGCCTTGTGTGTACACCTAGAATCAGGGACCCCACCTGCTGAAAAAGAGATCCCACTGTTGTGTGCCAAAAATTAGAGTCCCCTAGCACATGCCAGGAGTCAGTGTCCCCCTGTGCCTGCGCCGAGAATCATGTATTTGAGTCTGTCGCTTGGTGCGGTCTCACGCTGAGAATCAGGTTCTTGTGTGTGCATGTGCCGAGTATTGGAGTCACTGAGTCTTAGTGTGCGTGTACTCGGAATCAGGGATCCCATGCGCAGGCGATGAGAAACAGAGTCAAGTCTCTGGTGCTCAGTGCTGCCTCTCATGTGGAGAATGATGGTCCCTAGTCTGCTTGTGGGACCGGGTTGCACAGCCACCCTGCACTGCAGGAGATAGACTTCCATGTGCCCTCACCCAGAATCAAAGTCACGTGGCACAGCTGCACTGAGTGGGTCTGGGGTCTGGTTGCAGGAATGTGCACTGTGGGAAACAAACTCCCTGTGTCTGTGTGCCCAGGCTCAAACCTAGTGCAGCCTCCCTGAGTGGGCCTGGGGATTGTTTATGGGAGTGTGAGCTGTGGGAAACAAAATCCCTGTGTCTGTGCGCCCAGGCTCTAATTCAGCCTCCCTGTGTGGGCAGGAGGCCTGCCTACTCAGAGAGCGTCTAGCAGTTCCTATTCTCCACAGCATGCCGGCAGGGCTGGGGATGGGTTCTGTGACTCACAGAAATTGTGGCCAGGTGCCTGGAGTCTTGGTGTCCCTAGGTCTGCAGCTGTGGTCGCAGGTCTTTTACCTGAGTGGCTGTAGGGTCCCGGTTTGCCTATGAGATCAGATTGCATGGTGGCAAGTCTAGGTTCCTAGTTTCAAGCAGCTTTGTTCTTCAAGATGGCGTGGTTTCTGTGCCAGCGGTGTCATCCCTGGATTGTCTGCAGTGGCACTGGGGTTTCACCGTCCAAGACTGCCCAGTTTGGCAGACCTCTGGAAGACCCACAGTATCTGACTGTCCCTATCTCTCACACCCACACATCACACACTCCTTTATCGCTCCCTTGCTCTCTCACACACTCGCCCTCCCTACCTTCTTGCTGGTCTCCATCTTTTTCTATATCAGATTAGGGAAGTTTTTAGCCATTATTTCTTTAAACAGGTTCTCTATGCCTTGTTCACTCTCTTTTCTTTCTGGTACCTCTATGATGTGGATGTTGTTATGGCTGATGTCCCAAAGGTCCCTTACCTTGTTATGGCTGATGTTGTTCCAAAAGTCCCTCATTTAAAAAATTCTCTCTCTCTCAATGCTCTCCTTGGGTACTTACTGTTATCTTATCATCTAAATTGCTGATTTCATTCTCTGCTTCATCTAACCTCTTGTTGATTTCTTCTAGTATATTCTTCATTTCAGATCTATTCTTTATTTCTGGCTGTTTCATTCTTATGGCTTCTATGTCCTTCTTATTGCTTACTATCTCTTTGTTTAAGTTCTCACTGAGATCATCCATTCTTTCTCTAGGGTCTTTGAGCATCCTTATAACCACTGTTTTAAACTTTGCATCTCGTATTTTGGTTGCTTCCATTTCATTTCATTCCTTTTCTGGGAATATCTTTTGTTCTTTCATCTGAGGCATATTTTAAAAAAATATATTTTTTTATTGTTTTCAGAGAAGAAGGGAGAGGGAGATAGAGATAGAAACATGAATGATGAGAGAGAATCATTAATTAGCTGCCTCCTGCATAGCCTGGGGACTGAGCCCGAAATCTGGGCATGTGTCCTGACTCAGAATCGAACTGTGACCTTATGGTTCAGAGGTTAATGCTCAACCACTGGATCACACCTCTGGGCCATTTGAGGCATATTTCCTTTACTTCCTATTTTGTCTCTGTGTATTATGTAGATCTGCTATGATTCCAAACCTTGTTATGATGGCTTTATGGTATAGGTGTGTTGTTGGGCTCAGTGGCACAGTCTTCCAGATTACCTGATCTCAGTGCTCCAGGAATGTTTTTTGTGGGTTATATTACCCTCCTATTGTAGTTGAGTTTTGAATGCTGTTGGCATTTTTGTGTGTGGAGTTAACTCTTCAGTATGGCTGACTATAAGAATCAATCTCGATCACTGTGCAGAGGCTTCCTACAGAGGCAGAGTTGTTCCCAGCAGTGCCTGATGCTAGCTAGAATCCTCCTTCAGGGTGATACTTGTGTGGCTAGTTAAGTCGAGCTCTGATATGGTATGATGCCCACTACTGGTTCTGTTGGTTCTGGGTCCACTTGGACAGGGTTCAGGTATAGGTTGATGTCAGATGTTGTGTGTATCCTTGGGTTACCTTTCTGGAGCTACCATACTATTCACTGTTTGTGGCTGCATCTACTAGACCTAGATGTCTGTGTGTGTGAAGGTCCAATCTACCTACAAAAGTTGGCTTCCTCCAGCTTAGAGCTAAGGGCAGATCTATAAAAGCTCTGAGGCTCCCTGAGGTTTGCCTCCACCTATCAGCTACTCTACCTCCCCTGATGTTGCCTAGTCTTCCTCTAGAGCCTTTTGCAGAAAGACTGTAGAATTGGCCCAGGCTGGCCATGACTCACAGACCCTTCCATAGGTCTTGAGTTCACTAGGGTGGGGTAAACTAGGTTGGGAGAATGGGGCTATTGGTTCCTCTACTTGGGGGCTGTGTTGTCAAGCACTCAATGAGGGGAAGGTGGCCCTTACTCCACAGCAAATCCACACAATCTTTGCTAGAGACTCTAACTCTAGCTCCCCCAGGAGGAGTACATCACAGATTCAGGCTGGTGCAGCCAGTCATCCCTATGCAGGAGCAAGCTCAATAGGGCAGAGCCATTGGGACTGGGGGATGACAGATCAAAAGAGTCTTCCACTGAGGGGGGTGTAAGTTGAACCCACAAGAGGGGGCCAAGCATTTCATCCCAGTGTTAGACAATTGCCTTCTAGGGAGACACACTCCGAATGTCCCAGCTCTGGAAAGCACATCCTTTTCCCTTTGGAACAGAACTCAGCAGGGCAGGGCCACTGGGACTTGAGTGGGCCAATCTAACAGTCTCTGGTTGGGGGTGTTGACAAAAAAGCCTATAGGAGTGGAGGAGGGGGCACTTCCTCACCTTCCCAGGTTAGCATGGGCTGAGTTCTCAGGGGAGATAGGAGTGGCCCCCCGGCCATGTAGCCACCAAACGAAGCACCTGTCTGATACCTGGACCAAAGCCTCCCTAGGAGACCTTCCAAAAGACTCTGATCCCCCGGTGTGACTGAACTCAGCAGGGCAGGGCCACAGAGTGGCAGGGCAGTCTAAATGATTCAACAGGTAAGGGGTGCACTGGCTGTACACTCAAGATGGGGATGAATGGTCCCATTCCAAAGCTACACAGTTGAATCACTGTTCAGGTCTCTGCCAAGAGCTTCTCCAGAAAATGAGCACCCTGAAGATCCCTCTGCCAGACCTGAGCACAGCAAAGTGGTGTTGCCAGTAGTTGGAGGACCCCGCAGTGCACTCCCCAGGCTGGTGCTATAACAATAGGAGATCAACCTTTCTCTCCCAGGCAGATTGAATCCCACTGATTTTCATCACCAAATACCGTGCAGGCTTCTTTTCCTGACCCTCTTGTTCTGGATTGGGATTCCTCCCATGCTCCTAAGTGAGGGAGTGTTGCATCCAAAATATCCCTCTGGCTTCTCAGCCACCACACATGGGTGCAGACACCAGCCCTTTCCTAATCTCTGCCCTTTTTACCAGTCTCTGTGTGGCTTCTTCTGTAAATCCTTGGTTGTAATATTTCAGTTCAGCTAGTCTTCAGTTGGTTATTCAGGTGGATTGTTCTACAATTTAGCTGTAAATCTGGTTTGGCATTGAAGTAGATGATGAGTACGGCATCCATCTACTCTGCAGCCATCTTGGAGTCTCCCACATATCTGTGTTTGATACAAATATAAACTAACCAAAGAGAGTATTCTTGATTTATGAACATATATGAAATAAAAAGTTCTTTGAAAAATCAGGTTTTAGGTGATTTTCTTATTAAATCAGAGCCACACTTGCAAGGGATACACCTCCAAATGACTTTAACTGACTGATCTTGGTATGGTGGTGACTCAGAGGGTCTCCACAGTGCACAGGTGACTGTCATAGACCAGGAAAATTATAGCCCCTCAGCAGTTTATTTTGGGAAATTGAAAATTATAATATATCACCTGTGTATTCTCTTCCCACACTCCTACCCACTTTTTCCTCCTGGTAGTGTGATCACATGGGGTAGCTCTGGTTCATTGTTCAGAAGTCTAACTGTTGAAGGGATCAAGCCCATTTCAAGGATGGCACCAGGTCTCTGACAATTCTGATTGTAAGCCTCTTTAGGGCAGAGACTTTGAATGATTCAATTAATCTCAAGCTTCTTGAATTCCTACTATATTCAGGGTATGATCCTTGGGCTGGAGAATTAAATATGAGCAAGGCACCATCCCTGATTTCAAGGGAGAGATGGACACACAGTTAATCAGAATGCCAAAGTTAGACATTTAAAATATTTTTATAAACAAATTGCAAAAAATTATTTTAAAGAAGTGCTATAGACACTGCTTTAGTCTGGGTTCCTTGCAAAACATAGCCCGAGGCAAAGTATATGACTAGTATCTAAAGGTGCTCTCCTGAGGCAGCAATCATAAGAAAAAAGGAAATAGACAGACATCTCCTGACAGAGGTTAGGGAACTGCCTTGCCTGGAACAATCCATAGGTGTGTGGTTGGGATGGCATGGCAAGATGTTTCTCTGATGCTCTTTCCTGTCTTGTCCTTTATTAGCCAAAGTTTGCCTGATGTGGGACACCACCTGCCCCAACTAGCCTTTGAGCAAGTGAGATGCTCACTACACTAAACATCCTCAGAGTCTGGAAGTTATGAGAGAAGCAGACCCTCCAGTGGTCTGGTCAGACGGGGCCAAGGCCTGGGAGCTATTATTGTTCCTGCCTCAGATCCCAGCATGGCCAGTGCCCCAGATCCTGAAGAAGATGAGGCAGCCAGCGGTGGGAGGGGGCAGGCAGTGACCTGGGAGCCAGACTCAGGATGTGGAGAGTGGACCGGGGTGGAGGGGGCAGTACAACAGAGTACGTTACTCTTCCCACTCCAAGCAGTCTCATCTTCTGAGAAGGAACTACTATAAACAGCTGATTTGTAAATATTAGCGATTCAAATTGTTGGTCAGGTGCGGGGGCCTGATGCGGCGGGGGCCAAACATGGCGGGGATCTCCCTTTTCCGCGTCCCCGCAGAAAGAGAGATGAACGAACCGGTTCTAAGTGGAGGTGGCCAGGGATTGAGAAATATTAGAAATAAAGAGAGGAGAGATAGATTTGAAAGCTGGGGCTGGGTGGATCTTTCTGTGCCTTGCTGAGGCCACAGAACAGATCCAGACTGCAAAGCTGAGGCTTTATTTATAATCAGGGACAAACAAGGCAATTAACAATGTTCTTATAAGTTTCACTTGTTTTGGCAGCACTTGCTGCCCCTCCCACAGCCCACTAGCTACCCAGGAAAGATCTAGGGATCAGTTACAGGATCAGGCTTAATTATGCTGGGAGGGGTCTGCCCTCCAAACGAACTTGTTTGTGACCCTGCCACAGGTCAGTCCGAGGCTTAACCCTATAACCGCTTCCTACAGTCAGGAAGCATGATGCCGTTTTGTCTTTTTGGTCTAAGAAATGGAAAATGAGATCTCTCTTGACAAATAGTCTTGACAGGTGAGTTTACGGGAAGACTGCAAGCTCCTGAGTGCTTGTGCACTATTATTACCTCCATATCGGACTCTCAGTGAACATTGGCTGAATGAGACAATGGAATCTGTGCATTCCTGTTGATTTTTTAGTTGAAAAAAATCAGAAAAAAACCCACACCATCTGGGTGCACTGTTTTCATATCTTAGTGTGCACAGGCATCAAACAAGGGAGTTTATCAAAGATGTAGACCGGGGTTTCCAGTGCTGAGGTTCTAATCAGTTGATCTGGGGTGGAGACTGGAAGTTGCATTTTTCAACAAGCATCTCAGGTGCAGGTGGTTTGTGGACCAAAATAAGAGAAACCCAGCTGAAAGGTTCTGGCAGTTTACGGCTTTATGGATTTGAACTCCAGAAAAAGATCATGCTTCATGTTCACTTAGAGGATACAGCTGCAGATACCACACTTTCCTTCCTATCCGTGAGATGTTGGAGTGGCACTTTCTACAGAAAAAGGAACTTGATTATAGTGGTAACAAACAACCTGTAAATGCACAGAGCATAGAACTGGCCAAGCAGTGTGGCCTGAGAAGTGCCAACAGTCCCACCTCACTCCTAAATACTTCCATCTTCTATGATTTAATTGCACAAGCTTGGGGGCTTCCTTAGTAAGGTGGTGGCGGGAACACTCCCAGGCCCCACAGACAGAACCAGGACAACAGAGCATAGGGGCTTCATTAGTGTGTCAGTGTCGGCAAAGCCCCCAGGCCTGGCAGACAGAGCACACTGCAGGGCATTGAGGCTTCCTTCGCATGGTGGCAGCAGGCAGAGAGCAGACAGCAGGGCATGGAGGCTTCATCTCCATGGCTGCAGTGAAACCCCCAGGCTCCGCAGAGAGCAAAGAACCACGGGAGTGGGCCTGAGCCATCGGTAGGACATCCCCTGAGAGCTCCTGGATTGTAGAGTGTTCAGGTTGAGCTGAGGGACCCCCATGCACAAATTTCGGGCCTCTAGTCTATTATAGAGGGCAAATAGCAATATTAAAATATTTCCTCTAATTAATTCCCTTTTAATGTTCACGAATTTTGTGCACTGGGCCACTAGTCTATATGTATAAAACCCTAATATGCAAATAAACCAAATGGCGGAACAACTGAACAACCAGTCGCTATGAGGTACGTTGACCACCACAGGGCACTTGCAGAAGATGGTGGGTGTCAGCTGTGGTGGGATGGTGGAGCAGATGAGTGGGGGCACCAGACCAAGGTGTGGCGCTGGTCACTGTCATCACGGCGAGCCTTTGGTGGTTACTGAGAACCCTTTGCTCCCGTTTGCCACAGTCCCACCAGGCGCTCGCATCAGCTGCCAGTGTCAGCCCTGCTCACACCTACTGCTGGTGCTCAGAGCCAGCCCTGATCTCTCTGCACTGTCAGTGGGTGCGAGCGGTGGCTGCTGGCCCTAATTGCCCTCAGGGCAGATGGAGTGGCAGAGAGACTTCGCAAGTCACTGATAAATGAACAGGGATGCAGGGCTTGGACTAGACAAGAGCATATCTGTTTAATCTTTGTTTGTCAGTAACACAATATCTAAGATTTAATCATCACCCCCTCCCCCAAAACAGGCACACAAGGCAACAGTGGCCTTTCTGTTGTGGGGGCAGGTCATAGCTTCAAGTTTAGGAAACAGGATTTGAAGACTGCCACTGACAGCATTCTGATTAAAGCAGAAGAAGGATTTGCTTATCTTCAAGGATTGTATTTACATTTCTTTTGCAGCACAGTATTGCATATTTTCAAAGATGCTTTCTACTCACTTATCACTTAATGCTCCCACATGAGCCTGTGAGGCATTTGGGGCAAATGGACAGAGTTCAGTTACTTGCCTAAGAACCTCCAATAGACTTTTATCAAGACCAGAGATTGCATCCAGGTCTTTATTTTTGAAGGGACACTCTGCTATTCCATAGTCTACCACTCTTGTTACAAGTTACTAACCATAAAAGCTCCAGGGCCAACATTCCATGAAAGGCATAAAAGTTGCCCAACTGGCCCCATTTTTCTTAGGCTACCTTTAAAATATAACGTTGTAAAGAGAGATGATCAATGGAAGAATTGCCTCTAGGCTTTCCTTTCTCACCACCAGCCACTCGACCTCAGAGAGAAATGCCCTTCTGACCCCTACTGGCTATGGCAGCACATATACTGAGCTTAGAGAATTATTTCAAAGCTGGTATCAGTTCACACTCCAAAACACCCTCTAGCTATGATTGTTCAAGAAGGTTCAACACAGGAAAGATTGACTCAGTCCTGATTAAACAGGTCGGAAAGACAGAAACAAATAGATTATCCTTGTATGCAGCAAAAATGGAGCAACAAAATAAATATTAAGGCAGAGGCTTGCTATCAATATTTAACCCGCAGATTAATGTACAGGGATGCACTTTGGAAAATAGGAGGTGGCCAGAGAGGCAGGAATGGCTCAATTATGATACACTGTCAGAGTCAGAGAAGAGGAAAGGGTTGTCTGCATTGTTTAACCTGAAGTTATGCATGCACAACAGAAGCAATCAAGGATAATTAAGCAGGTAGAGGATGATGAGACATAATGCCAGGCTCATTAGCATAAAGAATTATTGAAAGACAGAAGTAGGAAACAAGCTGTAAATTCTGGTCAAGGGTTTATACCTAGGATTCCTGTACATCTCTGTCCCCCTTATCAATACGTTTCTTAGTTGTTGTTTTGGTTTTCTTGGTCGTTTATCAGCTCAACTAGGACAAAGGATCTTAAGGGTCACTTCGCATCTTGGGACAACATTTTCAACCATATATTCCCAATGTCCCTTGTTTTCATTCATACAAACAAATATATTTCTTACTCTATTGCTACCTAGCTATTTCTCAGAATGGGGATTTTATCAAAGTGTTGCACATAAAATATTTTTCTATGGGTCAATAAGTGTGGGGAATTATGAATCAAAGATTATAGTGTACATTAGCGTATCAAAGCAGTTGTGATTCTTCAAGAGGAAGTAGCATTTCCCAAAATCATTAGTCCACAGAATCCTTTTTATGGGAATATCTTAAAATACCAAGCTTCCTTAGGAGACTCTTGGTAGAAGCTTTCCTCTCCTGTTCATCTTCTTCAATTAGCCCACTAATTTTAGTTACTATATTCCCTCTGCAACATTTTGCTCCTCCTTCCTTCATGTTTGGAGTGAGACAGCCACCAGCTGTTTTTCTGGAACTCTTTGTACCAGAGCAGTAAAAATGTCCTGAGGCCTCACCTAGAGACCCCTCCCTCTGTGTACAAGGCATCTACACACTCTGGAGCTTTCCAGGCAGCAGTAATCCCAGAAATGTACTTACTCTTTACATGTTAGAACAGCATGTAGATAATTTTGCACCTGATAAATAAAGGTCATTGTTTCTCAACCAGAAATGACAAATTTCAACCCCACTGGGATTTTGTCATATTCAGATACTATTTCCTATGAGTTAATGAAATGTGAACCGCTCAGATTCTAACAACTGAGAGGATCCCCTCTCCATGATTTAATATAAAAAAAATTCCAGAATTTTCCTCCTGGTCCCTCTGAAATTGTGTTCTATACTCCATTCTGTGTCAATGACAGCTACTCCAGGAGCTGTATAGAAACAGGGATGATTACATCTTGAGATAGGGTTTAGAGCAAAAGGAGGTTAAAGTGACAGTGAGTTTCAAGGGTCAGGTTTCTCTAGAAGGAGCTGTGTTTCATTCCTACACTGGCCACTGTGAATCTGAATGAACTTGGTCAGATGGTAACTACCTTTGTGTTTTTTCTGCTGTGGACAAAAGGGGCCACATGCTATCCTGAGGGAAAGGCCTGCATGGCTGTCTGGCAAACTCAGAGACCTAAAGTAACCACAAAGGATGGTCTGAAATTAAACTAACTAAAAGCACTTATGGTGGGTAGTTACATCCTAGGCCAGTGATGGCGAACCTAGGACACGCGTGTCAGCACTGACACGCGTAGCCATTTCTGATGACACACGGCCACATGCCGAGGATGAAACATTTGCTGCTCCTGAGGATGAAACATTTGCGACTAGAGTCTTGGAGTTAGTTTTTTCCTCAAAGTGACACACTACCTGAGTTATGCTCAGTTTTTTGGCGAAGTTTGACACACCAAGCTCAAAAGGTTGCCCATCATTGTCCTAGGCCAATATCTTCACTGACAAGATCAACCTTTACCTTAACTGAGCCTATCTATAATAACATACCCTTGAAATGTCTGGGTGACTTGTAACTTCTCTTTTTCTGGACCCCTTGGGGCACAACCTAATGTGTCTGGGAAACAGGACAGATAACACAAATCCCTTAATTGTTATCATGCTAATTGTTCCTGTACCCACCTAAGTATGTCTATCATTTTACTTTTTATCCAATCCCAGGGATTTTCCTGCTTTGCTTTCTCCCACTTCTCTAGTCTATCACCAATGGATTTCCTGTAATCCACCTATGTCCTTTCCTTTGATTGCAATGTATAAATATAAATGTAACCCACCATTCTCTGGAGCATTGTCTCAATCCTTTGAAGTTCTGCTTCTGGCAATTGTGAACAGTTTGGCTCAAATAAACTCACAAAAATTCTTTACAGGTTTGAATATTTTTATGTTAACACTGTCAAAATGAAATGAGTTTGAAAAGTAAACAAAGCCACAAAAATATAAGTCTAAGGTATGCTTAATTTCTGATTGGTCCTTTTTCATGTCTTTGAAATTCTCACTAAGATTCTTGTAAGTCTCACTAAGTCCCTTAAAGCTCTCATTAAATCCCTTGAAGCCCTCATTAAGATTTTTGAGCAACCTTATAATCATTGTTTTGAACTTTGTATCCAGTAGTTTGCTTGCTTCCATTTCTTTTCATTTGTGTCATGTTTCTTTGCCTCTGCATTTTGTCTCCACTTCCCTGTGTTTATTTATATGTATTAGGTAAATCTCCTGGACTTGGTACAGTGGCCGTGTGTAGTAGGTGTCCTGTAGGGCCCAATGGCTCAGCCTCCGCCGTCTCCTGAGCTGGGCTCTCTAGGTGCAGCTTTGTGTGTGCTCTGTGCACAATATTGTTGTAGTTGAGCCTTGATTGTTGTTGGTATCACTGGGAGGAATTGACCTCCAGACCAATTGCCTGTGAGGACCAGCTTGGAAGTGCCCAGGCAAGGTCTAGCTGTGAAGCAAGACAGGCTGGTGCTAGTGCCAGGTCTTGGGCCTCTTATTGACAGGTTTGGGGCATGCTGACACCAGCTGCTGCTTGTTTGAAAGATTTTAACAAAGTCTGAAGCCTCAGCTGGAACAGGCCATTCATATGGAAAAGCTGCTGCAAACACTTTGGTTGGGGCTACAAATTGAGTGGGGCAGGGTCTCAGGGAATCACCAGAATGGAGCAAAAAATGTGGCCATGCTGATGGAAACTCAGATATGGCTGCCAGTCAGCTCTGCATCAGGGGAGGTTCCAGTACAGAAGCAATGACCCCTGTGAGCACCCAGTCTGGGAGAAAACTGCCCCCATGTTCCTGACCCAATGTCAGACAATCCAGTTCCTCCCCGTATATCCCTGCATCCCCCAAAGCCACTGCCAGCACTAGAGCTCAGAGGAAGTGGGACAATGTACGTTTGTGTGCGGGCCCCTTAAAAGAAACTTCTGGGCCGTTCAATTCCTGGTCAGGGCACATGCATGGGTTGTGGGCTCAGTCCCTAGTAGGGGACATGCAGTAGGCAGCCAATAGATGATTCTCACTCATCATTGATGTTTTTATCACTCTTTCCCTCTTCCTTCCTCTCTGAAATCAATAAAAAAGATTTTATATATATATTTAAAGAGGAACTGCTTGATCTCTAGCAGCCTTGGTGTCACTCAGCCATAATCCCCCCTGTTTTTTACAGCCTGAGATTATAGGAACTTCTCTTCCCAGCTCTTGAACCTGGGGCTCAGTTTCTGGTGTGGGGCCAGGACCCCTTTCTTCTCATGGTGGAGATATCTCTTCTGATTAAAAACACATCACAGAAGAAACCAAGATGGTGGCATAGGTAAACACCTAAACTGCTGCCTCGCACAACAATTTCAAAACTACAACTAAAATACAAAACAGACATCATCCAGAACCACAGGAAGATTGGCTGAGTGGAAATTCTACAACTAGAAGGAAAGAGAAAAGCACACTGAGACTCAGAGGAGCTGCAGAAGGCAGAGGTACTGAGGCACGTGTGTGGAGAGGGCTGGCAATTGAGTACGCGGCTGGCTTTCTCAACCAGGAGGGAGACAAAAGCTCCCGATGGCTCTGAACTCCAGTTCTGGGCTAGACTCTGGGGACCCAGACTCATTCGAGGAGAAACTAGACTGTCTGGCAGTGGGTGAAACTCAAGGGCGGCTTTCTCTCAGAGGTGCTTGCAGCGATTACTGTGGGACACTAAAATCCAGGAGCCTTTTAGGGCAGGGCTGATGGAAGCTGTTGCTTTATGCTCTGCCCTTAGACTCCGCCCCATCCAAGCTAAGCACAGAGGCTTTTGCAAGTCTTGTCTCATAAGGGTGTCTCCAGCACAGAAGTTCTCCCAGCATAGACACAGCTGATCCTCACAGCCAATTGACCTGGAGGTCAATTTCTCCCAGTGATACCAACAACAATCAAGGCTTAACTACAACAAGACTGTGCACACAGCCCACAAAGGGGTGCACCAAGATGTCCGCCTCAGGTAACTGGGGAGGCTGAGCCACTGGGCCATATAGGACACCTAGCACACAAAGCCACTCTATTAACTCAGGAAAGCAGCCAAAATGTAAAGACAAAGAAACAGGTCACAAATGAAAGAAATGGAGGAAAACAAACGATTGGATATAGAGTTCAAAACCACGGTTATAAGGTTTTTCAAGAATTTTCTAGAAAAGGCCAATAAATTTAGCGAGACCCTCGAGGATATGAAAAAAGACCAACTAGAAATTAAGCATACACTGACTGAAATAAAAAATAATATACAGAGATCCAACAGCAGACTAGACGATTGCAAGAATCAAGTCAAAGATTTGAAATACAAAGAAGTAAAAAACACCCAACTGGAAAAGCAAAAAGCAAAAAGAATCCAAAAATATGAAGATAATGTAAGGAGCCTCTGGGACAACTTCAAGCATACCAACATCCAAATTATGGGGGTGCCAGAAGAAGAGAGAGAGCAAGATATTGAAAATCTATTTGAAGAAATAATGACAGAACACTTCTCCCACCTGGTAAAAGAAATAGACTTACAAGTCCAGGAAGTGCACAGAACCCCAAACAAAAGAAATCCAAAGAGGACCACACCAAGACACATCATAATTAAAATGCTAAGAGCAAAAGACAAAGAGAGAATATTAAAAGCAGCAAGAGAAAAACAATTAGTTACCTACAAGGGAGCACCTGATTGTCAGCTGATTTCTCAACAGAAACTATGCAGGCCAGAAGGGAGTGGCAAGAAATATTCAAAGTGATGAATAGCAAGAACCTACAACCAAGATTACTCTACCCAACAAAGCTATCATTCAGAATTGAAGGTCAGATAAAGAGCTTCACAGATAAGAAAAAGCTAAAGGAGTTCATCACCACCAAACCAGTATTATATGAAATGCTGAAAGGTATTCTTTAAGAAAAGGAAGAAGAAGAAAAAGGTAAAGATAAAAATTATGAACAACAAATACATATCTATCAACAAGTGAATCTAAAAATCAAGTGAATAAAAAATGTGATGAACAGAATAAACTGGTGAATATAACAGAATCGGACATAGAAAGGGAGTGGACTGACAATTCTCGGGGGAAAAGGGGTGTGGGGGGGTGCGGGAAGAGACTGGACAAAAATCGTACACCTATGGGTGAGGACAGTGGGGGGTCAGGTAAGGGCAGAGGGTGGGGTGGGAACCAGGTAGAGGGGAGCTATGGGGGAAAAAAAGAGGAACAATTGTAATAATCTGAACAATAAAGATTTATTTAAAAAAAAACACACACATCACACATGGGTTCTGCACCTCTGCCCCTCCTATTAGTCTCAATGTGCTTTCTTCTTTAATTCTCTAGTTGTAGGACTTCCATTTAGATAGATACCAGGTGCCTCTGAATGATGGTTGTTCTGTATTTTAGTTGTAATTTTGATGTGGTTGTGGGAGTATTGGTGCTTACCTATGCCACTGTTTTGGTTCTCTCTCTAGTAATACCTTCTTAAGGACTTTAAAAGATGCATCATATACAATTCTGTTTTAAATAATTTGATATGATGAGGTACCTCTGCCAGCTCTATAACACCATCCTTAACACACACACTTTATAATTTTAAAAAGAACTCTGTATAAATAATAGCTTGTGTACATAGTTACTTGAAGTAATCAAGAAACAATGAGGCCACAGAGATGGAACCATCTTGAAGGGGAGAGTGGCCTCACTGCCACCTGGGGAGACTTCAGATACCAGCCGGGACCCTACAGCCACATCGGCCAGGGACCAGCTGGCATGGCTGCAAACCCATGAACACTAAGATTCCAACCTCCCCAGCCATGGGCTCCTAGAAAGTTTGTCCAGGGGAGACAAAATGGCAGCTGAATAGGCGGATAGGTCCAGCACCTTCTCATGGAGCAGATAGAAGAAACAGCGGAATTGAATAACATCCACCTGGAATTGGTGAATTAAACACAGCTGGTGAGACAATCCATGGACAGAAAGGTCAGAAGACACCTGGATAGTGGTGGAATTGGAGCTCTGGGCTGGAGGGAGAAATGAGTGCAGTCAGGAATAGTGTCACAGGGAGACTGCGCTGCACCAACTCCATGTCCCTGAGGACACATGTAGCGCTTGACTGTGGCAGGGGGTCCACAGGGCTGCTGGTGCAGGGGACTCTAGATCTAATCCCACAGCCATGGGAAGCTGTGCCCAGAAAGGCAGCCTGATGTTCTGCACTGGCTGCGCAGTGCCGGGGGAGAGAGATGCACAGCAGTGTGGTTGCTCTGTCTTTATAATTTTCTTGCTTTTACTCGCTAAACCCAGGGCATAGGATCTTTCAATTACAAACACTCACCAAGGCTGTGGTGCAGGGGAAGGTGGTTTTGTGGAAGCTGGGGAGCAAAATATGGAGAGGCAATCAGGAAGCCAGCTCTGGGACAGTCCATTCCCTCCAACCCTAAATAGCCATTTTTCTCCTGAAGACCAGGCCCCTCCTAGTAGCGCAGCCGCACCCAGCCTTGAGCTCAGCAGGGAAACAAAGATTTGAAATACCCCCAGGGAGTCTTCAGGGACTGGGTTTAGGGGATTTGGTCCCAGAAAATAATACAGAAACACCGCCCCCCTAGAGGCCGTGTCAATAATAGACACTTGTATAAATATGCCTGAAAGCAGGCAGGCAAACAAAGCAGGAGATTGATCCCTTCTGGCTGAAATCAAGGCTGTGGTGTCTGACATAGAGAAGCGGTAGATCATTGGGAACTTCAACACAGTGCTGACTACCTAACAGGAAACTGAGACGTGAAAGGCAGAACAGTAGAGAGGGGTCTTAAACCAGCCCCCATGGGACATTAAAACTCAGCTGAAGCAAACAAACTTCAATATTTCACTTTCTTATTTTTTATCTTTTTTTAAGAAACTAAAAAATATTTTTCTCTTTTCTTTATTTTACTTTTTCATTATTTTTATTTATTATTATTATTTTAAGCTTTTCTTTTTATTTATTTTTATCTTTTTTTTAATTAGTGTTCTACATTCTATTTTTATTTTTTACCATTATTTTACTCTATCTCATTTTTTCCTTTATGCCAATCCTTTCTTCCTCACTTCTCCCCTTTTAATCTGGTTTATCTTCTCTTGTTCCTGCTTCAGTTTTTCTCTCCTTTCTCTTTACTCCTTGTTAAAAATTGATCTTCTTTATTTGCTTTATTGATGCATTACTATTATAATAATATTTGTTGAGTTACTCATATATCTAATTTCTTCTCCCCTGCTCCAAGTCCATGCACTATTCTCTTTTCTCTTTCTTTGATGGACAATTTTTTTCTTGTTTTTGTTGTTTGTTTGATTGTTTGTTAGTTTTTTTTGTTTTTTATTTTTTATTTTATGCTTTTGTTTTTCATCTCCTCATTTGTTCTCTTCTTCTACTAATAGCTTAAGTATCACTCACCAAACTCAGGCCTATCTGATATCTACTCTATTCTTCTTTTCCAAAAATAAATAAATATACTGTATAGATAAATTGGCAAACACCAATGACAAAGTAAGAATCTTAAAGGCTTCCAGAGAGAGACATAAAGTTACCTATAAGGGATCTCCCATTAGACTATCAACTGATTTTTTAACAGAAACACATCAAGCCAGAAGGGAATAGAATGAGATATACAAAGTGATGCAAAGCAAGGGACTGAATCCAAGAATACTATACCCAACAAGGCTATCATTCAAAACTGAAGGTGAAATCAGGAACTTCACAGACAAAAAAGGGCTAAGGTAGTTTATTACCACCAAACCAACAATGCAAGAAATGCTAAAGGAACTGCTGTAAAAAGAAGAAATAGGAAGGGTATAAGGAACACAGGCATAAAGAATAAAAATGGTGACAAACAAGTACCTATGGATAATAACCTTAAATGTAAATGGATTAAATGTTCCAATCAAAAGATATAGGGTAGCTGAATAAATAAGAAAACATGTATATCTTCTGTCTAGAAGAGACCCACCTCAGAACAAAGGATTCACACATACTGATAGTGAAGGGATGGCAAAAAATTTTTCAGGAGAATGAAAATGAAAAAGAACCTGGGGTAGCAATACTTATATCTGACAAATTACTGGTAGACCTCAAAGTGAAGGCCACAAGAAGAGGTAAGGAAGGCCACTTCATAATACTAAAGGAAGCAAGAGGATATAACTCTGGTAAACATATATGTACCCAATGCAGGAGCACCCAAATACATAAAACAACTTCTGGAAGATATCAAGGGAGAGATCAACAGCAATACAGTCATAGTAGGGGACTTTAATACTCCATTGACACCACTGGATAAATCTTCTAAACAAGCAATCAGCAAAGAAAGGTCAATCCTAAATGACTCACTAGATTAGATGGAATTAATTGACATCTTCAGGACATTTCAGCCCAAAGCTACAGAATATACATTCTTCTCAAGTGCACAGAGGACATTTTAAAAGATAAACCACATAATGGTCACAGGCAAAGTATCATCAAATTCAAGAAGTTAGAAATAATATCAAGCATCTTCTCAGACTACAATGGCATAAAATTAGAAATCAACTACAATAAAAACATTGAAAAAAGTCAAACACTTGAAGGCTAAATAACATGCTATTAAACAATGATTGGGTTGCCAAAGAGTTCAAAGAAGAAATGAAAAGCATCCTGGTAACAAACGTCAATGAAAACAAAACAATCCAAAATCTATGGGACACAGCGAAAGCAGTCTTGAGAGGGAAGTTTATAGCTCCACAGGCCTACCTCAAAAAACAAGAAAAAATGGTAATAAATTATCTAACCCTACAACTCAAAGAGTTAGAAAGAGAGCAACAAGAAAAGCCCAGAGTAAGCAGAAGGAAGAAAATAATAAAGATCAGATTGGAAATAAAAGACATAGAAACACAAAAAAAATTACAAAAGATCAATAAAACCAAGAGGTGGTTCATTAAACAGATAAACAAGATTGATGAACCTCTAGCCAGGCTCACCAAGAAGCAAAGAGAGAGGACCCAAATAAACAAAATCAGAATGAAAGAAGTGAAGTAACAACTGACTCCACAGAAATATAAAGGATTATGAAAAAAACACTATGAACAACTCTATTCCAACAAACTGGACAACCTAGACAAAATAGACATATTCTTAGAAAAATACAAGTTTCCAAAACTCCATCAGGAATAATAATAATAATAATAATAATAATAATAATAATACTCCTGAATACTCTGATAACTACTGAAGAAATTGATGCAGTCATCGAGGGGAAGGGAAGATGGCGGCAGAATAGACTGACGTGTCCTGAGCCATGTTTCAGAGCATGTAGAGTGAGTAGCTGAAACGAGTGGAATTCAGACCGAATTTGGCCAGGAGACGCAGCTGGTGAGATAGTTTGCACCCGGGAAGGGCAGAGGTCCCGGGATAAAAGTAATATCAGGGATCTAGGCATGAGAATCTGCCGAGCCTTTGTGGCCAGAGGGTCAGGGAGAATCTACAGGGTGCCGGGCTGCATTTCTGAGGACAGGCAAAGCATCTGTCTGTGAAAAAAAAAAAAAAAAAGGGACCATGGGAATGAGGGAGGTAGGGGATTTTGGACCTTGGAGTCTAGATTTTGGATCTGAGCTGAGGCAGCTCTGAAAGGCTGGCTGGACCGCGCAGTGCCGGCAAGAGAGGAGCTTGCAGGGACACGGTCCTTCCTTGCGCTGGGGCCTATGCCTTTCCCCACTGAACCTGGTTCGTGGGACCTTTCGGATACAGACACTTACCCGTGGCTGAGGTGTGGGAGAAGGTGTGGGTTTGTGGAATCTGGGGAGAGTAGGCATCGGTCCAGGGGAGGTGGTGGCGGGTCTAGTGCTGAGTCATATCTAAACCCCGGTCGCCATTTTCTCCTGAGAGATAGCCCCTCCCTCCAGTCTCCAGGCAACCAATATAGCCACACCCAGACCACACCTTGAGTAATACAAGGAATCTGAATATTCCCTGAGGACAAAGGACGGGCCTAAAGAGTAATCTTTAGCCCCAGCAACCAGAAACTGACAAACAGAACAGTACAGACAAATGGAATCATAAGCCAACCCAAGGAAGACACTCCATTTTTTTTCACTTTTATTTTTATTATCTCTTTTTCCTCTTTCTTCCTTTCTTTCTTTCTTTCTTTCTTTCTTTCTTTCTTTCTTTCTTTCTTTCTTTCTTTCTTTCTTTCTTCTTTGTTTCCCTGTTTTGGTTTGTTGCTTTTTTAAAATTTCTGTTCGCATTATTTTTCATCACTATTTTTTATTTGCTATTTTTAATTCTTTATACCATTTTTGAAATCATTTTTTTTTGGTAAATTTATTTTTTTCTTCTCATTCTCTTTTGTCTCATCCACTTATTCTCTTTCTACTTCCACAATACTAAATTGAGGTCCTCCCCATATTCATCTAATTCTTAACCTTCCACCCCGCTCCGCCCCGTTCCACCCCAATCTGCCCTGCCCGGGCTTTCCCTCTGGCAACCACCTTGCTTTCCGCTTTTCCTCCCTCTTCCTTCTAAGTTGTCTTCAGTCTTCACTCCTCCCTCTCTCAGCTATGCAAATTAGCCACCATCTTTGTTGGGTAATTTGCATACCCACCCTGATTGGCTGGTGGGTGTGGCTTTGGCTGGTGGGCGTGGCTTGGGCATAGCGAAGGTGCGGTCAATTTGCATATTACTATTTTATTAGGTAGGATACACTGAGTGGCCAGATTATTATGCATTCAGAGATCATAATAATCTGGCCACTCAGTGTATGTCCTGGCAATATCTTTACCGATGCAGCTCCTAGGGCAATGGAAACTAAGAATAAAATAAACAAATGGGACTACATCAAAATAAAAAGCTTCCACACAGCAAAAGAAACCATTAACAAAACAAGAAAGCCCACTGCTTGAGAGAACACCTTTGCCAATGCTATTTGAGATAAGTGTTTAATCTCCAAATTTATAGGGAACTCATACAACTTAACAAAAGCAAGATAAACAATCCAATAAAAAAATGGGCAATGAACCTAAATAGATACTTTTTGAAAGAGGACATCAGAAGGCTGAGAGACATATGAAAACATGCGCAAGTCACTAGTCATCTGAGAGATGCAAATCAAAACAACAGTGAGGTACCTGTCAGAATGGCTATCATCAACAAATCAACAAATGACAAGTGCTGACAAGGATGTGGCGAAAAAGGAACCCTCCTGCACTGCTGGTGGGAATGCAGACTGGTGCAGCCACTGTGGAAAATAGTATGGAGTTTTCCTCAAAATGTTAAAAATGGAACGTCCATTTAACCCAGTAATCCCACTTCTAGAAATATATCCCAAGAAATCAGTAACACCAATCAGAAAGTATATTTTAAGGTGACCAGACATCCCGCTTTTGGCGGGACAGTCCCAATTTTTAACAATTTGTCCCTCGTCCTGCGGCGTTTTAAAAAAGTCCCAATTTTTGGAAAGAATGCACGACAAGCTAGGGAACGGCGAGAGAACGGGAAGGGAATATACGGTTTTTGGCGGCCATGTGGCTATTTAGCCAGGATATGAGTTTTATATTATTTTTGTTAATTTTATAATGTTAAACTTTAATAATAACAAATAATTGTTGAGAACTGATTATCGAGAACTGCTTATCAAAGTTCGAATTGTTGATCAGTTGTTAGAATTCGACCACCATTGTTTGGACTTAATGAACAATGGCATTTTTTTGGATTGGCAACGACGAAAACATTTTGTAACTGTCTCTCAGATGATACACATTGTACTGCGTGCTAGTAAGCTAGTTAAACAAGTGATGTCATTACAAATCAGCTATTCAGATAATTTAGGTAAGTAATTTATTTATTTATTTCATAAATACATAAATTTTCTTGAAATTAGCAGACAGTACTCGTATTATTTATATTTTATAGTGGCGGCAAAAAGTCTAGCGCTGGCCTTGAAAGTGACACAACTTACGTTACGGCAAATTCAGAGGAAAAATAATACAAGTTAGTATTGTTATTATTTAGAAAGAAATGTAGGATTAAAATTAAAATAATTTTTAAAATATAGTTACTTTATAACAATCAAATTAATTTAATTTATAAACTAACAATAAAATATGTTCATGTAATTATGTACCTACTTATTGTGTTTTTAAGCAATATGTATATAATAATTTATAATATAATTTTAAATTATTTTTTTTAGATTTTTAACATAATGAGTAAGAAAAGAGGATGCAAATTCAATGATGATCTAAGAAGTGAATTTCCTTTTATTAAAAAAAACCAAAAGCGATTACAATATAGACCAAATTTTTAATCAAGAACCCCCCCTGGGCCGAAACCAGTTTGGCTCAGTGGATAGAGCATCGGCCTGCGGACTCAAGGGTCCCAGGTTCGATTCCGGTCAAGGGCATGTACCTTGTTTGCAGGCACATCCCCAGTAGGGGGTGTGCAAGAGGCAGCTGATAGATGTTTCTCTCTCATCGATGTTTCTAACTCTCTATCCCTCTCTCTTCCTCTCTGTAAAAAAATCAATAAAATATATTTAAAAAAAAAAAAGAACCCCCTACCCCCGTCAATGGTGTCCCACTTTACCAATGTTAAAATCTGGTCACCTTAGTATATATGCACCCCTATGTTCATAGCAGCACAATTTACAATAGCTAAAATTTGGAAATAGCCTAAATGCCCATCAGTAGATGAGTGGATTAGAAAACTGTGGTACATCTACACAATGCAATACTACGCTGCGGTAAAAAGAAGTTCTTACCATTTGCAATAGCATGGATGGAACTGGAGAGCATTATGCTAAGCGAAATAAGCCTGTTGAAGAAAGATAAATATTACATGATCTCACTCATGTGTGGGATATAATGATCAACATAAACTGATGAACAAAAATAGATCCAGAGACAAGGTAGCACTGAACAGATCATCCAACCTCAGAGAGAAGGCAGGGGTGGGGAGGTTAGAGATCAACCAAAGGACTTGTATGCATGCATATTAGCATATCCAATGGACACAGACCCTGGGGCAGTGGGGGTTTGCCCTGGGGGGTGGGAGTGGCCAGGGGTGAGGTCAATCATGGGAAAAGGAGACATATGTAATATTTTAAATAATAAAAAGAGAAAAATTTGATGAGTGGATGAAAAAAAGCTGTGATACATTTACACAATGGAATACTATTCAGCCAGAAAAAAGAAGAAAATCTTACCTTTCACACCAGCATGGATGGACCTGGAGAGCATTATGCTAAGTGAAATAAGCCAGTACTATATGATTTCACTTATATGTGGAATCCAATGAACAATAAAACGTAACTAACAAAGTGGTGACAGTCTCATGGGTATAGAGAACAGACTGACATCTGGCAGTGGGGAGGTTTAGAAGCTGGGTGAGAAAGGCAAGGGATTAAGGAAAGAAACAAAAGAGAAAGACACAGGGACACAGACAACTTTATGGTGATTGCCAGAGGGAAGGAGGTGGGGGGAGGTAGAAGAAGATAAAGGGAGGTTAAATGGTGATGTAAGAAGACTGGACTTGGGGAGGTGAATACACAATACAGTGTTCAGATGATGTGTTGTATAATTGTATACCTGAAACTTATATAATTTTATTAATGAATGTCACCCCAATAAATTCAGTAAAAAATAACAATTAAAAATAAAGACAACTTTAATCATGAAAAAAGAAGAGAAACAATGAAAGGTTCTGTGTTCACTATATAGGTAGGTGTTGCTGATTAGGTGGGTCCTGCTTGTATAGGTGGATCCTGCCTCTTTTGGTGGGTATTATGTGATATTGAGAGAAGAGAGATTTTCTAACATGTTCTTGTCTTTTTCTCTTAACTTTACACACATCCTGATGAACCTACTGCCATCAAGTTAATCTTTCGAATCTACCTAAGTAATTCTTCTGCCATAAATCTCAAGTTTCCCTCCACTGAAATAGATAAAAGTAAATTTTAGAAGTGGAAGAGGTGTTCAAAATCAGCTTATTCAATCCTGTCCTTACACTGAGGGGGAGGTTTTGGGATCTGGGGAGTTGCACCTGTGACAGAGACAGAATTTGTATCCACCTCTCTGACTTCAAGTCTACAATTTTTTTTTTTAAAGAAAAGAAATTATTGCACAGTTTTCTGGGTGTTTTAGAAATATTGCAATTTTAGTTTTTACAACTATTTTTTCAGTCAGATAGTATTATATTAAATTTTATAAAGTAAAATGTTTATGAATTAACTTCATTTTGATTAGTAAAGTGAGGTTCAGCAAAGTTTAGTAACTTGAACAAACTTACATCATGAGCGAACAATTAAAATTTTATTTTTATATAGGGCTCTTAAATTTCAAAGCCAGTGTTATTTCTTCATCACTCTTTCACTATTATTTCTCTGCAAATACAAATATCATTTGAGTATATAAAATGGATTTTATGTACCTTTTTATATCACATAACACCTTGTGTATGTGGATAATTAATGAATATTTACAGAGAAAGGAGGGAAGAAATGGAGGAAAAAAAGGGAGGAAAGAAGATAGGGGAGGGAGAGGGAAAAGGGGAATGGAAGGAGGGAGTAAAGAAGAGAAGAAAGGAAAGATGGGGGGAAGAAGGGAGTGATGGCGAGGAGGAATTGGATAAATGCTCAGGTCTCCTGAGGTCAAAGCTATTGTCCTCTCCACTATACAAAATGCTATATTTAATATTATTGATCAGAATGAATGAAAGTATAAGCTTACATTGAATTACCTTGATGTATTTTTGGTTTCCATCCTTCTTTTTTGTGAGGAAATATAAATATGTCGATTTAAAATAGTATGTGTTTGTCAGTTAGCATAAGTTATGAGAGTTAATGCAAAATTTAACAAAGAAATTTATCTCAACTGATTAAATAGAAGTGTATGAACTTAGAAATAATATTTGTACAATGCAGATCATTTAACATATCTATTGTCAACTTGGTCTGAGAATCGCCTGCATTAAACTGAAGTGTGTCACTACTAGTATATAAATATGAACCTTTTGCATGTTTTACCTCTAACAATCATTTATTTATTTCAGAAGTGAAACAATCATTTGAGTTTTAGACCTATAGAACTTTAGTTTATTTAACTAATAGATCATTGTATTTGTAACTTTCTGCATTTATGGTTTTTGTCTACCTTACTGCAAAAAAGGGGTTAGAGGAGGCTAATGAACATCTGCAGAACATACTCAGAAAAATGGGCAAATGAATCAACTGTTCTGCATGAGGAGGTTCCCTTACCTAGTGATTTTTTTAAAATGTATTTTTTATTGATTTCAGAGAGGAGAGAGAGAGAGAGAGAGAGAGAGAGAGAGAGAGAGAGAGAGAGAGAAACATCAATGATGAGAGACAATCATCAATTGGCTGCATGTGCCCTGACTGGGAATTGAACCATGACCTCCTAGTTCATAGGTCGATGCTCACCCACTGAGCAATGCTGGCTAGGCTTTACCTAGTGATTTTATAACAAGAACTAGAGGCCCGGTGCATGAATTCATGCATGAGTGGGGTCCCTCTGCCCGGCCGGCATTCAGGGCTGATCAGGGCCATCTTGCCCAGTTCTGATTGGGGCTGTTTGGGGCTGGTGGCCAGGGAGGGACCACAGGAGGGCCTGCGGGAGGGCTCCAGGGTGTGTCTGGCCCTGTCTCACCCAGTCCTGATAGGTTGGATCCCAGCAGCAAGCTAACCTACTGGTTGGAGCATCTGCCTTCTGGTGGTCAGTGCACATCATAGTGAATGGTCAGTCAACTGCTCGGTCAGACACTTAGCATATTAGGCTTTTATATATATAGATTAGAGGCCCGGTGCACGAAATTCATGCATGGAGGGGGGTTGTCCCTCAGCCCAGCCTGTACCCTCTCCAATCTGGGACTCCTGGAGGGATGTCCGACTGCCCGTTTAGGCCCGATCCTGGTGGGATCGGGCCTAAACGGGCAGTCGGACATCCCTCTCACAATCCAGGACTGCTGGCTCCCAACTGCTTGCCTGCCTGCCTTCCTGATTGCCCCTAACCGCTTCTGCCTGCCAGCCTGATCACCCCCTAACCACTCTGCTGCCAGCCTGTTTGCCCCCAACTTCCCTCCTCTGCTGGCCTGGTCACCCCTAACTGCCTCTCCTGCAGGGTTGATCACCTCCAAGTGATCACCACCTTCTGCCTGCCAGCCTGATCACCTCTCCTTGCAGGCCTGGTCCTTCTCAACTGCCCTCCCTTGCAGGTCGGGTGCCTCCCAACTGCCCTCTCCTGCTGGCCATCTTGTGGTGGCCATCTTGTGTCCACATGGGGGCAGGAACTTTGACCACATTGGGGCAGCTATATTGTGTGTTGGAGTGATGATCAATCTGCATATTACTCTTTTATTAGATAGGATAGAGGCCTGGTACAGGGGTGGGGGCCAGCTGGTTTGCCCTGAAGGGTGTCCCGGATCAGGGTATGGGTTCCCTTGGGGCATGGGGCGGCCTGGGTGAGGGGCCTGTGGTGGTTTGCAGGCTGGCCACGCCCCCTGGCAACCCAAGCGGAGGCCCTGGTATCTAGAATTTATTTTCCTTCTACAATTGAAACTTTGTAGCCTGGAGCAGAGCCAAGCCTGGGGCACCCTCCGAGGCCGGCAGCCATTTCTGTTGGGTTATAATTGAAACTTTGTTGCCTTAAGCAGGTGAGCCCCGCCAGGGTGTGAGGAAAGCTTTGCTTCCCCTGTTGCCGCCGGCAACCCTGGCCTGCTCTCTCAAGCTCTGTTCTGCCACCATTTCTGTTTGAATTTGTTTACCTTCTATAATTGAAACTTTGTAGCTTGAGTGGAGGCTTAGGCCTGGCAAGGGCTGGCGGAAAGCTTGGCTTCCTCTGTTACCTAGGAAACCTTGCTCTCTGTGGCTGTAGCCATCTTGGCTTGGGTTAATTTGCATGCTCGCTCTGATTGGATGGTGGGCATGGCTTGTGGGCATGGCTTGTGGGTGTGTCGGAGGTATGGTCAATTTGCATATTTGTCTATTATTAGGTAGGATTGTAACTCACAGTGCAGAATGCTCGGCATGCACTTTCCCTCCAGCTCCTGGTCTTGGAGACCTCATGTCCTTCCAAGGCCCTGCTCACCCTCTTCAGCTGCCACACAAAGTAAATTTCATCGTGTGTGTGTAGAAACCATTTGCAGGCTCCATGGGTGTGTCTTTACTTCGCTGCAGTTCCGATTAACCCAACATAAGGAGAGACACCCTCATTATCAGGTAACACCATCATGGTAAGACCCCTGCTCAGCCTAATGCAGTGGTTTTAAATAGGCTATGGGTCGCCCTAGATGGTTTGGCTCAGTGGATAGAGCCATGGTCTATGGACTGAAGGGTCCTAGGTTCAATTCCGGTCAAGGGCACATTCTTGGGTTGTGGGAGGCAGCAGACCAATTCTCTCTCATCATTGATGTTTCTGTCTCTCTCTCCCTCTGCCTTCCTCTCTGAAATCAATAAAAATATATTAACGAAAATAAAAATAAGTAGGCCATGAATCAAACATCGCTGATCTCCATCCATCCAGTCCCCTCAAGCCCTCTTTTGTCTTCGCCCTGCCACACACACACTCTGTTGGAGTCTAAAATGGGGTCAAGATTTCTACTTCAACCAAGGGCAATGCTTCCACACAGCCCTTCTTCCCCACCCATCTCTATCCCAAGTCCTGTGGGGTCTCTCCCTCCCACCCCTCCATCTAACTTAGTGGGCCCTGCTCTGCCCCCTCCTCTTGAGACCTTCTATTTGCAGCCTCCCCCTTTCTCCTCCGGAGGCGGAGCTCCCCAAAGGCTGTATGGGGGTGGTGTGATGCTGTGCAGGGCAGGGCGGGGTTGTGTGGGGTGGGGTGGGCCTCTGCTGGCAAGCCCAGGTGGTGCCTAGGAGGAGAGGTGGGGTGATGGGTCACAAGAAGCAGGAGGGACGGATGTGGAACCTGTCCCATGGGAGAGGCACTGGGCTCCTTGGCTGCCCCCACTCAGCAGCTTTTCCAGGCCCCTGTGCAGCTGTCGCCCTCTGCCCCTCGCTGACTCCTGCTTCCTTTCAAGTTTTGGACTCGTTTTCTCTGACTCAGCCCTGACCCCCTCTCTGCTGTGTCCCCGGGAGCCCGAGGCTGTCCCCTGGCCTTGGGCAAGTGCACCTGGCCTGCCCCCCTCAACCCCCACCCATAATGGTGCTACCCACTCTCCTGGAGTAGTCAGTGAAACTTAACAAATAAAAAGAAGCAGCTCTGAAGATTATAAATTGCACACTGTGAGTACCACAGGCTGCAGTGAGCTGTGCAGTCCATGGCTCTCAGATCATGTGTAGCAGCCTCCCATGCCACTCAGTCCCTCCTGGCTCCCCCCGCACCCCACCCCCACCCCACCTGCCTCCACCAAGGGGCTTGGGCCAAACCCTGGGAGCTTCCTGACAGCTCTCACCTCACACATCACTTTCCATTCCAGCCCACCTGTGCCCACAGCAAGCTAACCTACCGGTGGGAGCATCTGCCCCTGGTGGTGAGTGCACATCATAGTGACTGGTTGAGTGGTTGAACTCCCAGCAGAACTCCCGGTGGAGGGGACAATTTGCCTATTAGGCTTTTATTATATAGGATACCCTGCACTTGCAGGTGACCATCTGGGAGTCTGTGTTTAATAAACATTCTTTCCATTTCCCTGCACCATTGGGACTGAGGAATGGCTCCCAAGGTAAGCAGGGCACATTACGTGTTGGCATGGCTCCACAAAGAGAGTTGGCTGAATTAAAAGGGAATTATGAGCATGATGGGAAAATTGGACCCAAAAATAATATTTTCTTTTTAAAAAGTTTTTTTACCCAGGTGCTGAACTGCAAAGTGCTTTGTCTTTTGTATATTTTCATAAGTTAGAAAGAATGCAAATGTAGAAACTTTTGACCAGGAATTATAAATGAGAAGGACTTTGTGGGTTAACATTGGCAGTGGAAAAAACTAATGATGCCATTTTAAAAATGACATTGAAAGCCCAAAATGTTGCCAGGAATTTGACAATGGAGACTGATGTGGTGCCCTCTTTTGATCTGTATGAAAACCGAGCATCCGTCTGCCACAGGATCTCCATTGTACACTGGTGAAGACTGGTTGCAATGTTTCTGGGCCCTCTAATAGAGAAAGATAGGTCTGAGCCAATGCACTTAATTCTGACCTACTGATGAGATAACACTTATCTGAATGAGTGACTTATAGGGTGGTTTTAAAAACAGAGGTGCATCTCTTGGCATTTGGATGTTTTTATAAGCAATTGTTGCTTTCTGTGATTGAAATAGGTTAAATTATTGGCCAGGCAAATATAACCATCTAAACCACACTCCATGGTACTTATGCTCTTATGGATTACTAGAGTCCCAGTGCACAAATTCGTGCACAGATGGGGTCCTGCTGCCCGCCCTGATGGGGGCTTATTGGGGCCAGGCCAGCAGGGGGCAGGGGATGCAGGAGGTTGGCTGGCCATCCTCGCCCCAGATTTAGGGCGGGGCCAGCTGGGGGGAGGGGCTGCAGGCACTTGGCTAGCGGGCCCCGCTTGCAATCTGGGTGTGGGGGCTGGTCAGGGTTCAGGTCGGCCACGGGAGGGGCCGTGGAAGGTTGGGAGGGGCAATCAGAGCCCCAATTGGGCCAGCTGGCTGCCACAGTGCACATCATAGCAATGTTGTTCCGGTCGTTCCATCATTCCAGTCACTTGGCTTTTATATATATATAGACCAGAGGTCCAGCACACAAAATCATGTAAGACCCAGACCCACCGTACCACCATGGTACCCTAGACCTGCCACTCTGCTGTGGGATCTCAGACCCGCCACTCCACCGCAGGACCCCAGACCCATTGCGTTGCAAGACCCATCAATGCACCTTCTGGTGACCAGTCATTTGGTTGTTACGGCATTATGGCGTTATGGTCACTGGCTTTTTATAATATAGATGAAATTTCCAATCATTTACTTCTTCCTGCTTTGTGCCAGGCTAGTGCAATACTTTGACTGTTTCAATACTAAGATCCCAGTATGGATGGACAATCTCCTGGTCTGAAAATACTCATCTTCCTACTGGGACCTGTTTCATAAATGAGTATATGGAAAATTTGGTTTTGGTGTTTCTGCCTTCTTCCCTTTTGTGAAATCTTCCTTCCCTTCTTTTTTTAAATCAGTTTTTTTAAAATATTATTTTAAATTAAAGTTCATATTTAATATTATTTTGTATTAATTTCAGGTGTACAGCAG
Source organism: Cnephaeus nilssonii (assembly GCF_951640355.1). Taxonomy (NCBI): domain Eukaryota; kingdom Metazoa; phylum Chordata; class Mammalia; order Chiroptera; family Vespertilionidae; genus Cnephaeus; species Cnephaeus nilssonii. The sequence continues at coordinate 9,229,209 of NC_137075.1, read as the reverse complement.
AGTTGATAGACAATCATGTACTTTACAAAGTGTTTTCCCTGATATTTTCAGTACCTACCTGGCACCATACATAGTTATTACAATACTGTTGACTATATTCCCTATGTTGTACTTTTCATCCCTGTGACTATTTTGTAACTACCAATTTTTACTACTTAATCCCTTCATCTTTTTGACCCAAACCCTCAACCTCCCTTCTCTTTGGCAATCCTCAGTCTGTTCTCTGTATCTATGAGTCTGTTTCAATTTCATTAGTTCATTTATTTTGTTCTCTAGATTTCATATATAAGTAAAATCATATGGTATTTATCTTTCGCTGTCTAGCATTTCACTTAGCATAATACCTTCTAGGTTATCCATGCTGCTGCAATTGGTAAGATTTCATTTTTATGGCTGAGTAATATTCCATTGTATATATGTACCATCACCACCATATTTTATCCACTCATCTATTGATGGGCACTTGGGTTGCTTCCATATCTTGGCTATCCTATATAATAAAAGGCTAATATGCAAATCGACCGAACAATAGAACGACTTGTTGCTATGATGCACACTGACCACTATGGGGCAAACGCTCAACAGAGGAGTTGCCCCCTGGTGGTCATTGCACTCCCACAGGCTCACAGCTGGTGAGCACAGTGGCGGTGGCGAGAGCCTCTCCTGCCTCCATGGCAGCACTAGGGATGTCTGACTGACTGCGAGAGGGGGCAGGCCGGGCTGAGGGACCCCCCTGCCCTGAGTGCACAAATTTCATGCACCAGGTCTCTAGTTATAAATAACATTGCAATGAACATAGAGGTGCATGTATTCTTTAGAATTAGTGTTTTGTGTTTCTTAGAATAAATACTCAGAATTGAAATTGCTGGGTCATAAGGCAGTTCCATTTTTAATTTTTTGAAGATCCTTCCTCACGTTTTCCATAGTGGCTGCACCAATCTACATTCCTACCAACAGTGCATGAGGATTCCCTTTTTTCCACAACCTTGTCAGCACTTTTTGTTTGTTGATTTATTGATGATAGCCATTCTGACAGGTGTAAGGTGATATCTCATAGTGATTTTAATTTGCATCTCTCTGACAATTAGTGACATTGAGCATCTTTTCATTGGCCAGCCATCTGTTGCTGAGTCTTAATTGCTGTAAGCCCACCCATAGGTGAGGTTGGCTCTCAGGGTGGGTGATTGTGAGGGTTTACCTTGACCATATTGTACAAGCTATGGCGTGGGGCCAACCCCATGAAGCGAAATTTGCCCCAGTAGAGTCTGATACCTGTGGAGATATTCCTTTGCGTGTGTTGTTTGTGAAGCTAATTGGGTCATGCTCTGATGTGATCTGAATCCTGCCACCAGCTGTGTTGGTTCTGGGGCCTCTTGGGAGGGACTCCAGTTCAGGTCAATGTCAGGTGCTACCTGTGACCCACTCTGGGATACCTGTTTGGAAGTACAAAGTGATTTGTAGTTTGTGACTGCTTTTGCTGGGTCTGGAGTATGCATAGAGGGCAGAGCTGCCCACCACGAACTTTTTTCTCTTTCTTAAATATTTTTATTGATTTCAGAGAGGAAGGGAGAGGGAGAGAGATGGAAACATCAATGATGAGAGAGAATCATTGATCAACAGAGGAGCTGCCCCCTGGTGGTCATTGTACTCCCACAGGCTCACGGCATGCCCCCCTAATGGAGATAGAGCCTGCACCCGGGCATGTTCCCTTGACTGGAATCGAACCCGGGACCCTTCAGTCTACAGGCTGATGCTCTGTCCACTGAGCCAAACCAGCTAGGGCCAAGGCCTTTTTTCACCAGCACTGAGTCCAGGTGCAAATTAGCAAAAGGCTCACATATCCAAGATCTGCCTCCACCTGCTAGTTGCCTGTTAGGCGCTGTCACTGATAAAGCCTCTGATGGTACATGAGTTGCATGGTCTGGTTTCTCAGTGAATCACCAGGTAGGAGTGAATGGTATTCATCAGATTGGTACAGATCAAACTTGGCACCAGTGTTGAGTCTCAGGCCACTCAGCAAAAGTCCCAAGGTACACCAAGGCCAGCACCACTATCTGGTGCCTGCAGACCTTTATGGTAGAGGAGGGTTTCAGGGAGTCATCAAGGAGAGGCCAGCAGAGTTCATTGGGCCCAAACACACCAAGATTTGGTGGTGTGAAGGGAGGACTTTGCACAAGAACAAAGGCACTGGTCAGGCATGCACGGGAAAACAGCCCCTACCCTAGAGCCACACAACTCAGTCTCTCCTTGAGTCTGCTATGACCTCCTCAAGAACCCTCCAAGAAAGAATACAATGCAGGCCAAGGCTGGCCCCAGCCAGCTGACTCCTCTGCAGGAAGTGAACTTGGAAGGGCCAGGCCACCATGAGTTGGGAGAGGCTAGTAGATCTCCTCAGGTGAGAAAGCACCAGTCAGGCATGTGGGGAGCAGGTTTTGGGAATGGTCCACACCCCAGAACCACACAATTCAGTCTCTGACATCCCTCAAGTCCACTTGGTCTTCCTCAAGAGCTTTCCACAGAATCTATACCATGGACCCGGGCAGCTGACTCCTTTACAGGGCATGAGCTGGCAGGATAAGGTTACAGGGAGTCAGAAGGGGGGCTGTGGTATTTTCACAGGCTGATGCCATAAGGAGGGGAGTGCTGGACCCCGGAAATGTGTCATCTGTGTGATGTGGCAGAGATTCAGCTCAGGAACTCTGGTGGCTGTCCCTTCCCTAGAGCCACACAACCCAGTCTTTCCTCACACGACTTTCAGCTGCTCTGTCTTCCCTCTGCTGGAGATCAGGGTGAGTGGCTGTGGATAAGATTTGTGCAGTGGCCCTTTAAGAGGGCTTCTGGGTTTCTAGCCGACTCCTGTCTCTCCCTGGAGGACAGAATTCCACAGATTTTTCACAGCCAGATGTATGTAGGCTCCTCTTACTAGCTCTGGTGTTCTGGGCTGGGAATCCCAGTGTGGGCTGAGATCCCTTGCTTCTTGGGGGCGGGCAGGGGGAGGAGGCTTTGCAGCTGAGAAAACGCTCTGGATTTTTTTCTTTCTTTATTGATTAAGGTATTACATATGTGTCCTTATCTCCCCATTGTCCCCCGCCACCCCTTCACGCACTCATGACCTCACCCCCTTGGTGTCTGTGTTCCTTGGTTATGCTTACATGCATGCATACAAGTCCTTTGGTTGATCTGTCCCCCTTATCCCCACCCTTCCCTACCTTCCCTCTGAGGTTTGAGCATCTGATCAATGCTTCTGTCTCTGGATATGTTTTTGTTCATCAGTTTATGTTGTTCATTATATTCCACAAATAAGTGAGATCATGTGGTATTTATCTTTCTCTGACTGGCTTATTTCACTTAGCATAATGCTTTCCAGGTCCATCCATGCTGTTGCAAATGGTAGGAGTTCCTTCCTTTTTACAGCAGTGTAGTATTCCATTGTGTAGATGTACCACAGTTTTTTAATCCACTCATTTGCTGATGGGCACTTAATCCCTCTGGATTTTCAAACACCACACGTGGGTGTGGGGCCAGCCCTTTTCATGTCTATGCCCTTCCTATCAGTCTCAATATGGCTTCTTCTATAAATCCTTGGTTATAAGACATCTGTCGGGTTGATTGTTCTATATTTTAGTTGTAATTTCAGTTTGGTCCTAGAAGGAAGTGAGTGTAACTTCCACCTACTCCACCGCTGCCATTTTGGATCTTCTCTTCCTTCCCTTTTTGATACTTTCTGTAGTTATCCAGGTTGCCATATTCCAGAGCTGTTTCCTTCTCCTGGCTTGGAAAATGATTCATGCTCCTGGTCCCCTTCTCTTCCAGAATGTGTTCTTGTCCTGATATTCCACTTTCTAAGAGCCATACTTTCTTCCAGTGGTGGTGGGTAGAGGTAGGGTCATAACATAAACCGATTCCTACCAATGTTTTCACTAGCTAATACATTACTTTCTTGGTAATACTAAGGACTTTGGAGAACTGACATGTGGAATTTAAACTTATAATAATGTTTTCAGTTATTTTTAAAATATAATTTATTTTTTATTTAGAAAGTAATAAACTTGCATTTGAATTTTGTTTTAAAATTCTCATGTTCCCAGCCTCAGAGTGTGAGAAATTTTAGGTAGCCTGTATGACCTATGCCAGTAAGATCTTACTTCCCTTCTTAGGTACTGCATGGGGAGTACAGAACCCAGACACTTTTCTTCTGTTCCCAATCTGAGCGAATTTCAATTCCATTGTTCCTTGTCCCCAAAATCTTTTACTTTTCATTCACATAAGATACTTAATGCTAATCTTTCAGTGGGTTAATATTTTTACAAAGTCAGCTTTAAAAAAATGCTGGAGGCAAGAAATGACAAAGTTGATTGCCTGCATGAAATAAGGGAGAAAGGAAAAATAGTAAAATAATCACATGTTACTATTCAATAAATTGCCTGGGTGCGTCAGTTTTTTTCATCCATCAGATACCAATTTTTTTCTTTCATTATTGAAAATTTTTAAAAGCACAGAAAGACAGGTTACAAAAATAACACAATATTTATAATATTATAGCAGTAAAGGTATAATATAGATTAATAAATGGATGTATAAGTAGACACATTTTTAAGTAAATAGGATTATATTACAGATGCAATAGAAATAAAATAATTGAATTTATTTTTAATTAAAGATAACAGGAAACAATTAAATAAAATGTTGAACTTCAAAAAACAATTCTTCACTATTAGCAATATTAGTTACTTAAAAGATCACTTTATATTCAATGAAGGAATTTTGGAAAAAATTTAAAGAGAGTTGTTAAAAAAAAAATCAGGTGTTTTAATTTAAAATAAAACAAATAGCATCCCAGCTCTGAAAGAAGAGGGCATCAGCAATCTCTCACCTCCCTACCCCTACATCCTGATATGTATTATTACTTTTATATTACTCAAATATATAACATTCACATTCTTTAATTCCCATTGAGCATTTACCTTTTTATTGAACTCTTTCTTCTTGGCTTTCTTATTTTCAATTCATCTTTGAATTGTCTGAATTTGAGTGTTTGGCAGTTCTTTCAACAGCAGCTCACGGGTCATGTAGTCCTTGAGTTTTCTTGTTTTTAAGAATGCCTGCCTTTACAAATGGCCAACAGATATATGAAAATACTCAATTTTACAGCTATTAGGCAAATGCAAATCAAAACCACAATGAGATACCACCTCACATCTGTTAGAATATCTATTATCAACAATAGAAGTAATAGCAAGTGTTGTAGAGGTTGTGGGAAAAAAGGAACCTTAATTCACTATTGGTGGAAATGTAAACTGGTTCAGCCACTATGGAAAACAGTATGACAATTCCTCCAAAAATTAAGAATAAAGTTACCATATGACTCAGAAATCCCTCTTCTGGGTATCTACTTGAAAATTTTGAAAACATTTAATCATACAGATATATGTACCCCTACGTTCATTGCAGCATTATTCATGGTATCCAAGACCTGGAGACAACCTACGTGTCCTTCAGTAGTTGATTGTATAAATAAGATGTGGTACATATATACAATGGAATACTACTCAGCCAGAAGAAAAGATGAAATACTGCAATTTATCGCAACATGGATGGATCTTGAGAATGTCATGCTAACTAAAATAAGTTAGGTGACAAAAGTTAAGAACCATTTGATTTCACTAATATCCTATCTAATAAAGAGGGAATATGCTAATTGACCCTCACACCGTTGCAAAGATGGCGGTGCCCACAGCCAATAAGGAGGGAATATGTTAATTGACTGCCCCGCCCTCAAAGATGGCAGTTCCCACAGCCACAAGATGGTGGCGCCCAGTCCCTTCAGCCCCGCTGGGGTGGCCGGCACGCGGCAAAGGGCGGGCCCGGCTGCTCCACGTGCCTGCCTCCGGAGTCCCCCAGTCCCCTCAGCCCCCAGCTGTCCAGGGCCGGCCCAAGGCGCAGGCAAATCTCGAATGGCGGCTTCCCAACTGCCCAGGGCTGCCTGAGGTGCAGATAACCAGGGCCAGCTGAGGCTTGCACTGTGGCAGTGGCAGCAGCAGAGGTGTGATGGGGGTGTCACCTTCTCCTGATAACCGGGTCGCCTCCTGCCCCTGAGGGGTCCCAGACTGTGAGAGAGGGCAGATTGGGCTGAGGGACCCCCCTCCAATGCATGAATTTTCATGCACTGGGCCTCTAGTGTAGGATATAAAACTGAAAGCAATAAGTGAACAAACAAGACAGACAAAACTTGAGAGAAGGTGGTGGGGGAGGTAGAAGAGGTAAAGGGGGTTAAATATATGCTGACTGAATGAGACTTTGGGTGGTGCATATAATGCAATATACAAATGATGTATCATAGAAATTGTATACTTGAAACCTATATAATCTTATTAACCAATGTCACCACAATAAATTTAATAAAATAATGTCTGCTTTTTCCCCTTATTTTTGAATAACATCCTGGATTGGCAGAGTTTTCTTTTTTCTTTATTATTTATTTATTTATTTATTTATATTTTTTTAAATTTCTTTATTGATTATGGTGTTATATATGTGTCATTATTACCCCATTATCTCCCCCTAACCCCCTCAAGCCCTCACCCCCTTTTGTCTGTGTCCATTGGTTAGGCTTATATGCATGCATACAAGTCCTTTGGTTGATCTCTCCTCCTTACCCCCACACTCCCCACCCTTCCCTCTGAGGTTTAATGGTCTGATTAATGTTTCTCTGTCTCTGGATCTATTTTTTGTTAATCAGTTTATGTTGTTCATTATCCTATCTAATAAAAGAGTAATATGCAAATTAACCACCACTCCGCTACACCCATAAGCCATGCCCACAAGCCACGCCCACCAGCCAATCAGGAGCAAATATGCAAATAAACCCAACCAAGATGGCTACAGCCACAGAGAGCAGGAGGGAGACTTGTAAGTTACTCTAAGAAAGTCAGAGGCCGGACTGATTTTCTTTCTTTTTTTGTAATTTGCCTTTACTACTTGGATGCTTGAAATATTCATTAGTGTTCTTTTAGTTCAACAGCTTAACTAGGATACAGCTCAGTGTTAAATATTCTGTATCACATTTTCCTAAAATGGCACACAGGGTACTTTTCAATTGTCAGATTCAATATCCTATTTATTTTAAGAAAATTTTCCTGTGTTACATCTTTCAACACATTTTCTTTTCTTTAGGTGGGTTCTCTAATTTAGGGACATGAAGTATCTTTGTGTTGGATTAGCTTTTATCTTCTCACTTATATTAGTGCTAATCATATTGCTTTTATGTTTTCCTTTTTCATCTGCAGTTATGATAATTATTTCAAACATTTCCTTTATGTCACTAATTTTATTTTCAAAACTATTTTGCTTTTTCTTAAGTTATTTACTAAACCTGTAATATGCTATTTTGTTCTTCAATTTGTCTTCAGTCTCAAAGTATTATTTCTTTCATAGTCTGTTATTTAGTTTCTAATTATAAGCTTTTGTTTATTATAATCATGTTCTATATATAACATCAAGTATTTGTGAGCAAATATCTTTTGTTTCTTGAATTATTGTTTCTTCCAGATTGTGTTGTTTTTTTCCATGGTGTTTTTGTATATTTTATGTTGTTGTTTGCCTGGTGCCAAGGTGCTTCTTTTTATCTGGCTTATACTTGTACTACTCAGCCTGGACCTTCTCTTTGCTCTGATACAGAGTGAGTAATGTTTGATTCTCTTCTCACTATATCTGATTTATTGTGAGAAAATGAGAAAGAAAGGAGGCAAAATCATCTTGGTTGGTGTGCAGTCTTTGTTAGAATATCTGGTCTCAGTTCTCTTAGGATTTTATTAAAATTCTATATCAGAAAGCTAATCTGGTATTAGATGTGATAGTGGCTTAGCTACTAATGCCAAAGCAGCAGTGATATAAATAACATAGACATTTATATTCTCTTACGTAACTATTTGAATGTAAGCACTTAGTTGGTTGCACATGGCATCAGCTCTGTTATGTCAGGGATTCTGAATCTTTCTGTCTGGTTGTTTGTCAAGCCTTCTCTATGTATCACAGTGACATTCAGCTCTTATCAGCATATCTACATCCAGTCAGTGTAAAGGAAAAAGAGGAAGAAAAAAACATCATTTCTTGAAAAAAAAAAAAAAAAAAAAGAACTTGAGGGTGCAAGCATCACTTCTCCCATATGATTGGCTAGATTAGAACATAGTCATATGGCCACGCTTAGCAGCAAGGAGGTCTGGGAAATGTAGTTTTTATTCTGGGAAGTCATGTGTGCACATGAAATTTGGGAATTCTATTCCTGAAGGAAGAAATTGAAACTCGGTTGGCTTGGCTGCACTGGATTTCCTCTCACCTTTTGGTGGGATGTGGCTCTCTCCCAGGGTACTGGTACCCTTGGGTTTCAGATGGCTTTCCCAAATCAGAGAGTTTCATGGTGCCTGTCTCTCCTCTTCCCACCATTTTTTCCCTTTATTTGGGGAAATAAAATAGTTCCCAAAATAGCTTCCAGTAGTTTCCACTTCTCACTGAAAAAAGAAAAAAAGATGAGAACATCCTTTCAGTTTGAATAACTCTATATTTGGTTAGTGAAATCCTTGGGATTTCTTTGACCTGCTTGTGTGTACTACTCTGGGAGTCAAATCAGGTGAGAAGCTAGGCTGTGTTGCACCTCTTTGCTGTCCCTGGCTTCTCTAAAGTTTTCTCTTTATTATAATCATGGGTTTTCGGTTTTAAAGTTGTAGAGAGCACCTGGGAAGGCACATGGACATTGCTTTAATTATTGTCAGCTGAATCCAGTGGCGTTGGCAAAGCCAAGTCCTGGAAACACACTTTGCCAGAGGCAGGAGTGTTGTCAGTTTGACCTTCAGCCCGGGTGCCAGGGGGTGAGTTTTGTTATTTAAATCCAGCCAAGCACCAGGAATGAATATGACTTGAGCCCACCCAAGTATGTACATAATCTCCTTTGTCTTGACTTTTAGTAAAAGTTCCTGTTTTTTGCTGTATAAAATAAACACACTGTATTGGCTCTGGGTCCCTGTCCCTGTCCCTGTCTCTCTATCAGAAGACAGTGGTCCTACCCGGCCCAGCTTTTTCCTTCCATCTCTGTGTCTGTTTCTTTCATTTTCTCAATCCCCAGCCGCCCCTACTCAGGAACCGGATCCTCTCTAGCCACGCTGGATGCGGAAAAGAGGGAAATATTCACATAAAGTTTATTGGCATAGGTTGTAGTCATTACTTTTTAAAGGTGATTTTGGTGATAATTTTGCTATTTTGAATCTCATATTCATAGTTATCAGGATAGGGAAAGTTATTTTATTATTGTTTTTCTCCATTTAAAAAATCATTTATAACCCCCCTCCCAGCATTTTCTATCTTCCTCTTTGTTTAATTTTCTACATTGCATTTAAAACTATTCACTATTTTAATTCTAAACCCAATAGGATATCTTACTTATTTTTTATCTTCTTATATTTCCTAAACTTTTCCATTCTGCCATAATATTTGTTTTTCTAGCTGTACAAAATAATTTTAAAAGTATCATTTTTATATGTAAAATAAAATATTAGGAGAAGGGAAAATACTGGGTTATGATTAATCTTTTTTAAAAAATAAAAGGCAGGGTCAATGATAGGTTTTGGGAGACCTTTGAGTAATTCCCAAGCCATGACATTCTGCTTTGCTAGCTGATTCTGTGGGTGGTCCAGTTATGTTCCCCAAATTTATATCTAAGGTTGGGATCCCACAGAGCTAACTTTATATGCCATTTTCAACTAGGTATCTACAAAATTCATTTTCTCACAGTTGCTGGGAGATGGGCTACTGGGAGATGGTCAGGAATTCTCACTTAATCCTATGTGGCGAGGATGTTGCTATTGAGTAAAGATAAGAAAAAGAGAAATTACATAACAAGCAGAATGTGAAAGAAATTTATTTTCAGAAAAAATTCTGATATGCTAACTCTCTAAATTCTTGCTCCAGAAGAAGAATCTCCTGATAGATTAAACCCACCCCTAACTCTGTCTCCTCATTTCCCACTTCCACTGAGGTTCCCCTAATCTGGGTGCTCACCATAGCTTCTTTAACCCACAAATATTTATTTAGTACCTCCCATGTGCCAGGAACTACCCTATCTGTTGCAGATACTGCAGTGAACCTAAACAGACAAAAAAATCACTGTCCTCATAAAATTTGCATTCTATTAGAGTAGATGGATAACAAAATCAATAAGTGAAATATATGCTATACTAAAAGATGATAAAGTCTATGAAAAAAAATAAGTGGAGATGGGAACTGTGGATATGGATAAGACTCTGGGTAATGTTTGCCTTCTTTTCTTTTCTCTTAGCCACATAGGAACACAGACCCTTCTGCTCTCTCCCATTTGGATAGCTGAGATGCTTGAGGAATTTAAAAATTACTCAACAGTTGTAAAATGACTGCATTCTAAATGACTAAATATTAAGGGAAATTCAAAAAAGAAATACACAGAACATATGAGAAATATAAAGGTTTGCTCCCAGGACTCACAGAGTCTGCCTCCTTTCACATACTGCCTCTTAAAATCTTTGTTCTCTGGATGCAAAGGGCTGATATAATTCCATAGCCGCTTAGTCCAGGTTCCTCACTTCTCTCCTGACCTGTCTCCTAGCAATCCAACATGCAAGAGTCTCATTTTTTTGGCAGAAGCCATATCATCTCATTTATCTCATTCAAGTGACTGCTCCCCCTAAGTTATTTCTCTCCCTAAGTTATGATTGATTTCCAGTCTAAGAGACATGTCACATCCCTATGTGTCAGACACAGTAAATAATCTCATCTACCTTCAGCAGTAGGAGTGTGTCTTCGCCCTTGCATGTTGTGGCAGAGATACCCACTGCTTATTGAATATGCATGTGCTCCCCCACTTTTCTCAGAGTCCTTACAATTTGGTAGGGCCATGTGTTAATACTAGGCTGCAGCATCAAGAGACAAGTCTTTTGCTCAGAGACTAGAAGCCAAACATTCTGGTTGGTATTGCAGCAAGAAGCAAACAGCCTGATCCTTCACTCACTGCTTGGAAATGAGCTGTCCTGTGAAGCCACAGTCAAGCTTGGGTAAATTGAACATATGGGTTAAGCCACTAATAGTTGGGAGTTTGTTTCTTACCACAGCATGGACTAGCCTACACTGACTAATATCTGGCCTAAGTGTAAAGAGAGATCATAGTACCACGCATTTCAAAGCATTCTTGTAACAGTAGACATTTGGTAACAAGGAGACTTTCCTTCACACTGAAGAGGCAGTGCAGAGTGGCATTTAGGATATGTTAGACAGATATGGGTTTGAATCTTGGCAATGAGACTTAGTATCTTGTTGTGTGATATTAGTTTCATTTCTCAGCCTCTCTGAACTTCAGTTATTTTTAACCTCAAGTCATAAGGTGTTTTAAGAGTTCATTGAAGCATCTAGTAAAGTACAGTACACAGTAAACATTCAGAAAATCCATTAAGGAGTTAAGAAGTTTATGTAGAGGATCCAAGATGGCTGCCGATGGGACAGCAAGCTGCAAGATAGTGTGTGAGTGAAAGAACGAAAGGAGAGTGTGTGGATGTGTGGGGAGCGTCTGTAGTTGTGAGTGAGGGACAGCTATATTCCAAGGGACTGTTGGGGACTGCCGGACCAGGCTCCCCTGGTTGGGCAGCCTCTACTGCTGCTGAAATCTCTCCCAGAGTGGCTGGCTATGCCACAGAGACCACGGCATCTTGAGGGGGAGAGTGGCAGTGATCTGAAGCCCAGCCTTACCTTCAAGTGGGGAGACCTCGGATTCCTCCCGGACTCTATAACCACAATGCCCAGGGACCAGCTGCCTCAGCTGTGAACCCAGGAACACCAAGACTCCAGCCTCTCCTAGAAATTCTGTCCAGAAGGAGACAAAGCGGCTCGAACACATGGACGAGCCCTACACCTTCTCACAGAACAGAGAGGAGGAACAGCTGAGTTGATTAATATCCACCCGGAATTGGCGGATTAAACACAGGTCAGATATCACCTAGGGCAGTGATGGCGAACCTATGACATGCGTGTCAGCACTGACACGCGTAGCCATTTCTGATGACACGCGGCCACTGAGGCAGCCACATGCCGAGGATGAAACATTTGCTGCTCCTGAGGATGAAACATTTGCGACTAGAGACTCTAACTCCAAGACTCTAGTCGCAAATGTTTCATCCTCCCCTATTAGACACTCTGTGCCGGAGGTCTGTAGGCCAAAACAACAGAAGTCCGGCACAGAGCAGCTAGTTCTGGGACTTCTGGTTAAGCCGGGATCTTTGCCCTCACTTCTGCCGGCAGAGCAGGGAGCAGCGGAACGCAGTGGGGGACGCATCTCTGGGGGCCCTGCCATTACCAGTAACCAAATAACAGTTAACCACAGCAACCATTATCTACTGTTCTGGTGTGTCATGGATTTCTAATCCATCATTACTGAGATAAGTGAGGGGGAGGCTGGGAGAGGCGAGGGTTTGTGGCGTGCTATGGGTGCCGTTTCCTGCCATTAGAAATAGCTGCAGCCATTTTAATTCACATAAGGAACACCATCTTGCTCCATAGTGCAGACTCCATTTCACCACTATTACTGTTGTGCATCCTTATTAACCCCTATTTCTGCTTATTAACCCTGCCCTTTCCTAAAAAACAGTTATATGCACCATTTTATGGTTAGTTAGGCTAGTTAACCCCTAATTGCCTGCAGGCCTAACAAGCTATCTATAATTCTATCTTCTGTCACTGCCCCCCTGATGGAGAACCCAAAAAATAAAAAACTAAGGTTAAGTAAAGGAAGTGGTAGTAGCAGTGGCCGACCCTTTCAAGAGACATGGACCGAGATGTATGGCTTTATAGAAAAAAATGGCAGATCGTTTTGCATTCTATGTACTGAAACGGTAGTAAGCAGAACGTGGAATATAAATAGACATTTTGAAACTAATCATTCCCAGCCCTTGGAAAAAAGTGAGGATGAAAGGAAGGAATACATTTCCAAGTAGCTACACCTTTATAAGAGCCAATCTAATTCCATCCTTAAATTTAACATCTGCAAGTTTGAGCATTGCTCACTCTATAGCTCAGCATGGAAAAGCGCTCAGTGAGGGAGAATTTATTAAAGAAACTCTCCTAAGATGTGCACAGTTCTATTTCACGATATGCAGAATAAAGATGCAATTATTAAGAGAATATCTGAGTTACCACTCAGTAGAAATATCATAAAAGACCGAATAATGAGACTGAACACAAACATACAACATCAATTAAAGAGAGACATAAGGAAGTGTAAATATTTTTCGATCTCTCTTGATGAAACTACTGATGTCACATCACATGCTCAGTTGGCCATTATTGGTCGATATTCTGATGGTCTCACAATGAGAGAAGAGTTGATAAAGTATCAGTGTCAACAAGTAAATCAGGAAGCGAAATATGTAAGGTTGTTATACAAACATTTCGTGACCTAAGCATTGATATCTCTAAAGTTGTGTCAGTGACGACAGATGGGGCACCAAATATGGTGGGGAAAAAAGTCAGGTTTGTCAAATTGTTTACAGAAGCTATTGGACATCCGATTGTGCCTTTTCATTGTATTATCCATCAGGAGGCTTTATGTGCCAAGGCAGGATTCACCGACTTAAACGACTTAATGTCAGTTGTTACAAAAATAGTTAATTTAATAGCTGCTCACCCCCTTCACAAGCGAGAATTTTCGGCACTTTTACTGGAGGTTGATTCCACCTACAGTGGACTGCTGATGTACAATAATGTAAGATGGCTGAGCCGAGGTAAAGTTCTTGAGCGCTTTGTGGAGTGCTTTGAAGAAATTAAGGTATTTCTTGACGATAAGGATCTGGGAAACTTTCTTCAGCTTAATGATGATAAGTGGGTCAAAACCCTGATGTTTTTTACAGATCTCTCTGTTCATATTAATGGACTGAACTTAAAGTTACAAGGTTTTGGCAAAAGTATTGACGTTATGTTTGGATACATAAAAGCTTTTGAAAGTAAAGTTAAAATTTTCAAGCGAGATGTAGAAACTAAAACTTATAAGTATTTTCCTCGAGTAACAAAGTATTTTGAGAAGGCCAGTGCAGCTGTACAAAATGAAATGGAACTCTTGCATATGAAGTACCAGCATGTTTTAGACTTGTTACTTGACCAGTTTAGTGATAGATTTAGTCAATTTAGAAGTCTAGAACAGACCATGAAAATAATTAAGTATCCTGATATAGTAGTCTACAGTAGTTTGGAATTAAATGGTTTCCAATGGATGCAAATTGATGATTTGGAGATGCAACTTGCAGAATTTCAAGACAGTATCTGGGCTCAGGTGTTTGTCGACTTGAAGTCAAAGCTTGAGAATCTGGAAAGGTGCCGCTTGGAGAATCAAGAGGAGTGCCACTACGAACAGGAAATTTGGAGTGCCTGGAATCGACTGCCAGACACTTTTAGCACCCTGAAAAATATAGCAATGGCTTTACTCACAATTTTTCCCTCTACATACTTTTGTGAGGCCTTATTCTCAGCATTAAATAATATCAAAACCAACAAAAGAAACAGATTGACAGATGAAGTTAGTAGCGCTTGCTTGGGCCTGAAGTGTACAAAATACCAACCTTCAATTGAAGATTTAGCCAATGAAATTCAGCAACAAAAAAGTCACTAATAGGCAGGTTAGTTAAAGAATTCCCCCTCCCCGTCACTTATCTTAGTTCATGGCACCCCACACAAGCTAAATAATATCAAGACCAACAAAAGAAACCTACTGATGGATGAACAAAGAAGTCACTAAGCAGGTAAGTTAAATATTTAGTTTTTGGTTTATTAAATACAATTATATATAACAATTATACATTTATGTTATTTAAACTAGAAATATCGTGAAATAATGTTTTTTCCTCAAAGTGACACACTACCCAAGTTATGCTCAGTTTTTTGGCGAAGTTTGACACACCAAGCTCAAAAGGTTGCCCATCACTGACCTAGGGAAAGGTAAGGTCTGGGATCTAGGCTGGAGGGAGAAACGCGCACAAAACGTGTGGAAAACACGCGCAGCAGGAACTAAAGTATCAGAGGAAGACTTTGCCCCACAAGATCTGCAGCTGCTGGGCTCATTGTAGCCCTAGAATCTGGAGGGGGTCCACAAGGATGCTGGCAGAAAGGGACTATAGAAATTAACCCACAGCAGGGCTAGGTTTAGAAAGGCTGCCTGAAGTTCTACCAGTATACCAACTGTGGAGTGCGGTGTGGCGGGGGGGGCGGGGGGGGGGCGGGGGGGGGGGAAGAGGCTAGTCTGTGAGCATCCTGTGGCTTTTTTTTCCTTCCTTTTCTTTTTAAATCCTTGCTTTTGATTGCCAAGTCCAGTACAAAGGCTCTTCCAATTAAAAAACACTCACCGAGACTGCAGGGGAAAGCTGTTTTGGTTCAGAGTGGGGAGAGACAAGCAGAAAACCAGCTCTAGGGCAGTCTATCCCCCCAACCCAGTATTGAGTGCTGCAGGGAAAGCAATCTAAACACTGGGTAGGGGAGGGGCCTTTTAGCACCAGATATCAATACAGAAACACTGCCACCCAGGGGCTGTATCAGAAATTGACTCTTGTGTAAATACAACTAAAGGCAGGCTGAGAAACAAAGAGCTCCCCACTGCTTGAAAACAGGATTGTGGCTTATGACACAGAGGAGTGATGGAGCACAGGGAACTTCAATACTGTGTTGCCTACCTGACAGGAAATAGAACTGCCAAGCAGAACAGTAGAGGAAGTGAATAACCCTCACTGCTTCACATTTTTATTTTTTATCTTTTACTTGAGAAACTAAATTTTTTTTCAAACTTGATTTTACCTTTATTATTATATTTTTATTTTTAATTATTATTATTACTACTATTATTTTATCTTTTCTTAAGTTTTATTTTTTCTTTATTTTATTTTATTTTATTTTGGGACTAGTGTTCTACATTCTATTTTAATTTTTCCTTTAGCATTATTTTACTCTATCCCAATTTTTCCTTTATGCAAACACTCTCTTACTCACTTTCCCCTTTTGTCCTGTTTCTCTTACCCTGTTCCTGCTTTAGTTTTTCTCTGTCCGTTCTCTTTACTCCCTGTTAAAAATTGATCTTACTCATATATCTAATTTCTGCTCCCCTGCTCCAAGTCCATACACACTTCTCTCTTCTCTTTCTTCACTATTCAAATTTTTTTTTCTTCCTTTTTTTGCTTTTTTCTTTCTATCTGTCTTCTTGTTGGTTGTTTGATTGTTGATTAGTTTGATTTTTATTGCTTGTTTGTTTTTGTTCTTTTTATTTTTGTTTTTCTTTTACTTGTTTTTCCTCTCCTCACTTGTTCTCATCTCCTACTAATCGCTTAACTAATTCCAGTCACAAACTCAGGCCTATCTACTCCCTATTCTCCTTTTCCAACAGTAAACAAATACATAGATAGATGAAAGAAGGGGGAAAGTTTTATATATATATATTTTTTCTTTTATATATATATATATATATATATATATATATATATATATATATATATTTGTATTTAGTTTTGTACTTTGCTTCTTATACACTCATTGTCTACCCACCTCCTCTATGATAAATTGTGGCTATTTCCCTATTCATTCAATTCCTTGACCTTACCTGCTGGAAATAAGCTCTGCTTCCTCAAATACATCTGGGTGTTTGTTGTTTGGGGGTTTACAATTTGCATATTTTGGAATACCTGTTGTTTGTAGTTTGTATTAATCTCTAGGTATTTGTTGTTTGCGTGTTGTTGTTTTTTATTAGTTGTAGTTTTATTGGAGTTTTCTCCCCATATACATATATTTCCCCCCTTCTTTTTTCTTCTTTCTTTCCTCTCTTACACTTTTTTCTTTCTCAATATCATTTTTGTACTCTTTCCTATCCCCTAACTTTCTTTTCTCTAGTGAGCACCTTTATTTAGGGTTATTAGTATTGTGAATATATTTGTGTTTGGTGCCCTGTGCGTTGTGTCTTGTTGTGTTGTATTTTGTGCCTTTAAGTCAACACAGGAGAGAGAGAGCTACATAACCAGACATCCATAGAGGATCAATTATGGGAAGACAAAGAAACAGCCCGCATACAAAAATAAAAAAAGAGGAATCACCATAAAAGAAAGTAAAGGAAATGGAGGCAAGAAATATATCAGAGAAAAAATTCAGAGCAATGGTCATAAGGTTGCTGAAAAGGATGGAAGACAAATTCAACAACATGTGTAAGAACCAAGAGGAAATGAAGAACTACCAAGAAGAAATGAAAAAATGACATCATTGCAATAAAGAACTCAATAGAAAGCATCAACAGTAGACTAGAAGAAGTGGAGGACTGCATCAGTGAACTAGAATACAAGGCAGAAAAAAATACCCAAGCAGAGCAGCTTCTAGAAAAAAAACTTAAAAAAAAGGAGGAGAGCCTAAGGGAACTTTGGGACAACACAAAATGAAACAACATCTGCATATAGGGGTGCCAGAAGGAGAGGAACCTGAGAAAGGAATAGAAAACCTGTTTGAAGAAATAATGACAGAAAACGTCCCTGACATAAGGAAGAAAAAACTCACACAAATCCAAGAAGCTCACAGAGTGCCAAACAAGATGAAACCCAAAAGACCAACACCTAGACACATTTTAATTAAATTGGCAAACACCAATGACAAAGTAAGAATCTTAAAGGCTGCAAGAGAGAAACAGAAAGTTACATACAAAGGATCCCCCATCAGACTAATGACTGATTTCTCAACAGAAACACATCAGTCCAGAAGGGAATGGAATGAAATATACAAAGTCATGCAAAGGAATGGGTCTGAATCCAAGAATACTGTAGCCAGCAAGGCCATCAATCAAACTTGAGGGTGAAATCAGGAGCTTCACTGACAAAAAAGGACTAAGGGGCTTTATTACCACCAAACCAGAAATGCAAGAAATGCTAAAGGGTCTGCTGTAAAAAGAAGAAATAGGAAGTAAAGAAAAAACACAGGCATAAAGAATAAAAATGGCAACAAACAAGTACCTATCAATAATAACTTTGAATGTAAATGTATTAAATGCCCCAATCAAAAGACATAGGGTAGCTGAATGGATAAGAAAACATGACCCACCTATCTGCTGTCTACAGGAAACCCACCTCAGAAAAAAGGACTCACGCAGACTGATGGTGAAGAGATGGAAAAAGGTTTTCAGGTGAATGAAAATGGAAAAAAAAAAGCTGTGGTAGAAATACAAATAAGACCTCAAAGTGAAGGCTATAACAAGAGATAAGGAAGGCCACTTCATAATGCTAAAGGGAGTAATTCAACAAAAAGATATAACTATGGTAAACATGTATGCACCCAATACAGGAGCACCCAAATACATAAAACAAAACAAAAAAAATAAAATCTTCTGGAGGATATCAAGGAAGAGATTGACAACAATACAATCATAGAAGGGGACTTTATAACACCCCTGGACAAATCCTCTAAACAAAAAATCAACAAAGAAACATCAATCCTAAATGACTCACTAGATCAGATGGAATTAATTGACATCTTTAGAACATTTCACCCCAAAGCCACAGAATATATATTCTTCTCAGGTGCACATGGGTCATTTTCAAAGATAGACCACATATTGGGACTCCGGCAAAATCTCTTTAAATTCAAGAAGATAGAAATCATATCAAGCATCTTTTCAGATCACAATGGCATAAAACTAGAAATCAACTACAATAAAAATAATTTAAAAATCAAAAACCTGCAGGCTAAATAGCATGCTATTAAACAATGATTGGGTTGCCAAAGAGATCAAAGCAATAAAAAACATCTTGGAAACAAAGGACAATGAACACACAATAATCCAAAATCTATAGGACACAATGAAAGCAGTCTTGAGAGGGAAGTTTATAGCTTTACAGGCCTACCTCAAAAACCAAGAAACAATGGTAATAAATTATCTAACCCTACAACTCAAAATGTTAGAAAGAGAGCAACAAGAAAAACCCAGTGTAAGCAGAAGGAAGGAAATGATAAAGATCAGAGAAAAGATAAATGACATAGAGACCAAAAAAAACACAAAAAAACCCCACAAAAAACAATACATAAGATCAACACAACCAAGAGCTGGTTCTTTGAAAGAATAAACAATATTGATGAACCTTTAGCCAGGCTCACCAAAAAGCAAAGAGAGAGGACCCAAATAAAATCAGAAATGAAAGAGGTGAAGTAACAACCGATCCCACAGAAATACAAATGATTATGAAAAAATATTCTGAACAACTCTATTCCAACAAAATGGACTGCCTAGATGAAATGGACATCTTCTTAGAAAAATACAAGCTCCCAAAACTCAATCAAGAAGAATAAAAAAACCTGAATAGGACGATAATGACCAAAGAAATTGAAGCAGTGATAAAAATCTTCCAGCAAACAAAAGCCAAGGTCCAGATGCCTTTACAAGGGAGTTCTACCAAGCATTCAAAGAAAAACTAAAACCTATCCACCTCAGACTATTCCAAAAAATTCAAGAGACAGGCACACTTCCAAGCTTTTTCTATGAAGCCAGCATTACCCAAATCCCAAAACCAGATAAAGACACCACAAAAAAAGAGAACTACAGGCCAATATCCTTGATAAACATAGATGCTAAAATCCTCAACAAAATTCTAGCAAATCGGATTCAGCAATACATTAGAAAGATCATACCCAATGACCAAGTGGGATTTATTCTGGGGATGCAAGGATGGTACAATATCCACAAATCAATAAATGTGATACATCACATAAACAAACTGAGAGATAAAAATCACATAATCATATCAATCGATGCAGAAAAAACATTTGACAAAATTCAACAACCTTTCTTGATAAAAACTCTCAGCAAAGTGGGAATAGAGGGATCATATCTCAACATAATAAAAGCCTTATATGACAAACCCACAGCCAACATCATACTCAATGGGCAAAAACTAAACTCATTTCCCCTAATTACAGGAACAAGACAGGGATGCCCACTATCACCACTCCTGCTCCAGTACATTAGACAATGTAGCAGGATACAAAATCAACAGCCAGAAATCTATGGCCTTTTTATACATCAATAATGAACTCACAGAAAAAGAAACAACAAAAATAATCCCATTTACCATTGCACCAAAAAAATTAAGATACCTAGGAATAAACTTAACTAAGGACGTAAAAGACCTGTACTTGGAAAACTTCAGGACATTGAAAAAAGAGATAGAGGAAGACATAAACAAATGGAAGAACATACCATGTTTATGGATTGGGAGAATCAACATCATTAAAATGTCCATACATACTACTCAAAGCAATCTACAGATTCAATGCAATCCCCATTAAAATACCAATGGCATATTTCAAAGATCTAGAACAAACTCTCGAAAAACTCATCTGGAATAAAAAAAGACCCCGAATAGCCACAGCAATCCTAAGAAAGAAGAACAAAGTCTTTATAGACACAGTTCATAGGGCAATGGAGACTAAGGAGAAAATAAACAAATGGGAGTACATAAAAATGAAAAGCTTCTGCACAGCAAAAGAAACCATCAACAAAACAAGAAAGCCCACTTCATGGGAGAACGTATTTGCCAATGATATTTCCGATAAGGGTTTACTCTCTGAAATTTACAGAGAACTCATACAACTTAACAAAAGGAAGATTGACAATCCAATAAAAAATGGTCAAAGGATGTAAATAGACACTTTTTGAAAGAGGACATACAGAAGGCCAAGAGATATATGAAAACATGCTCAAAGTCACTAATCATCGGAGAGATGCAAATCAAAACAACAATGAGATATCATCTCACACCTGTCAGAATGGCTATTATCAACAAATTAACAAAGGACAAGTGCTGGCAAGGATGTAGAGAAAAAGGAACCCTTGTGCACTGCTGGTGGGAATGCAGACTGGTGCAGCCACTGTGGAAGACAGTATGGAGTTTCCTCAAAAAGTTAAAAATGGAACTCCCATTTGACCCAGTAATCCCACTCCTAGGACTATATCCTAAGAAAGATAAATATCACATGATCTCACCCATATGTGGGATATAATAATCAACATAATTTAATGAACAAGAATTGGTTGATCTAGAGACAAATGGTAGGGGAGGGAGGGTTAGACAGTAACCAAAGGACTTGTATGCATGCATATTAGCATAACCAATGGACAGAGACACTGGGGCGGTGGGGGCTTGCCTGGGGTGGGAATGGCTTGGGGGGGGGGTGTCAACTGGGAAAAAGGAGACATATGTAAAACTTTAGACAATAAAAAAAAAGAAAAATAAAAAAAGAATTTTATGTAGAGTAGGTTCAATAACGTGCTGTCTGACTGGTTGAAGCACACATATCTGATGTCATAACTCTGTTTGCTTAGGGAACAGGGAAAAGACCTAACTGGAGCCACTCCCAGGATCTCTGCAACCACCCAAACTTAATAATAAACAGGTGAAACTAAATTGAAGGGATGACAGAAAGAGTATTACTCTTATAACTAGTAGGAATTTAGGTGACTTAAATACATATAAAATTAAGCAGTGACCCAAGAAAATATTTTAAGACTCCAAAATATAATGTCCTTTTAGATGGAAGGCTTGAATCAGAGCAGAAGAATTGCAAGAGATCTTACTAAAATAATTGAGGCTGTTTTAGATCATATATTCAAAGTTAAGAAGCAATTTCAACATTATTGAAAACTTTCAGAAGCTGGACAAAATTAGAGAAATGATAGCTCCAATAAACAAGAAACAGCTTCCCAACAGGGTTGCATCAACATGGCCAGCGCCACATTTCTGCAAGATAATGAGATTTTAGGTTGGCCATTTGGAGAAGAGTGCGGAGTTAGCTTCTGTCAAAACTGATGGTACATCTACACTGTGGTAAAAAAAGCCTTCTTACCATTTGCAACAGCATGGATGGAATTGGAGAGCATTATGCTAAATGAAATAAGCCAGTCAGAGAAAGATAAATATCACATGATCTCACTCATCTATGGCATATAATGAACAACATAAACTGATGAACAAAAACAGATCCAGAGACAGAGAAGCATTGATCAGATGCTCAAACCTCAGAGGGAAGGTAGGGGAGGGTGGGGGTAAGGGGGAGAGATCAACCAAAGGACTTGTATGCATGCATATAAGCCTAATCAATGGACACAGACAACAGGGGGTGAGGGCATGAGTGAGGGGGGGTGGGGGAGCAATGGGGGGATAAGGACACATATGTAATACCTTAATAAATAATTTTTTTAAAAAATGATGGAGTGGGGGAGATGTCCAAGTCATTGAAAGGAGCATCACAAGGGACCATGACCTGACAAGTCATCCCATTCAAGCTTTACATAGGCGAGACTCAGTCGCACCTTCACGGACAGCAGGCCCATTAATGCAGCCAGAGCAAGTGACTTTCTAACTCCATTAACAGGTTAGTGATAAAATTAGTTACTGGCTATGAATGTTAGACATTTATTGAACTCCTATATCATAAAAGGTACCATGCCATTCAGATGTGGAGACAATCTTTCTGTACAGAAAAACCCCCTCAGGAGTCCTATTGGAAAATAAAGCTCCATAATCTGACAGTTACTCACTTGTAAAAAGGACCCTCAGGAACAAGATTAGAGGTCATCCAAGGAGGATTAAATAGGGTTATTTTAACCTTTTCACAAACTGGCCCTCCCCTTCTTTCCCTGACTGCCCTATGAAGTGTAACAGAGTATTTACTGTGCTTCTGTAACCTTTCAAAATTTTTATCCAGAGAAAATATTTCTTCAGCTCTATCTCTTCTCAGAAAAACCCACATTTAGACCCCTCCCAAGTGATCTGGCAGAATGGCCACAAAGTGCTTATGAGTGGGATTTCTAATTTACTAATTTTACTCTGTTTTCCAGGCTGCACTGTGCTCAGATGCTTCTGAAAATTACTTTGTGAAACCTGCAGGGATGTTTTCCAGTCTCTGAGTATCCCATAACCACCATTGGAAGCAAGGCAAACTTGCACAACTGATTCAGTATAATTGCAGACTATGTAGGTGCTTCTCAAACCTAAATGAATGGGAATACAGGTCACCTGGGGATATTGCTCAGCAGAGCTGCAGTTTGGCCCAAGACCCTACATTTCTAACAGGCATCCAGGTGCTGCTGCTGGTGGTTCTTGATTAGCAAGGCCCTATGTAAGCATCTCACAAGATAATGCAGGGCTGTGGAATGATAGGAGGGTTGGAGGGGGCATGAGATCAGATACATCCTGAACTCTTCACTCAACCTCTCTAAATTTTGGACTGCTCATTGATAAAGTAGGATAATTATAAAAGTTACTTTGCAGAGCTATTCTCGAATTAAAGAAGTTAATACTGCCACTCGAATTACTGCCATTACCATAGGAGAGTCCCATGAATTAGGTTTTTCTCTGAAATGATGGGATCAGTTCATAGGATCTTTATTGCTGACAAGTAATTGGCATGCGTGGGATAACATGGAGTTCTCATCTGTATCACTTTGCAATGTTTCTTTGTAATATTAAAAGTAAAAGTCAGTTATCCTCCTGGTCTCACATGCTTCTTGGTGCTCAGTTCTACTCAATTTGAGGCTCTCTTCACTCAGGTTTTTCAACCTCCAAGTCAAAAAAGCTGTTTAAGATCCCTTGGTGGACATAGTTTAGGAAGATAGAGCTAATTCTTGGCAAAGCTGCTTTTTAATTCAATACAATAGCTATAATTACAATTTGGAAGTAGAAACATTATGGAGTGTTACAAAATCCATTTGATTTGCAAAAAGATATAGTTCAATTCAGCACAAGTGGCAATTAATAAGCTAGCAGGAAAACAGGAGATGGAACAATAAATAATTTTCATGTTTTAAGTTAAATGCTTCAATCCTCATGACATTTAATTCCTGATTTTGGGAAGTACTGTACATTGATTTAGCTCATTAAACCCACTAAGAAAAGCCTACCTTAGCCACTAATTAGGGATAAGAAAGGTTTGAAAAGCTCTATATTTTAGGTCTTCTCAAACAATGAAACAGATATAATATTAATCCACTAGAGGTCCGGAGCATGAAATTCATGCACAGGGTAGGGGGGTCCCTCAGCCTGGCCTGCACCCTCCCCAATCTGGGACATCCCTCTTGCAATCCAGGACCACTGGCTCCTAACCACTCGCCTGCCTGCCTGCCTGATTGTCCTAACCACTCTGCCTGCTAGCCTGATGTCCCTAACTTCTCCCCTACCAGCCTGATCACCCCCAACTGCTTCTGCCTGCTGGTCTGATTGCCCCCTAACTGCCCTCCCCTGCTGGCCTGATCGCCCCCTAATTGCCCTCCCCTGCCGGCCTGATCGCCACTAACCACCTCTGCCTTGTGTCCCCCCCCCCCCCCCCCCCCGCCACCGTGGCTTTGTCCAGAAGGATGTCTGGTCTAATTAGCATATTACCCTCTCATTAGTATAGATGGCCCTAAGCATTTTTCAAAAAGTATATCTGGATTAATTCTGATAGACTCCTTGCAACTCATCATGTTTTCTGGAGAAACATCTATAAGTGTAAATACAATTTAAATTCCATCTCTGACTCTTCTCTAAGCAGAGAGACCTAAAATTCCATTCAATAGGGAAAATGCCCTATTCTTGTTAGGGGTAAAAGGTATAAACATCCAGAAAAAAGCAGAAATGTGGGTTCACTACCAAGAGCTGTGCAGAGCAGCCCATCTCTCATCGAGTTCCTATGCTCTCAGAAGTAAGTTTTCCTACAACCAGAGGAAGATAAAGAAAGAATTACTTGTCCCTGAATAATGAGGATTAGGGTATGCTAATATTGTAACAAGCTTTCTACAGGGTCCTACTCAGCAATAATTCTATTTTTTTGGCTGCTATTATTAGTATTACTATTATTTTGTTCCTAGATGGAATAGAATTTTTCTGAAGAATTACCAAATAGCCAGTAGTAATGCCAGGCTCAACTTTGCCCTATACCACCTAAATTTAGCATGGTGCATGCATAAAGACCATCATATTTATTAGCTGTTTTCTACAAGAACAACACTTGCCAATAGGTATTTGTGAATTTCATTATAAAAAAACCCTAAAAGTACTTTGCCAAATGGAACATAGACATTTGACACAAGAGTTGGGGTTGAAAATTTTCCACTTATAAGGCTAAATTCACTATTCATTATCTTGATAAGTGTCCAGTTTAGGTTGGTATTCTACCTTCAGGAAATATCTTCTTAATCTTCTTTCCTTATTAGGATATTATTTTTAAAAGAGAACTTAAAAAAACACACCACACCTTGAAAGTTATTTGATGCTGGAATAATACTAATTTCTTTAACAATAGCAAAGCTAATATAATAAAAGCCATCAGGTTTAGGATATTTTATGAAAATGTTTAATTCAACTGTTTCTTTGGAATGTAGTAGTCATAGTTTGGAATTTAAGTTACAGTTCAGTTCTATGCAGTTTTTATACTACTCAGTGTCTGAGAATACAAATGTCAGTTAAAGTTAAGGCTTTGCTGTTCATTTTGAAACAACAATTTACAAGTGTCATACTGTCATAGAAAATAAAAATTTCTGTAAAAAAAACTTGCACAAAATTTTATGATGGTACAAAACACGAAGCAGTAATATACCAATAAAATGAAAACATTTTTCTACAGGAGGTTTTATAGATTTCAATAAAGAAAAAATATGTTATTTTACACCTTTAAAAATTACGAAACAATCTAAAACAATATAAACCGGACATTTCATAACACTGACTTTACAAATTAATAACTCTATAAACATATAATTTTTAAATATATTTATCAGTGCAAGATACTTTAAAATTTAAAGTCTCAGTATCATCTTTCCTTGGCTGAGGACAACTTTAAATTCATTGCCTTAAAAAAAATTTAAGTCTTAGTGCTTTTGTCCTGGTATGATTAAAACAACTGAATGAATGCCTCTGGGGACAAAAATCTATTCTTCTTTCATAGTGATCAATACTTTCCTGGAAACAAAATGCATTCTCAATCCAATTAAGCCAAGATGAATGGACTGTCTCCTCCATGATACAAATGTGATTCCCAGAAATATTTCTGAGTGAGCCCTGTAGCAATGCAGAAAGGGAGGAAGATCTCCAAGTTCTATGTACAATGAGCCATGACCACAAATAGAGTGAAAACAACCAAAGCTTCTTTGGATTAATTCATATGCTGCTTGATAAGATATTACTTCTTTGAGCTATTAGAAGTATGCCTACCAGTCCCAAGGCAGGCTTTTTCTTTGTGAGCAATTGAAAGTTTCTAGAAGCATTCATTCAAGTCTTTGTTTTCTCCGAGTTACTGCTGAAGGGATTTTTAAAAATATTTGTTTTGACTTTATTCATTTTTATTCCCCTCTCTTATCTGAAAATACTTCACCACCAGGCATCAGGATTTCTAGCCACTTTCTTAAATTAACTGTTCTTTTTTCACTTTCCTTGTCTTATCCAATACCCAAACAGGAAGGTTTTCATGGATCATTTTTGCATATTTGGATGTAAAAAACCTCAAGGTTTTGGATATTTGAAGAATTGTATCCAGTCCTTCCTTTGGGTCTCACTTGAAAGCCAATTAATATAATTTCTTCTCTCAATTTATCATTATTTCTACTAAATGCAAACATTTCTATCAAAGATTATTTTGATTGGAATAGACATATAAATGGCTCAAGGAAAAAAGATACTGTCACTTTAACCAGTTAACAAGAAAACCAAAGTTAGACTTTGGAGGGCAGAGTTAGGAATTTCCCTTATTTATTTATTTAATTACTTACTTACTTACTTATTTTTAAGCATAAAGTCCAGTAAAATTCTTTGCCATTACCAGCAGGTTAAAGCTGCAAGTTTCTTTTCTGGACAATGGCAAATGCTTAAATTTTAAGAGAGAAAAGACAGAGAGATAGGAGAGAAAGAGTTTACATTTGAAAATACATTCCATATGAAAGAACAATAGGAGAGAATATTGCAGCTTTATACAAAAGGATCAAGAGACACGAAATTGAACTACAGAAAAAAACAGAAGAAGTAAGCCACGTTGCCAAATCTTCCCAGCCCTTGCTTTACGGGGGTTGGGGGAAAGGGCTGACATCTTACACTAAAATATACTTTCTTTTTAGTCAGTGGGTCACCAGGGTTTGATTCAAGTTGGGCTTTCACCATCAAAGAACAGAGCAGGTCATTAACGGAACACAATGCGAACCAGTACAAACAAAAAGGCACTTGAGAGGACATGGATTAGCCAGTGCCGTGGATTTCCCTTGTGGTTGTCGGCAGCACGCCAAATTGCCAGCAGTGTCTGGTGATGGCAGTTTTCTGTACGGAGTTCACAAGCACGAGGTTTAGTACAACACTGGAAACATCTAGGAAATTTGACGGTATTGCTTCATAAACAGAGCTGACACACGATACTGGTACTGAAGCTACAGTACTTTAAAGTAAAACCCTAATCCTTCTTTGCCTATGCACAATGTGGGCAATTATACACAGGTACAACTTCACGAGTCCACTGAAATGCAGATATTCTAATATACTGTGGGCATGGGCTACAGGTAGCATGTCCGTCAAAAGGGCCCCAGGGAATACACTTGGCACCAGCATCTTGGATTTTGCACAGTTTCAGAAAAGTATCCATAAAAAGAAGAGGAGAGAGGGGGAAGGGGAATCAAAATGAATTATTAAGTCAATCATACTTGGTCTCAACACCAGCATTTGATGATTCAAATTAAACCAACAGAAAAAAGCTGACTGTACATGATTCCAATTGTTAATACAGCTAACTTGTTCATGTCTGTCGGCCATACTCATTGAAACTCCTGAGAAAAGCCTGGCTCAGCGTCATCGACGCATTTCCCAGCCTGTACAGTGAAAGATCAACACACTCAAGTTATGTCCTTCACCTCAATTCTCTGTCTTTTCATCTGTCTGCCTTCATGCCTCTGAATAAGTACTCTGTGTGTTCAGTTTGTCTTTTTTCAACTTCACACCATCCACAAGTTCGAAGTTATAGTTCTCCAGGGCAGATAAGTTTCTTTCTGACATGCCATTATGCCAACAAGCACAGTACAGCACGACCCCACAGACAGCACCCAGGAGGACACCCAGGGCGCTCATGGCTATGATGGTGATGAGGATGGGGTCCAAGGTCTTCAGCACATTGCCCCGCTTCCTGGAGATGTTCTCGTCACCTTCTCCCAAGCCCTCATATCCTGGGGTGCTCCCTAGGGAGAAAAACAAAATTGGATCTATGAGTACTGCCAACATATCAGATGGAAGTAGGCAGAAAAATAGAGAAAAGGACAGAAAAGGAAGAAAATCACATGTTTATTTTGCCTGTGCTCGCCCCAGAGCCTGTGGGAGTTCTCTGAAGTGGGGTTTGGCTCCCTCAATGCTGGGAAACAGCCAGGTTTGTGTTTGACTCATTGTTGGGAATGGAGGTGTGGAAGGCGAGGGAGCTGGGACTCGGTCAGCTAGCCTAGCACATGGAAACAACCAATTCTGAGTAAACAGTGGGGTTTACCTTCTAATGTAATTCAGCTTTCATGCAACCCACCATCTGTGCTAGATTGTAATCTGTGATTTTAGTCCTTGGCCAGATACAGTCATTAAGCTTTGCAAAATGCTTAGTCACACATTTGTCTGGCGGAGGATTTAACCTTTCCCTGTGTATTCGCCTGATCCCCACCCAGAAATGAGGAAACCTCCCAAGCTGCCCTTTCATGGGGTACTGTGTCCAGTGCCTGGAATGGTTTACACAAGTGTTTGTTCTCCCACATGAAGATCTTCAATTCAGGGAAGTTTCTCCCAAGTCTACAGTGATTTCTCTTAAGAAAAAGAGATCTTGCAGAACAAGGGAATGCTTGCTGTTGACATTAAAAACAGGCCATGGCTCCTATCTAGAGACTGTGTCTGTGCTGTGCTGAATAGAAACCGTTTAATAATCAGCATCTTTGCAGCCCTGGGGGTTCCCCTAGAGACAGTCATACTGCCCTGAAGTTCAGTCCCTGGAGAAATGTTTTCTCTAGAGCAAAACATGAGAGATTATGAACATGGGAACTTTGAGCCTAATTACCTGGTACTAGAAATGAGACTAAAATGTTAATGTGCAACATGCAGGGTGTTTACTTAGTGGTGCTTGGATCAACAAAGATCCCAGTCAAAGAAAACCTAACATGTGAGATGCAAGTCCCTAAATAGGGGAAAACAACCCATGGTAAAACATTGGTTTGAAACAACCTTTAGTAATGTTTACATCTCAGAGCAGGCGATGTAGCCAAGCTAAATGAGCCATGTATCTCAGTCAAGTTCAAGTCTGGCCGTGGTAGGACCACATTGCTAATAGCAACAGATGCTGATGCTAATGGGCAGGGCTGGGACAAGTGTCCAATGACTCACAACTGCTGGCTGAGGTGCAGAAACTTATAGAAATAAAATAACATCAGGCAAGGCCTAACTCTGATCAAATGTCTTAAATTGGGTCACCAATCAGAGTCCAAAGAAAACACATTTTCAAGTTAATCTGTCTCAAGTCAGAGGCAACCACCTAAATAGCCGTGCTACTTAAGGCAAGTCACTGCCCTGAATTTCAGTCTCCTCATCTGAAAAATGTACCTCAGAGGAAGAGGGTAGCTGTGAGGAGGAAAGAGATCATCTATGCAATAAGTAAAGTGCTTGGGACATTTTGGCTCCTCAATAAATCCTTGTCATCATCATCATCACAAAATTAGGGTTCCAGTAGATAAGGATTGGAACATATGCACCAAATTGTTGCAGACACTGGGCTCCAGCCCTTTAAAGACCATATCTGGATATCAACCAGACTCAAGTATTTGGGTTGGTTTCCAATTACAGTATGAAGATCACTGTAGGTCTGGGGTATATCACAGTCCTCACTAGTTTTCTATTTCCATTGTTATCAAATGAGACTGGTTCTCTAAGTCCTCTTCCAGCTCATAGAGGACAGGCCATGGCTGGCATTCTTCCCCACAGCTCAACCACGCACACAAGCCAGACTGTCACAGAGGCTGCTCAAGATTTCAGGGCAGCTTAGATTGGATTGTGACAGAAAGTTTCCCTATAAATATAATGACAGCCATAGAAAACTATTTTAAAAATTGGTCAAAAAGACACATTTACCTGTTTCATCAATTTTATTTTCTGGATTCATTTTATCCAGATCTGCTTGTCCTGACAAGTCAAACAAAATTAAAAGAGATATTTGAATTGCCAACAAAATACAATCACACAAAGTGCATAAACCTTACACAAACATACACACTCACACACATGCACGTACACACACATTCATGGTTCAAACTGGGTTTCTTTTGGATTTTTATTCACTGCTTTTTTTATTTCCCCCAATGTTTTCAACCGACCCTAGCAAATCATTGCCACTTTAGGCATTGTGTATATTCAATATATTATATAATGAAAACTTTGTCAATTGCTGAAGTGACCAAAATCCCAAAAGGCCTCTTTTGTCTTAAGTTCACCCAATAGGGTCATTCCATTTTGTTACAATTAACATCATATGTAATAATATATAACAAAAGTTTAAGTGTAGCAAATGGAGCTTAATACTAATTACTGTGCTATTACATTACCATTAGTGATACTATTTATAATTCTATATTAAGAACCAGGGCATATGAATTAGTTTTCTGTCAGATTTTTATCATATGTCCTACCTAATAATAGACAAATATGCAAATTGACCGCACCTTCGCTATGCCCAAGCCACGCCCACCAGCCAATCAGGACGAGTATGCAAATTACCCCAGCCAGGATGGCGGTTAATTTGCATATTAAGACAGTGTAGAAAGAAGCCAAGAGCTGCAGAAGGGAGCAAAGCTGCGGAGAAGCAAGCCGGGGGGAGGAGAAGGGAGGAGCAGAGGCGGGGCAGGGGGAGAAGGAAGGAGAGCAGGCGGGCTGGCGGAGAAGGTGGGGCAGGGTAGAGTGCAGCAGGAAACCCTATTGCAGGATTCTTCCTGCAACGGGAACGCTAATATATGTATATTTACCAGACCAGGAAAAACATAAACTCTGAAATACTAGGCAAAGTTTCTAAATATAATATATTCTTTTGAATCATTTCAAATATTTTAAGAGTCAGAAATATCTACTTATTTGTAATAAAACAAAGAATTATGGCTTCTATGATTCATTAACAATGTAATTTTAAATTCACTGTGATCATCATTTTCAAAGGCCTGCTGTTTTGTTTATGCATCCAAATATTTAGAATTATCCAGGTGTCTACTTTTCACCAAAGTGTTTTGGCATGGCACATATATGGCCTGTAAATTGAGAATTTTTTTCTTTATTATTATCTTTGGAATCCACATCATTACATATAAAGTTTTATAGTTACCAACCAGACATTCTAAAAACGAAGGGTAGGTAATAGGGTAGCTAAAGGAAAACTACCCTGATTTTTGCCCTGTTGCACTAGATTATTCATTTCACATGATATTCTCATAGCCCACAGTGAAATTCCAGGTCTAGATGAATAAGACAAAGACCATCTCATGCCAAGATCCTACCCTTGGTTTCTATAGAAGTTGTACTTACTTGCACAATCCTCTTGTGAAATGTGGTTGTTAATACTAATGTCATCCACTGCAATCCCACCAAGGTTTCCTTTGCCAATTTCACCCTCAAAAATCACCTAACAAAAAGAGAAAATTTCCACAGTATTTAAATATTCAGCCTTAAACAGCAGTGTTTACAAATGCTTGTTCAGCTTAAGCTATAGCACATAAATAAAATTCATGAGATTTCCCATAAGCACATGCTTTGCTCATCAATCCATATTGACTGTCTGGTGATGGCATTAAACTCCCCACACTCTTTTTATAATACAAAACTTAAAACTGAAAAAGGCAGGAAATAAAAGGAATGTTCATTGTTACAGCCCCATTATAAAGTAACATTTTTGTTCCTTTACCAGATAATTGATTCTATTCCTGTAATGTAGGAGACTGAAATATGCTGCTGAGATTATCATCATTGCAGCAATATCTCAAGTTCAGGGAACCCCTGAAATAATTTTGAGAATGATTCCCACATCTCATTTGATAGCCTTCAAAATATTAACCCCATGTCCCTAAGCAGCTGCCCTCCCCACCAGGGGAAGGAGTTTACCTGGTAAAGTTTCAGAGACTTGTGGAGCAGGACACGTCCTTCCTTCCAGTGGTCTCCTTGGTGTCCAACGGCCATCCAGACCAGCTGGTCGTATTCTTCCGGTTTCTGGTAGCGCAGCTTGACCCTTAGTGTGCCCACATGGGAACCAGACATGTGATACCAGAAGGTCATACAATGGGCGGAGTTCTGGGAATAAACCACAGGGCTCACCAGACGAGCCACTTTGCCTTTCTGATTTTCATCAGCTTGGGAGTAGATGAAGTTGCCATCTCCTGCTATGACAGAAAATTGTGTTAGGGAGAGTGCCCAAATTTATGATTCTTTTGTCTCTTTTGCAACTTCCACCACTCACACCCTTCTCTCCTGAGCTGAGCACCAAGAACCCAAACCTGCTTTGCAGTGGAAAGGGGATGGAGTGCAGTTGTTGGGGACCCAAGGTTCAGCTCTGAGCTGCTATAAATGGGCATACGATTGGGGGAAGGTTGCAAAGCAACATTTAGATGCTGCTCATTAGGGATGCATTGGCATAGGGACACAGGCTGTGACTCAGGGCGCCTCTGCACCATTGCAAGCAGACTGAAAGCACAGGGCAGATCTATTTTCGTGCAACTTTAAGATTGCTTCAGCAGCACCTGTGTGAACACAAACATTAAATGGAATAATTTAGATGTATTCTTATTTATCACTAGAGGTCCAGTGAACAAAATTCGCACATGGGTAGGGCTCCTAGTGGCTGCCGGCTGTGAGATGCAAGCTGGGGCCTCCCTTTCCCCAACTGCCTGCTGCTGCTGCTGCCAGTAGGGGCTGGGCCAGCCAGGGGGAGGGGCCCTGGGCAGTTAGCCAGCCGGCCCCGCCCCCTGGTTGAACTCCCAGTTGAACTCCAGGTTGAGGGGACAATTTGCATATTAGGCTTCTATTATATAGGACTCAAGCAGCAGGACTTCTGGTTGATGATACTTTGGTCACTATAACTGCTTGATAATAAGAAAATTGCATTTTTTTCCAAATAATCTAGTGACTTTTCCCTCAAATTCAGATTATTTTCCCCTAGTTTATTTTAATGGCTTATAAATTCCTGAAATAAACCCAAGAGCTTGGGTCTCAACTGTGATCCAGGCTCCTGTACGATGCGAACTTTTGGTTCAAGGAAAGGAAAGGTTGCATTATCGAGGCTTTATTAGAATGTGACATTTTGGCAACATAGACACTTGCGGAGCTGTGAGGACTTACTCTAGGCTTTGCTTTTAATTACCCTCAGTGGGAACATTTCCTTTTGCCACCATCTGGTCTAAACACACAAGTCATGTTTCACTGTTTGCTCTGCAAATAGAAATCGCCTCCTTTATGCCTCACCTGATGTATGTGTGAATCTGATGCTCAGGCCTCAGTGGGCAGCAGGGTGTTTTGTTTGCTGTCCCAGAGGCTTGTGCATTTGTGAGGTAATTTTCACTGTGCACATAGATTCTTATATCTGCTTGCCTGTGTCAGCAGTGTCCGGGGAAGTGAGTAAGGGTAGCTTTCCTCCTTCACTTGGGGGCTTATCTGAGATAGCACTGGAAGGAGCATGTTAATGAAACCCATGGGTGGAATAATAAAAGGAGGGAGCAGATAAAAACCACAGCTCCAGGATTATGTTTATGCTCTCAGTGATTGTGAGGGTCCCCTGTGACCAGATGACTAAGTCCCTCCTGGGGTTTCTCTTATTTGACTAAATTACCAAGTGGCAGTGCCCGTCTTGAAGACAGTGCCATTTCACTGAGAGGAATAGTGGATCAGTCCACCAAGATGGACAGCAAACAGGTAGACAACACATCCATCTTGCCTCACCAACCCCGTTTCCCCCTTGGTCTTATGGAAAAAACCCTGAAGTTGGAAATCTGCAGAGGAAAGACATTTATTGATTCCATGGAATTGATCTGGGCAATTCCTAGAATAGGCAGAAAACAGAAGGAGAAAATCTGTCAGGGGTAAAAGGAGGAAGGCTGAGCAATCTGCCTTGGTCTTGGTCTGGCTGCCATTGTAGACTTTGAAAATTTTGCTCATGTCACTTTTTGATTTAAAATGCCTCCCTGGCTCCTCACTGCCTTTAGCCCAGCCCCATATCTAACCGCTTCACATGGGAATCTGTCCGAAGCACACCACTGGCAATCCACTGAAACAGACCCCACCCCTCCATATCTCTGAACATGTCATTTCTTATTCAAGCCAAGCTTACACCGTCTGTGGGGCAGGCCTGTTTTCTCTGACCCCTCCTGTCTTATCTTTCACCGTCATGATCTCCTTCGGCACAGGGCACCCTCATTCCTCTGCACTGTGATTGTGTCCACCCCTAGCCAGACTATGAGCTCTTCAAGGGCAGGGCCACCCTCCCTTAGATGTGTATTCCAAATGCTCAACACCGCATTTGCCATGTAACAACAGGTCTGTTCAAATTCCATGTGTTCAGTGAACCAGGTAAAGATGCTGGGCTTCAGGAATCCTCTCTGAGGAGGTGCATAGCTTCATTCTTAGAGGTCAGATATAGAAAAACAAGTGGGATTCCTTTAACTAAATTCAAAAGCGAGCAGTAGGAGGAGACTGTACCTAGATAGTGTTGATTTAGAAGCAATCTCCATGTCTGATTTGCAAAGTCCCCCATCCTGTGTCCTGGCAGTCTGTGTGCATGTGTGCTGCACAGGGCTCCTTCATCTACATTTTCTCACATGAACAAGCTCCTGCCTTTCAGATGTTAGGCTCACCCATCACTCCCTGCAAATGATTGTTTCTAGTGCTGCGGAGGCTAGACAGGACAGGCAAGGCACCACAGCCAAGTAAATCTGGGTGTCTGAGAGAACAAACAGCACAGATTCTTCTGAAGAAACCACACTTGTCCGCTGTTAATCTAAGACAAGCCCTCCTGTTCTGATATTTTTCCATTCAGGGGTTTTATCACAGTTCTAGGTCAGGAATTCTGCCATCATTTTCTCAATTAGTGCTTTACTTCTGCAAGCCTTTTAGCTTTTGTCTCTGGCTAACATTGTTTTTAACCTTCGAATGTCAGATCCTACTGAGCCATTTTGCTCTACTTTGCATCAATTTTCCCACCATTACTGCCCTCATTCCAGCTAATTGCATTTGGTTAATTTGATGCCATTTATATGTACAGTCAAAGTATTTTAAGTTTTCTAAAACGGCTTGTCTTAAGATTCAATTGAAAGTATTTCAGAATTGAAGGAGTCCAATTTTATCCAATTTCCTTGTCATTCTCATTAGGCAAAAAGCCAGCTGTGGTGGAAGGAGGCCTATTCAACCTACTTAATCATTACATTCATTGAGGGTGGGGAGGGGTGGCGGGGAGTGAACAACAAAATGGGAAAGGCATGAAGTACCCTCTGCCCATCCATCAGCCCACTGACCTACGCGCCCAAAGCATCAGCTTGGGGGAAACTTTGCTTAATGAGATTTCTCAGCAATAGCAAATGCCCTTCTAAGAGAATCTTTGGGAAGCCACTACTTGAGTAAGCAGGCCTATAAGCATTGGAGTAAGGTATATGCTTGTGGGTTGGGTGTTCCTGGTGAGTGTGCGTATGTGTGTGTTTTGTAGGGCACTGCTGGCTCTTTATACCACACCTCAAGGTGGGTGATGAAATTAATACGAAGGAAACAGGTGGTGGTAGATAGAAAAGCTCACTGAGGTTGCTGTCAGTTCCCTTCCTCCTCTAACCAATTAATGTTAGAAGGAAAGTAAGACAGGAGGTGGGGTGGCTTGTGACCAGGGATTTGATGTGGTTTCTACCTCCTCAGATTTAAAATCTTCTCCAAAAGAATAAGAACCCCACCCCACTTAGATCCACTTCCATTTCAAGGATCCAGAGAGAGCAAGCATAAAGCTCACTTATTGTTTATTCAGCTGTGTAAATACACGAGAGGGCAAATATATGTCTGGACTTGTTTCAAAATAGTCCAGAGTCAGGGGTAATAGAGACAAAGTAAGATTCCTATGATTTGATAATTTTTGAAGTTGGATTGTGTACATTTAGAGTTTGTGTTACTATTTCTTTATACTTTTAAATATGTTGAAATTTTCCATCAAAAAAGCCCCCCCCCAAAAAAATGTTAAAAAGGTACTAATTTACACGATTTTGCCCAGTTTGTTGTTTTTCAGTAGGTCAATCAGTTGCCAAATTTAATCAGCATTTTCTGCTACTAATTGTTTCTCTATTAGGGAAAGAGATCTTGTTAATTCCAGGAAACAAAAGCATAAGTGAACGCTCTGCAGTATTTTCTGTGCCCCTAGATTAACAGACCCCAAAACTCTCCACAGTAACCCTTAATTCAAAGACATGAGGCCGCAGTGAACTCTCCAGTACCTGTGTGATCCTGGATCGGTCCCGTTTTGCTGGTCAGCACACTCCATTTGAGTTGCACGTGATTGTCGTGTTCCCAGTGACAGAATGTCTTATGAGAGCCCCAGCCAAATTCACAGTTAAAACCATATGTTGGAAACTCTTCAGCGGGTGGAAAGGAAAAATAGAGACAAGCAGAGAAAGACAGATATAATCATTTAGATCAGAAAGGCCCTTAATTTGTTCATGGAAAGCACAATTTATACAACTTAACATCTGTTTGAAAACTCTGGGAAAGCCACAAAATCTAAAATTACCGGGAAACTCAAAAGATGCACAGAGATGTCAAAACATTTGCAAAATAACGTTTAGTAACTTTTTAAATCCAGCTTTAAAAAAAATGATGGGCTGTCTGTCAAGTTGGTTTTACATGAAATTTCTGGGAAGGTTACTTTCCAAAGCATGTATGTTATATCTGTAGGTAGCATTCTCCCTATTTCTGCAATATTTAATATAAAAGTTTCTTTGTTCTTGAGGATGGATTATATAAATGGATACTCACTAATTAAAAGAATCTTAGATATTGGTCCAGGAACCTCAAGTCTAGAAATGTGGCAGGTGAATGAGGCTATTTGTATTCTCACCACAGCAGCTAATGCTTCTGGTCTTTAGTGTCCGATCTCTGAAGCACATTATTAAGATTTTTTCTTCTTCTGTGCTTTATATCAGGTCAATTAATTTTAAGTGCAGTTTCTGCTTTTTCAGTGAATTTTAAAATTTGCATATAAATTGTTCATCCACTTAAAAACCTCAATGCAAGGTCATGTAAAACCAAGGCACATTT
This sequence comes from Cnephaeus nilssonii, assembly GCF_951640355.1. NCBI lineage: Eukaryota > Metazoa > Chordata > Mammalia > Chiroptera > Vespertilionidae > Cnephaeus > Cnephaeus nilssonii. The sequence continues at coordinate 9,191,863 of NC_137075.1, read as the reverse complement.
AAATAACTACCAGTTTTTTTTTTATTTTCTTTAATCCTCACCTGAGAATATGCTTTTTATTTTTTATTAATTTTAGAAAGAGAGGGAGAGAAAAACATCTATCAGTTGCTTCCCCTACCTGCCTCAAGCTGCCCCTACTAGGGATTGAACCTACAACTTGGGCAAGTGACCTGACTGGGAATTGAACCCGCAACCTTTTTGGTGTACAGGATGACACTCTAACCAACTGAACCACATTAGCCAGGAAAGTTTCTAATATTTTGAATCTTCCAAATGCTTCCTTTGGGACCTGAAATTAAAGTATGGGTGGATTCTCAGGAATTATTTCTCTTGTGTGTTCTACAAGGTGCTCTAGTGTTTTCTTAAATCCTTTTTTTTTTTTTTTTACTCCACCCTCCTTTTGAAAGTAACTTGAGTTTTAAGTATGGAAAATAATAAAATCATTGATGCTTAGAATTATTTTGGTAAAACTGATCCTAAAGATAAGATGCTCATGCTTCTGTCCGTTCCAGGCCTCCCTGTTAAAATGAAAGAAACACAAAGCCGCCTGTTTTCCCTGAGGATGGGGGCAGTGCTCCGCACTGAGATTAGGCAGTCCACAAGATGGCAGCATTGAAACAGAGAGAAACACGCCTAGGGCGACTTGCCCACTGAACTTAAAAATGTCTCAAAACCATCCCTGTGTGCACTAAGGGAAGTGTGGTATTATCCGCTGTTTTAGGGGACAACACATAACAGACTGAGAACATATCTTTCTTGTTTTGATCTTTTCTTTAATTTTACCAGAGTATTTAATACAAAACATTTTCCTTCTTTGAGCTTGGCTCCATGGCTCCTCCGTAATTTTAACAATGGGAAGAGGAATTTTAATGGAAAGATTTCTTGAATAGATAAGGATGATTTTCGTTGCACTTTTAGTTTCCAAGGAACGTTTTCCAAATGCTAATGTACATTTTTGGAACACATTCACTATATGAATTGTTAAAACTGAGAAGGATGGACCTCCCAAAGCATGCATAGATAGAGCCAGTGTGAAACAGTAAACTAGTAAGTGATGTGCATAACATGAACACTTTCAGTTAGTGCAAAAGGGCTACACTTCACAGCCACAGTGTTATTGGAGAGCTGTATTTCATGTCTAATCTATCAAAACCATGAAATAGGGCTTCTAAGAGCATGAGAAACCCTTTCCAAAATGTACCACACTTGTGCAGCAAGGTCAAATCATGCAGATGAAGTAAAGTGAACTGAACAATGACTGAATGAACAATCTTGGATGTCAACCACCACAACCCAGGAATGTATTGTTACATAATCTCATGTTAGAAAATGTTAATATTGGAAAATGTTAATGCGTATGTGGATTTGTGTTTTCTCCTTAAATGTAGTTTATAAGACAAGAATATATAGGAGGGCAGCAAGCTACTATGGAACACACATTTCTTGTTATATTTACCTGGTTAATACATTAAATTTATTGTATAATACAAAACCACATTATTCATTATTTTGGCTTTCAATATTCTGGTGATATCATAAATATATGAACTTGGGTGTTTTTGCAATCACCAGGACACGGGACAGCTTTGCCTGAAAGGATGGTTTAGGCATTTCTCCTGCTGCAGTGAATGGCAGTTCACCTTGATCTTCCAATGTTCTTTCTAGTTCTATGAATCTAACATGATGAATTGCTCTAACATTTTGATTTTACTACTCTTTTATGTTCTTGTCCTATACATTTAGTCCTCTACATTTATTTCATTTGATTATATAGCTTACTTTTGTTAATCTTCATTATTTAAAATAAAGTTTTTGAAAATCTATGCACTTTGTGGGGAAAGGTATAGAGTGAGAGTAGCTCAGCGTTGAAAATTCAAGCCTGGATAGAAAGGCTATTAAACACACAAAATACACATAAACATTTATAGAAATGAAAAAAAAAAAACAGAGAAAGAAAGACAGAAGAGGAGGAGAAAAGAACTGAGGAAGAGGGAAAAGCAACAGATGAATGAAATAAATGTATAGGACTATTGACCTTTAAATCTTCAAAAATATTACCCAATTCTTATTAAATTCATTGGGAATAATCTGGCTAAATTCTTTCTTGACTCTTAAAAATAGCAGGAAACAGTATTCTGAACTTAAAACAAATTTATAGTCACTGTGAGCACGCACCAGTGGTGCTTGTTGAACCTATCTCGACCACAGTGGAATCATTAGCACCATATATGCACAAGGATTTAACTTTTAAAACTAAATTTCTAGTGAATGTTTTAACTTGCTTATTTATAGACCGGATGTTTGGTACAAACAAGTGGAGAAGCTAAGCCCATGTAATCAGAAGTTACGAATATACTCTGAGCTGCTTTAGAGATGTTTGAAGATCCTCAGAAGGTAAAAGGTTTCATGAGGGGGAGCTGGATTTAAAATGCAGAATTTTCATCAATTCCTGGCAGAGAATTAATAGACTTTTATGCATCTGGTTATAACCCAGACAGCATATAAATATTATATGCCCACTGAGTTTATTATATTGATAAGAATCCTCAAAATGAAATCTTGAGACTCTGTATATTGGCCTCATCAAATTCAGATTATAATGAGAGTTTAGAGGTCTGATTTTCTACTGCTTGTAAAGACACCTGAAGAATCTGAAGCCTGCAGAACAATGTGGACCTGACCCCTGGGGACACCTCAGAGTTAGACCTGGCCTCCGACAAACACTCTCAGGTCCTTGTGGAGCATTCTGAACATGCACAGAACTCCTCAAAAACATCAGATATCCATTACCCACAACCAAAGACTTGCAGATTTTTGATTCAGGCAATAGAAAAACAGGAAACCAGGGTGATTTGTAAAGGACTCTGGGCAGACCCTGGAATTCACAACTGGACCCTATCAGTAAACTCTGTGGCTTGACATGGACTTCTAATAATGATCTACCTGGCTCATCATTTACACATCTGCTTTCTGACTACAGTAGATCCTGTGATGTGACTGTCTGGCCCTGGAGCTCCTCTGTGAAGCCTTCACACCAATGTCCTTGAGCTCATGCACAAATCAAGTGTGTTGACAAAGTCATTCCTGCTCTGACAATATAGACCTTCCACATTTAGGGAGAATGATCCCATTTGGGGATCTGATATAGTATCTTTCTGTTTTCTTTGCAGTTGTCATTCTCTTTCATTTCATTAATGATCCCTAGCTCTTTTGATAGGCAAGAGGAGAGATAAAACAGTTGATTGGCAATTTCATAGTGGTTTTAATTCATTCTCTGGCAAGAGAAGAAACTAAAACAACAGTTAAAGTATTTGCTTCATCATTAGAACTTCATTTTTTCACCTCACCCCTCTTCTCTACTATTGAGTCAAAGAGAGCCAACTGGTGGTTGTTCCACAGAAAACCACCCTGAAGGGCTAAAGGCTCTCAGGAAAGGAAGGGAGCAAGCAAGAGGCCATGCTTCCCTCATGAGGCAGTTTCAGCCATCCCAGATTGCTGCACAATCCATTAAGGCCACATTTTATAACATGAAAAGATGTGGGTAGGACTACAGCTTTTTTTGGAATTTTTTGGTGAACATATTCTTCTTCTCTTTCATCTTTTGGTATTTGGGTTGGTTGAGCTGCGTGGTAGAAGACTTTTGGCAACCTGAGTACACTACAGGAAACTTGGTGCTAAGTCTAACTGAAGAGAAGTTTATTTCGCAGTTTAATCAGGTCAACAGTGATAGGGACCTTTAGGGAAGCATACTAATTAGAACAATTCTTTATACTCTCTGCCTAGCTGGGTAGTGTCATAGTGCTGAGGAAACATTGATATACACCACATGCCCCATTAATAAATGACTGTGGAGGCGAAGCCTGAGTGAGCTTCTATAAAGGAAATGGGAGAAACTGGAAAGCTGACCTGCTCACCTTACTCTAATGATTAACTTTAAAGTATTTAAAACCTCTGATTGCTTTATACTGACTGTTTTCCTCTGTGTGGGTCTGTAGGGAAGAACTCTACAGAACTAACACAATACAAAGGAGAGTGAGAGGAGGCCACCATTTAACTGTGGTTGGCCTTGATAAACAGTAAACTAAGGGCCTTAAAAGTCATTGTGCTTTTCTATTAATAAAAGGATGAGGAGGTGCCGTTCAGAAGGGTGGTCCTCTCCCCACATACAATTAGAACCCTGGCTTCCTGTGCCCCATTTCATGGCACACCCACTGGAAACGCTGTTGTAAAACTGCCAACTCTGTGTCAGGCAAAACTGACAAACTTTGCCTGTCTTGATTTTGTAGAATGGTGATGAAAATAAATAGTCATGCTACTGCTTGTACGAATTCCTTCTTCTGTAGTTTGCAAACACATTCCATGTCCTAGATGTGCTGTGGTTAAACAAAGTATGTTAGCCCATTTCTTCAGTTGAGAGCTGGGTTGCCACCATTTGGCAATTACTGATAGAGCAGGAAATCTCACTCCCTGTCGCATATACATGTGGATGGAAGGGAGGCAATATTTATGGCTCATACTTAGAGACCAGATGCTGCATGGCATCTCTTTTCTAGGGCTTTGAGAGAAGCTGAACCCAGAAGCACAGCAATGCTCTATTTTAGAAGGGGATGGGGAGGGAAGACAGGCATATGGGAAATCAACCACATTTTCTATTTTATTTGATACCTGACTGTATGGTGCTGTCTATTATGGTTGGCTTTTCTGTGGTCAGCACAGTGGTACCACCTGAAAAACAAAAGAGTAACATACAAAAGTGAGAAAAATGAAGCATTGTAGAGAATATGCAGTATAGAAATGTTGTATGGTTACATACATTAGATAGAGGCAAACATTTTCCACAGAAAATCCTTCTCTTAATCTCAGCTGTAGTCATTATTTTGTTTAAATTTTGCTTATCACAATGTCAAGTTTAAATAAACTATTATTTTTTACCCAGCACATTTAATCATAAGACATCCCGGTGGTAGAGAGAGTTTGATACTTCATTCCCTGATTCCTAGACTGAACATGGCATGCCATTGCAACAGTGAAAATAAAGGCTCCAAATGTCCTCAAACAACTGGGGCATTAAACCTGGCCAAAACCTCTAAGCTCCGAAGAGTTTCCCAAGGTTTCAGATGTGTGCCTTCAGGGGAGTTGCAAGGCTGGTCCTACAATCTCTTTTAAAAACTGAAGGTTTAAACTGGGTGGCAGTAGTTCCTCCCTTTTTTTTTCTACAATAATAGTTGTTTATTTTTCCCCAAGGACAGATATTCTGCCCAGTATGTAGTTTGGAAAAGCTGCAGGAAAATGAGAAGAGGAGAAACATTTCCTCACAGTTCCAAGGAACTGGAGATTGCACAAACAACACCCTGAGCAATGTGAACTTTCAGTCAGTTTGGGTTGACTTTGAGATTGCTGGTGAGGGGACTATGTGGACACTTAGCTGTGTCCTTTTTTTTTCTCTCTTAGCTCTTCCATTGTCCACTCTTTATCATTATATTTCTGTCCTAACCTTGCCCAACCAGAAGAATCACCTGAACGTTTGTCGAGATTGCAGTTCCCAATCCATTTACCCTCCTCAGATCTCCCTGAAAACCAGACTCTCTGGGGGTCAGCCCTTGAAATATGTAATTCTGAAAACTTCTCAGGTGAGTCTCATACTCAAGTAAGCTTAGGAAACAGTGTTTTGCCATTTATTGCCTACGTGCTTGTTTAGGCATCTCTCCTTAAGAGTGTCTGCACTGCAGACCATGGTCAGAGACTATCTATTTGCTCTCCCAAGAGATAAAGTCCTGGGCAGACTCAGAGTAAGGAAGGCATGGGTTAGATCCATGACTGTCATGAAGCGTTTTGGAGGTGATTATAGGGTGCCATTGTAGACCTTCCAATAGTATCATTCAATAAAGATCTGTGATCATCTCTATTGTACCCAGCCCTAGTCCTATCCTGCAGCTCCCAAAGATTAGAAATCATCCAGATCATGAATCAGAGCTATAGAATCATGCTCTTGGAATGGTCTGAAGATTTCTGAGCTAACTGGCTGCAGCACCAAGTCATGTTAGCCCTGCTCTCCCAATAAATGCTCCAGCTAAGTGGTCACACATGTTCAATGAGGTAGGCACCAGGAAGAAGGAATTATATATTTTATGGGTTAGGAAGGTGAATCTATAATGGCAGAATTGGAGGGAGGCCAGAATACATTAGCATTCTCTTCCCAGTGTTCTTATAGGAGAAAAACTCACTTTATAAAGCCAATATGCATTATCCATTTTGTTATAGGTTGGAAGCCAAATTCCACTCTTGGGTACACACAAGTCCAATGTGAAATCTGGCCTCCGAGTGCCTTTGAAGGCAATCTTATTATGTAATGAGTTCAAAGCCATTTGCAAATGAATAACTTGGAGGTGAATTTTCACCTTGGCAAGCAAATACGGGAGAGCAAAACTGCTCATTCCCATGCACTTGGTACATTTCACCTGGAATTCAGTGTTGTTTGTAAGTAATGAGCATTTTACTATAATACTTATCTCTCTCTGTATACAAACAGGTCACCCCAGGAGGAGAAATTAAAGCAACAACATCTGCTTTAAGGGACTGAACCCTGTTCAAAAGAGCCTTGATCCTAATCTCCCCCACTTATCAGGGTTAAAGTGAGAAAGTTTTTAATTTGTTTTTCTTGTACTGAACATTCAAGACATTCTGTGCCAGAGTGAGCAAAGAGAATGCAGAGTTGTATGTGAACCTAGGACGTGACTTGTTCACATGTGAAAAGGCACCTGACTTAGGTGATGGTTTGCAAACATTTATATATGAGCGCACCCTTTTTCAGGAAAGGATACCAAATAGCTTCACTAAGCAAACTTGGTTATAATGCAATAAATACATATGAAGCATGAAATGCCTTCTAAAATCCCTTCTTGATGAGGGCGTGAATTGTGCATTATGAGCACCCCAGAAGTTCTTAGTATTATGCATATCTTTATAGAATTATTGAGACAAATGTGATGGCCTGAGAAAATAACTTTTTTTGCCATGGTAATATGAACAGGAATGAAATTTTTTTCTATGTACACAAAATATGATTATAAAAGCTGTAGATAAGCCATAACCTTATAGTTTTAAAGTATTGCCAGTTTTCCACTATAAGTGACTCATTTTCTGTGGTTTATAATTGTTGCCATACACAATTTTTTCCAGGCTAACACACTTGCTCTATTTCATTCAAAGGTTTTAGTTTCAATTGATTCAGTAATGAACTGATATAAAAATGAGAAAGTTGGTTGTTCTGATATGAGGAGTAAATCTGAGGCTTTGTTCTAATCTATATTAACTGACCACTTTAGGATATATAAAGAAAAGAACCCTCTCCACAAGAGGCTAATTGAAAAAGGTGTACTTCAATGATTGCAGCCATTCCTTTTTATGAGGAATTTCACTACGGATGTGTGAAATGGTCTACAAAAAGCCTGAGGTTTGGGGCAGTGCTTACAGGCAACCTTGGGAAGGTTCCATGGGACCTGGTTCATAGAATGGTTCTCTGTTTTTAACCTCAGCTGTAGGGTTTTCAGCTTGAATTGACATCTTACAAAGAAATCAACTCTGTATTAATTAGAGTAATTTTTGTGGCTTATGGCTACATATATAAATTTTATTTTCAAATGCACAAAGCAATGTAGCATTTATTGGCCACATGAATGCATTATCCAATAACATTATGCACTGTTATGAAATTACATGATAGTGCCTTCAATTTCACACATGGAAATTAATTATGTGGGCTCTCTGAGTCCTTTCTAGGTAAAAATACAGGCCTACATCCAATGGTTCAATCTAAAGTGAGAGTCAGATGCTATATGAAACTGCATTTTGACCCGGATAAAGGTCCCATAGTACCTTTTGCAACAATAGGGTGGAAATTGCCTTGGCCAATTTCAAATTGGTGCAATCCCATTTCCCCACTTGCTTAACATTTGCTCTGCCATTCCAATTGGAAGAGAAGGTCACTTGCTAGCTCTGAGGGTTTTAGAATTTTATGGAGTAATACTCTAAATTAATTAGTGAGACATTTGGCACACACCAGCCCTGATATACTTGCTAGTCGGTGGTAATGTGTAATGACAATTGATTCTGTTATTGAAACTTTTAATGTAAAATGATTTACCAAATCCAACTTAAAAGTTGCATTTCAAATACAAGCCTAATTTCATCAATTAGTTGGATAAAGGACCCACTCCAAAAAAAGTATCCCACTAGAAAAGAAAAATAAACATTCTAAAGTGTGTAGTTATGTACTAGTAATTAATGTGTTAACGGGGTGGAGGATTGAAGATGGGGATCTGTTTAGCACTTTTAGCCATGGAGAAATACTTATTCAATTAAAATAATCCTAGCATCAGCTCTAAAAACGGTTAAAATTATAATTTCAAGTGGCCATGACTACTAAGAACAAGTTCTTTACATGAAGGAAATACAGATGCATGTCTTCTGGCAAGGCTGCCTTTGTTGAGACAGCTCTGCCACCACCCTCATGACCACCGCCACGAGGAGCTACACAAACACAAACAGGCATTAATTAGGTGGTCTCAATGGCAGCATGAGCTGAAATGGCATAGCAATGAGATGGAGATGGTTTCTGCACCTGTGAGCTGGAAGTCATCACCTGTTCCACTGTGGCAGTTGGCCTGGTCATCATCACATTCATCCACCAGGTTCCCATTGGGAGTGGTCGGTCCAGCTGTAGGTGCTGAAACAAGATCCAAGGATTAGTACCTCACCTCTGAAATGTATTCTCAAACCTCTGGCTGTTGAATCTACTAACACTTTTGCAGAAAACTCAAATCTGTGGCAAGGAGGCCAGGAGCATGGCTTATCTCTTTCAGGAGCTAAATAGACTTGAATTTTGCAGACTCCACTGGGGACTGCTTTGTTTTGGTATTTGATCCATATCTACAGAATGGAGTTGGGTGCCTTAGCATTTTCTATATTGTTAGCTACATAAACATTCTTTTACTGAAAGTTCTTGAATTCTCACTAGTTGTTTATTCATGATCCTGGAGTTGAGAATTTTGATTTTACACGTATTGCATGAACTGTTTTTCCTTTCATGTTCAAGGTGCAGGGGAACTCCCTTGCCATGAATTCTTTTATATTCTTAGTAATTACTAAGTTTGCTAAGTCCATATTATATTTTTTCCCCCAAAGAGATTCCCAACACATTCAGTTTTAGTACAATATTGTTCTTTTTTGTGTTCTTTAAAGAGTAACTCTGTTTCCATCAACTTATGGTCCCTCTCCAGATCAGGTGTCTGGGAGGACTTTTCTAATATATCCTGGGGTCATTTTACCTTAACTCCCAGAGGACTTCATTCCACTGCTGGCAGGTATTCCCATACCTTTGAGTTTGTAGATGAAAGGTATCCAACATTAATCAAAGACCACTTTTAAAATTCTTTAAATTTAGTTCGATCTACTTTTTTTCAGCTTGTTATTCAGTTTTGCAATCTGTTTACTATTTTACAGTTTTGGGCATACATTTCACTTTATGCGGCTGGAGATAATGTACAGTTCTCTTGATGTTTGAGAATAAGACAAGAGTGGGGGCCTGTTCTCTAGTAGCTTCTAGCCAGTAGGAATGTGCTGCTTTCTCAATAAAAATTTGACTTTGTTATCGTACTTAAATACTGAACAGAGTTATGACCAATGTAGAAATGTAGCTAGTTTCAACTTCCTCAACTGTCCAAAAGCACACACCAACAGTAACGAGGAAATCAGCATGTACAGATATTGTGCATGCTGTTTAGGCATACAGTCTACACTTTTTAACAAATTTTTTTAAAGTTTTTTAAAAATATATAATTTATTGATTTTTTACACAGAGGAAGGGAGAGGGATAGAGAGTTAGAAACATCGATGAGAGAAAAACATTGATCAGCTGCATCCTGCACACTCCCCACTGGGGATGTGCCTGCAACCAAGGTGCATGCCCTTGACTGGAATCGAACCTGGGACCCTTGAGTCCACAGGCTGATGCTCTATCCACTGAGCCAAACCGGTTAGGGCTACAGTCTACACTTTGTAAAATGCATACACAAATATTCCAGGCTCTACTTATTTTTTAAATTTTATTTTTAATATATATTTTAATTATAGTTCACATGCAATATTATATGAGTTTCAGGTGTACAGTATAGTGGTTAGATATTTATATAACTTATGAAGTGAGCACCATGATAGTCTAGTATCCATCTGGAACCACATAGTTATTACAATATTATTTACTAGAGGCCCGGTGCCTGAAAATTTATGCACTGGAGTGGGGGGTCCTTCAGCCTGGCCTGCCCCCTCTCACAGTCTGGGTGCCCTCAGGGGTGGGAGGCAACCTGGTGATCAGGGGAAGGCAACGCCCCATCACACCTCTGCTGCTGCCACAGCCGGCAGTGCAAGTCTCGGCTGGCTCTGGTTACCTGAGCCTTGGGGGCCCTGTGCGGCTGGGCAGCCACCATCTGATGCTTGCCTGCACCTTGGGCCAGCCTTGGGTGGCTGGGGGCCTGAGGGGACTGGGGGATTCTGGAGGCAGGTGCACAGCAAGGTTGGGCCCGCAGGCAGGGCTGAGGGAACTGGGTGCCACCATCTTGTGGCTATGGGTGCCGCCATCTTTGAGGGCGTGGCAGTCAATTAGCATATTCCCTCCTTATTGGCTGTGGGTGCCACCATCTTTGAGGGCAGGACAGTCAATTAGCATATTCCCTCCTATTGGCTCTGGGCACCGCCATCTTTACCACGGTGTGAGTGTCAATTAGCATATTCCCTCTTTATTAGATAGGATTATATTCCCTATGCTGTATTTACATCCCTGTGACTATTTTGTAACTGCCAATTTGTAAGTTTTAATCCCTTTGCCTTTTTCATCCAACCCTTAAGGCCCATTCTCACCTGATAACCATCAATTTGTTCTCTGTATCTCTTTCAGTTTTGTTTGTTCATTTATTTTGTTTTTTAGATTCCACGTATAAATGAACTCATATGGTATTTGTCTTTCTCTGCCTGACTTATTTTACTTAGCAAAATACACTCGCGGTATATCCTTGTGGTTGCAAATAGTTATATTTCATTTCTTTTTATAAATGAGTGATATTCCATTGTATGTATGTACCACATCTTCTTTTTCCATTCATCTGTTGGACATTTAGGTTGCTTCTATACTTGGCTATTGTAAATAACACTGCAGTGAACAAAGAGATGCATATATATTTTTGAATTAGTGTTATAATTTCTTCAAATAAATACCCAGAAATGGAATTGTTGGGTTATAAGGTAGTTTCATTTTTAATTTTTTAAAGGAATATACATACTATTTTAAACAGTGGCTGTACCAATTTGCAATTCTTCTGACAGTGCATGGGGGTTCTGTTTTCTACACATTGTTGCCAGCACTTGTTGTTTGTTGATTTATTGATAATAATCATTCAGATAGGTATGAGGTAATATCTTATTGTGGTTTTGATTTACATTTCTCTGACAATTAGTGACATTGAGCATCATTTCATAAGTCTATTGGCAATCTGTATGTCCTCTTTGGAGAAACGTCTGTCAGATCCTCTGTCCATTATTTTTTAATAAATAAAGCCTATTTTACTCTTTCAAGTGATAATGATAAAAAAAATTTAACACAGCGGTTGCATTTTAAAAAAATTAAATTACCCCATTTTTAAATTGGATTGCTTGGTTCTTTTGGTGTTAAGTAGTGTAATTTCTTGATAAATTTTGGATATTAAGACCTAATATAACTTATCTTGGCAAATATCTTGTCCCATTCAGTACGTTGTCTTTCCATTTTGTTGATGGTTTCCTTTGCTGTGCAAAAATATTCAAGTCTGGTGTAGTCCCATTTGTTTATTTTTTTCTTTTGTTTCCCTTGCCTAAGGAGATATATCAAAAAATATTACAAAGAGCAATATGAAAGAGTTGACTGCCTAAGTTTTATTTTAAGATTCTTATGGTTTTGGGACTTATACTTATTTTTAAATTCTTTATTGTTTAAAATATTACATATAGTATTACATATATCTCTTTTTTTTCTCCCCATTGGCCTCTCTCTGGGCACCCCTAAGCCCCAGCATATGCCCTCAACTCCCTAGTGTCTGTGTCCATTGGTTATGCTTATATGTATGCATACAAATCCTTTGGTTGATCTCTTACCTTCCCTGCCTTTCCTCTGAAGTTTGATGGTCTGTTAAAAGCTTCTCTGTCTCTGGATCAATTTTTGTTCATCAGTTTACATTGTTCATTATATTCCACAAGTGAGTGTGATCATGTGGTATTTATCTTTCTCTGACTGACGTATTTATTTATTTATTTTTAGTTTTAATATTTTATTTTATTTTTATTTTTTTCCCATTTTTTTAATTAAGGTATTATATGTGTACATATCTTACCATTGTTCCCCCCAGTCCTATATATGCCCTCACCCCCCAAGTTTTGCATCCATTGGTTATGCTTATATGCATGCATACAAGTCCTTTGGTTGATCTCTTAACTCCCCCACCTCTCCTTAACCTTCCCGCTGTAATTTGACAGTCTGTTTGATGCTTTACTGTCTCTGTATCTATCTTTTTGTTCATCAGTTTATAATGTTCTTTATTATCCATAAATGAGTGAGATCATGTGGTATTTTTCTTTCATTGACTGGCTTATTTCACTTAGTATAATGTTCTCCAATTCCACCCAAGTTGCTGCAAATGGTAAGAATTCCTTCTTTTTTATGGCAGCGTAGTATTCCATTGTGTAGATGTACAACAGTTTTCTGATCCAGTCATCTGCTGATGGTCACCTAGGCTGTTTCCAAATCTTAGCTATTGTAAATTGTGCTGCTATGAACATAGGCGTGCATATATCCTTTCTGATTGGTATTTCTAGTTTCTTAGGATATACTCCTAGGAGTGGGATTACTGGGTCAAATGGGAGTTTCATTTTCAGTTTTTTGAGAAAACTCCATACTGTTCTCCACAGTGGCTGCACCAGTCTGCATTCCCACCAGCAGTTCATGAGTGTTCCTTTTTCTCCACATCCTCGCCAACACTTGTAGTTTGTTGATGATAGCCATTCTGACAGATGTGAAATGGTACCTCATTGTTGTTTTGATTTGCATCTCTTGGATAATTAGTGACTTTGAGCATGTTTTCATGTGTCTCTTGGCCTTCCTTCTGTCTTCTTTTGAAAAGATTCTATTTAGGTCTGTTGCCCATTTTTTTATTGGATCACTTATCTTCCTTTTATTAAGTTGTATAAGCCTCCTGTAGATGTTGGAGATTAAACCTTTACCAGTGATAACATTTGCAAATATGTTCTCCCATACAGTGGGCCTTCTTGTTGTTTTGTTGATGGTTTCTTTTGCTGGAAAAAAGCTTTTTATTTTGATGTAGTCCCATTTGTTTATTTTCTCTTTAGCTTCCATTATCCTAGGTGCAGTATCAGTGAAGAATTTCTTTTGGCATATGTCTGAGATATTGCTGCCTGTGGATTCCTCTAGTATTTTTATGGTTTCTCATCGTATGTTTAAGTCCTTGATCCATTTTGAGTTTATTTTTGTGTATGGTGTAAGTTGGTGGTTTAGTTTCATTTTTTTGCATGTATCTGTCCAATTTTCCCAACACCATTTATTGAAGAGACTGTCTTGACTCCATTGTATGTTCATGCCTCCTTTGTCAAATATTAATTGAGCATAGTGGTTTGGGTCGATATCTGGATTCTCTATTCTATTCCATTCATCTATATGTCTGTTCTTGTGCCAGTACCAGGCTGTTTTGAGAACAGTGGCTTTGTAATACAGCTTGAGGTCTGGTATTGAGATCCCTCCTACTTTATTCTTCTTTCTCAAGATTGCTGTGGCTATTCGGGGTCTTTTTTTATTCTAGATGAATTTTTGGAGAGTTCTTTCTAGGTCTGAAATATGCCATTGGTATTTTAATGGGGAGTGCATTGAATCAATAGATTGCTTTGGGTAGTATGGACATTTTAATGATGTTGATTCTACCAATTCATGAACATGGAATGTTCTTCCATGTGTTTACGACTTCCTCTATCTCTTTTTTCAGTGTCCTATAGTTTTCCGCGTATAGGTCTTTTACCTCCTTAGTTAAGTTTATTCCTAGGTATCTTAATTTTTTGGTGTGATGGTAAATGGGATTGCTTTTTTAGTCTCTCTTTCTGTAAGTTCACTATTGGTGTATAGAAAGGCCATAGATTTCTTGGCATTAATTTTGTATCCTGCTACATTGCTGAATTCATTTATTAAAAGTGTATTAGTTTTTGGATGGAGTCTTTCAGGTTTTTTATGTACAATATCATGTCATCCGCAAATAAGGACAGCTTTACTTCTTCTTTTCCAATTTGGATGCCTTTTATTTCTTATTCTTGTCTAATTGCAATGGCTAATCCTTCCAGTACTATGTCAAACAGGAGTGGTGAGAGTGGGCATCCCTGTCTTGTTCCTGTTCTTAGGGGAAATGGTTTTAGTTTTTGCCCATTGAGTATGATGTTTGCTGTGGGTTTATCGTATATAGCTTTTATTATGTTGAGGTATGATTCTTCTATTCCCACCTTGTTGAGTTTTTATCAGGAAAGGGTGTTGGATTTTGTCAAATGCTTCTTCTGCATCAATTGATATGACTATGTAATTTTTATCCCTCAATTTGTTTATGTGATGTATCACATTTATTGATTTGTGGATATTGTACCATAATTGCATCCCCGGGATAAATCCTACTTGATCATGGTGTATGATCTTTCTGATGTACTGCTGGAGCTGATTTGCTAGAATTTTGTTGAGGATTTTGGCATCTATGTTCATGAGGGATATTGGCCTCTAATTTTCTTTCATTGTGTTATCTTTATCTTGTTTTGGTATTAGGGTGATGCTGGCTTCATAGAAGGAGCTTGGAAGTATTCCTTCCTCTTGAATTTTTTGCAATAGTCTAAGGAGGGTAGGTTTTAGTTCTTCCTTGAATGTTGGGTAAAACTCTCCTGTGAAGCCGTCTGGCCCAGGGCTTTTGTTTGCCAGAAGCTTTTTGATGACTGCTTCAATTTCTTCCATAGTTACTGGCCTATTGAGCTGTTTAGATTCTTCCTGATTGAGTTTTGGAAGGTTATATTTTTCTAGGAATATGTCAATTTCTTCCAGGTTGTCTAGTTTGTTGGAATAGAGTTGTTCATAGTATTTTTTAACAATCCTTTGTATTTCAGCGGGGTCTGTTGTTATTTCACCTCTTTCATTTCTGATTTTGTTTAATTGGGTCCTCTCTCTTTGCTTCTTGGTGAGCCTGGTAGAGGTTCATCAATCTTGTTTATCCTTTCAAAGAACCAGCTCTTGGTTTTGTTGATCTTTTGTATTGTTTCTTTGGTCTCTATGTCGTTTATCTCTGCTCTGATGTTTATTATTTCCTTCCTTCTGCTTACACTGGGCTTTTCTTGTTGCTCTCTCTCTAACTCTTTGAGTTGTAGGGTTAGTTAATTTATTACCATTGTTTCTTGTTTTTTGCAGTAGGCTTGCAGAGCTATCAACTTCCCTCTCAAGACTGCTTTCGGTGTGTCCCATAGATTTTGGATTGTTGTGTTTTCATTGTCATTTGTTGCCATGATGTTTTTTACTTCTTCTTTGATCTCTCTGGTAACCCAGTCATTGTTTAATAGCATGCTGTTTAGTCCCCATGTGTTTGATTTCTTTGGATTGTTTTTATTGTAGTTGATTTCCAGTTTTATGCCACTGTGATCTGAGAAGATGCTTGATTTGATTTCTATCATCTTGAATTTGAAGAGACTTTGCCTATGTCCCAACATATGGTCTATCTTTGAAAACGACCCATGTGCACTTGAGAAGAATGTATATTCTGTGGATTTGGGGTGAAATGTTCTGGAGATGTCAATTAATTCCATCTGGTCTAGTGAGTCATTTAGGATTGACGTTTCTTTGCTGATTTTTTGTTTAGAGGATTTGTGCAATGGTGATAATGGGGTATTAAAGTCTCCTACTATGATTTTATTGCTGTTAATCTCTCCCTTGATATCCTCCAGGAGTTTTTTTATGTATTTGGGTGCTCCTATATTGGGTGAATATATGTTTACCAGAGTTATTTCTTCTTGTTGGATTGCTCCCTTTAGTATTATGAAGTGGCCTTCCTTATCTCTTGTTATGGCATTTACTTTGAGATCTAATTTGTCAGATATAAGTATTGCTACCCCAGCTTTGTTTTCATTTCCATTTGCCTGGAAAACCTTTTTCCATCCCTTCACCCTCAGTCTGTGTGCGTCTTTTTTTCTGAGGTGGGTTTCTTGTAGACAGCAGATATATGGGTCTTTTTTTCTTATCCAGACCATTAACCTATGTCTTTTGGTTGGGGCATTTAATCCATTTAAAGTTATTATTGATAGGTACTTATTTGTTGCCATTTTTATTCTATTCCCCTGTGTTCCTTCTTCCCTTCCTATTTCTTTTTTTTTACAGCAGACCCTTTAGCATTTCTTGCATTGCTGGTTTAGTGGTGATAAATTCCCTTAGTCCTTTTTTGTCTGTGAAGCTCCTGATTTCACCTTCAATTTTGATTGATAGCCTTGCTGGGTACAGTATTCTTGGATTGAGACCCTTCCTTTGCATGACTTTGTATATTTCATTCCATTCTCTTCTGGCCTGATGAGTTTCTGTTGAGAAATCAGTTGCTAGTGTGATGGGGGATCCTTTGTATGTAACTTTCTGTCTCTCTCTGGCCGCTTTTAAGATTCTTACTTTGTTGTTGGTGTTTGCCAATTTAATTATAATGTGCCTTGGCATTGGTCTTTTGGGGTTCATTTTGCTTAGGACTCTGTGATCTTCTTGGATTTGTGTGGGTTTTTTCTTCCCTATATCAGGAAAGTTTTCTGTCATTATTTCTTCAAACAGGTTTTCTATTCCTTGCTCAGTTTCCTTTCCTTCTGGAATCCCTATTATGTGGATATTGTTTTGTTTTGTGTTGTCCCAAAGTTCCCTTAGGCTCTCCTCCTGCTTTTTAATTTTTTTTTTTTCTAGAAGCTGCTCTACTTGGGTATTTTTCTCCATCTTGTCTTCTAGCTCACTGATGCAGTCCTCTGCTTCTTCTAGTCTACTCTTGATGCTTTCTATTGAGTTCTTTACAGCAGCAATGTCATTTTTCATTTCTTCTTGGTTTTTCTTCATTTCCTCTTGGTTCTTACTCATATTGTCGAATTTGTCTTCCATTCTTTTCAGCCATCTTATGACCATTTCTCTGAATTCTTTCTTTGATAGGTTGCTTGCCTCTAATTCGATAACTTCCTTTTCTGGTTATGCATGCTTTTCTTTCATATGCGGGCTGTTTCTTTGTCTCCCCATGGTCTCTCTTCTCAGGATGTCTGATTACGTAGTTCTCTCTCTCCTGCATTGATTTAAAGGCACAAAATACAACACAACCAGGTACAACACACAAGGCAGTGAACAGAAATGTATTCACGATATTAATAACCTCCAATAAAGGTGACCGCCAGAGAAAGGCAAATTAGGGGATAGGAGAGAAAGAAGAGTAAAAAGAAAGAAAAAAAAAGGAGTGTAAAAATGAAATTGGGAAAAGGAAAAAAAAAAGTAAGAGAGACAAGAACGACACTAAGAGAGAAGAGGTGAACAAACTATATATTTGGGGAGAAAACTCCAATAGAACAACCACTAATCCCAACAAATGCCAGCAACAAGTACCTGGATATTAATACAAACTACACCAACTAATAATATCAAGCGAGGCAAGGAAAAACAGAAGTAAAAAACAAACAAAAACAAAGCAAACAAAAAAAAACAAACAAAAAAAGAATAAGCAAAACAATCTCACAAAAAAAAGCATAAAAATTTGATATAATCAACATTCAAGCAAACAACAAGAAGACAGAGAGGAAAACAATTTTTTTTTATAGTTAAGACAGCGGAGAGAGAGGTATGTATGGACTTGGTGCAGGGGATTAGAAATTAGATATATAAGTAGGGTGAAATTTTAGCAGGGGGTAAACAGAAAGAATGGGGAAAATCTAAAGCAGGAAAGGGTTAAGATAAACAGGACACTAAAAGGGGAAAGGTTAGGATGAGAGTGATGACATAAAGGTAGAGTTGAGATAGGGAAAAATGATGCTAAAGAAAGATGAAAATAGAATGTAGAGCACTAATCCCAAAGTAAAATAAAGAGAAAATAAAGTGACACTTAAAAAAAAGGTAAAATAGTAGTAGTAATAATGCTGATTGAAAATAAAAATGTAATAATTAAAAATGTAAAATCAAGTGAGGAAAAAAGAAAAAAAATTAGTTTCTTAAGTAAAAGATGCAAAAAATGAAAATGAAAAAAATTAAAATTAAAAATTTTTAAAAAAATGTGCAGTAGTGAAGGTCATTCACTTCCTCTATTGTTCTGTTTTGCAAGTTGTTTCCCAGTCAGGACAGTATTGCAGTTCCCTGCGTTCCACTGCTCCTCAGTGTTGTAAGCCAGTCCTGATTTTTAAGCAGACGGTGTCTTAATTCCTCCTATTCCTTTATTTTTGATTTCACAAGAGTCAATTTGTGATTCAGCCCCTGGGTGACAGCGTTTCTGGATTGACTTCTGGTTCTCTATGGCCTCTCTAGCCTTCTTTCTCTGTGGCACTCAATACCAGTTTGTGGAGGTGGGCTGCCCCAGAGCTGGCTCTCCTATGGTCGCTTCCCGCTCCGATCCCCAGGTTCCAGAAAAACAACTTCCCCCTGCAGTCTCTCAGGGCATCCCCAACTGGGTGATCCTTGCTTAGTAATCAGAAGCAAGGAAATGAAGAGGAAAAAGCCCAAATGCACAAGCAATGGGTACGTGTGCAAGTCTAAGCAGCCTGCACACCTTTGAAACTCCTTGGCTATCCCTGAGCGCCAGATCAAAATGGGTTGCTTTTTAGAGATCCCTTCTGTTAGCAGCTCTGAGGACCCCCTTCCACATTCAAGGATCATGCCAGCCCCAACAGCCACGGACTCTTCTAGGCAAAGACTTCCCCGGTCCTCCAGCTCCCGCAGTGCACGCATTTCTCTCTCCTGCCAGGACCAGAGACCTCACCTTATCCCTGGCGAAATCTGACCTTTCTGTGGTGGAGTGAAGAGCTCCTTTTCTAACAGACTTAATTTGCTTAGCATAATGCTCTCCAGGTCCATCCATTCTGTTGTGAATGGTAAGAGTTCCTTTTTTTTTTTTACAGCAGCATAGTATTTCATTGTGTAGATGTACCACCATTTTTTAATTCACTCATCTGCTGATGGGCACTTAGGCTGTTTCCAAATCTTAGCTATTGTAAATTAAGCTGCTATGATCATAGGGGTGCATATATCCTTTCTGATTGGTGTTTTTCATTTCTTGGGATATATGTCTAAAGTGGGATTACTGGGTCAAAAGAGAGTTCCATTCTTAATTTTTTGAGGAAACTCCATACTGTTTTCCATAGTGACTGCACCAGTTTGCATTCCTACCAGCAGTGCACAAGGGTTCCCTTTTCTCTACATCCTCGCCATCACTTGTCGTTTGTTGATTTGTTGATAGCCTTTCTGTTAGGTATGAGATGGTACCTCATTGTTGTTTTGATTTGCATCTCTGGGATGATTAGTGACTTTGAGCATATTTTCATATGTCTCTTGGCCTTCTGTATGCCCACTTTTGAAAAGTGTCTATTTAGGTCCTTTGCTCATTTGTTAATTGGATTATCTTCCCTTTGTTAAGATGTATGCGTTCCCTATAAATTTTGGAGATTAGGTCCTTATCTGATATAACATTGGCAAATATGTTCTCCCATGCAGAGGGCTTTCTTGTTATTTTGTTGATGGTTTCTTTTGCTGTGCAGAAGCTTTTTATTTTGATGTAGTCCCATTTGTTTATTTTCTCCTTAGTTTCCATTGCCCTAGGAGCTGTATCAGTAAATATATTGCTTTGGTATCATATGTCTGATATTTTGCTGCCTATGGATTCTTCTAGGATTTTGATGGTTTCCCATCTTACATTTATGTCCTTTATCCATTTTGAGTTTATTTTTCTGTATGGTGTAAGTTGGTGGTCTAGTTTCATTTTTTTGCATGTATCTATCCAATTTTTCCAACACCATTTATTGAAGAGACTATCTTGATTCCCATGGTATGGTCTTGCCTCCTTTGTCAAATATTAATTGAGCAAAGTAGCTTGGGTTGGTTGTTGGGTTCTCTGTTTGGTTCAATTGGTCTATATGTCTGTTCTTGTGCCAGTACCAGGCAGTTTTCAGAACAGTGTCTTTGTAATATAGCTTGATATCTGGTATTGTGATCCCTCCAACTTTATTCTTCTTTCTCAAGGTTGCTGTGTTTATTCGTGGTCTTTTTTTATTCCAGATGAATTTTTTGAGAGTTTATTCTAGGTCTGTGAAATATACCGTTGGTATTTTAATGGAGATTGCATTAAATCTATAGATTGCTTTGGGTAGTATGGATATTTTAATGATGTTGATTCTACCAATCCATGAACACAGGATGTTTTTCCATTTGTTTATGTTTTCCTCTATCTCTTCTTTCAATGTCCTATGGTTTTTTGAGTACAGGTCTTTTACCTCTTTAGTTAAGTTTATTCCTTGGTATCTTAATTTTTTTCGTGCGATGGTATATGGGATTGTTTTTGTTGTTTCTCTTTCTGTAAATTCACTATTGGTGTATAGAAATGCCATAGATTTCTTGGCATTAATTTTGTATCCTGCTACATTGCCAAATTCATTTATTAAATCTAGTCGTTTTTTGATGGGGTCTTTAGGGTTTTCTATGTATAGTATCATGTCATCTGTGAATAATGACAGTTTTACTTCTTTTCTAATTTGGATGCCTTTTATTTCTTCTTCTTGTCTAATTGCTATGGCTAACACTCCCAGAAATATGTCTAACAAAATTGTTGTGGCTATTTGAGGTCTTTTGTAGTTCCATATAAATTTTAGAATTATTTGTTCTAATTCTGTAAAAAATTCCACTGGTATTTTGAAAGAGATTGCACTGAATCTATAGATTGCTTCAGGAGTATGGACATTTTAACAATATTGATTCTTCTTATCCATGACATGGTATATGCTGCCATTTATTTGTATCTCCTTCAATTTCTTTACAGTCTTCTGATTTTCCAAGTACAGGTCTGTTATTCCCTTGGTTAAATTTATTCCAAGTTTTTTGTTTTTTTTTGTTTTGGGATGCAATTTCACATGGAATTGTTTTCTTACTTTTTCTTTCTGATAGCTTGTTATTGGTGTGTAAAAATACAACCAAGCTCAGCTGGTGTAGCTCAGTGGTTGAGCATCAACTCGTAAACCAGGAGGTCATGGTTTGATTCCTGGTCTGGGTACATGCCTAGGTGTGGGCTCAATTCCCATTGGGGGCATGCAGAAGGCAGCCAATTGATGTTTCTCTCACATCATTGATGTTTCTCTCTCTGCCTTTCCTTTCCTTTATCTGCAATCAATTAAAGCATATTAAAAATAAAATAAAAAGCAACCAATTTCTGAATATTAATTTTGTATCTCACTACATTACTGAATTCATTTATCAGTTCTAATAGTTTTTTTGCAGAATTTTTAGGGTATCATGTCATCTGAAATTAATGATAGTTTTACTTATTTCTTTCCAATTTAGATGACTTTTATTTATTTATTTTTTGTCTGATTACTGTGGCTAAGACTTTCAATACCATGTTGAATAAAAGTGGCATTTTATTCAACATAGTGTTTAATGAAAACGCTTTTAGCTTTTCCTCATGGAGAAGAAAGGTAGCTGGGGGGTTGTCATATATAGCTTTTATTAGTTGAAGTATGTTTGCTCTATTCCCACTTTTCTGAGAGTTGTTCTTTTTTTCATGAATGGATGCTGGATAATTGTCAAATGCTTTGTCTGCAGTTATTGATATGATGATATGCTTTTTACCTTTTATTTTTAAGTGGTGTATCATATTAAATGACTTATGAATAATGAACCAAACTTGCATCCTTAGAATAAATTCCACTTGATCCATCTTTGTAATGTATTGATGAATTAAGTTTGCTAATATTTTGTTGATGATTTTTGCATCTATATTTATCAGGGATATTGGCCTAAACATTTTCTTTTCTTGTAATGTGTTCATTGGGTTTTGGAACCAGAGTAATATTGGTTCCATAAAATAGACCAAGAGCTTTCACTCTTCTTAAAATTTTTTGAAATTATTTGAGAAGAATAGTGTTAATTCGTCTTTGAATGTTTGGTAAAATTCACCTGTGAAGCCATCAGTCCTGGACTGTAGTTTATTGGGGGAATTTTTAAATTACTGATTCGATGTTTGTAGTAACTGGTCTGTTCAAATTTTTTACTTCTTCTTGATTTTAGTCTTGGAAGAGTGTTTGTTTTAGGAATTTATCCATTTCTTCCAGATTGTCCAATATGTTGGCATGTAATTGTTTGTAGTATTTTCTTACAATCTTTTGTATTTCTTTGGTATTAGTTTTCACTTCTCTTTCATTTCTGATTTTATTTGTGTTCTTTTTTAATCTTGATGAGTCTGGTTAAAGGTTTATTAATTTTCTTTATCTTTTAAAAGAATCAGCTCTAGGTTTCATTGATCTTTTGAATTGCTTTTTAGACTCCATGATGTTTATCTCTGCTCTGATCTTTATTATTTCCTTCCCTTTATTAACTTTGGGCTTTGTTTGTTATTCCTGTTCTAGTTCCTTTAGTTGTAATGTTAGATAGTTTATTTGAAATGTTCCTTGTTTCTTGCAGTAGTCTGTAATGCTATGAATTTTCCTTTTTTGGCCTGTTTTCACTATCCCATACATTTTGGGTCATAGTGTTTTTATTTTCAATTGTCTCAAGGTATCTTTTTATTTATTCCTTGACCTCAATGTCAATCCATCCAATATTTATTGTAAAAGCATATTTAGCTTCCATGTGATTGTGTGTTTTCTAGTTTTTTTCTTGTAACTGATTTCTAGTTTCATACCATTATGGTTAGAGAAGATGATTAATATAAATTCAGTGTTCTTAAATTTATTGAGACTTGTTTTGTGTCCTAACATGTGGTCTATCCTAGAATAAGTTCCATGTGCACTTCAGAAGAATGTATATTCTACTGCTTTGGGCTGAAATGCTCTGAAGAAATTAATTAAATTCCTTTGACCTAGTGTGTCATTTAAGGCTGCTGTTTCTTAGTTGACTTTCTGTCTGGAAGATCTATCCATTGATGTCAACAGGGTGTTAAAATACCCTATTATGACTGTATTACTGTCAATCTTTCTCTTTATGTCCATCAAGATTGCTTTATATATTTAGGTGTTTCTATGTTGGGTGCATAAATGTTCACAAGGGTTATATCCTCTTGTTAGAATGCTCCCTTTATCATTATGCAGTGTTCTTCTTTGTCTCTTATTATAGCACTGGAGGCCTGGTGCACGAAATTCATGCACCCAGGGGGGGGGTTTCCCCATCCTGGCCTGTGCCCTCTCACAGTGTGGGAGCCCCAAGATTGATCTTCCCAAAGAGATAGGCCCTGCCTACCCCTCTGGGGCTCCTCAATGGATTGCCCCAAAAAGGTAGGCCGGAGCCGAGGGTCCCACCCCTGGTATTGCCATGTGGAGCCGCTGGGACCCGCCCCCATGGCTCATGTGGAGCTGCTGGGACACACTGCGCATGCCCACTCACGTGCGCTTGTTGCGCACACAGCTTCCTGGTGATGGATTGTTAAGGTGTGAGGGCATGAGGGCATCATGGCGCGAGGGCATCACAGTGTGAGGGCATGATGACCACATAGGCTTTTATTAGTATAGATTTCTTTGAAAGTCTATTTTGTCAGATATAAGTATTGGTACCCTAGTTTTTCAAAATTTCAGTTTTCATCCTTCTACTTTTAGTCTATGTGTAGCTTTCATTCTGAGGTCTCTTGTAGACTGTAAATATATTGGTCTTGTTTTCTTATTCATTCAGCTACCCAATGTCTTTTGATTGGAGCACTGAAGTTATTTACATTTCAAGTGATTATTGATAGGTACATATTTATTGCCATTTTATTCTTTATAACTATGTTTCTCTATTTTTCCCCTCCTCCTTCTTTTTAAAGACCTCGCTTTAACATTTGTTATAATACTGGTTTGGTGGTAATGAACTCCTTTAGCTTTTTCTCATCTGGAAGCACTTTATTTCTTCTTCAGTTTTAAATTATAGCCTTACTAGGTAGTGTAGTCTTGGATATAGGTCTTTCATTTTCATCACTTTGAATATTTCATGCCAACCTTTTCTGGCCTGAAATGCTTTTGTTGATAAATCAGCTGATATTCATGTTGGAATTCCCTTGTAGGTAACTGACTATCTTTCTCTTGCTGTTTTTAAGATTCTCTCTTTATCCTTATCCTTTGCCATTTTAATTATGATGTGTCTTTGTATGGGCCTCTTTGAGTCTTTTTCCTTCACCAGGTTAGGAAAGTTTTTATCCATTATTTCTTCAAATAGGTTTTTGATCTCTTAATCTTTGTTCTCCTTCTGGTAGCCTTATGAAGTGGTGTTGTTACATTTCATGTTGTCTCAAAGGTCCTTTAAACTATCCTCATTTTTAAAAAATTCTTTTTTCTCTTTGATGCTCTGATTGGATATTTTCTGCTACCTTGTCTTCCAAATCACTGATTTTATCCTCTGCTTCTGTTTATTCCTTTGTAATATATTCTTCATTTGAGATATTATGCTCTTCATTTGTTAGTTGTTCTTTTTCATGCTGTTGAAGTTCTTAATATGTTCCTTGAAGTTATTATTAAGTTCCTTGAACATTGTTAAAACCATTATTATTTGTGTGTGTTATTTTTTCCTTCTTTTTAATTGTTTAAAGTATTGCATATGTCTCTTTTTCCCAATTGACCCCTCTCCAGGCATTCCCAGCCCCCAGGACAAGCCCCTACCACCCCAGTGTCCGTGTTCATTGGTTATGCTAATATGCATGCATACAAGTTCTTTGGTTAATCTCTTACCCCTCTTACCTCCCCGGCCTTTTTGTTCATCAGTTTATGTTGTTCATTATATCTCCCATATGAGTGAGATCATGCGATATTTATCTTTCTCTGACTGGCTTATTTCACTTAGCATAATGCTCTCCAGTTCCATCCATGTTGTTTGCAAATGGTAAAAGTTCTTTCTTTTTTTACAGCAGCATAATATTCCATTGTGTAGATGTACCACAGTTTTTTAATCCACTCATCTGCTGATGGGCACTTGAGCTGTTTCCAAATCTTAGCTATTGTAAGTTGTGCTGCTATGAACATAGGGGAAAATCATTATTCTTGAACTCTATATCTGGTAAATTGGTTTCCTCCATTTCATTTTGCTCCTTTTTCTGGAGATTTCTCCTGTTCTTTCATTTGGGGTATGTTTCTTTTTCTCCCCATTTTTACTGCTTCTCTGTGTTTGTTTCTATGGATTAGATAGATTTGCTATGATTTCCAGTCTTGGTAGTGTGGACTTATGTAGTAGGTGTCCTCTGGGACCCAGTGTCACAGTCTCCTTGATCATTTGAGCTGGGTGCTCCAAGAATGTCCCTTGTGTGTATTATGTGGGCTCTCCTATTGTATTGGAGTTTTGATTCCTATTGGCCCATTTGTGTATGGGGTCAACCTTAAACTGGCTAACTGTGAGTATAGACCCTGACCATAGTGCATGAGGTGCTGTGCAGGTGTTGACCACATGAAGCAAAATTTGCCTCAGCAGGGTCTGGTACCTACCAAGATCTCCCTATGGATATTCTACTTGTGAAGCTTATCAGATCCTGCTCTGATGTCTGAAGCTGGCCACCAGGTGTGTTGATTTTTGGGCCTCTTGGGGGGGACTTTGGTGCAGCTCAATGTCAGATGTTGCCAGTGACTTGCCCTGTGAAACCTGTTTGAAGCTACAAAGCATTCCTCAGTTTATGACTGCCTCTGTTGGCTTGGTATGCATTGGAAGGATCAAGCTGTGCACCAAGGATGGCTTCCAACAACACTGATCCCAGGGGCAGTTCAGTAGAAGACCCAAGGCATCACAAGATCTGCCTCTGCCTGCTTCTGCCTATTGGCTGCCTCTTAGGCTCAGTCACTGAAATAGCCTCTGGTGGTAATTCAAGTTGCATGAAGTAGGTTCTCAGTGAGTCACCATGTAGGGGCAAGTGGAGTTCATTAGATTGATTCAGGTTCAAACTAGGTGCCCGTGTTGGGTCTGAGGCCACTCAGCAAAAGCCCCAGGGTATACCAAGTCTAGCTATTCCCCACTGAGTGCCTGCAATTCTCTGTGGTGGGGTAGGGGTCTCAGGAACTCATCAGGGCAAAGCCAAGCAGAGTTTATCAGGCCCAAATAGACCAAGATTTTGACATGTGAAGGAAAAGCTCTGCATTGGTCTGGTATGTGAGAGAAAAAAATGGACTCTTTCCTAGAGCCACACAACTCAGTCTGTCTCGGATTCTATCTAGATCACCTAGCATGTATGTGTTTGGCAGGGTGGGGCCACCAGGAGTCAGGAGGCTGGGCCTGCTGTCTGGTGGAAGCTCAGAGGGTGAGACTAGCAAATACTCTATGAGGCAGAGCCACCAGTCTTTAAAAATAAATAAATAAATAAAAATAGGGGGAACGGCTCCCATCCCAAAGCAACACAACTGAGTCTTCCCAGACCTCTACACTCCAGCCTAGGAAGCTGACTCCTCAGCAAGGCATGAGCTGTGCATTGTGGGGCAACAAAGAGTTCAGAAGGTGGGGCTATTGCATTCCTCAGGCTGATGCTGTAAAGGGGAGAGTGCTCCACCCAAGAAAAATGACCTATGCAGCATGGGAGAGGGACTCAGCAGCAGTTATTCTGGCAGCTGTCCCTTTGGCTCTCTTCCCAGAGCCCAAAGCCCCAGTCTCTCCTTACAGGCTCTATTCCACTCCACTCTTCCTCTGCAGAAGCCCAGGGTGAGTTGGCTGTGATGAGATTTTGTGCATTGGCCCTTTAAGACCTGTGTTTCTAGAAGACTCCTGTCTCTCCCTGGAGGACAGAATCCCAACTGATTTTTACAGCCATATGCTATGTGGGTGCCTTTTCTCAACTATGGTGCTCATGGCTGGGGAGCCTGGTGTGGGGTTGAAACCCCATATTCTTGAGGGAACCTTTGCAGCTGAAATGACCCTCCATATTCTAAGCTGGGGCATGTAGGAACATCTCTGAACTTTCTATCAGTCTGGATGTGCTTCTTCTATAAATCCTTGTTTATAAGACTTTTGTTCAGATGGTCTCTGTTGGTTATTCAGGTTGATTATTCTGTATTTTAGTT
Source organism: Cnephaeus nilssonii (assembly GCF_951640355.1). Taxonomy (NCBI): domain Eukaryota; kingdom Metazoa; phylum Chordata; class Mammalia; order Chiroptera; family Vespertilionidae; genus Cnephaeus; species Cnephaeus nilssonii. The sequence continues at coordinate 9,164,566 of NC_137075.1, read as the reverse complement.
GTAATTCCAATTTGATCTTGGGAGGAGGTTAGTGTACCTTTCACCTACTCTGCTTTCCTCTCTCCTTCAACTTTAAATGATAGTCTTGGTTGTAGGTCCTTGTTTTTCATTATTTTGAATATTTTGTGTCAATATCTGTAGCATGCGAAGTTTCTGTTGAAAAATCAGTCTTATGAAAGTTCCCTTGTAGGTAACTAACTGTCTTTCTCTTGCTGCTTTTAGGATTCTGTTTGTCTTTAAATTTTGCCATTTTAAGTATGATGTGTCTTGGTTTGGGCTCTTTGGGTTCATCTTGTTTGAGATTCTCTGCACTTTTTTGACTTGTATGTCCATTTTCTGTGCCAGGTTAGGGAAGTTTTCAGTCATTATTTCTTCAAATAGGTTTTTAATCTTTTTTTCTCTCTCCCTTCTCCTTCTGGTACCCCATGATGTATTATTATGGTAAGTGTGGTTCAAGAGTCCCTTAAAATATTCTCCTTTTAAAAATGTTTTTTTTTTTTTTTGCTTGTTCAAATTGGATGTTTTCTGCTACCCTGTCTTCCAAATTACTGATTTAATCTTCTGCTTCATCTAATCTGCTGTTGATTCCTTGCAGTGTAGTCTTCATTTCAGCATTGTTTTTTTATTTCTTACTGGTTACTTTTTATCTTTTATATACATCCTTTTTTTATGCTTACTATTTCTTTGTGTGGCATTCTCACTGTGTTCCTCTATTCTTCTCTTGAGTTCCTTGAGCATCCTTTTTTTTTTTTTTTTTTTTTTGCATTTTTTTTTTTATTAAGGTATTATATGTGTACATATCTTACCATTGCCCTCCCCACACCCCACTCCCATATATGCCCCCACCCCCCAGAGTTTTGCATCCATTGGTTATGCTTATATGCATGCATACAAGTCCTTTGATTGATCTCTTATCTCCCCCACCTCTCCCTAACCTTCCCCTTGTAATTTGACAGTCTGTTTGATGCTTTACTGTCTCTGTATCTATCTTTTTGTTCAATTTTATAATGTTCTTTATCATCCATAAATGAGTGAGATCATGTGGTATTTTTCTTTCATTGACTGACTTATTTCACTTAACATAATGTTCTCCAATTCCTCCCAGGTTGCTGCAAATGATGAGAATTCCTTCTTTTTTATGGCAGCATAGTATTCCATTGTGTAGATGTACCACAGTTTTCTGATCCAGTCATCTGCTGACGGGCACCTAGGCTGTTTCCAAATCTTAGCTATGGTGAATTGCGCTGCTATGAACATAGGGGTGCATATATCCTTTCTAATTGGTGTTTCTAGTTTCTTCGGATATATTCCCAGGAGTGGGATTACTGGATCAAATGGGAGTTCCATTTTCAGTTTTTTGAGGAAACTCCATACTGTTCTCCACAGTGGCTGCACCAGTCTGCAATCCCACCAGCAGTGCACGAGGGTTCCTTTTTCTCCGCATCCTCGCCAACACTTGTCGTTTGTTGATTTGTTGATGATAGCCATTCTGACAGGTGTGAGATGGTACCGCATTGTTGTTTTGATTTGCATCTCTCGGATAATTAGTGACGTTGAGCATGTTTTCATGTGTCTCTTGGCCTTCCTTCTGTCTTCTTTTGAAAAGATTCTATTTAGGTCTGTTGCCCATTTTTTTATTGGATCATTTATCTTCCTTTTATTAAGTTGTGTAAGCTGCCTGTAGATGTTGGAGATTAAACCTTTATCAGTGATGCCATTTGCAAATATGTTCTCCCATGCAGTGGGCCTTCTTGTTGTTTTGTTGATGGTTTCTTTTGCTGTGAAAAAGCTTTTTATTTTGATGTAGTCCCATTTGTTAATTTTCTCTTTAGCTTCCATTGCCCTAGGGGCAGTGTCAGTGAAGAATTTCTTTTGGCATATGTCTGACATTTTGCTGCCTGTGGATTGCTCTAGTATTTTTATGGTTTCCCGTCTTATGTTTAATTCCTGTATCCATTTTGAGTTTATTTTTGTGTATGGCGTAAGTTGGTGATCAAGCTTCATTTTTTTGCATGTATCTGTCCAATTTTCCCAACACCATTTATTGAAGAGACTGTCTTTATTCCATTGTATGTTCATGCCTCCTTTGTCAAATATTAATTGAGCATAGTGGTTTGGGTCAATATCTGGATTCTCTATTCTGTTCCATTGATCTATATGTCTGTTCTTGTGCCAGTACCAGGCTGTTTTGAGAACAGTGGCTTTGTAATACAGCTTGAAATCTGGTATTGAGATCCCTCCTACTTTATTCTTCTTTCTCAGGATTGCTGTGGCTATTCGGGGTCTTTTTTTATTCCAGATGAATTTTTGGAGAGTTCTTTCAAGGTCTGTGAAATATGCCGTTGGTATTTTAATGGGGAGTGCATTGAATCTATAGATTGCTTTGGGTAGTATGGACATTTTAATGATGTTGATTCTACCAATCCATGAACATGGTATGTTCTTCCATCTGTTTACGTCTTCCTCTATCTCTTTTTTCAGTGTCCTGTAGTTTTCCGTGTATAGGTCTTTTACCTCCTTAGTTAAGTTTATTCCTAGGTATCTTAATTTTTTTGGTGCGATGGTAAATGGGATTGCCTTTTTAGTCTCTCTGTCTGTAAGTTCACTATTGGTGTATAGAAAGGCCATAGATTTCTTGGCGTTAATTTTGTATCCTGCTACATTGCCGAATTCATTTATTAAGTCTATTAGTTTTTTGACGGAGTCTTTCGGATTTTTTATGTACAAGATCATGTCGTCTGCAAATAAAGACAGCTTTACTTGTTCTTTTCCAATCTGGATGCCTTTTATTTCTTCTTCTTGTCTAATTGCAATGGCTAATACTTCCAGTACTATGTCAAACAAGAGTGGTGAGAGTGGGCATCCCTGTCTTGTTCCTGTTCTTAGGGGAAATGTCTTTAGTTTTTGTCCATTGAGTATGATGTTTGCTGTGGGTTTATCATATATGGCTTTTATTATGTTGAGGTATGAGCCATCTATTCCCACCTTGTTGAGAGCTTTTATCAAGAAAGGGTGTTGGATTTTGTCAAATGCTTTTTCTGCATCAATTGATATGACTATGTGATTTTTATCTTTCAATTTGTTTATGTGATGTATCATGTTTATTGATTTGCGGATATTGTACCATCCTTGCATTCCTGGGATAAATCCTACTTGGTCATGGTGTATGATCTTTCTGATGTACTGCTGGAGCCGATTTGCTAGAATTTTGTTGAGGATTTTGGCATCTATGTTCATGAGGGATATTGGTCTGTAATTCTCTTTCATTGTGTTGTCTTTATCTGGTTTTGGTATTAGGGTGATGCTGGCTTCATAGAAGGAGCTTGGAAGTGTTCCTTCCTCTTGAATTTTTTGGAATAGTCTGAGGAGGATAGGTTTTAGTTCTTCCTTGAATGTTTGGTAAAACTCTCCTGTGAAGCCATCAGGCCCCGGGCTTTTGTTTGCCGGAAGCTTTTTGATGACTGCTTCAATTTCGTCCATAGTTATTGGCCTATTGAGCTGTTTAGATTCTTCTTGATTGATTTTTGGAAGGTTATATTTTTCTAGGAATATGTCCATTTCCTCCAGATTGTCCAGTTTGTTGGAATAGAGTTGTTCGTAGTATTTTGTAACAATCCTTTGTATCTCAGCGGGGTCTGTTGTTATTTCACCTCTTTCATTTCTGATTTTGTTTATTTGGGTCCTCTCTCTTTGCTTCTTGGTGAGCCTGGCTAGAGGTCCATCAATCTTGTTTATCCTTTCAAAGAACCAGCTCTTGGTTTTGTTGATCTTATGTATTGTTTCTTTGGTCTCTATGTCATTTATCTCCGCTCTGATCTTTGTTATTTCCTTCCTTCTGGTTACACTGGGCTTTTCTTGCTGCTCTTTTTCTAGCTCTTTGAGTTGTAGGGTTAAGTAATTTATTACCATTGTTTCTTGTTTTTTGCAATAGGCCTGTAGAGCTATGAACTTCCCTCTCAAGACTGCTTTCGCTGTGTCCCATAGATTTTGGATTGTTGTGTTTTCATTGTCATTTGTTGTCATGATGTTTTTTATTTCTTCCTTGATCTCTCTGGTGACCCAGTCCTTGTTTAATAGCATACTGTTTAGTCTCCATGTGTTTGATTTCTTTGGATTGTATTTATTGTAGTTGATTTCCAGTTTTATGCCACTGTGATCTGAGAAGATGCTTGATATAATTTCTATCTTCTTGAATTTGAAGAGACTTTGCCTGTGACCCAGCATATGGTCTATCTTTGAAAATGACCCATGTGCACTTGAGAAGAATGTATATTCTGTGGCTTTGGGGTGAAATGTTCTGAAGATGTCAATTAATTCCATCTGGTCTAGTGAGTCATTTAGGATTGCTGTTTCTTTGCTGATTTTTTGTTTAGAGGATTTGTCCAGTGGTGATAGTGGGGTATTAAAGTCTCCTACTATGATTGTGTTGCTATTAATCTCTCCCTTGATATCCTCCAGGAGTTTTTTTATGTATTTGGGTGCTCCTATATTGGGAGCGTATATGTTTACCAGAATTATTTCTTCTTGTTGGATTTCTCCCTTTAGTATTATGAAGTGGCCTTCCTTATCTCTTGTTATGGCATTTACTTTGAGGTCTATTTTGTCAGATATAAGTATTGCTACCCCAGCTTTTTTTTCATTTCCATTTGCCTGAAAGATATTTTTCCATCCCTTCACTTTCAATCTGTGTGAGTCTCTTGTTCTGAGGTGGGTCTCTTGTAGACAGCATATACATGGGTCGTGTTTTTTTATCCATTCAGCTACTCGATGTCTTTTGATTGGAACATTTAGTCCGTTTACATTTAAAGTTATTACTGAAAGGTATTTGTTTGCAGTCATATCTATTTTTGTGTCTGTATTCCTTCTTACCTGTTTATTTCTTCTTTTTACAGTATTCCCTTTAGCAATTCTTGCATTGCTGGTTTGGTGGTGATAAACTCCCTGAGGCTTTTTTTGTCTGCAAAGCTCCTGATTTCCCCTTCAATTTTGATTGATAGTCTTGCTGGATATAGTATTCTTGGATTCAGTCCTTTGCTTTGCAACACTTTGTATACCTCCTTCCATTCACTTCTAGCTTGTTGTGTTTCTGATGAGTAATCATTTGACAATCTGATGGGTGTTCCTTTGTAGGTAACTCTCTGTCTCTCTCTTGCCACCTTTAGGATTCTCTCTTTATCATTTATATTTGCCATTGAAATTATGACATGTCTTGGTGTGGGTCTTTTGGGGTTGATCCTGCTTGGGACTCTCTTTACTTGCGTAACTTTTATCTTTCCCATATCCGGGAAGTTTTCTGTCATTATTTCTTCAAATAGATTTTCTAATCCCTGCTGCTCTTCTTGTCCTTCTGGCAGCCCTATTATACGCATGTTACTTCGTTTCATGTTGTCCCTAAGCTCCCTTAGGCTTTCCTCCTGCTTTTTAATTTTTTTCTCCAATTGCTGTTCAGCTTGAGCTTGTTTCTGTACCTGATCTTCTAACTCACTAATTCGGTCCTCTGCTTCTTGTAATCTACTGTTGAAACTTTCCATGGTGTTTTTGATTGTAGCTATATCACTTTTCATTTCTTCCTGATTCTTGCATAAGTTGTTGATTTTCTCATCCATCCGATGTATAAATTCCATGACCATTACTCTGAACTCCTTTTCGGTCATGTTGCAAGCTTCATTTTCACTAATTTCCTTTCTTGGCGACTCCACATTTTCTTTCCTCTGTGAGTTATTTCGTTTCCCCATTCTGGCTATTACCAGAAAGCTCAAGCTTCTGTTTGCGTGGACCTGGGCCGTGTGCTGTGGGGACTTCGCTCCACCCTAGTTTCACTGAAGTGCTCTGACACTAGGACGTGTGACTGTCTTTGGTTGGTGGGAACCAAACTTGCCCAGGATCAGTGTCCCCAGTGTTCCGTGTGGTCTTGTGTGCACATTTAGAATCAGGGGCCCTGTCTGCACCACACTGTTGGTATGTGCCGAGAATGAGATCCTTAGCATGTGCCAGGAGTCAGAGTTTCCCTGTGTCTGCACCAAGACTCGAGTGTCAAAGTCTCTGTTGCCTTGTGCGGTTTCTCGTTGAGAATCAGGGTCCCTGTGTGTGCACGCACCAACAATTGGGGTCGCTGGCTCTTAGTGTGAATGCACTGTGAGTCAGGGATCCCAGGCAGCTGTGTCCGGCGTGCCAAATTCCCTGAAGTGGGGCTGCGTCCTGTGTGTGCTCTCTCTACTGAGCCAAACCGGCTAGAGCGCACATTCTTAAAAACCTGAAGGTGAGCCGGCTCAGTGCACTCTCCCAAAGTCCCAGAAGGGGGGCGGAGTCCGTCCTGCGCGCCAAATTCCCCAAAGGGAAGCCCCTCTGTGCACGCTTTTAAGAATCTCCGAAGGGGGAGCTGTGACCCGCGAGCCAAATTCCCCCAAATTCCCCGAAGGGGAGCCCTCTGTGCGCACTGACAGATTTCCCCGACGGGGAGCTGCTTCTGTCCCGTGCGCGAGCGCGCGCCAAATTCCCTAAGAGGGAGCGCGGCCCTGCGCAAAGCTGGGCAGCTTGGGCGAGGGGCGCGCCTATCAGTTACTATGATGCTGTCTGTGCGCGCGCCTGTGAGCAGCTTGGGCGAGGGGCGCGCCTATCAGTTACTATGGCGCTTTCCGCACGCCTGTGGGCGCTCAGCAGCTTGGGGGAGGGGCGGGTCTATCAGTTACTATGGCGCTATCAGTGCCTGCGAGGAGGGGGGTAGGCTCTTTGACTCACGGAAATCTGCCGGGAAGTCTGGATTCTTGTTTGTTTGTCTGAAGCTGTGATAGCAGTTCTCTGTCCCCAGTGGCTGCAGGGTCCTGGTTTGTGTCAGAAGCCAGGATCCGAGTCTCAGGCAGCTCTGTTTCCCAAGATGGCGTGGTCTCTGCGTCCGCACCAGCCGCCGAGAAGTGTCCGCTTTGTGCGCGGGGCTCCGCCGTCTAGGGCTGCCCTGTTCGGGAGCCCCTTGTAAGACCTGCAGAATCTAACTGACCCTATCTCATACACACACACACACCACACACATCTACACTCTCCTCTGTGGGTTCCTCACTCACACTCTCTCTCTCCCTACCTTCCTGCCGGTCGCCATCTTTTTTTCGAGACTTCTCCTTGAGCATCCTTATAAGCACTGTTTTGAACTCTGTACCTGGTAGATTGCTTGCCTCCATTTAGTTTCATTCTTTTTCTAGGGTTTCTCCTATTTTTTTGAGACATGTTTCATTGTCTCCTCTCTGTGTCTGCTTATATATGTTAGGTAGACCTTCTATGTCTCCCAGTGTTGGCTGGGTGGCTTTATGTTGTAGGTGTCTTCTGGGACCAGTAGCACAGTCTCCCTGATCCCCTGAGCTGGGTGTTCCAGGAATGTACCTTGTATCAATTGTGTGTGCTGTCCTGTTGTAGTTGAACCTTGATTGCTATTGACATGTTGGTGAGTTGGGTTAACCCTCAGATGGACTAGTTATAAGGATTGGCCTTGACCACAGAATACAAGCTGCTGTGTTAGGGTCACTCCATGGAGCAGGATTTGCCACAGTGAGGCTCTGTTGCCCACTGAGACCACCTATTTGGTTTGCCATTTGTAGAGCTAATTGGGTGGTACTCTCTCGTGATCTGATGTCAGATACTAGGTGTGTTGGTTCTGGGGCTTCTTAGGAGAGACTAGTTCAGACCAATGTCAGATTCTGCTTATGACTGACCTGACGGGACCTGGAATAAACTACAAAGCTACCTTTCGTTGTTAGATACCTGTGCTATATTGGAGGTGTGTAGAAGAGGCCATGCTGCAAACCAAACTGAGGCTGGCTGCCCCCAGTAAATTACCTGGGGCCACTCAGCAATAGACACAGCTTATCCCAAGAATATCTGCAGCCTCCCAGATGCCCGTCATGCACAGCTGCTGAAAGATCCTCATGTAGTTATTGAGATGGATGGGGTGAGTGGTATTCACCAGGTTAATGCAGATTCATATTGGTGCCAGTGTAGAGTCTGGGGCCACTCATCAAGAGGCATAGGGCACTACAGCCCAGCTGCCACCTGCTTTAGGCCTCACATTTGAGAATTTTTAAGAAATACTAAAGTACAAGCCAGCTGCCTGCCACTGAAAGAGTCCCTGGTGGTGTAGGGAGTTGGGTACGGTCTGAGGAAATCATCAGAGTGGAATGAGGGGCGTTCACCAGTTAATGCAGATTCAGATTTTGAGCCAGTATCAAGCCTTGGTCCACTCATCAAAAGGCACAGTGCACATGGAGGCCAGGCGCCTCGTTCCTGTGGCCTGCATACCTTTGAGGGTTTTTAAGAATGACTGGAGTATAGGCCAAGGCTGGCTGCCTGTGGCTGAAAGAGCTCCTGCTAATGCTCTGGCTGAGTCCAGCTGCCAGCTCCTGAAAGCACTGTGGCAGCATGAGAGTTGTGTGGGACAGGGTCTCAGGGAATCACCATGGTGGGGTGAGGGCTCAACACGGGATAGATAGTGCTGGCCTGTTTACTGTGTGGGAGGGGCAATTGTGGCTGTCTCTTCATCTCTCTCCCCAAAGCCACACAATTCAGCCTCTACCCATACATCTCTTTTGCACCTCCCACCACTCTCCCTTTGCTGGACCTCAGAGTGAGTGCCTATGAGTGAGTGAGTCTGTACATGACCCCTTTAAGAGGACACCTGTGTTTCCAGAAGCTTTCTGTCTCACCCAGACAGATGAAATTATCCCTGATTTTCACAGCCAGATGTTATGAGGGCTCCTTCTCCTGGCACTAGTGTTCTGGGCTCGGGAGTCCAGTGTGGGACTGGGACTCTTTACTCTTCAGAGGGAATCTCTGCAGCAAATAAATCCCTCTTGATTCTTAACTGCCACACATGGGTGTAGAACCAGCGTATTTTGTGTCTCCACCTCTCCTACTGGTGTCAATGTGACTTCTTCTTTACATCCTTAGTTATAGGACTTCTGTTCAGTTAGTCTTTAGGTGGCTCTCCAGGTTGATTGTTCTATAATTTAGTTGTAATTTTGATGTGGTCATGGGAGGAGGTAAGCACAGCACCTCCTTACTCCACCATCTGGACCTGAGGCCCCCAGGGTCTACTTATTATTCTCACTGAATTAATAGCATCCTTTCTGGCAATCCAGATGCTTGTCTTTGCTAAGATCTCCTTGCCTTTGATAATGTGCTACTTTTAAGTATTCAAAACTGTTTTTTATTTTTCAGTTTTCAGTTTTTGTGGGGTTTTTTTGTGTGTGTGTGTTTTTGTGGGGTTGTTTTTTTTTTTTTTGCATTCCTTATAGTTTTTACAAAGGAGGTATTCTACATTGGTGGTGGCCCAGAATAGTACCAAGATTAAATTGAAAAAAAAAGCAGAAAGCAAATGATCTCCATGTCCTAATTTGAATACTTTAAAATATTTTATCTTTGTGGTTCTCTAATTTTTCTCAAATGTGTTAGTCCAAATAGGATGGATATTCACGGAAGGCTGAGATGTACCATATCCTCTTTCTGTATATCTCTAAATATCTCCAGTAGAACAAGGCACAAAGTAGATATTTAATAAAATATCTGTTAATCAATTTAAAGAAGAAAAAAAGCACTCCCTTTTACAAATCGTGTTTAAAGCTTTGACGTTACTTTCCCTAACATTGGTTTCTCACATGGCTAGGGGCAACTTCCACACTTCTGTGAGAGCTTGGAAATATCTGCAGCAAATTCCTTCAGTAACTTCTACCTCACTACAGAGTTGACACTGGCAAACTGCCACTAGGTTCAGTCTTTTTAACCATCCATTCATTCTACCTCCTAAATCAGTGTGATTCCCTGGATCAGAATCCAGGCTAAAGATCTGTCTGAAAGCAGCAGACTCCCTTTTTTAGATGACCACATTTTCTCAGTAAATTGAATGAATGAGTCTGCAGTTCGCTCAATGTGCCCATCCTTCTTTTTCTTGGCATGTTTGCTAGAGACCTGGCACATGGTCTTTTTTGGGCTGTGTTATAGTGACTGGATAATTCAGAGGTCTGGGACATGATTACAGTTGTGGAAACATCTACACAATAAAGAATGAGAGATAATAGCTTGTTTTAAAATAAACACATAGAAAAGTAGCTATGAATTATTCACTAGTATGGTGATTCATAGCTTAAGATCTGTAGTGCATAAGAAAATTTTTATGATATTTAATGTGCTCAGAAATGTAATTACATTTGGGTAGCTGAAAACACACATTATTTTGAAACTACAGAAGGTAATAGTAAGAAAGAATTCTTCAAAACAACTGTGAGCACATGCTGAATTGATTAAGATCTGTGTATCAGCAACAGTCATTCTTTGAGCTAACCTAGAGAAAGGCCTCTACAGAGATGAAAAAGTTGGTATAAGATTACTCATTGATGCCTAAATGTAAAACAGTGGAAATTATAATGTACAAAATAAAAATCATTAAGTGGTATAATAAGCAACTATCATATCAAACTTTCAAACATTGATTTCATATATTATGTGATAAAAATGCAGAGGAGAGAACTGTTCTGAGGTCCATGTGGGGACTGAATTTGTCCTTGATCTGTCCTTCAAATGATAACATAAGTTTATGCAGTAACAACCTTAAATAGACCTCACTGTATATTCACATACATTACCTCATGTAAAGTTTTGTGTCCCTGCAGCAGCCTAAGAAATTCATGAAAGAGAATGTGTCGATGTTGCAGTCTACCAAATGCTGCTTCCTGCTGGTATGCAATGGTAGTCAACACCGCATACAGAAACCTAGATTAGTCAAAGACTTCTAAACAACACTAAAAGCATCAAAGGGATTGGTGGTTGCCAGGGGTTAGGGGAGATGAAAGCAAGGCAAACTGTTTAATGGATAAGGGGTTTTACTCTGGAGTGATGAAAATGTTTTGGAACTAGATGGAGATAGTGGTAGCACAAATAATTGTGAATGTACTAAATTGTTTATTTTTAAATGGTGTATTTTATGTTATGTAAATTTTATTTTAATAAATTATTTTTTTAAAGAATTCAACAGAGACAACCCCACTGAATCTGAGGAAGTTGTATAAGCAACCAAGACAAAAATAGGATTGTGGAGGCACTGATTTGCAGATTAGAATGTTCCAGAGAATGTGCTAAAATGTTGAGTTTAGCAGGCACAGAGAGGACCGCCTAGGGGAAAATACTGCAATTTGTAAGTCTTTGGGGTATAAATGCATGAAAAAAGAAAATTTTTTAAAAACTGGGCAAGTTATAAATGGTAGGAGATCCTTTTTACAGCAGCGTAGTATTCCATTGTGTAGATGTACAACAGTTTTTTAATCCACTCATCTGCTGATGGGCACTTGAGATGTTTCCAAATATTAGCTATTATAAATTGTGCTGCTATGAACATAGGGGTGCATATATCCTTTATGATTGGTGTTTCTAGTTTCTTGGGATATATTCCTAGAAATGGGATTACTGGGTCAAATGGGAGTTCCATTTTTAGTTTTTTTTAAGGGAACTCCATACTATTCGCCACAGTGGCTGACACCAATCTGCATTCCCACCAGCATTGCACAAAGGTTCCTTTTTCTCAGTATCCTCTCTAGCACTTGTTGTTTGTTGATTTGTTGATGACAGCCATTCTGACAGGTGTGAGATGGTACCTCATTGTTGTTTTGATTTGCATCTCTAGGATGATTAGTGACTTTGAGCATGTTTTCATATGTCTCTTGGAGCTGGAGAGCATTATGCTAAGTGAAATAAGTCAGTCAGAGAAATATAAATATCACATGATCTGACTCATTTGTGGATTATAATGAACAACATAAACTGATGAACAAAAACAGATTCAGAGACTGAGAAGCATTGAGCAGATGCTCAAACCTCAGAGGGAAGATAGGGGAGGGTGGAGGGAAGGGGGAGAGATCAACCAAAGGACTTGTATGCATGCATATAAGCATAAACCAATGGTCACAGACATCAGGGGGTGAGGGTATGAGTGCGGGGATAGGGGGCACTAGGAGGATAAGGACACATATGTAATACCTTAATCAATAATAAAAAAAACTTGGAAAGTTAAAGGGATGGAAATTGTAATTACCTTCCACTTCACAGCCCAGCAGCTCCATTCTTAGCCCTAGTCCACCATGAGTGGCTCTCTCAGGGTAGATCCTGATGAATCGTGTGAAAAGAGGTTGAAAAGTTCGTAGCTCAGGTGTATCATAGTTGCTGTTGCCTTCAAAAGACTGTGAAGTATGAAAAATACCAGTTATTAATAAAACCTCCCATTCAGCAGAAGAGTCTCTTCTCCAGTCTTTTAATAGAACAGAGAAATAGGGATAATTCTACCACTTTGTAAATGCCTGACATTCCTTTCATAAATGAGAAAGGAAAAAACAATTTGACTTCTTTAAGAAGTGATAGATGTCATTTCTCAGAAACTAGAGTATACCCTGAGGTTTTACCAGAAGCAGTCATGAGACATGTTTTTAAATGATATGTTGATGTGCCTCAGAGAAGCAACACTTTTACCACTTCCTTGAGGTGGAGGACTATGATCCAGGAAGAGAACTTGCCATTTTTCAGAGCTTATAATAATCACCACATTTTCAATAACTACTCTTGTTACATTCTCTTAAATGAGTGGGTCCTCTAGAAGAGGGATGAATTAAATTGCTGAAGAAGGAAATAGTAAATTTAATGCAGTGCAAATGCTGTTTACTCAAGAACTTGTGTTATTCCAATGCCTGAAAATTCTATTTACATAAGGTGTTCCAGCTTTTGGGGGTATCTATATATATAAAAAGGCAGTGACCGTGATGACCAAAATGACCGTTTGACTGGTCACCATGCAGGACTAGTATAGATGCAGAGACACAGGTAAAGTCTATGAGAGAACTAATAATGAACAAGACAAATGCTTGCCTTCATGGAGCTCGCACTATAAGAAGGTTAGGTCAGGGATGAGAATTCAAAATTGCCACCAGCACAGACCTGAGGTGTTGCTTCTCAGAGTGGCCAGAGATACACCCTGTAGCGGACTGGGGGCATGACTGAAGGGCTGGTGCTGATGTGAAGGCAGGGCCATTCTGGATTTCCCAGAGGAGCCAATGGCTGCCTAGGAGGCAGAGCTTTTGACACTGACTGGCATAGAAACTGACCAATCAGAACCAAATCAGGGTGAACTGCGAGGAGCCAATGGCTGGCTAAGAGGCAGAGCTTTTGACGCTGACTGGCATAGAAACCGACCAATCAGAACCAAATCTGGGTGAACTGCGAGGAGCCAATGGCTGCCTGGGTGGTGGAGCTTTTGATGCTGACTGCATAGAAACTGACCAATCAGAACCTAATCTGGGTAAACTGCAAAGGCAGAGCCTAAGATAGGGGTTGAGGAGGGGTTTTAAGGGCAACAGCTGTTTGGTGTAAGGTGTAAGAAAGCAGTTCAATTTTTTAATAACCAGTTTGACAGTATAGTGTATATGGTTAGCTATCAGTCCAGATATAGGGCTTATGTAGTTTTGTCTGACAAGAGCATCTCCTCCTGCTGAAAAAGGCTTTCCCCTCCCATTTAAGCAATCCTATCCTATATAATTTATCTATACTAATAAAAAGGGTAATATGCTCATTAGACTGAGTCGACCAGCCATCTTCTGGATGTCCAACTTCTTTCCGGACAAAGCCATGGTGGTGGGGGCCAAGGCAGAGGCAGTTAGGGGCGGCCAGGCTGGCAGGGGAGCAGTTAGGGGCAAAATTAGGCTGTCAGGGGAGGGAAATTGGGGGCGATCAGGCTGGCCAAGGAGGCAGTTGGGGGTGAACTGGCCTGCAGGGGAGGGCCATTGGGGGCGACAAGGTCAGCAGGGGCGGGCAGTTGAGGGCATTAGGCAGGCAGGCAGGTGAGTGGTTAGGAGCCAGTGGTCCTGGATTGTGAGAGGGATGTCTGACTGCCCCCGAGGGGTCCCTGATTGGAGAGTGTGCAGGCTAGGCTGAGGGACACCCGCCCCCATGCATGAATTTCATGCGCTGGGCCTCTAGTTTGTAGATAAAAGACCTCCTTTTCTCAGGAAGGGAACAAGTGTATATGGTTAGCTATCAGTCCAGATATAGGGCTTATGTACTTTTGTTAAGTGATGTTCTGATGCGTAGAATTGCACCTCTTTGTCAAGCGCATTTCTAACTTGAAGTCAGTGACATATTTTCAGGAGCTAGGTTATCCATTGCCAGTGCTACTGCTGAATTATTTTTTTTTCCTTTTTTTACATTGACAGGAAGGTCAAAATCCTTGAGTGGAATCATAAGCAAATGGAGCAATGACTAGGCTTCTTTTCTTTTTTAGAAATGGATAAGCCTCACTTTATATCCTCTTCTCCCTACACCATTTTTAATCCAGTCCAGAATGGGAGAAGGGGAGAGAGACGAGTTTAGAAAAATCAAATTGCTTTATCATTAGGAGTGGCCTTTTATATATCAAACAGCCTAAGATGTTTACTGGTGAAAGGTATTGTTTAAAGTGCTTAAAATATATTAATTCATTTAATCCTTAAGACAACTCCACAAAGTAGCTTCTATTATTACCCTTATTTTACAGGTGAACCACAGAGAGGTTAAGCAACTTTCTCATGGCCATATGGTAAGTGATAGAGCTAAGATTCAAGCATGGGCAGTCTGAACTGGTGCTCTTCACTCTCATACTGCTGTGATGCTTCTGCCCTTGGAAATAATCTAGTCAAATGTCATAATTTCAACAGATGAAAACATTGAGGATCAAGGAATTGAGTTCTTTGCCCAAGTCCACACACTTAGTTTCATTGTTTTCTTTAAATTATCTCATTCTAAGCTACTAAACCTGGTAGATCAGACTGAGTGCATGGCCAGCCCCAGGCCCTGTCAGCAGGAGTGGGAACCATACCTAATAGTTGTCATAAAGCATCCAAAGAAGCTATCTTTCAATGGTGGAAATGTCATGACAAAACAGGAGACACATGTAGGAGGAGACAGACAGATTGGGTAGGTTGTGACATAACCAGGGCTTTTCTGAATTCTAGAAGTAAATTAATTGGTCCTTTCTGACTCAGAAAAACCTCCAGGAATCTCAAAGTACATTACTAACATAGACCCACTTCTCTCAATTAAGGTTTCCTTCTATTATTTCCAAGAGTAAATTCCCCATTGGCTGGGGTTCTGCATTCTTGATAGAATTACAGTTGCTGCCAGTAATTGAGAATCTGACATATGTTATTGTTAGGCTCAATTAAGTATTATCAATTAAGAGTAATCTATAATAATAAAAGCATAATATGCTAATTAGACCGGACATACTTCCAGACGTCCTTCTGTCCTTCCGGATGAAGCCAGGGCTGCAAGGGAAGCCCGGGTCTCGGGTGCCTGCCTGGGTGCCTGCCAGCGGCTGGAGGGAGGGAAGCTGGTGCCAGCAGCTGAAGGAAGGAAGGCCTACTCTTGCACAAATTTCATGTATTGGGCCTCTAGTATACTAATAACATAGCTTCAACAATCATAGGAGAAAAGCACTCTTTTAACTTGTGGTTTCTAAAATATTTTCAGAGTTTTTATCATATGTGAGTAGATATTTTCTTTCTTGTGTCCCAGACTCTTCTCCTAATTTTAACTTGAGCAAAGAATTAGCACAAAGTAAATGCATTATAAAAGCTGTCAGTGATGAACTGGGAAGAATATTAGCAATGAAGAGCCATATAGAACAGTGCTAATTTTTTTAAAAAAAATATATGTTTTTATTGATTTTTAGAGAGATAGAAAGGGAGAGAGAGATAGACACATCAGTTGCCTCCTGCATGGCACCCACTGGGGATTGAGCCTGCAACCTGGGCATATGCCCTGACTAGGAATGGAACCAGTGACCTCCTGGTGCATGGGTCAACGTTCAACCACTGAGCACACTGGCTGGGCAGAATTGGGTTAAGTTCACTAACATGAGATCATTTATAAAAAATCTGTGTCCTTTTACTAATCATGTTTTAGAAGAGGGCTTTGTGTATTTAGACCTTCTATCTGTTCCTGAAAAGTCTAGTTAATACAAAGACAGATATATCTTGTCCATCATTTGAGAGTAGGAAGCAAGGAGAGGGCATATAAGATTTTAAATCCATTAAAGTGCTGTTTCATTTCACAAAATAGTACTCATTTTACTGTTTACTGTACATGGCATCCTAAAGAGGTAACCTTCATTTGTAAGTTTAAATATAGTATGTTTTAAATATCTTTATATAATTTATAAATATGTACTGCTTCTAAATTGAAGGTTTTACCAGTTTCTTTTCTCATATAAATATTTTATTTCTGGGAAAGGGCATTTAGGGGTAACTTATTAAGCTCTATATAAACAACATAGAAGCTTTCATGGTTTTAAATACCATAGAAAGATGATAATAATTAATAATCATATTTTAGATATAAAATTAAACACATTCAACCAATCTTGAATGGTTTGTGTTTGTTTCTTTTTGTTAAAATTGAAAACTGTGTGTTGCCTTCTTGAGGAATTCTATATGCAATGTATTACGAGAGTGATAGCTTTAGACTTGATAGCAGACATGTGCATGTACAACACAGGGAAACATATGGTGCATCCTTCCAGAGGTTACGGTAATTTGTTATCTTTCTGTCTTAGAACCCTAGTATTGAAGAACAAGTCACTACAGCACACACTGCCATGTGATAGCAGCTCCAGGAAGTTGTTGATTTCCAGCAACACTTTGTGATAGTCACAAGGCTCACTACTCCTCCAGAGATTGACTCTTAGGGAGAATTGCAGTTTTCTATTTATTTTACTTTTCCTTTCACCAAAACAAGAAGGTCAGACATAAAATGGAAAAGAAATGGACACAAGAAATAAAATATCTATGCACAGATGACAACAACTCAGACAAAGTTTTGGAAATCACAAGTTAATGAGAGGTGAGATGGGAGTGAAATTCTTTCACTTCTGACAGCATCATCCCTGTCAGTGGCTGACCTGCAGCCAGTGAGGGAAAGGAAGTCTCTGCATAACCCCATGTCTGACAGAGTGGAGCTGACTGCACTGCCTGACTTTTGCTTTCCTGCCTTTAATGCCTTTGCTTGAGTCATATATTAAGCCGCATTCCCACACTTGCATAGAATGGGACCGAAGACAATATTCCCTCCAATTAGCTAGAATCTTCTTTTCACAAAAGGGGTAGGTCCTGGGCAAAGTGGGGTTGGGAAGGATGGAACCAAAAGACCAATTGTTTTGGGTGTGAGAAGTTTCATTAGCCGAATACAAATCCCTCACCACAGATAGCACCGAATATCTGTGGTTTGTTACTTATTTTAGTCTCAAACCAGCTTCTGGGTCACCCAACACACTCCTTTCCTAGTTGGTATTGTGTGCTCAGGAAATTAAAATACATTTAATAATCACCCTAAGTAAAACATAATCACTAAAGAACATCTGTTTGGTTAAAAAATATCACACCACATGTTCTGTTGAATATTGGAATGGATAACCTTGAAGACATTATGCTAAGTGACAAATACAGGGTGAGGCAAAAGTAGGTTTATAGTTGTTCATATGGAAAATAATACAATAATCAATGAATGATAGTACAAAAATAAACTGTGTTTTGCATACTCACAACTGTAAACCTGCTTTTGCCCTACCTTGTATTATATGATTGCACCTGTATGAAGCAGCTATAATTGTCAAATCCATAGAGACTGAAAGTAGAAAGGTGGTTTCCAGGGACTGGGGGAGATGAGAAATGGGAGCTATTGCTTAATGGACACAAACTTTCAGTTTTGCAAGATGGGGAAGTTCTGGAGATTGGTTGCTGAACAATATAAATATACTTAACATTACTGAACTGCACACCTACAAAGGTTAAGAAAGTAAATTTTGTGTTATGTGTATTTTATCATAATTAAAAAATTTTAAAAATACACTTAAAGGAAGGAAGAAGATCGAACGGGAAGGGAAGGAATTAACTGATAAATTAGAATCTGCTGAGAGATTTTAAGTTTCCGCCCAGTTTCTGGTGGCAACCACCTGGTCCCCACTCTCACGGTTACCCTGTCTCCTGTCTGTGTCCGACCCTAAGGGAGGGAAAGGTGGACAGATTTGCAGTTCTTTTCCATGTTGATCTCAGACATCACTTTCTATACCTCAGTCCTGTCTGTCCTAGAATTGGGGGTCACTGACCTCAGGAATGAAAGGAAATAAGAAGTCTTTCTTCCTCAGGAAAGGGCAAAGGCCCTTGAGCTAAGTCAAGGATGTGAGGAAGGACTTCCTCCTGGCAGTCCATTTGCTCCCTGTCCCTGGATCTTACCTTAGCCTTGCGCTTGCTGTCATCCATGATCATTTTCCAGTCGGAGCCATTGTTGCTGTATCCAATCTTGAACTTCCTCATGGAAACTTTGTTCTCCCGGTGCTTTCCCCCCTGAATGATGATGCCCCTCACAATCTTCTCCTCCCCTAAGTCCACTTGGAGCCACTCGTTTATGTACGGATGAGGTGCAGGTGGCAGTACCCAGCCAGAGCGACTAGTCACAAGGCGAATGTTTTCAGGCATCCAATTCCTGTCCCCTTGGTTTGAGGCTGTAATCTGGGAGTCAGAAATAAGTCCAGACACCATGCCCAACATTCCAGAGCAAGGATAATCTAGAGGGTGAAATGAAATAATGTAAAATGATTTTATTCTTAGAAAGACTATGACATATTGAGTAAAACATTTTCTGTACCCATGCCTATAAATGTTTAAGTCTCTGTATCATTTAAAATTAAACTTTCCTCCTTATACCACACTCCAATAAAGAAAAAATTCAATAAGAACGTACATTTCCCTCCTTTCTGAGTTTTTCCAAGACAATTAATAACATCATAGATCTTTTTATATTTTCTATAGCAACCCATGTAGCTTTTGAGAATAATGAGAGTATCAATCATTCATTAATTGATTGGGAGCTTAAAAACAAAATGTTCAACATTTCAATTATTTTCCTTTCAAAATTATACATCTCAAACAAAGACATGCACAGGAATAATAACCTATTTTTCTTTGAAACAACTCAATTCTGCATAATATAATCAAAAGTTAGTCTCAAGATATAATCATCTTAGGAGGCATATATCTAACTAGTGACCCGGTGCATGAAATTCCTGCACATTAAAAGGGAATTAGAGGAAATATTTTAATATTGCTATTTGCCCTTTCTCTATAATAGAAGTGTCAGAGATGAAAGAAAATTAGTAAAATGTATATGAAAATCTTCCTCCTGTCAGAGTCTGGGGCGTGCCGCAGGACCCAGAGTCAAGTCCCCATCCACCGGCGCGTGCCTCAAAATTGCACAAGACCAAAACCGAGCCGGCCCCACCCCCATTGGGCTAGATCCAGACCTGGCTGGCCCCACCCTTGTCAAGCCCCGCCAGGCGGGGGGCGCAGCCTCAGGTTCCCTGGCCTGGTGGCAGGCAGGGGGCACGGCCTCCGGTCCCCCATCACGCCCCGCCAGATGGGGGGGGGCATAGCCTGAGGTCAACCATCAAGCCCTGCTGGGTGGAGGGGGCACAGCCTGAGGTCCCCCAGCCTGGGGCGAAGGGCATGGCCTGAAGACCCCCTGCCCAGCACCAGGGAGGGGGGCACACCTTGAGGTCCCCTGTCAAGCCCTGCCGGGTGGGGGGGGCACAGCCTGAGGTACCCTGTCAAGCCCCGCCAGGAGCGGGGCATGGCCTCAGGTCCCCTGCTAATTGTTCATTACAGAAACCCTGCCTCTGCTGTGGGCGCAGCCAACTTGTGACAGCATGAGGGTTAATTTGCATATTATCTTTTTATTACATAGGATACAATTAAACTATGTCAATGTTATCAGTTGAACCTTAAGAATTAACTACCGAGATACATTCCAGATCATGGACTGATTTACAGTATAGATCAT
Source organism: Cnephaeus nilssonii (assembly GCF_951640355.1). Taxonomy (NCBI): domain Eukaryota; kingdom Metazoa; phylum Chordata; class Mammalia; order Chiroptera; family Vespertilionidae; genus Cnephaeus; species Cnephaeus nilssonii. The sequence continues at coordinate 9,144,682 of NC_137075.1, read as the reverse complement.
GTCATTTTTATTTTTTTTTTACAGTTTGGGCCTACTCACATAGCAATTATGCATACACTTTCTTTTTTTTTTCTTTATTGATTAAGGTATTATATATGTGTCCTTATCCCCCCCATGGCTCCCATCCTCCCACTCATGCCCTCACCCCCCTGGTGTCTGTCTCCATTGGTTAGGCTTACTAGTATATATGCATGCATACAAGTCCTTTGGTTGATCTCTCCCCTTTACCCCCCCCCCCTCCCCTACCTTCCCACTGAGGTTTGACAGTCTGATTGATGCTCCTCTGTCTCTGGATCTGTTTTTGCTAATCAGTTTATGCTGTTTGTTATATTCCACAAATGAATGAGATCATGTGATATTTATGCATGCACTTTCAACCAAGGATGCCAGGCCTTCCATTGGATGTCCTTGCATAGCCGCTTCTCATTTACCCCTTACATAGAGGCAACTGAAATGAAGAACTTCTTCACCAGGGGTGTGGGGTACAGGGAGGCTTTCTCTCATTCTGTTCCTTCCATCTTGCCCTTCCCACTATCGGACCAGTTAAAATCTTGACCCATTTTCAAATGCCATGTCAGTTATTCTCATCTCTTCAACTGGGGGTGGTTTCCTTCTCTGGAGGTCTTCTCATATATCAATGGCCACATTCAGTTCCTTGGATGACTGCTATTTGCCTCCCCACATTTTAAGTTCTCTTGATGGAAGAACCAAGTCATATTTAAAATTTTTTTATGACTTCTCGTGCCTTGCTTTATAAATAGTATTTGCTCAACAAATATTCATTGAATGAATCAACTTATTAACACAATGAAAGGCAGCTGTCCATTTTCAAAGCACCTTTTCCTAGATGGGATCAGGAAACTAACAATAAATTCAATGGGGCGTATGAAAAATTTACAAAAACTACTTTACTGGGGGGGGGGGGCTATAAAATTTTAGCGTTAAAAATAGAAGTCACATTTTTAGTCAGTGTGGTCACACCTGCTTGATTCAAAACTAGCTTTTATAAAGAAAATGTTTAGCTGGTAATGAGGACCAGATGTTACCATTTGGAGAAAAACACAATTAACTTGAATATTGTAACAAGAGCAGAAACTTTACCAAATGAATGTCCTTTCTCTAATGCAGAGCTGGATAGGGTGCAGTTTACAACCCACAAACCTAGCATGCCCAACCCCTATTGGGCCAACGGATACATTGGAGGACAGACTGCCATTCCTTCTGTCTGTCTGTCTCATCCAAAAACAACGAAGAACAGTAAAAGGGAACCTTGATTGGCCTTTGACCGAAAACTTTGAGAATCTTTCAGCAATGCTTGGGAGAAAAAAAAAATTAACAATTCAAGGTGTAAATGAGATGGAGGGATTTAATTTCATTTTCCATAGTAGTAGGCTGGGTCAGATGTACTTCAGCCTGGCTGCATGTCAAATCCTTTGGAAATAATATTGCCAGATTTAGCAAATAAGCAATCAGATAAAAACAAAACAAACAAAGAAAAAACAAGAAACATGATGCCAAGCTAAATTAGAATTTCAGACAAATAAGGAATAAGTTTTTAGTATAAGCTTCTCCCAAATATGGCATGGAGCATACTTATACTAAAAAATTATCTGTCATTTATCTGCATAAGACTTAAATGGACATTTTATATTTTACCTGGTAACCCTGTTTGCAAAGCTTAAAACCAGTCCTAGATGAAGAGATGAGTCTGTGATGGTGAATTGAGGTGGTTGTTTTCACTAACATTATTTTATAATAAAATCTTTTACTTTAATGGGAAAACTGAGATATACTGATAAGTCAAATACTCAGTTAACCAACCTTCAAAGAATGAGAAGGTAATAACTTCAGTTGATGGAAGAACCTGAGTGAGCATAATTAAATCTTCCCCTGATGACTCAGAAGGTATCTTTGGATGCTGTGGTGCCTGAGATTATCACTGAGAAGTTCTGATTAACATAGGAACACACTAATGTGTGCAGAAGCACTACTTAATACATGCCTGGGTAACAAATACAAGTTAATAGAGTTTGTAGTGTGTTCTCATACATTAAGCAGTTAACCTACAAGATTAATTTTACCAATTTCCATCTTTGCCAAAATGATAAAACCTGCTTTGTAAATCACTTATAAAGTAGAATGGTTTGCTATATTCTTGTTTGTATCTCTATAGGATGACACATCATTGTATACTCTGGATTATCCAAGATTAAAAATTTCAAAAACGTATTTTTTGAATACTTTAAATCAACAACAATTAGATTAAAATGGGGGTTCTTGAGAGTTTGGAAGTCAAGTGCTGCATTCACATGGTAACTTTTAATTCAATCGTTTTAAAAAATTCAGATTGAGTTAGGACCTGCCTCCTCAAGAGGATCTCAAATTTTGAGATCCATCACTTGTTTCTCAGAAGGCATCAATAAAACTGCAATTCATTCATTCACTCATTCATTCAAAAATCAGCACGTGGAACACATTATGTTCCAGGCATATAAGACACAACAAAAAAATCAGTCCACCAGGGCCACTTCTTTCATCAGCCTCCACTATGAGGGGAACATGGCCTCTAAAAGAAAATTTTCTCACTAGAGTGTCTGCTTGCTGGGGCTTATTGTAGGGTCAATTTATTGTCTACTATGCACTGTCTAGTTACTGGGTACCATTTAGTAAGCACTTACTCTAAACGAGGTATGTTATATATATATTCTTTTGCTGAATCCTTATTATGGCTGAATTAAGTTTAATCTTTTTAAAAATATTTTTTATTGATTTCAGAGAGGAAAGAAGGAGAGAGAAATAAATAACCTAAATATGTATATTACTATAACGTTAAAAGATAGTGCCTCTTGCACTCCCCCCACTGGGATCAAGACTACAACCCAGGCATGTGCCCTGAGCAAAATAGAACCATGACCTCCTGACTCAACCACTGAGGCACACTGGCCAGGCTGAAATAAGGTTAAGTTTACTGACCAGGAAATGAAGGTCAGAGGGACTAAATGTCTTGCTCATGGTCACACATTCACTAATGGATAGTTCAGAGCCAAGGCTGGATGTCTGTGTACCTTCTGTCCATGTGACCATCATTATAACATGCTAGCCTCTTTAAAAAAAGCCTGCCTTGATCAATTGTTTGGAGATTGTAGCTGTCTTACTAGAGAGAAAATATCTAAAATAAAGTAGGGGTCACAAATAACAAACTAGCCCTATGAGCCTAAAGGCAGTATCTTATTTGGAAAAACAAAACAAAACCTCAGTCTATATACTGTAGTTGTAAAATAGAATATGCTATTTCAGATATCTGGTTAAATAAGTCATTTAATCATTTAAAAAAATATAAAGACATTATTTGCCTCTTTACATGAGAAGACTCACACATTCTTATAATTAACTCTCAGGAAACTCCTTATGAAAATGAAAACAAAGCATTCAGGGTTAAATAAGTATTTTATTTAACTAAAAGGAGAGCCTGGAAATTCAGAGTTCAGACGAACACATTTGGAGTTTTTATAAAGTTTACCCCTCTTTTTTTTCTGTACAGTGACATGAAATTAAGATGGAGTAATAGGCCATAAATTTCCACCTTGACTTAAAATGGCCTTGTCTCTGCAAATTTATGGGTATCTCTTAAATTTGTAATGCTCTGAAAATGACCTAGAACTTTCCCTTATATAACTTCTGAGAAAAAATAAAGCCAAGGTTATATCTTACTTTTCAAATGTCCTTTCCTCCTCCAAACCCTCCCACCCAATTCCTGCCTCCAAGGCCTTGACCTTTCTAAGTCTTAGGTCCTAAAACAATAAACATGTCTGTCTATATGATGGAAATAAATAACATTTTGGTAAGAAATCAGATGTCAGCTTTTACTTTCTAAAATGGGCTCTACTGTAAACAGTGTAGTTTTATTTTTTCCCCACTTAGTTTGTTCTTTTCTAAATTGCTTACAATTTCATGGAAAATTGCCTGGGTGACTTTTTTTTTTCCCTTCAAAAAAATCAGTATTTTCCTTATCTAAAAATAATTATACTAAAGAGGATAAAAATAAAAACAATAGAGTTGGCCTTCATGGAATGAGAAATTAAATACCCTAAATATGTATACTAATATAACATTAAAAGATAGTTCACAGACTTTTAAAAGTTGTTTACTTTTCATTACTTTTGGTGAATCAGTTATTGATTCTGTTTTGAATTTTTAAACTTACTTTAAAGGTTACATTGTACTGCTCTTTTAAAAATGAAAACATTGCATTATATTTATTTAAATGAAAGGGAACTCTGATGTGACTGCTATTTTCTTCAGAATGCCCAGTGGACAAGTCATAACAGTTCTGATAGCCATAGCAATACAGTGAGAATAACAGCAGGACCATTCTTTTCCTTCTAGCTCTGTCCTGACCTGGCCACTTTTTATTTTAGCTACTTAGTCTCTTAGAACTACACTTTCTTCATCTCTTAAATAACCCACCTACTTGTAGCAAATTTAACACACTTTAAAGTCTTATTAATGCCAGAATAAGCAAATTAAAAAACTAGATGTATTGCCCAATTTATTTCTAAAATTAGTATTTTATTCAACAAAAGATAGCTATTGAGACAACAGCTAAGAGAAAGTTGCCAAGGTAGTTAGTAAGAGGAGAAATTCTTGCAATTTAAACTCCTTAACTGTAGTTCATGAGGCCACCTCTAGAATTCAAAATTAAAAAGATAAAGCAGGAGGAGAACATTCCATGCAATATGCAAATAGACCAAATGGTGGAACAACCAAACAACCGGTCGCTATTACGTGCGCTGACCACCAGGGTGCACACACGGAACATGGCAGGCGTCGGCAGCAGGCAGCAGAGCACGAAACATAGTGGGCATCGGCTGTGGCGGGATGGTGGAGCAGGTGAGCAGGGGCGCTAGACCAAGGTGGGGTGCTGGTCGCTGTCATCAGGGTAAGCCTCTGATGGTTACTGAAAATTCTTTGCTCCCGCACACTGGGGTGCTGCCGGGCACTCACACCTGCTGTTGGCACCAGAGCCGCTGCAGGCATCCACTGCTGGTGCCTGGTACCAGCCCCGATCACTTTGGCGTCATCTCTTTCAACTCACCTGAGGGCTTCTCTACCTCCTCTTGCTCTTGAGGGGCGATTGGGGCAGCAGCCATCGCTTGCACCCACTGACAGCACCGGCCCCGCTCACACCCGCTGCTGGTGCGGACCCCAATCGCTCCGTGCCATCAGCGGGTGCAAGCGGGGCCAGCGCTGTCAACACATGGGAGCGGTGGCGGGAGAGGGGTTGCGGGCAGACAGGGGACTGGGGGCAATGGTGGGAGGAGCAGACGGAAGCTTTGAGGATGGGCCAAGACCTGCCCCTGTGCCCACCACAGCCTTGCTGCCCACAGTTTCTTTCAAGGTGCACACATTCGTGCACTGTGGCTCTAGTTTACTATAAATCTACTAAGTACTTGTCAGTGTGCCCAGCACTTAAGCGAGAGAGATAAAAGGCATGGCACTTGCCTTCATGGAGCTTACGGTTTAGTGGAAAGGCACCAGTTCACAAATACAAACCACATGCCGGCTGTGTTAAGTGCTTTATACCCACGAGCTAATCCGTTATCAGAAGAGCCCTGAATGGTGTATGTGAGTACGACTGTTTCCAGGTGAGAGAACTAAGGCTTTGAAAGGTACTAAATTGCCCAAAGAAATAAGCTAGTGAATACAACAAGTAGAATTGAAACTCAGGTTTGTCTAAATCCAAATGAAAATGACCATATATATACAAAATGACTCTTCCTGAATTTAAAAGTTTATATAAATCATAACTAGGCAATCTTTAAGCTGGAGCTTACCTGTTATCTTGCAGCCATATACTTCAAACCTCATAGATATACCATTTTCCCAAGTCAGAGGTTTAATCCGGACAAATCGAGTTATCAGTGGTTTGGGGAAAACTCCAAACACAACATCTGTGGGGTTGGTGTTTCCCTGAAAGATCTATATGAAAAAAAGAAAGGGCCCTTTAATAATAGGCTTTTGGGATTGAAAACAAATAAAAAATATGTTTTTACAAATGCTTGTAAAAATTATTTACAATTTCAACATTTTCTATCCAGGTTGAGGTGGTGTTAATAACTTATCATGTGTTGTGTTGTTGTTTTTTAAATGATGGCAATCAGAAAGAATCATGTCTAATATAGAACTGGTGCATGGTGCATGAAAATTCATGCACTGGAGTGGTGGGTCCCTCAGCCTGGCCTGCCCCCTCTCACAGTCCGGGAGCCCTCAGGGGCGGGAGGCGACCCAGCAATCAGGAGGTGACGCCCCATCACACCTCTGCTGCTGCCACTGCTGGCAGCGCAAGCCTTGGCAGGCCCTGGTTACCTGAACCTCGGGCAGCCCTGGGTGGCTGGGCAGCTGCCATCCGAGGCTTGCCTGCACCTCGGGCCGACCCTGGGCGGCTGGGGAGCTGAGGGGACTGGGCGCCGCCATCTTGTGGCTGTGGGCACCGCCATCTTTGAGGGTGTGACATTCAATTACCATAATCCCTCCTTATTGGCTGTGGGCATCGCCATCTTTGCAATGGTGTGAGGTCAATTAGCATATTCCCTCTTTATTAGATAGGTTTGTCCTAACCACCCATTCAATTTTCAGAGTGGCTAGAGCCTCCAGAGCACTGTTACAAGGGTAATATTTATTTAAAAATGCACACTATTATATTAAAAAGTGGGCAATTATTAACTTTATCATATGGACCTACAAAATGCTAAGGACATTTGATGGGAATTCTCCTTATTTTACTTTCCCAGGAACTCCCAGAAAGTCTGCTTTTTTAATTCAGTATAAGGCCTGGCTTTTTGAAATTCTATGTTCCCTGCTATAACACTAGGTCAAGTGGCTTTCTCTCTTTCACTCCCATTTCTTGATGGAAGATCTTTTCTCTGACATTCAATAATTACTTTAAACTTTCTTAGTTATTGGCAAAATTTTGTTTTAGTGGTCAAAATAAAAACTTAGTTATAAATAATGTATAATTAGAACTCAGCTTTTCCTGGGCTTCTGTCTAGTTTTAAAAGGAGTCATTTTATTCTAACCATCAGTGTAAGATTGCCTGTCACAAACCAATTTCCCAAAAGTATTTGTCAGGGCCACAGTGCCAGGCCTGGTGCCACAGTCATAATCTCCAAGCAGTGGAGACTGTTTGCCTTTGTGGAACATTCTGGCAGTAGACCCACCTCAGGTGAAACCAAAAGCTTCCACTTTCCTGGATTTTACTTGGCCCTGGATTGGGGATGGCCTGTATGAAAGTGGCTGTCTCAGTTACATGCTGTGGGTGACAAGCACAGCCAGGCCAGACTCCTCTTCTCAGGTGGTGTAACTCAAGTTTACTGGGCTCATCAGAGGCATGAGTTTCCTCGCCACCTTCCCAAATAAGTTCATAGAGGAGAACCACAGTTTCCCAAGGTTTGCTCTTCTCCTGGGAGATAGGGCTTGTAAAAGTCAAATGGTGTTTTTACTTCATTTAGCTTAAGTGGCCTGCACAATTGAAGGGGGTCAATGCTTTCCAAAGTTGGCTGTTAGCCTGATCCCTCTCCAGAGAAAATTTAATATCATAATTTATCCTAGCCTGTGATGGACTTCAGATGCCTATCCCACTTCAGCATCTCTCTCTGGGAAACAATCTGTGTGGGAGCATTTTTGAGTGACAAAGAATAATAGGTAGCTGCCAGAAAGAGTGGAGTCCCAAACTATGGTGCTTAACGTGTCAACAAGTCCACTTCAGGGAAGCCCAGCAGTCTCTTAGGAGCACTGCATGGGCCAATGCTCAGCTCACACTGAGGGATTTTTTTTTCCCTCTGAAAACCTAAGGACATGCATTCTATTCAACATGGAGAGGACTGCTGAGGTTGTGATGGTCCCAGGCTGCTCCTGCTGAGGTACAGCCAGCTCTCCCTGAGGAAAGTAGGAAAGAGGGTAGAGGGCAGTGGCTGAAAGGCCCCAATGTATGGAGAAAGGCAGGTAGCCAACAATAACTAGACTCTAGTGGAAGCTCAGATTTCATTAGATTCAATAAAAGTGCTCAGACAGATGCCAGGTCTTTATCTTTGTTGAACCTTTCTATATTCTTTCTGCCTCCCACTCTGAAAGCTCTTATATGTGCCAGGGTGTTCTGATAGTGGACATCTATTAAGAGCTGTGTGCATTGTCAGATATCCCCTGAGGACTTGTGTGTGCTTCCTGACACCCCTCTGAGCCCTGTGGACAGCCGATGGACAATAGCTTCAGAGAAGGTCTTGGAGATGTAGCATTATTTTAATTTATTTTATTATATATATAACTAGTGGCCCGGTGCATGAAATTCGTGCATGGGGGTGTGTGTGTGTCCCTCAGCCCGGCCTGCATCCTCTCCAATCTGGGACCCCTTAAAGGATTTCTGTGTGATCGGGCCTGAACTGGCAGTCGGATATCCCTCTCACAATCTGGGTCCACTGGCTCCTAACTGCTCACCTGCCTGCCTGCCTGATCGCCCCTAACCACTATGCTTGCTGGCCTGATTGCTCCCAACTGCACCCCACTTGCAGCCTGATCACCCCTAAATGCCCCCCTTGCTGCCTGCTCACCCCCAGCTGCCCCCCCTGCCAGCCTGCTCACCCCCAACTGCCCCCCCCTGCAGGCCTGCTCACCCCAACTGCCACCCCTGCCAGCCTGATCACCTCCAACTGCCCTTTCTGCCAGCCTTCTCACCTCCAACTGCCCTCCCCCACCAGCCTGATTGCCCCAAACTGTCCCCCTGCCGCCAGCCTGCTCACCCCCAACTGCCCCCCCTGCACTGACCTTCTCACCCCCAACTTCCCCCCCTTGCTGACTTTCTCGCCCCCAACTGCCCCTCTTATAGCCCCCAGCTGTCCCCTCTGCCAGCCTGCTCACCTCCAACTGTCCCCTGCACTGGCCTTCTCACACCCAACTGTCCCCCCCTGCCAGACTGCTCACCCCCAACTGCCCCCCACATCAGCCTGCTCACCTCAACTCCCCCCCCCCCCCGCTGGCCTGCTCTCCCCCAACTGACCCCTGCCAACCTGCTTGCCCCCAACTGCCCCCCCACCAGTCTGCTTGCCCCCAACTGCTCCCCCTGCTGGCATGCTCACCCTCAACTGCCTCCTTGCCAGCCTGCTCACCTCAACTGTCCCTCCTGCCAGCCTGCTCTCCCCCAACTGCCCCTCTGCCAACCTGCTTGCCCCCAACTGCCCCACCCACTAGCCTGCTCGCCCCCAACTGCCCCCCCTGTCAGCCTGCTCGCCCCCAACTGACCCCCCCATGCTGGCCTGCTCGCCTGCTGGCCCTCAACTGCTCCCCCTGCCAGTGTGCTCACCCCCAGCTGCCCCCCTTGCCAGTCTTATTGCCCCCAACTGCCCCCCTGCCAGCCTGCTCACCCCCAATTGGCCCCCCTGCTGGCCTGCTCTCCCCCAACTGCCCCCTCTGCCAGCCTGATCATCCCCAACTGCCCTCCCCTCCTGGCCTGATTGCCCTAACCGCCTCTGCCTCACCCTGCCACCATGGCTTTGTCTGGAAGGACGTCAGGAAGGTCTCCCAGTCTAATTAGCATATTACCCTTTTATTAGTATATATATATATATATATATATATATATATATATATATATATAATTGATTTCAGTGAGGAAGGGAGAGGGAGAGAGATATAGAAACATCACTGATGGGAGAGAATCATTGATCAGCTGCCTCTTGCATGCCCCCTACTGGGGATGGAGCCCACAACCCGAGCATGTGCCCTTGACCAGAATTGAACCTGGGACCCTTTGCAGGCCGACACTCTATCCACTGAGCCAAACTAGCTAGGGCAGCACTCATTTTTTAAAGAAATGTCCTGAAGGTCAGAGGCCAGTTCTCCCATGCTCTCTGTTTTTAAAATATGTTTTTCTTAATATCAGAGAGAGGAAGGGAGAGAGAGAGAGAGAGAGAGGGAGAGAGAGAGAGAGAGAGAGAGAGATAAAAACATCAATGATGAGAGAGAATCATTGATCAATTGTCTCTGGCAAGCCCCCCACTGGGGATTGAGCCAGCAACCCGGGCATGTGACCTGACCAGGAATCAAATCTCAGACCTCCTGGTTCATGGGTCAACACTCAACCACCGAGTCATATTGGTAGGGATCTCTGGATTCTCTTGCTTGGGGTGTGTCCTTGGCATTAGTGTGTCCCCCACCCCCCACCCCCAATCTATTTGTTTGAAATTAAAGCATGTCTGCAAAAAACTACTCCAAAACAAAAATAATGAAACTCAGGGTAGAATTTACTTGCTTAATTGCCACAAATGTTGACTATGACGGTTTTTCTTTCCCAGATGGAGGATTGATTTCCTGTCCTCACCAGCTAGACAGTGGCCTTGAACTTGCCTGACCACAAAACTTTCCTCCCACAGAGCAGCTGCATATCTATATCCCCTTCAATCTTGTCTCCCCTTAACAAGAGTGAGGGCTTTGCAGCTAATCAAAGGGAATTAATAGTTCTCTCACTTCACACCGGGAGGCTTTTCTCAGTTTAGGGCCAGGGGGAAGTCAAGCCCATGAATGCTCCAGAGAGAAACAAGGACATGGTAACTGACCTCTTCTCAAATCCAGAATCTCAAGTTACTATACCTGGATCTTTGCTACTATCATTATCAATTCTCTACATTTTACTCAGCCTCGGGCAAGCTTTTAATTTTGGAGAAACAGCAAGTGTGAGTTCTCAGAAATCTTTTGATTGCTAAATCAGAGCTAGCATAACTTCAAGTAAACAGGCAGGCTGAGGAAAAAAACCCTTCAGTTCCAAATGATTTCGGGCAGAGCTCCCGGGGACAGGGGTTTTCCTCCTTGGTTAAAGCAGTGAGGAGGTGGCATGTATGTGATCTTAGGGAACATGATGGACTAACTTGGTTCTATTTACAGTGTATTCTCACAGAAGCAGCCAAACACACTTGCAAATTAGCTTGTGAGCCACAGAGGATAGATGAAAAGGACTTTTCTAAAACCAGCCTGTTACAGAGAGGAAGAAAGAATGAATCCATGAAAGAGAATGGAGAAACACAGGGAAAACAAAACAATACAAAACAGCTCCTATGATTCTAAGAGGACAGTATTCATCTTATGCATAGTCCTTGTCCTTGTGGAATGTATAAAGTGACTCTTGAGTCTGACAATTTGGCTGGTATTGACTTTTCTTGGACACATCCGTATAATTTGTTTTTGGCTGCTGGATCTGGGAACATGACACCCCTTTGGGCAGCTTTAAACCTCTAATTGCTCTTTTCATTTTAAATCAATTAAAAAATGAACCAGACCAGACTGAAAGCTCCCAAACAAGTAAAATTGATTGTCCATTTCAAAGACTAAATTGGTTGAAGGGATGGCAGCCAAACTTACAACAGGCTTGTTTCCTTCTTTAATGGTGATCCAGTCTTCCCCATTGGAGCTAATGTCTATTTTGTAAGTGTTGACGTAGTATTTCTTCTTGGTTTCCTTTGAAATAGCTCCCTGTGTCCCAACAGCAGTGACAAAGCGTAGAAGGCCCAAGTCCACCTGCAAGACAATACACATGTGGTCAGCTGCCCATCCCTGCACTGCCATCACCTGGAGCATATTCCCCTGTGGGCTCCATAGTGTAGTTTCTACCAACCTGGGATCAATAGACCCTAATTCCTTCTGGCATCAACAACCCCCGAATTTCCCCTCCCATTCCTCTAACAAAAGGCACAAATAGGAGAAGACACCAATTGCCCTAGGTAGGCAATGGCCAGGAAAGACCTTTCTCATTGCTGCAACCATGGTTGTTTAATCCCTGGTACAAAAGAGAAAACGGGGTTCAATATTATGTTGCTGTATTTTCTGAGAGTTTAAAAATCTTTTCCAAACAGCACGTCAATATATGCCATTTTATAAATAGAAAATCAAGGCAAACAAGGTAATTTCACATATAGGAGACTTGAGAGGCCTGGACTAGAACTCAAGTCTAACATGGTCCTGTTTTCCATCACTATTTAGCATTCTACCTCCTTCCAAATAGAACGCAGATCAGAACAATACTGACTTTGGAAGCACTGTGAGTGTTGTGGTTTGGGAAATGGGCCCTAGGTGTGTAATCTGGAATGGAGCAGAGATGAGTGCAGAGTAAGAATTTTTGTTTCTTAGATTTGAATTTCAGATAAACAACAAATATTTTTAGTATAAATGTGTCCCATGTAATATTTGGGACATACTACAACTAGGTCATGGCTTACTTGAAATACAAATTTAACTGGGTGTTTTTATATGTTATCTGGGAACGCTAAATCTAACAAAATCCAGACAAACAATCAGGTGATTTTAAGTTGTTTTAAAAACTCTCTGATTTCCTAATGTTGCAATCTGAAAGTTAATGGGTACTCTGGACAATGGTTGCACTAAACAGCTTCAAATACTCTCAGAACACTTAATGTTTTACTCACTATCCATTGAGTCATGTCCAATGCCACATCCACTTTCAAGCTGAAGGGCCCTTCAAATCCTGATGTCCAAGGGTGCATGAAGCAGAGCTATTTAAATAAACTCTTCCTGTCAAACTTACAAATGGCCCTTCAGTTTGGAAATGATTAAACTTCCAAGAGTGCATAGGTAGATTTGAAATAACTCTAGAACTTTATTCCCTGACTGCCTTATTCCTGCTTTTCAAATTTTGTTTCTAGGATACAATTTAGTTGCCAGGTAGAAAAGAAGTTAACTGGTGGTTAACTAGAAAAATCCTAAGTATTAATAATAGCTGACTTAAAGGAAGAAGCAATTGATTGGAATTTAGGTACCCAACACAGGAAGCATCCAAAGTCTCAGATAGAAAAGCCCCAAAGGCATATGCATGATCTGTCATAAAAAAAAGTTTTATTTTTTCAATGACAATGAAATACATTAGCAACCTCCCCATGTAATTGCATAAAATTTCCTGCTGTGCTATAACACTGCAGATTCTCTTATTTACCACACTGGGATACTTGACATTTCATTTAATTTTTCTTTCTAACATCACTGCCACTGGGTTTAGTATGGATGAGTGACAACCTCACAAAATGATTAAAGCTGGGACTCATTGAAATTAAAATCAGAAGGTACCCAGAACTCTAACAAAACAGCCTCCCCAGCACTATGAGAACTCTCACTGCCAATGTTGCGGGAGTTCTTTTAAGTACTATCTCCCTTAGTATCTATGGGGAATGCCCGAACAGAGACCCTCCCATACCTGATGATTGGAAGGAGATACATAGCCTTCTGTCTCAGAAGCATCACTGCTCAGTGTTGGTGTCTGTGTCAGGAGACTCGGAAGGACTTCATGTCTGTATGTACACCTTTCTGACGGGTGAGGCCTGCTCAGTTAATAATGACATTGTCCACCATCTATCTTTTTAGTCTCACCTGCTGTATCTATCTCCCAGACCCATTAAAATATTTGTTATTCTGAATACAAGAGAAGCCTTTTCTGCCTGCATGCCTCAATGTGTAAATTTCTCTTGACTTAATCATTTCCTTTGTTGTTGTTTTTTGTGTTTTTTTTTTATACTAGCGACTTTTATTTTACTTTCAGGTCTGGTAGGCAGAGTAAGTCACTTGTCACCCTAGAATATTAAGTGTATAGTTAATGTCTCCACCACTGAATCCATCCTGTTGTGTTTTTGTTCTATCTCCATCCAGACTTTTATGGGAGTATCTATGTTTCTATATATAAAATAGATGCCTATTGAAAACTCATAAGATGCAGAAAAGGTTAGAGATGAAAATAAAATCTCCATAAGACCACCATTAGGAAATAACTACTAATAGCCTCCCAGAGTTTTTTTTTTTTTTCTTATTCTAAATGTATGTGGATATGGCGTGCGTGTTTTGTTATTATAAAAATGTGGTCATATTACTTCTATGTTTGATGAGCTTCCTTTTGTTTAGTTCTACGGCTATATTTCCAAGTCAAGATATTTTTCTACCACATCATTTTCAGTGGCTTTATGATATTCCATGGTAAGGTTGTAGCATAATCTATTTAATCAGCATGCTACCTGTGAACACTGTTATTCAACCTGATTGACATTCATTCAGTGGATAATACTGCTCATCTGCTAAGTTCTGCATTAAGTGGTAAGGATATCAAGAGCAGTAAGAGTGTGGGAAGCACAAACACATGACTACAGAATGGGGCAATGTGCAGAAAGTGTGATGCAGCACAGAGGAAGGAATAAGCCCTTTACCAGAGAATTGGAGCTAGAGGTACTATAGACATTTCACAGATGGCTATGATGTCTATTATATGAAAAATACACAATAGAAGCATGCAAGTGGACACAAAGGGAAAAAGTGTTCCAGGAAGAAGGAGGAGCAGGAAGTGCAGAGGCAAGGAGAAGGAAATGAATGAATGAAATGGCAGACACTAAACAATCTACCATTGTGGTAGGCAGTTAAATAGACAGGAGCAGAGCAAGGACAATGAGCCAGGTACAGAAGGTCACCAGGGCAGAAAGTACCAGGTGCATAGCAAAAGACAATCGTAAGGTGGTACCTCACCCCCAGGGTGATCTTTCAACTCCTAGCATATCCATGGGCATGAAGTTTGGACCCCCTGACCTTTCCTCCCTAGAGATATATAGGCCTCAGTTATATTTCAGCTCCAGGCCCAGAAAAGCAACAAAATCAGATCAGTGACCCCAAGACTGACCTCAGGACCACTGCATTGAATAATGATCTCCTGCCCTGTCACCAACCAATCAATCAGTGGAGACTGCAATCTTGAAAGGACACACCTGGAAAGCTGCTGAATATTCTATTGAGATCTTCCCATGGGACTTCTCTTAAAATCTCCACCCTTAAACCCTTAGGGCAAGGATCCAGTATGCTCTCCCTCCTAGAAGCCTGTCGAAGCCTTTCGCTTCCCCTTCCCGAGACCCGACCCCCCGCTTCTGCATTACTATTACTTTCCTCACTCCCAAGCTCTAAGGGTCTTTCCTTTACCTCTATAACTTGTTTCCTAAGCCTATTTCTTCTATGGATTATTTCTTCCACCTCTATGACTTGATAAATAAATGTTCTCTTATGGTTGAAGTATTGGCTCTGAATTCTTCCCTAGCCAGAACTCAAGTACTGAGGTTGCTGAACCCAGGTCCGGTCTGACCCCATGCATCTAACACCTGGTGCCATTCCTGCCCATCTACAAAACCAGGTTTCCCTCACCACTATAGACATTTCTCAAGAAATATATTCATCTCTGGCCATCTTAAAGCCAAAATAATCAATTGTCATGAAAACCATTCAAGATCAGCCATGACCATCCTCTTGGTGATTTAGCTTTCTGAATTATGATGAACTCTTAGCAACCTCACATTCTAAGAGATAAGATTGATGACTCAAAAAAGGCAGCTGGAAAGACAAAGATACAATCCAGAGGAGTTCTAAATATAGCCACCCTCTGGGTTTGAGAGTTCATTGTCCTAACAATAATTCCTTTCTTTCCATAAAAATTCACAAACACAATAACCATAATTAAATAACCTGCTTTTCTTCAATCCAATCAGCTGTGGTCCAATCACTGTTTTCTTATTTTGAAAAATATCATTATTTCACAGCTGCCTTATTTTTAATTAGAAGATGGATGTGATTTCACATCTGAGTTTACTATACTTCTGTTTAATATTAAGGGTGCTGGTGAGGGGATGTGAAGATGGGAGGGGGTATGTACACAGCTGAACATCAAATGCATTTGCTGAAATTGTTGAATGTGTCACTCCCTGTGTGTGACAAACATAAACATCTGGCACTTATCTGATGGTATGTAAATTATTTTACAGAAATTCATCAAAATCCTTTTTTAAAAAAAATATTTTTTTTATTGATTTCAGAGAGGAAGGGAGAGATAGAGATAGAAACATCAATGATGGAGAGAGTCATCGATCAGCTGCATCCTGCACACCCCACACTGGAGATTGAGCCCACCACTTGGGCATATGCCCTGACAGGGAATTAAACCGTGACCTCTTGGTTCATAGGTCGATGTTCAACCACTGAGCCATGCTAGCTAGGCTCAAAATCCTTTTGAGTTCTAGTGGCCACCCTTTGAATTAACTTATGTAGCATTATCATCAGAAGTGACTCAATCTGGCATCTTATTTCCAATCCTATATAATCAAAGCCTAATATGCTAAGTGTCCGGTCATCCAGTCATCCGTTCAACCAATCAAAGAGTAATATGCTAATGATAGGCTAAGGCTGCTCAACTGCTTGCTATGACATGCACTGACCACCAGGAGGCAGACAGTCGACTGGTCAACCAGTTGCTATGATGTGCACTGACCACCAGAGGGCAGATGCTCCAACCAGTAGGTTAGCTTGTTGCTGGGGTCCAGCCAATTGGGACTGAGCAAGATGGGCTGGACACGCCTTGGAGCCCTCCCATGGTCTTTCCCTAGCTGGCCAACCTCCCACTTCCCTCCCCGGCCCCGATAGTGCACCAGTGGGGTCCCTTGGCCTGGCCTGTGCCCTCTCACAATCTGGGACCCCTCGGGGGATTTCAGAGAGCTGGTTTTGGCCCGATTCCGCAGGCCAGGCCCAGGGACCCTACTGGTGCATGAATTCGTGCACTGGGCCTGTAGTATAAATATAAAATTCTAATACTGCTCGTAGAATCTCTAACCACATCTTACTTTCACTGTGCTCCACACACAAAGAGAAGATATTGCTAGACAACAGATACAAAAGAGAAAGACCCAACTTTTATTTGGGGAGAGTGCACTAATAAAAGAAAACAGCTGTCCTCATTCACTTCTAGGGGCAGGAGATGGTGTCCTAGCAGCTTCTTGGAGTGAGGGGCCCCAAGGTGTGGGTTTTAAACACGTTTCTGACTAATTCTTTGTTGTAAAATGTCTACAGGTATAATCCACATGTGCTTTATGACCATGGTATTGTCTTAGTAATGACAGGAAACACATTCCCCAGATAAAGAGAAGCCAGAAGAGGCACACATTTTATTGGAAACCACTTGAGGACAAAGAACTAATTTCAGCATTATGTAGTAAATCACGTAGCAAACCTTTGCAAACTGTTAGTTAAATACCAGCATGTAGCCTTTGAGCCATGAAATGAATATCCTTGCTTCCTATAATAATGTATAACCAGCTATTGGTAATGTCACTATGTAGCCTAGCCTAATTTCTAAAATGAAAATCTGTCTTGCTCAATAAAATACTGCCCATTGATCTGGATTGGCAAGGGAGCATTTACCAGCTTTTAACATTCCCAAGGCAGGTCAATGAAAAAGCCTGAAAAAATAAAGAACAAAGAATTGAAGTCTGATTTAAAAACAGGAAGAGCACTTGTCGGTAGGGAGTGTGTGTCAGATTTTTTTAGAGCATCTTTGATGACTCAAAGAGCTGTTTAATTAATCACTAGACTCTACAAGCTAAAGAAAATATTTTTGAGCTATTGCTCATTTCCTTAGATAACACATGTGTAGAGCCTGAGCATTTAAACATCAGTGCTATTATAGGGTCTGGGGGCTTAATTCACAGTACCTGATCATTATGTTACTTAGATGTTGAACTTCTTTTCTTCAATTTTATTTTTCACTTATAATTTACATTCAATATTATTTTGTAGGCATTTTGATCTTGAACTTTTTATAGTTACCAATGAAAATATACTCACTTTATATTCAGTGACATAATTATCTTTTTATGTATTTTTTTCATCATTACTGTATTACATAGAAAAATACTG
Organism: Cnephaeus nilssonii; assembly: GCF_951640355.1. NCBI lineage: Eukaryota > Metazoa > Chordata > Mammalia > Chiroptera > Vespertilionidae > Cnephaeus > Cnephaeus nilssonii. The sequence continues at coordinate 9,126,925 of NC_137075.1, read as the reverse complement.
ATAGCTAAAACTACTCTTATTAATAGAAAATTCATGAAGCAAACGTCTGTGTCAGGCATTTTATTAAGGGCTAAATTTACATACACTGTCTCTTTCAATTCTCACAATAATCATACAGGGAAGGTTTTATGGATAAGAATTGAGGAAGAAAGTGATGTGTGTACCTCTCTTAGTCACAGAACTTATCAGGACTTACCCCAGATCAGATCTGTGGCCCATGCATGAGCCTCTACAACCCATGCTGTTCCCCAATTCATATTGCAAAAACCATAATTGTAGAAAAATAACTTAGGATTTCTTAGTAATTAACAATTAAATCTTATAGTTCCCCTATGTGGAAATTCAATATTTTGCATAATTATACAGAATATGAAACCATTTATGATTACTTTGGCTATTTGTTTAAAATTTACACTGGCTACTGGAAAGCAAAACTTTACAAATGATTCAGTTATGCTGTAGAAAAACAAGATGGTAGTGATAACACATTTTTAGCAAAAGACAGTGAGAAAACATTTACAATGCTGATAAATAATTAAAATATTCAAGTACAAGAAAAGCGCAATGTAGAAAGAACGTCACTCATTTTCTTTTCTAGTCTTAATTGCCTGGTTTAATATATTTTTCCATATTTCAATGAAAGAAAAGCATTTTCCTGGGTGGAAACAAACTCCTGGTTGCAACACAGCCTATGCTGATAGTAAAACAATCCCAAGTGAATGAACAGATGAATTTTCCTATCAGAAGATGTGAGCCAACCAGCCAGAATAATATCAGATAAGGCTGTAACAAATGCAGTCGAAAGGCTGGCTTCCCTGACTGCCACTGTACTTACAGCAAAAAAACCACAAGGAAAGGGGCAAGGAAAATGAAGTCCCCAAATGAAGGCTGACCTTTGTCTTTTTGGCTGGTAAATGGAGATGCTGTTTGTGTGGGCTTAGCTGTGTCTGGATGTATAGCACATTCTCTCACTCTCATGTTATTTTTATTTTTTTGCATAAATCAGAAGCAACTAATTAAAAAAGAAATATTTAATTCTGATATGTTCTTTGAACTGGAGTTCCATCTGGTTCTGTTTGAAAAGCAAAATCTGCTGTAGTTGTTAAAATTGGTAAGTGGCATTGGCAGAAAGAAACAAAAGGGACTTCTATAGCGCAGGTTAATACTACAGCATTTCAACTAGAGACATTTCCAGAATCCAAGCTACTCAAATCACTCCAATATAGAAACCATAAAGATTGAAAGTGAAGGAGAACGCTGCTCTAGGGTGGAGACACCACCTCTGGTCTCCATTGGCTTGGTGTGACACACACAGAATTAGGCTTGAGAACAGTGCATGGAGCTGTGACATCCCCTGAAAATGTTCAGCTTAATTTATGAAATATATTTAAGACAAACATGAGCAGAGTGTCTTCACATATTCTATGCAAAACCTGAGGGTTTTTTCCTTCTATATTTTCTAGATCAGATATAATTGTGCTCAGAAAAATTAGATAAATATTCCATTTCAATTCCTCTCTTATAAGAAACTTGCACAATCTAGACCTCAAGACACACAATATTCTGATGACAAAAGGGGAGAAAACAAAATTGTATTGGGATTCCTATAAACTCTGGGATACAGGAAATTAGTATCTCAGGCAATTTAAAAGTGCTATGTGGAGTTAAAGGAAAAGGCTGATTAAATCCTTGTGCTTTAGAAGATGTTGTTTTACATCTTTAAGATATACACTTAACTGTGAACTCATTTCTTCTTCTTTTTTTTAAATTTCTTTATTGATTAAGGTGTTACATATGTGCCCTTATTCCCCCATTAACCCCCCCCCCCCCCACTCACGCTCTCACCCCCCTGGTGTCTGTGTCCATTGGTTAGGCTTATATGCATGCATACAAGTCCTTTGGTTGATCTCTCCCTCTTACCCCCACCCGCCCCTACCTTCCCTCTGAGGCTTAATGGTCTGATCGATGTTTCTCTGTCTCTGGATCTGTTTTTGTTCATCAGTCCATGTTGTTCATTATATTCCGTAAATGAGTGAGATCATGTGATATTTATCTTTCTTTGACTGGCTTATTTCACTTAGCATAATGCTCTCCAGTTCCATCCATGCTGCTGCAAATGGTAAGAACTCCTTCTTTTTACCGCAGTGTAGTATTCCATTGTGTAGATGTATCACAGTTTTTTAATCCACTCATCTGCTGATGCTCATTTCTTCTTTAAAATAAAGTATTTTGCTTCAATACCATATTAATGTGCAGATGGGTACCTCAGAACCTTTAATAGCTTGGTAGAAGATGACATTTAAATTGCCCCCTCTTCCAACTAGAATATTCAGGAGCTATTGCTGGGCAGTAAAAGACACAGGGCTTAAAACTTTTTTTTTTCCATTTTAATCCTCACTGGAGGATATTTTTTCCATTAAATTTTAGAGAGAGTGAAAGAAACAGGGAGAGGCAGAGAGAGAAACATCTATGTGAGAGAAATACATCGATTGGTTGCCTCCTGCACATGCCCTGACTGGGGCCAGGGATGGAGCCTGCAACTGAGGTACATGCTTTGACCAGAATCAAACCTAAGACCCTTCAGTCTGTGGGCTGATGCTCTAACCACTGAACTGACCAGCTAGGGCAGGGACTTAATACTTTTATTTAACACTAGAGGCCTGGTGCATGAAATTCATGCATGGGGGGCAGGGATGTCCCTCAGCCAGGCCTGCACCCTCTCCAATCTGAGACCCCTCAGGGGATGTTACCCTGCCAGTTTAAACTGGAAGTCAGACATCCCTTTCACAATCCGGGACTGCTGGCTCCTAACTGCTTGCCTGCCTGCTTACCTGATTGCCCCTAATTGCTTCTCCCTGCCAGCCTGATTGCCCCCTAACCATTCCCCTGCCAGCCTGATTGACGGCTAACTGCTCCCCTGCCGGCATGATCACCCCCAACTGATCTCCCCTGCAAGCCTGATCTTGCCCCCAACTGCCCTCCCCTGCTGGCTTGATGGCTCCCAACTGCCCTCCCCTGCTGGCCTGGTCACCCCTAACTGCCCTCCCCTGCAGGCCTGGTCCCCCCTAACTGCCCTCCTCTGCTGGCCTGATCTCACCTCAAATGCCCTCCCCAGCAGACCTGGTTGCCCCCAACTGCCCTCCCCTGCCAGCCTGATCACCCACAACTGCCCTCTCCTGCAGGCCATCTTGTGCTGGCCATCTTGTGACTATGTCATGTGAGAGATGCCATCTAGGCTTTTATTATATAGGATTTTTTGAATTCTTATTTCTAAGTTGCATTACATTTAAAACCTGAGCCTAATTCTTTGATCTGGAAAGAGAGCAAGTACTCAGAACAGACCAAACTTAATCCCTAGAAGCTTGGTTAAGAATTTAACTTAAAAACTCTGTAGTAAATATTGCTTAATTGGAAGTTCTTAAGAGAGAAAAATAAGTATGCTATAGTTTTAAAACAATTTGTAACCACCTCAAATATAATAGATCTCCTCATCAAATGCCTCATAGGAGAGAGTTAGCATGTGCTTTCGTGAGATGGGTTTTCTCAGCCAAGAATTAGTGAGCTTCTCCTCCATGGAGGGTACAGGCTGGCACAGGATGGCCGGCCATAGCTCTTGCTTCCATCCATTACTTGTTTATGTGCAATACCTGTGAAAAGTAGAAAAGTGTTCTCCTAGTCTAGGACCTAAAGGTTAGGAATTGCATGGGGTCTGTGGGCATGTGCAAGTTGATCGGTAAAGTGATAGTGTCCCAGTTGACTGTAGGGATGTGATCCCAGACATCCCGTAAAAGCAAGCAGATGTGTATACAGATCTCTGGCTCCTGACTTTTGTCTCTGCCAAAACAAAGAGGGTCCAGTAATAGAAGAATGGATAAAGGATGGTCTTGATTACAACCACTTTATACCTAATAGCAGAATGTATTATCTCTGCACATAATTTCAGTAGGACAGTAGTACATATATAAAGCATTTATTATTGTTGTTATTGTTATTAAAAACATTTGGGGGCAAACTGTAAACTAATATATTGAGTCAGGGTGCATTCTCACACTGATGTGTCTTAAAGTCCATATGTTGCTTCACAAATTGTAGGTGCTTAAACTGAGAGTGTGAAATTAAACTGGAGAATGATAAGTGTTTAGATAAAAACATTTAATCCATTAAATTCAACACACATTTATTGGGAGCAAGTAGGCCTATGTGAAATAATGATATTATGAGACTGAAAGTAAAAAGTGCCACCATGCCAATAAGTGAGGCATTTTGGGATTCAGAAGAAGGAACAACTACTTGTGGAAAGGAAAGAAAAGGCTCTATGGAGAAAAGATCATTTGAATCATTCAAACTGGATGTCATAGGATAAGATAAGACTTTGCTGGGGAAGGGACCAGGGTTGATGAGCTAAAGGCAGATGAAACAGGGAAAAAAAACACCCAACACAACTGCCTACATTTCAAAATAAGTGATATGACAAACATTTTCCTTCTAATATCTGTTGGTAAAATTCCCTTAGAGAGTAAGGATAAGTGTCCTCTGCACCCCCACCTGCCTGAGGCTAAAGCCAACAGCAGTTAGCATATTAATGCAAAAAGAATCATTGGAAGGACAATGGACTTTGATATTCAGCAGGGCTGAAAATAAGCATAATATTGCCCTGCTATGGGTTCAATGGCTCAAGGCAATTCCCTAACCTGATAATCCTTTTACTGTTTACCAAACTTTACCTTCGATATGCCTGTATGCATTGCTAAAGGGAAAATGTGTATTCAAGTAAATAAAAAGTGGACTGGCCAGAGGTCAGTGTGCTCTTCACAAAAGAGGCGCCACCTGGCCCTCGATGCCTTCTAAATTCATATTTCTTGTATAGCATTTTCATTTGTGCAGCAGCCCCCCCCCTTCAGATCCTGAACCCCAGTCTTGCAGATTGAGGCACCCACACCAACACACATCATCCTTTATGTGGGCCTTCATGTGGTCCACAAGTCCAGTCCAGGAAGTGCTTGGTTAGTGACAGAGACAATGGAATCACACTGTTAATTAAACCTGAAGCTCATGACTCTGCACTGCACTACTGAGTAATTCTGCTGAAACGTGTACTTTTGCTGATTCTGGAATCAAGCTTTTCTGGGAATGAGATCTAAACCTCATTCTGCACGAGTCAGAGACTTCTCTATTGAAGTCCCTAATGTCACACTCTGCAGTTCCATCCCATGTTTATATCCTCATTTAAAAAAAAATTCAGTGAAATGGCATAAAAACTGGGTGATGTTTTCTTTAGGGATTCACACTGCTGTTGAAATCATACCATTTGCTCCTCAAACATTTAATGAGAGGTCAATGGGTTTAGAACATGAGCTTAGAATGGTGGGTATTTTTGTTTCTAATATCCGTTGCACTGTGAAGGGAAGTTGGTGACTGGCAATTATTCATTTATAACACAAAAAAGTGCCAGATACTTGGGTGAAAGAAAGCGAAGGTACCGGATCCCTGCCCTCAAGTAAGTGAGGGAATAAGTCAAGTCAACAATAAATCTCAGTACAGACTGCTTAAAAATACTCTGTGAATTCTAGGACTACAGGGGGAAAAACTGGGATGATGCAGGCTGCATTTGATGACAAAAAAAGCAAAATCCCCAGGACTACCTCTGAACCTTTGACATTAAAAAGTGGCCTGGACAATGTTAAACAAGTTAATTTAGCCATTCTAAGCTTTAGGCTCCTCCACTCTCCAACAAAATACCAATGTTTAGCCGATTTGTTACTTCTCATGGTTATTATGATCATAATCAGGTATTTGTATACAAATTCACTATAAGAATGTGACCCTAATATTTTTTCCCTTAGTCATTTTGGGTAATTGGTGTGTGTGTGTGTGTGTGGTGGGGGGGGGAGTTTCTGTTTGTAGTTCCTAGATTACAACTCCTTTGGAAGAGAGACAGAGTCTTTTTTTACTTTAAATTCACCTAGCCCCACATACTAGCCCATAATTCTTAGCAGATGCTCAATGTTTGTTGCATTTAAATTTAATGCTGGGTCAGTACAGCATTGCTGGCAAGATCTGAAACTTCTTTCTTCCGAACAAAAGCCAAATACCCATCATTAAAGTCTATGTTAAAGTATTTGGACAAATAACATACTCTAATGCTAAGAATGTAATTATTCTTATCTTGGTGTTTATAACTGCAAATATTATAACTACTCATAAAATTTCCAATCCTTTGAAAAGTTCATTGCTTAGAGCTCGAGTCAGCAAAATGATGAGCTTCATTGGCTAAGTCTACGCCATGTGAAACACTTTTTTATTTATTTCTCAAATGACCTCTTATTAACTTAGTAAGTGTCCCTCCTCCCAGAAGTTACCCCAAAGGTAGCAGGGCTTAAATCATTTTCACTATATATTATGCTTTTAAATATCTCACTCAAACCTCTTTCAGCCTTTTTATTTTAAAGCTAAATAATTTGCAAGTGTGATGTCCATCCTCAGGATGTTTATGTACTGGATGTTTACATATCTGGTATCTTAGACTATTTCCATGCCCTTCCTGTACTTCTGAAAAAAATTGCAATATCAAAATTTCACTGTATAACTATAGATTTCTATGGTCTTACTTAATTCACATGTGATCTCTATTAGATGTTGGAATGATAGCTTTGTGTGGCTAGGAAATGAATGCAAATTTCAGTCCCTTTGCGATCTTTGTGTTTCTCTATCTCCTGGTCTCTGAGAAGCAGCCTCACAAGGAGCCCTGGAGCTAGCTCTGCACTGAGAGGCAGCAACCTCAGCTATGGACACACATATTTCCAATCTATCAGCAGTTTAAAGAGGTTTTCAAACCGAAAAGACCAAGAACATATTAAAAAGCATTTCCAGTAAGGTATATTTCTGTTGCAAAAGCTGTGGTTCTATGCAATCTCATAAAGTTTTATCTGTATTATTAGGGAGATTCATAAATGACTCAAAATAAACACACATGTGTACTCAAACAGGATTTGTCTATTCCAGCACAAAGGAAATGATTTGTTTATTATTAGCTTTGCAGTAAGTCATGCCTTTAATTTTCCTTCTTCTCCTAAAAACTTAGTTTCAAAAACAAACACAAGGATGAATTTTTGGAAACTGAAGAGTTGCATATGGGGTGATGGTCTCAATCAGTCTCTTGGACTATAAACTCTGACAGCATCCTTCACACCGATTTTCCATGTATTTCTCAATGATCTAGGTGGGCCTCTTATGGTAAAGAGAGTTTCATGTGCTAATGGAGAGTCTGGGAGTGCAGGTGTCCAAGAAAACTCTTCTACTCAGGGCAAAAAGAGCCTGCAAGGAGCTGATGGGATTACTGAGATTATAAAGACTGCTGTCCAGGAGACAGAAAGAAGAGAAAAAACAGGCTACCTTGGTACAACTGCTCATCAGAAATTGTGTGTAAACAGTCTCTGAAGGGATGCCAATCATTGCTGAGAACAGATGAAATGAACTTAGAGATTTAATATTTGGTCAACGGTATTTTTCTTGTTAGAAGCTAACCTATTCAAACAGAAAGTGTATACTGATTCTTTTTAAAGGATCACTTACTTATATAGGAGGCAGGGACAGCCTTGAAATAAAGCATTTGCAAATTATTGCTCCCTACGAGAATCATTGGTAATTTCAATTCACAACTGATGTTATATAGTTTTGGACTGAGCGAAGGCCAGCCTGTGGCAGGAGAAAAGCTAGAAAGTTGGAAACTCCGTGGATGTGGATGAAACATGAAAATGAGGAAGGTAAAATATTCTACAATGATCAGTGACTCCCATGCTCCTTCGAGAAGAAAGAGACAAGGCTGGTGCTCTAAAGACATGTTGCTTTGCCATCCAAATGCAGTCAGTGGACAGAACTGCAAATTCTTTTCATGTCCTGAAAAAAGAATCTAGCTACATTAATGTCATGCACTTCAGCCTGGATTGCACAATGGGAAAAATAGATCTGCATGACCACTTTAAACTACAGCAGAACAAGCACAGATGTTACACTGAATACATAGCGTTTTCCCTCCCCAGCACTACCCAAAGTCCCTAACATAATGGAAGCTATGACTTACATTTCTCCACATGGTTAGACACATCTATTTCAACCACATACTTGGAAGTGATAAGAGGTGAAATGTTTTCCTGTCTAACATGGCACACCTGGATGTGTGGTGTTTCGGGGGGTGGGGGTGGGGGCGGGGGAGGGAGTGAGGGAGGAGGTGAGATTATCCACAGAAAAAAATAGGGCTAAGGAACATATTTGGGAATGCTGACAGAAACATCCTTTTCAAACAACCAAAGCAGTAAGCTTTTCAGTTAGTAAGAATCCTAACACATTGTCACTGTAATTTTAGATGCAAAGTTAAGAATGAGAACACAGCATTTGGTATGGTTTCAATAAAACTGCAAGTATTTAAAAAGGAATGAGAGTGAATTGATTCTTAATTTTTTAAAATTACTTTTGATAAAAGATTTTAATTGAGATGAAATTTATGTGAAATCTACAAATATTCTAAATGTAGATAAATAAATAGATGTTCACATAAACTCTTCTGGAGTTCTTATTCTTCAACTAAGGCAGTGGTCGACAAACCGCAGCTCGCGAGCCACATGTGGCTCTTTGGCCCCTTGAGTGTGGCTCGGCGTTAGAACCACTTCTTCAAAATAGACTCGCCCAGGCCGAAAACCGACTTCTGCGCATGGGCCACGAAGTTTCAATCGCACTGTACGTGCACGCCCGCATGTGGTATTTTGTGGAAGAGCCACACTCAAGGGGCCAAAGAGCCACATGTGGCTCGCGAGCCACCGTTTGCCGACCACTGGATTAAGGGAACTCAATTACTGTATTATAGAAGCTGATAATCAGAGATAAATTTCAGCATATACAGGTTGAACTCCCAAATTACCTTTTTCTATCTCTTTTCCTTTTTGTTCTACTCCCTCAAAGGTACAGGAATGTCCAGATAGTGATAATGTAAGATGCTTTCATTTGTCACAATAAATGAAATTCATTTACTTATTAATGGTTGATTTATGGGAAGTGTCATGTTAAATGAACACATGCATTAACTGATATTTCTTTACATGGTAAATGGTTGCTAAAATAATGAATTCTTGCCATTTTGGTATTGGAGCTTTCTAAATAAACTAGAGGCCTGATGCATGAAAATTCATGCAAGAGTAGGCCTTCCTTCCCCCAGCTGCCGGCACCAGCTTCCCTCCGGCACCTGGGACCTGGGCTGATTCCCTCCTACAGCTGCCTGCAAGTACCTGGGACCTGGGCTGCTTCCTTATTGGGCCGCCCGCAGGCACCGGGGACCTGGGCTGGCTTCCCTCGGACCTCCCGCAGGCACCCAGGCGTCCCTCTGGCCCTGGCTTCATCAGGAAGGACGTCCGGAATGATGTCTGGAAGACGTCAGGTCTAATTAGTATATTACCCTTTTATAATTATAGGTAACAACATCCTTATAAATGAATCCAGTATTATTTAGAAACATAAGCTAAAGCTACAGAAATAGTATAATGTATGTGCTATAGAATATTTTGATCGACAGTCACAATGACTAATCTGAATTTTTAAAATAATGTTTCTTTTTTAAGGCCAGTAAAATTCTGCATGTTATACTAGTATCTTCATTTTTTAAGATTGAGAACTTAAAGTTCTTTTCTCCATCTGTGCTCTGTGTACCTCTTGAAATACCAAAAACATTTTCTTCAGTATTTTACATAATTTGCTAATGTCTTTTCTTTACTATGAGTATTTCCCTACGGAAAGTTTATACTTCATTTCCAGATCCTCAATCTGAAGGCTCTGTCAAATTTCTTGGACCTGTATAGCCATTAGCCTGTGCCACCACCTGGATTGTGATCTTGGTCTTTCTCTTCTGAGATGAGCTCTGGCTGTATCAGCTTTAGTCCTAAATAAACATACCAAGTCTTTGAGGTGAAAGACAACTGTGATGACTTCCTTCATGCAGCTGGCTCCCTGGGGCTGCTTCGCCCCGCCCACTTTTTTGAATTAGTATATGGCCTATAACATGCTCAGAATTAACATGGTATTATTATTCCTAAAGAAAGAAAAACGAGCAGGTGTTGGCAGGATTTCAAGGTGGGAAGTCTGTAATGGTGGGTATGCCCATGCCTTACCGATATTTCCTTCAAAGACTGGAGAGACTTGAAAGATGAATGGTCTAGGCCTCACCTTATCTCCCTTCATGGACTGCACTTCCCAGTCACCAGGACAAAGGCACCAAGGGAAACAGGCTCACCAGCAAAGCTTCTGTGTGAAATTCTCAGACAAGCTTCATGGTGACCTAAACAATTACTTGATCTAAGAAAATCTTTTCAATTATTACTTTTTTTTTGCTATATGCTGCCTCACATGATTATCAGTAGTATTTAAAATGAATTCCAGCTAGCCCTAGTCAGTTTGGCTCAGTGGATAGAGGGTCCCTGGTTCGATTCTGGTCAAAGGTACATGCCCTGGTTGCAGGCTCGATCCCCAGTATGGGGCATGCAGGAGGCAGCTGATCAATGATTCTCTCTCACCATTGATGTTTCTATCTCTCAGTTCCTCTCTCTTCCTCTCAGAAATCAATTAAAAAATGAATTCCAGCTATACTCCATAAATTTATATTTTCATGTAGGCAAGCCCAAGGCACCAGCTGATAAGAGTAAATTCATTTTTAATAGAATCACAGAATCTTAAATGTTTGGAAGGACTTCAGAACTATCTGGGCCAATCACCTGTCCCCTGAGGAATTCTCTCTATAGCCCTCTCAGGCTTGCTAAAAGAATGAGGGAGCTGATTTAATTCTTTGCTAAACTAAGAAAATATAGTTAGAAGTTTAAAGCATTAGTTGTAAGAAAAAGACTTCATTTTTCCGAAAGAAGGCAATTAGAAGAATGCCATAAATGCACTGAGAGCTGAAAAATAAAACTGCACAAGTCACTTATACAAGTACATAAGTGATTATTCTGACTCATAACGTGTAATTAGTCTCAAGTGTTTTACTCTGTTCAATAGTTGGAAATATAAAAGCATGATGAATTTTATTACTAATGGAATTTACAGAGCATTTCTTATTTAATCTACTTTCCTCTATCTGAATAGAGAATGGAATGAAATTTGAAGGCTGGGGGGTGAGATGGAGAAAGGAAATGTGTGTGTGTGTGTGTGTGTGTGTGTGTGTGTGTGTGTGTGTGTGTTTCAGGTCAGCATCCAAAATTGCTATTTTGATGTAGATAAAAATTGTCATTTTGATGTGGAGCTTTCAAATGGTACATTAAGTGAGGAATATATAAGGGCATGGAATACCAAACATATCTGGCTTCAGAATTTCCAGGGGGCGCCTTTTTCACCTTTGGAGAGATTGCTGTGGATGCTAGAAAAGTTTCAAACTGTGGTGTTTGCCAATTCTGTAAAACAAGCATTTTTTGCTCTGGGGCTTTCAAATTATGATATGAAAGTTATTTAAAGCTTGGGAGTTTGTGTTACATTACATGCTGCATAAACATAGCCATTGCTCCTAAATGTGAACATTAATGCACTCTGTAAAGGTACAATTATAACCGCCCGGACAGAAATCAACAAACCTCACCAAAGGAATTTCTTAAAACTGCTATCATAAAATCTGTGCATGTTATGGATTTCATTAACATTTTACTTCCCGAGGATTCCCAATTGTACAATAACAGAAGTTCTTTAAATTTTAAATACCACAGACAGGAACTGCCTTTTACCCAAAGCAGATGTGAAATCATCAAACTTGCCCTTTTATTGGTCCATGGATATGAGACTGGTTGGTAATTGGTAGCCCCTTAATGTGTTGTTTAGAAGTCAGAATTAGAAACTTAATAGTATTTTCCCATGAAAATATAAGTTAATAAGCAATAGACAAGCTTTTCAAACACAGTTCCTTACTCTTGACTATACTTGAAGTTAAAAAATTAAAATACAAACCACTTTGATTTGCATACTTTAAGAAACTAAAATAGACAAAGGCCAGTGACACACAATGTCCAGGTGAAGAGGAGCTGTTTTCAGTCATATTTTTTCTAAATCTTGTCAATAATGACTTGTGATTTTTGTCCTTGTGTTTCCTTTTCTTAATCTGATCCTTATCAGTGCATTTTGAGACCTGAGTGTGCAGTATTCTAAAATAACATCTGTATTTATTTAGCTAAAAACAGTTCACTTTTAAAAGCTAAAAATATTGAACCATAAGATAAATAAGCAATGAGGTTATGAGGCTGTTTTCCTGCATAAGATAAACAGATGAATCTGTATTTTTGGAAAACAAAAGACCTATGGTTCTGTTAAAAAAAAAAAAAACACAAAAAAAAACAATGATAAGCAGTTGAAAAGGGAGAAAAACCAGCCAAACAACCAGTTACTTTTTCTTTCAAATTGCTGACTAAACTGACTATTTTTTAAAATGACTTGATTAGGATTTGGGGAATTTACACCCCTGGTTTTGATTAAGGGATAATTTTACCCTCAATAGGACAACCAATTTTCCCCTCCATCATGACAACCAAAAATCTCTCCAGACTCTGAAGAAGTTTTTAGTTGTCATGATGGAAACGTGTGTGTGTGTGTGTGTATGTGTGTGTGTGTGTGTGTGAAAGAGAGAGAGAGACTGGCTCCTAGTACAGGCCAGGACACTACTAAATATCCTACAATGCAAAGGAAGACCCCCAACAAATAATTATAGTTCAAAGTGTCAGTTGTCAGTATTGTCCAGGCTGAGAAACCCTGCATTAGGCATAGTCCAATCATTTGTTTAAATCTTCTGCAGTGACTGTTCAATTTAATAGACATCATTTACAATAAGCAACTAAATAGAACTGTGCTGGGTTTAGAAATGCTTGCTTGGTCTTCAGGGCATCATCTTCAAAAAGGATCCAAATTCATTTGCACATCTTGTTGCAATTAAGTGCCAGCAAAGAAGTAGAAGAAAGGACACTAAGATACTAATTCAGGTTCTGTCACTAACTCACTATGTGAACTTGTACATCACTTGACCTCTAACATATACAAAATAAGAAATTGGCACAAAATGACGTTTATATCTGCTTTTAGTCTTACACTTAAAGTTGATACATCTTAGAAAATATTATTCTAGAATATAACTATGAATGGTGGGTACAAATAGACACTGGCATAAAACATTAAGAAACTCAAACTATAAGCAAAATGGAATGTACATGCTACGTAAATTAATTTATTTTTAAGTGTAATTCTTCCTAAAATGTGGTTATTTTAATATTACTTTTTTCCAATAATGCTTCATTATAAAAATTTGAGAGGTTTCTTTAAATATTATACACTAGAGGTCTGGTGAACAGAATTTGTGCATGGGGGAGGGTGGGTCCCCTCAGCTCAGCCTGCACCCTCTCCAATCCAGGATCCCTCGGGAAGATGTATGAATGCCAATTTAGGCCCCATCCCCTAAACTGGCAGTCTGACATCCCTCTCACAATCCGGGACCACTGGCTCCTAACTGCTCACCTGCCTGCCTGCCTGATCACCCCTAACTGCCCCCCCTGCTGGCCTGTTCACCCCAACTGCCCCCCTGCCAGCCGAGTCACCCCCAACTTCCCTCTCCCCTTCCCCCCCTGCTGGCCTGGTTACCCCCCCAGCCTGGTCAACCCTTACTGCCCCCCCTCCTGGCCTGGTCACCCCAACTGCCCCCCCCACCCTCTGGCCTGGTTGCCCTTTACGGCCCCCTTGCTGGCCTGGTTGCCCCTTAATGACCCCCATGCCAGCCTGGTCACCGCCAACTGCCCCCCCATCACCAGCCTGGTCACCCCTCACTGCCCCCCCTCTGCCGGCCTGGTTGCCCCTCATTGCCCCCTTGCCGGCCTGGTCAACCCCAACTGCCCGCCCTGCAGGCCTGGTCGCCCCATGCAGCCTGCTGCTCAGTCATTTGGTCACCCCTCACTAACCCCCTTGCCGGCCTAGTTGCCCCACACAGCCTGTTCGGTCATCCGTTCAGTTGCAACGGTTGCTTAGGCTTTTATATATAGAGATTTTCCTTATGGCGTACTGACATAAAATACTGATTAGCAAAATCACTTGACTGATTTACAAAACTGAGTTAAGTGGTCAAATTGACCAAAATATTTAAAATAATCTTGGTATTTTCTTGGTATGAGAAAATAACCAGTTATAAATATTTAAATAATTATGTGACATGCACATTGTTTTCCTGAAATAATATCCTCTTTTAAAAAAACTCCCTTTGAGTTTAATCTGTTCCTATATTTCTTATACATATATTTCCTTTGAATCACTTCCTATAATATGAAAAACCAAGGTACCAAAGAAAGCACTAGGAAAAGCTCTTCAGGAGGCAGTAATTTTGGGAACATGGACTTCCTGGTTGGAAAGCTAAGTCATAGAAAAGAAACCTGTGCTGCAGAAAGGGTAGGATGTAAAGCATTCATTGTATGCAGGAAACAGAAGTCAGTTCAGAATAAAGGCAAGAGAACCAAAGTCTCTCTTCCAGATCAATGTTTTAGCTAAAATAGCATGTTAGTATTAGTTGCAATAAACACCCCTGTATGCGCATGCGTGCGCGCGAAAACACACACACACACACACACATAGAATACCTGGGTAAACATTCAACTGAACACCTGTATTGTCCCTAAGTCTGCCAACATTATATATTTTTACTAATTATATAGGTTTCAGGTATACAATTCTATAATACATCATCTGTATACTGTATTGTGTGCTCACCATCTTAAGTCAAGTCTCCTTCCTTCACCATTTATTTCCCCCTTTAGTGTCTTCTATCTCCCCCATCCCTTTTTCCTATGGTACTCATCAGGAAGTTGTCTGTCTATGAGGTGTTTTTTTTTCTTCTTAATTCCTTTACCTTTTTCATCTAGCGCCACCCCCCCCCAACTCCTCCCATCCAACATTATATTTTACACTCATCATTCCAAATTTGGATAACTCAGTGCACTATTTTTGTCAGTTCTCTAGTCACACATTTATAAATTACCATTTTATTGCAATGTCAGCAATTTACTAATGCCATGAATGAGATAATGCACACACTACAGCGACTAGCTTACAAGCATAGAGAGTTTACAATCAGGAAGACCTGGTTCAATATACGTCTGGATTAGTCAATTTAACAGGAGGAACCAATTTTGAATACAGCATTACAGATTATAAACCTGCTAGAAAGTAGAAATTGTATGAAAAACCAAAAACCACTTTATAGGAGATAACTGTTTCATACCCAACACATTAATGTAAGAGAATGAAAGATTTGTCCACAAGGTTTAGAAGAAAAGAAAATTATATGTGAAACTTATTAAAATAAATGACATTCTAAAGCTTTAAGATAAATTACTTGTTTCTTCTTTCAATTTTAGACAACTTACTTTAAAGATAAAAACAAGTGTTTGAAATAAATTCTTCTAATTGAATAAGCAGCATTCAGTTCTCCAACTAAAATTTGCTAAAAATGTGTATTGATACTCTGTCAGAGGGAATATTTCCATGAATTCATTAATTATTTCATTCCATTTGGCACTTAAAGGACATCCAGTTAGCCCTTCTTTAATTCCTGAAATCAAACCAATGCCTTTAAATTATCTTTTGTCTTCGTTCTCAGCAGGTAACAACTGACAATTCATTTCTGAATCATGAAGAAGCCACTTAGAAGTTGTTGTTAGTAACAACTCACAGCCCTAGATGGATGCTGGGGGACCTCCTGGACTAAAGAAACGACCCTGCATTGGAGGTTAGGAATCTCGCTGTTTGGACAGTCTCCTCTGTGACCTGTGAGACCCAAAGACCTCACCTGGCTTTGTTGCTTTTCTGTGTATAGTTGGCATGAGAATATCTACACAGTTTATTTCACATGATACAGCATGAGGTGAAAAAGCTCAATTTGAGTGGCCAAAGAGCTGTGCAAACTCCAGCTGCACCCGGGGCCTATGTCAGACTAACCATAGGGGTGATTCACCAGTTGCTGTCTGTTTTCAGGTCGCAGTGCCTACTGCCTCCCTTCCCAAGTCTGCGGAATGATGTCCACTTTAATTGTGTAAGACTGATCATTCCCACAAGTTTCACCTTTTCACCAAACTGGGATTCTGTCAACCATTTAACCTCTCTGGGTCTCATGAAGATGCAAATAAAAACCTCTCATCTACTTAATTTATATTCTAAAACTAAAATGGGAAGTATATGCAAAGATGCTCTAAAAGGAAAAGTGCTATAAAAAATTAGGTTTTGTCATTAGAACATGTCTTACAATTAATTTGAAAATCCACCAAGCAACTAAAGGCCTCGGATTTGACCAGTTGTGCATGTTGAACTTTAATGAAGTCACCTACTCTCTTTGAAACTCCAGTGAACAGGACTAAGTGTGTGTGTATGTGTTGTTGTGGATGTGTTTTGATTAAGCTCAGCCTACCTCCTTATCACACTAGGCCTTTTGTTACTGGTGTCTGCTTTCAGAAGTCCTTCAGTTAGAAAATATAGAAATATTATGCAAGAGAAATACATCTGAGGCAAAAGGAAAACCTGGAAACAAGCTTCCTGACAAGGTTAGCACTAGTGCCTGTCTTCTGGAACCTTTCTTCTCCTCACACCTCAGAATGAACATTTGCACGGGTGCCTTGCTTCAGGGGCTGATGGATGCTGATAGCTACCAACTGCCATCTTTGAGGGCTCCTCCTTCTGTGTGATTAATTCATAATGGGGCTGACTTCTCAAAGGAAGCAGGATTTAGCTTAGAAACTAACTGCTGTCTGCTCTTCTGGAATAATTGAAGGCATAAATAATCTAATACCAAAATTTTCCCCACAAAATACAATGCATTCAAATTTGTAGAAGAGTAGAGCCCAGCTTGAAGTGGTTTGTCAAGTAATTCTCTGTCTAAAGTCACTGGAGGATGTGGTAATTCATTAGTCCCTGGTGCCATTTTTATTTCTTTGGAATAACAAAGCTCATATCCCTTCCAGGCATGATCTCTCTTGCCTTTTTTTCTTCTTGTCTTCTGGCATTTTAACCATGGAAAAGTCACAGTTGTTTTGAGGAAAGCACTCCCAAGAGCTTTAATTAACGCTAAAAAAATAAATCTGTTTACAGTGTGGTGGACACTATCATTAATAAAACATTGAAATAATTAATGAATTAAATTCTGCTTTGTGTGAATGGCTATACTTAGGATCTATGAGAACGTGTCTTCTGAACAAACAGGTTTGTTATGCACTTAGTTTGCAGAAATGAAGAAAAAGAACTGAGACTGCATTTCTCTGAGATTCATCCTATATAATAAAGATGTAATATGCAAATGTTCGTTACGCTGTGAAGCATAACGACTGGATCACGGATCAGCAGGAGGGTGGGGCAGTGAGGTACAAGCGGGCAGTGGAGAGCTACAGGAGGGGGGCAGGGCAGCAAGCTATGAGGGGGGCCGGGGGGTTGGAGGGAGCTACAGGAGGGCGGCAGCGAGCTACTGGTGAGCAGGGCTACTGGTAGTATCATAAACTGCTAGAGCTTGAATGGAGAAGGTCACATAAATTACCTCAATTTTATAGGAAAAAGAACTCAGTTTCAGTAAGGTTAATGGCTTGGGCTCTAATGATGTACTTGAAAATTAAGGTGTTTTTTTTAGTGTTTTTTTTTTAAATAGCACCATTGATACCCTGAGTCTACACTTTGAATTTTTGATTGTTTAGCCAGAAACAAAAGCAAGAGAAGATTAAATTAATAATAAGATAAGCAGCTCTAGGACACAGAACAGAATGAAATACTTCAAAAAAAAAAAAAAAAAGGAAAATTTCACGTTGTGACTTAACTCTGCCATTGACCATAAAGAGGTTTTAGTTGCTCAGAATATGAAGTGGCCCTTTGAGCAGGATATGACCATGTGCAGACTTCTGAGTTGAGACTTCCCTTCGTGCTCCTTCTCACTAAGCTGCCTCTTGTTTTTAAGCTTTCTGGCAGACAACAGATCTCACAGGAAGCACCATTGTGAACATTCATGTGGATGGTTAATGGTGCATTGTTGTTTTTTTTATGTCACTTAGTACTTTTCCAGAGAAAACAATGGGAACCGAAGAGTGTTCCTATCTTGAAGGAAAGTCAGCTTGCAATATTGTTTTATTAATTTAACACATGCAAGTGTTTGTCCTTGTTGCTACAGCAACATGTTTGTAGGGTATATTTGATGCGAAATGTGGAAAAGCTGAAAAAGAAAACAAATACCATCTGCATATTGATGTGATGGGGTAAGCGACTCTTGCCTCTCAGTCCAATTATGCTGTATTTGGGTAATTTGTAAAGCATTTAGCTAATAAAAACAAGGAGCTAACCACTTCCAGGTAGTTTCTGAAAAGCTGGAAATGGATGAAATTGCTCGTAATTAGGTGTTGGGTGGATGTTAGGCACTCCCACCACGTATACAGACACAACTAACGTGTAAATGAGCCCACTAAGCTCCCCAAGGAGAAAAAGCTCATTTTACCTCAAGGTGAGCAGACTCTGAGCTTCTCTGACATTCATCTTATAGAGAGGCCTGGGAGCAAAGGGCCCTGCATGCCAGGCTTAGAAGCAGTTGGCACCCAGGTCATCTCGGTGTGAGCCTTCTCAGCGGGAGGAAAGTCTAACGGGAGGTGAGAGATTGGATTTCTAGGGGTGGTAATGAATGATAAAGATGCAGCACCCTGTGTAAAGAAGCAGGTGCTGGGGTCCCACAGACCCCGGTTGCCAAACTCAGTCACTAACTGTGGCCTAAGGCATTTACTAATTTCTCTGAACCTCAGTGTTGGAAAATGAGGATAATTGTACCTCTTCCACAGGATTGCTCGGAGAATTAAAATAAAAATATGTCAGAGATTCAGTGAGGTCAGGCCGCATAGTAAGTACTCAATAAATGGTAACTATTTTATGAATGGCACAATTGTCAACTATTTCTAGCTCTCTTCCTGTTAGCACATGTTGAATTGCTGCCTCTCAGACGTTTAGTGTGGCTGTGGGATTTGCTTTGGCAAAAAAAAAAAAATGTGGGTGGAAGTGCTTGTTTTGAGGGAATTAAAGAGCCAGTATGCTCTGCCACACTCTCTTTCTCCCTCTACCTTGGTGACAGGCAGCGTTTCAGATGATGGCTGCTCCCCCTCCGTGTGGGCCCTGGTTGAGAAAATGTGGAGCAGCCGCTCAGTGAATCAGAGATGGAAAGTAGCACAAGAAAGAAATAAACCTTGTTTTGGTTACTTTGCTTCTCCTGACCAGCCTTCTATAGAAAGAGTTGGAACATTTGAGATATTTTTTTCTTCTAGGGCAATCTCAAATTGTGTCTAACTCCTGAGAATGATGTAAATCCTGTCCTGTTGAAAATTACTTTTCGGGACCTATTTTGTTTCCATGTTTCTACTGACTTGCCTTACACAGAAGAATTGCTGCAGTTGCAATTTCAGACCTCTTGCAAGACCACTTCCCCTAAATTATTGAGCGCTTTCCACATTACCAAGAATGGGACTATATTACCATGCAAACACGCTTAGCACTGCAAAATGTAAGCTTTCCTCTAGAGGCACATCTGTCAATCACACACAATTGCTTGTTGGTTTGGGGATGTGGAAAAACAAGTTACCAAGAGCTTTTTTGATATAGGCAAATGCATTTCATTTCTGACTTAATATAGAACTGGATTCAGTAGTCTCAAGGTAGAAGTCTCATCTTTTCTCACCCTTTAGATATTTCTCAGCATTAGTTCAGTTTCCTGTAAGAGGTTAGCATGAATTCGTCTCCTGTAATAGGCCATTTCACATTGTGTATGTTAAACTAATATAGACCTTTCCAAAGTAAAACAAAATCTGATATTTTGTTCTCAAAAGACTGAAGCAGCATTAGATGTTGAAAATAGAGTTAATCACCTTGGGTTTTTTTCTTACTTAGAAACTCTTTCTCTGGGAATTAGTCATTTTTATATATCTAGCAATGAATGCAAGGTTCTGCCTACTGTCCTCAAAAGGAAGCCTGGATCCTTCAGCAAATCACTTTGTATAATTTGCCCACAGGTTAGCCTACTCAGCCAGATATGTGTGTTTCATTTTACAGTGGGTGAAAAAGTCAAGAATGTGAGCATCAGGCTTTGTCTGGGAGTATCCAGATATCAAGGTTGGGCAAGTTGAGGACTGGATATGGTGTTAGGATTAAGACCAGAGATGAGTGAGGGGTGGGGATACTTCTGTGGGGAAGAGGGTCTGTGGGGAATATAAGGGTCATGGGAGAGAAGGGAATGCCAGAGCAAAGTGAGGAAAGCAGAAACAATTTCCCTAATGAGAATATGAATATATGCATTTCAAACATGGATGTGTAAACATGATCCACAGAGACCAGTGCCCTCAAATAAACCACCTGTGCTATATTACCCTACATGGAAAAGTGAACCTCAATCTGCTTCTTCCCTTTGTCTACCTGAACAAATAAATTAAAAACCCTATACTTGGAAACAAGTATTTCACTCAAGTCTACAAGTAGGTTTAATATATTTCATCCAGGAAATAAACATCTGTTGAAATAGGAAGCATATGAATAAAAAATGTGTAGTTTTGGGGAAAAATCAGATTTTTCAGTGTTACCAAAGTGAGACATCTTTGCTCAAATTCTGTGAAGAGTCCTATGTAAGTATTTGAGAAGATGCATGGATTTTCAGAGATGTCATCTGGGCCTGCTTTTTTTTTTTTTTTTTTTTTTTTTGATGGTGTGCCATCATGACATAGTTCCACAGAATGCCCATTAGCCTTCTCTTCTCATCTGAAGACACTTGTCAGGCACTGCTTATTTTCAACAACCTTTCTAAATGACTAAAATAATCTTCAACCCTAAATGTGCCAGGTCTTAAGCGACCTACCTGAATCCACTCTCTGTAGGAATCTTCTCCAGGAGTCCATCCATTCTCAGGGTAATTCAGGCGGGAGCGTTCTGAAGACCAGTTGGTGCTATACTGGGAAGAAGCTGTGATTTGGTCAGAATGAATTTCTCCCGATTCCATGCCCAGAGCTTCCATACATTTGAAATCTGAAAGGAGAAAAATGCTCAAAGTCATCAAAACATAAGGCACCTATGTTTCTTCTTCTTTTTTGTTTAATCTGACATACTAAAAATTTCATATTGTGTTCAAAGTTTTACAAAAGATGACAGTAAATAACTTATTGGAAAGTAGGACTCACACATGCATTTCGTGGCAATAATTTTTGTTTCTGTTTTGTTTGCCCATTTATTTTGTTTTATAGATTCTACATATAAGTGGAGTCATACGGTGTTTGTCTTTCTCTGTCTGACTTATTTCACTTAGTATAATACTTTCTAGGTCCATCCATTTTGTCACCAATGGTAAGATTTCATTCTTGTTATATATATATATATATATATATATATATATATATATATATATATATAATCTCACATGTTCTCTTTGATTTATGTATTGATGGACACTCAGGTTCCTGGAAATAATTTTTTTTTTAAATCTCACCTGAGGATATATTCCTATTGATTTTTTGTTTGTTTGTTTCTAGCGAGAGTAAGGGGGAGAGAGAGAGAGAGAGAGAGAGAGAGAGAGAGAGAGAGAGAGAATTGTCGATGTGAGAGAGAAGAGAGAGAAACATAGATTGGTTGCCTCCTATACGCACCACATCTGGGAATCAAAACCAAAATCTAGGTATGTGCCCTGACCCAGAATCGAACCCGTAATCTTTTGGTGTATGGGATGACAGTCCAACCAACTGAGCCACCCAGCCAGGCCATGGTAATAATCACTTAAAGCAAAGCTATGATGACCTCATAGTGATTAAGTATTTTTCCAACTGGACCTAGGTTAACAGGAATACTATTAGAAATTTGCTAGGAAATTCTGATTTCTTTTCAAAGTTGAATGTATGTAAACCTGTCACATAGGCACATTCCAAAAATTTTACTATTGAATTATTTCTTACAGTATTTAATAAAGATGAAAATGACTCTATGTCCATTTACAATCCATAGTCAGTGGACACTAGACCTTAACTCTGTCTTTCAGAATCCTTGCAATTGGCACTCAAGCCACCGCTTCTGAGTCTTTTAGTTCTCAGGCTGCCTGCTCCTGGCCTAGTCATGATTATTAACATAAGCAGCTTATTTTATTAAAACACGAAAGTATTTGTCAGGGGTAAAATGCAGTATCATATGATCCCAAAGAGCTCAACAGTTTAAGAGTTTTAGAGCATAAAATAATGATGCTAACAATGATGACCATGTGTTCCACTAGGTCTCACTCAGTGAAAAAATAAAATATGAAATTGATATGACACATGATATTGGAAAATGAATAATAAATTTTAGGAAAATGTGAATCTAAGGTACTAAAGTGAAAAAAGCTTTAAAAATGAACCATCCAGAAAATCTCAACTAACCAAAATTTTACATTTTTTGAATTTTCTATCACAATAGATAAGGTTTTAAGGCATTAAAGGTTTTCATTCACTGGTTTCATACTTTTAAGGTTAGGTTTGTTATTTGTAATATAAAAATATTTATAGCACAAAAATACATGGATTAATTAATCAAATAAAATTTTTGGAGTTTAATTGGCCTTTTTATTTTCCAGTAAGATCTGGTAGAAAAGGTCTCCAAACACCCAGTCTTCTCCGTATCCTACTTTACAACCTGAAAGCTAGAACTGATGAAACAATTTATTCATTGTCCTTCAGGGTGTTTTTTTTCCCCCATTGGGCCCTTAAAAGCTGAAGAACACATAAACTTTGAGGAAGGGCAGAGTTAGTTGAGTATCCTATCTAATAAAAGAGTAATATGCAGATTGATCATCACTGCAACACACAATATAGCTGCCCCCATGTGGTCAAAGATCCTGCCCCCATGTGGACACAAGATGGCCACCACAAGATGGCCAGCTGGAGAGGGCAGTTGGGAGGCACCCTGCCTGCAAGGGAGGGCAGTTGAGAGGGACCAAGCCTGCAAGGGAGGGCAGTTGGAGGTGATCAACCCTGCAGGAGAGGGCAGTTAGGGGTGACCAGGCCGGCAGAGGAGGGAAGTTGGGGGCAAACAGGCTGGCAGCAGAGTGGTTAGGGGGTGATCAGGGTGGCAGGCAGAAGTGGTTAGGGGCAATCAGGAAGGCAGGCAGGCAAGCAGTTGGGAGCCAGCAGTCCTGGATTGTGAGAGGGATGTCCGACTGCCCGTTTAGGCCCGATCCCGGTGGGCCTAAACAGGCAGTCGGACATCCCTCAAGGGGTCCCATATTGGAGAGGGTACAGGCTGGGCTGAGGGACAACCCCTCTCCGTGCACGAATTTCGTGCACCGGGCCTCTAGTTTTAATAATATATAAACAGATATTCCTTTTTCTTTCTTTTATGCAAAGTTGTAACAGAAATTACATGCTTCTTTTACATTAATATCTACTTTTATTCACATAAGAAAGAACAACATAAAGGTTTCCACAGACCAAATCGTGGCACACCGTCCATTCTATATGGCTGCCCTGTCAATGAACTCCACAGATTCGTCCCTAATGCATGCTTGTCCTTTTAGGAATTTCAGCCCAATACATATTTGAAGGTGCCAGGTAGGTGGCTTGGCATATTTCATTGTTTCCAAGCACTGTTTTTCCATTTCCCACTTTCTCCCATAATTTCAGAGGCTTATAAGCAACCATCTCATGTATAATTTTATTAAGAAAGCACACCAGATAATTCTTCCTATTGATATTCAGAAAACCCACTTAAAAGAGAAAAATAAACACTTGGCAATCCAATTCACGAAACATTTCCTTAATGTTTTTTGCTGTCCCTGGTGTGTGAGG
The DNA here is from genome assembly GCF_951640355.1 of Cnephaeus nilssonii. Classification (NCBI taxonomy): domain Eukaryota; kingdom Metazoa; phylum Chordata; class Mammalia; order Chiroptera; family Vespertilionidae; genus Cnephaeus; species Cnephaeus nilssonii. Next base: position 9,103,085 of record NC_137075.1, on the reverse strand, counting down.
AGGAATAACAAGGAGAATTTCCCACAGGCTTTGCAAGGTGAATGAACACTGACCTTCTGAGAGGCTGCTCTGCAGGACGCTGTAGTTTGCTGAGAAGCCTTCTTTTGCTATCGCATTGTCGGTATAAAAAACCATCGATAGAATGCCAGAGGAGGAACGAACTCGACCTGGTGTTTTCTGTCCGCAGTAACGTCCAATGTGAGGGCCAACTGGAAAGGGAGAAATGCAGAAAACATTAAAATATATTTTCTTCTAAAGCAGATGCAAGAAACCCCATTTGCAAACATGGGTTCCAGTGGAACCCAGTGTTTTCCTACACAAAGCATCTTCCCTGGCTAATTGCTTTGCATTGAATATCCGATCAGGTTTGTGGAGAGAATTTCCAAGTGTATTCAGAAGGGCAGTAACAGATATCACCACATTCCCTGGGAAGCAAGTTGTGTTCAGTAACAGAATCAAAATGCTTTCTTCACTTTCAAAGAATGAGATTCGGGCTGTTAAGTGGAACCTTGGAATTCATCTCCAGGACCAATTTGGTGCTGTGGTGAACAAGGTCTCTTAGAGTTGCCTGTCCGCACTGCCCTGCCCTAGAAGGAGATCCTAGGGAAGGCCTATGTCCTGGGACCCTGTCTGGAACCAGGGCAATACCCAGGGTATGACCCAATACTGTGTAACCCTGATTTCCTTCCTCATTCCATATTTTAATCCTGGAGCCTTATTACGACAAATATCACTGACTTGGATAAAGGATCCTGTCTGACTCAGAACTTAATCTGAAGACTAATTTACAATTGTGACAATTTAAAAATTTAGAAACTCTAGATACCCATCATTTATACATGATAGTAAGTTGTAATCAAAATGAAAGGAAAAGACATCTTTCTGACTTCTGTCCCAGTTTTTTCTCTCCTGAACCTGAGAGGGGTGACTGCATTGCACTGGTGTCCAGCGTCCAAGAGCTGGTTCCAGCAGCCATCTGACTGTGTACACCAGGAAGAAAGTAATCCCTGAGGCAGTGAAAGTTTGGGAATGCTGACTGATTTGTGATAAAGTTAAATTGCTATTTGGCTTACACTGGCCACACCCTTGTTGAAGTGCTTTTAGACAAATCTTGGCAATTAATAATTATAAATTGCCTTATGGATGGTGCACAGCCATCTGGGTTTGGAGAATCTTTCCATTTCCCTGTCCAGATCAATAGCAAGACACACACACGCACACACACACACACACACACACACACACACACACACACACACAAAGTCCCATTTTCTCTAGTTTTTTTCTTTGCACATATGGTTAAAACACACCAGATGGTTTGGACTTAGAAAGACAATCGGATGTGGACCATTTTACCCTTCAAGAAACCCATGGTTCTGTGCATTTCAACTAAAAGTTATTGCTTTGTTCAAGAAAACACAGTAGGTGGACCTATCCCTGGCAGGATGAGCCTTCAACAGGGAGGAGGTGTTCCAAGGCCTATATGTGCAGCTTGGATGCAGAAGGCTGTGGACGAGGGCTCAGAGAAACTCCAATGTGATTGAAAACGTGAACCCCACAGAAGTGATCAGCCTGGAGTCCCACATATCAGCTGAGTTATTAGGTTGGCAACTAATCTGAGAACCCTTCTTTTTAGAGTCTTCAGATTCTTGGCTAACAGGTTTTTAGTTCTTAGCCAATCCTCTTGAAAAGAGAAAAAAAAACACAAAGAAAAACAAAAACAAAACCTAACCCCACGTAGTTTATATATCTGAATTGGTACAAAACGGTTACTTTGAATATCTGAGAACTTCTTCATGCATTCAAAGCAATTGATCTGACAGAATTCCAAAGGAACAGACTAATATCTGTCAGAGGGGAGAGGGTGGAGGGCTGGGTGAGAAGGGTGAAGGGATTAAACAAAGAGAAAAAAGAAAGACTCACGTGGACATAGACAACAGTATGATGATTTCCAGAGGGAAGGGGAGTGGAGGATATAGAAGAGGGTAAAGAGGGGATAAATGGTGATGGAAGGAGACTTGACTTGGAGTGTTAAACACACAATATAATATACAGATGATGCATTGTAGAATTGTATGCCTGAAACCTGTATAATTTTATTAACCAATGTAACCCCAATAAGTTCAATAAAGAACACACCAAGAGTTTTCTGTCTACTGTAACCCCTCACTCTTCAGCAACCAAACGTTGTGTGTATGTTTATATTGCTTTATTATGAAGGAAACAAGAAGGCTGACCCATTTAGGGGAATTGATAAAGATTATCTAGAGTGCATCACATGGTCTTGGGCAGTGGCTTTGCATTATGGGAAGAACATTTTGTTACATTCCAAGTTGGCAGAAGAGAGCATCTCAGAAGATGAAACTTTTGCTGTTTTTGTTTGTTTGTTTTTTCCAGCTTTAATCCTGGCCTCGGATTCTTCTATAAGTGCTAGTACTTTGCCAGATTTTCCTCCTTCCGAATGTGGCCCTACCACAATCCAATACTTTTTTCCTTCAGTATGGAGTGTAAAGTTGCCCATAACATATGCATGAAAATATCTAGCTAGAGTATAAACTCAAGTATTTTCTTTCCTCAAAAAAAATCCCATTTTTGGCCTTCAATCTTAATGGGAGGCTTAGAGTCCATTCATCCTCCCTCATTTAAATTCCATTATTGTGGTTTCATAACTTTCTTTTTCTTTAGTTTGTGGGCAAACTTTTACAGCCCTAATCGTTGGGGTCCTTCTCTGATCACCATGGCCACTGACCTTAGCAAGAATATAGGGCACAAGGGAAGTTGTAGTCACCCCCTTCAGCTCTGGTTGCTGACCCTCCCCCACCACTGTAATCCAGTTACTCTGGAGGGGGTGGGGGCAGGGGGAGTCTTTTTGAAGGAGCAAACAGAAGAGAACTTGTCTAGTGCAGACTCATAATTTAGAGTCTCCATGACTCACTGGTTTATAATGTGTATGACATGCTGTGTAAATCTGCCTTCTGTCCTTTAGAACATTGCCCCAGACAGCAGCATGCAACTCTCTACAGGAGCCCTCAAGATATGAGAGTGAAAGGCTTTTTCGACTATAATACAAAGAAGTATTGAATTTTCCTGAACAACAGCGAGACCTTAGCCTAGCAAACTAATGCAATATTGATCTGAGGGAGAGTGGGTGAAGTACTCTTGTCAATCTCAAGTTTGTGCGCATTTGTGTATTTACATGAACACAGAGACTAGATTTCCTTCTTCCATTCTTTTGGACCCAAGGCCAAGGAGAAGAAAATTGTCACAAAAATGGAAGTATCATTCAAAAATTGAATTGTTGAAGAATTTAAGCAAGCAATATGGACTAAGCTATCTCTTGAGGGAGAGTATGACTACATTGATATCTTCTCAGGTGTAAAACCAATGTAGTACTTGTGTGATTTAAAAGATATCCCTGGAACTGGGAATGGCAGTACCACATTCTTTGTATTTTCCCATTAATCTCTCCAATAATTACCACCCTACTTCAGAGTCAGACACTTTGGCTTTCTTCCACCTTTTTACATGAAAAAAAAGGGCAATGATCTAATCTAAAGAGGTCATTTTAAAATGAGGTATTTTGAATGAATGAATAAATAAATAAATAAATAAATAAATAAATAAATAAATAAGGGAATCATTTCAGAAAGGTGCAAGATAGGCTATGTATATTAGTCTTACAATAATTAACCTTTTTGGTGGAGAATATCTGGACTTTGCAACTTTTCCCCAGAAAAACACTTGCATACTTATATCATTTATATTTTGGAATGTTTATATTTATGTGACTTATATTTTATATTTGTAGTTTAGAAGGTTAATTTTAATATAAAAGTAATTTTTTAAAAACAGAACTCTAGCTTTTATGAAAGGTATTTCTAACATCATCAATAATGCTTATGATATAGGTAACTAGGGTAGTCCCAGCTTCTTCCCCCAGCCCAGAAGGGGGCTGACTTCATCTGCATCCATGTGGTGTGAGCTAAGCATTCATACTTGGCTCCATGATTCAGCACAAGCATTTGTGGCATCAACCAGACAGCATGCTTAGCTCATGACTCACAAACTATATGTTTAAACTTCCTCAATTACTTCAGAGTTGCTACTTGTGAATCCACAGAGCTTCAGAGAGCACGATAGATGGAGATATGTGGTTCACAACATGCATGCCTCGGATTTCCAGTTTTGGAGTGAACTGTTTTTCTTCAAAGTCTATTTGAATCAATGGGTAGCTTTGAATTACTTAGTCATCTAATTTAATGTTTGTGATAAAATGCAACATAAAATCACTTGGTGGTTAAAAGCCTTCAGCGCCTTCTGGTTGTTGTTTTTGGAAAGAATATCAAAGACTAAAAGCAATTTTGCTGGCAGAGAAACTGTATGTATTGAACTACTATGAAAACATGTTTCTAGTGCCACTGACAGCAACTCAGGAGCACGCAGCCTCTCATTTTGGCTAAGAGAGTGAGCTCCTACGTTGGCGTAGGATGGACAAGGCCAGGTAAACATTAACAAATATACAAACACATTCTTTTTTCCATTCCAAAGCCAGTTGTCTCTGGGATCAAGTCAAATTCACCATAGTTCAGAACATGGGTGAATTGCAAGGCTAACAATTGTTCTTCGCTTCAACTCAGTGATTTTCCAAAGCCAGAAAATTACTACTTTGAAAAACCCTTGACACTAATAACAATGTGCTTCTTTCTGAAAGTATTCTAAATAAGGTGGTTGATTGGATCTCTTTTTCAGATGTTAATTTAAATGTAAGTTCTAGAAAGGAAGGCTGCAAATTTGGGTTGTGAACAAAAAAAACACAACTGTTATTAAATGTTCTATTATTACAGTACTATTATAATATTGTTTTCCTAATTATTGGATTAAATACTTGGAAATCTATCAGTACTCTGTTTGGCAAAATCTCATTACTTAATGAAGGATTTTCCTTAAGATCATCATAACCCTTTTATATGGTAAAAGACTAAAGAATCAGCTAAACTAATGTTAACTTATCCATGTAGTCCAATGACAATATAAGCTTTCTTTAAACCCAGTTCTTCTCCTTTACTGTCTAGGAACAGGAATATATCTAAATTAAATTACTCTGATATTTTAATGTCATTTCAAAGACAAAGGCAATTTCTTTTACATCATACTTGCCCTCCATCTATAATTTATTTAAATACTGTTTCCTTCAAATTGATAATCTATACTAATAAAAGCATAGGTGGCCCTCGCGCCCTTGCACCCTCATGTCATCACAAGATGGCTGCCACAAGATGGCCTGCAGGGGAGGGCAGTTGTGGGCGATCAGGCCAGCAGGGAATGGCAGTTGGGAGTGATCAGGCCTGCAGGGGAGGGCAATTGGGGGTAACCAGGCCTGCAGGGGAGGGCAATTGGGAGCCATCAAGCCGGCAGGGGAGGGCAGTTAGGGGCAACCAGGCCAGCAGGGGAGCAGTTAGACATCAATCAGGCCGGCAGGGGAGCAGTTAGGGGGTGATCAGGCTGGCAGGCAGAAGCGGTTAGGGACATCAGGCAGGCAGGCAGGTGAGTGGTTAGGAGCCGGCAGTCCCAGATTGTGAGTGGGATGTCCGACTGATAGTTTAAGGCCGATCCCGGGATTGGGCCTAAACCAGCTGTCGGACATCCCCCGAGGGGTCCCAGATTGGAGAGGGAGCAGGCTGGGCTGCGGGAACTCCCCCCTCCCCCAGTGCACAAATTTCATGCACCAGGCCTCTAGTAATATCATAAAATAATATTTTATAGATATTATTTTATAGATATTATTTTCTTTCCTCCTTCTGAGCTATTTTTAAAAAATGATACATGTATCATGACATGTGTGAAAGGATCCCATACATGTCTAACTGCATGATTTGTAAGAACTTCCAAATTGCCCTTTCTGATTTGTGTAGTGTATTCTCTAGAAAAATCTTAATATTAAACCAGATTAAACACAAGACAAGCTATGCAATGCAGCTGCAGCAAATTATTTGATATTCTCTCTCACTGTTCAGAATTGGGTGTATATTTTTAACATTCTTCTTCTAATTCACAAGGATTGAAATAGAAAACTTTCCTTTAGGAGTCCACAGGGCTACCTCCCTGACTTCCCTCAAATCTTAGCTCAAATATCACTTTCTGTAGAAGGCCTAGCCTGACCATCCTATTTAAAATTTATCCCACACATCCCTGTCCCCTAATACGAGCACTTGTCATACCTTTATACTGCTCTACTTTTTCTTTCTTTCACTTTTTTCTTGTTTATAGAACTTCTCACCTTCTAACATTCCATACACATAATTAATTTATTTGTACTATGCTTTGTTTATTGTCTTATCCTCCCCCCAGCCCAACCCAAAATCTAAGTTCCACAAGGATAGTCATCTTTGATTGTTTTATTTACCAAGTGGCTAGAATAGTGCCTGGGACAGGGCAGGTGCTCAATCAATATTTTAAAAGTGTATAATGAATTTAGATGATAGGAACAATGAATATAAAGAATATATTGAGGTGATTCAAGTTGCCAAAGATAAAAATTCACTAAAGAGTGGGCAAGGTCTGTCTAAATTAGAAATGTCCAAACATTCTCATTCCTCTTCTAAATTTTTCAGTAGCATAATGGATGCTTATTTCACCCCTAAACTTTTAGTAGGTACTTAACTTCTCTCAGGCTCAGCATTGGTAAAATTAGTGGTTTGATTTAATTTATCTCTTAAGATCTTCTCCTCTGACAGTCTATGAATTAATGACCAGTAGACAGGTCAATAAAATGAACAAAATACTTTAGTCAGGAAAACTATGTATTGTTTTTTAATTCTATCACAAAAAAAAGGTATGAGGTCTTACATGATCATTCAGGGTCTCAGTTTCCTTGTCTACAAAATGAAGGAGTTGAACTAATTACTAAGGCTGTTTGAGCTCAAGGCTGCTCTGCATAGAATTATTGATTTCTTTCCTCCTTCTGAGCTATTTTTAAAAAATGATGCATGTATCATGACATGTGTGAAAGGATCCCATTGGCCGTTCCTCAGGTCTTTCCCTTTTGGGGATTCTTCTTGCCCTTCTTACCATCAGGGAATCCATCCCAGATTTCTAGCCGGTCATAGCGACAGAACATGCCCCCAGGAGGATTTGAGTCAAGCTCTAGGTCAAAGCTTTCAAATTCCAGGATAATCTCTGACATCTTTGGTGCGAAGATAATATAAGTGCATTCAAGGCTGTTGGGATATTTTTCAGGGAATCCAGGGGATTTTATCACTCCACTAGGGCTTGTGTAGTTCTGAGAACATTCAGGACCTATGAACAAAAGAGAAAAAGGAGCAAAGTGAAAATCCCTTTAAATGACTTCATTAAGAAATAACCTGGGCAAAGACCACATATCTTTCTAATAAAAGCTGATCATTGCAATCACTGTCCAAATCACTCAGCCTTCTCATAGTACTACTAGGTATGAAAAATCAAGTTCAGATTTATTGTGTTCACCTTAGTTTTCCATTTGTGTGGAGCAATTAAAAAACTTCTGCTGTTTAGAGAGAGAAAAATGACAAATATAAAATCATGTGGGAACAATGAATGAGTAAGCTACAGAAATCTCTTGACAGAGCCCTAGAGAAATAATTATAGCCCCTTCAAGCTTAAATCCTTAAATCTTGAGACTGACAGCCCTTTATTGGTGAAATGGAACATTTACAAAGGCGAGAGGGAGAATTCAATGGAGAGAGTTTGGGTTTCAGATTCCTACACCAGTGACTCAGTAACTTTGCCAGATGTGACCTCTACCTTTTTGACAAACTAAATGTGAAAGGTAATTCGTACATGTACCCAGGGTGAGTGACTCATTCCGAGCGGTGTTGACACAGGTGTGCTGGTAAAGTGTGGCTGCTAGTGAGGGCCTCATAACTGTGATTACAGGCCATGCTGCTAGAAGTCACCTGATATCAAGGTTGACATCTTAACCTTCCTCAAAGTATCAGAGACAGTACTGTCTGCCATTCTAAAATTATTTGTGTATGTGTGTATATATATATATATATATATATAGTATATATGTATGTGTGTGTATATATATATATATATATATATATATATATATATATATATGTGTGTGTGTGTGTGGGGGTATGTTTTAGAGTGTAATGTATATATTTTTAATGTGTGATTTTAAGGACTATTCATTGATCAATAATACTTTACAAATTATGGTGATTTGTAATTTAAATTAACCAAGCATATTCAGACATATATTAAGCTGACCTTATGACTATACAAATGACACAATTTCAATTCATGACATCCAGCACTAAATAGGGTAGTCTCAAAAATGTATACACATACTTTGAATAATTATAAAGGCAGTGTTCACTAAAATGCATTTCATTTTCAAAATTGAGCTATCAGTTGTTAAAGTGTGTATACATTTTGGGAGACTCTGATATTGGGAATCCTTTAGAATTTTATTTCCAAGATGTAGGAACAGTGACCCTGGAGACCTCCAACTTCCTCCCTGGGGCAAACAATATTTTGGCTAGTTCCTTGTAAGGCAAAGCAAAAGCAGGATTTAATGCCGGTACTGATATTTCCTCCGTCTTAGATAAAACTATCCAGGTGAGATTAAGATTAGTGAGAGAGAGAAAAAAAAATGACAGAAATAAGGGCATACAATTAAAATCAAATATATTTCAGTGCTTTCACTGTGTCTTTGTCCTGTCAGATACCTTTAGAAGCTAGCTCAGGTTTTCTAAAGTATTTGACAAAAGCTGGGAAAGTTCCATGTGATGATGGAAGATAACTTGATTGAGCACCAGAAGGTCTGAGTTCCAGTCCTGCCTTTACCACAAACCTGCCTTATAGCCTCAGTGGTCTCCTAACCTTTCTGATCCTCAGAATCTGTGCATAGCAAATGGGAGGTAGACTTTGGGATTTGAAAAAATAAAATCCCTTTAAACTTAAAAGATTCTATAATTTCCTACTTCCTCCATCATACATATTTGTTTTAATATTTTCCTTATTCACAATTGCATAAATTTGCCACAGTTGAGCAAGTACATCCCCAGAAAGGAGGTGGCAGGAGTGTGTTAAGGAATTCTGCGGTGAGTATACAAGCAAGGAACAGGAGGGAGGGCAAGCAGCCCCCTATGCC